>NC_056501.1:24231061-24276697 GCF_014905685.2 Nematolebias whitei
CTGGTGGTGTTGTTGCTCCAGCTGAGGTTGTCATTCATGTGTACACCCAAGTACTTGTAGCTGGAGACCACTTCCACCGCAGATCCTCTTATGTTCAGGGGGGTGTAGATGTTTTTGTTCCTTCTGAAGTCCACAATCATCTCCTTTGTCTTCTTCACATTGATGTGAAGGTTATTCTCTCTGCACCAGCTCTCCAGGTGTTCCACCTCCTGCCTGTAGCTGGACTCATCATTGTTTGTGATGCATCCCACCACCGCTGTATCATCTGCAAACTTTACAATGTGACAGCCTGGATGGGTAGCTGCACAATCATATGTGAGCAGAGTAAACAGAAGGGGGCTCAACACACATCCCTGAGGAGAGCCAGTGCTGAGGGTTATGGTGGAGGAGGAGAGGTTGTGGATCCTCACTAACTGTGGTCTGTTTGTTAAAAAGTCTAGTACCCAGTTGCAGATGGAGGGGCTTAGTCCTAGTGTGGATAGTTTGTCCATCAGGGTTTGGGGGATCATGGTGTTGAAGGCGGATGTGAAGTCCACAAAGAGCATACGGACATAAGAGTTTTTCTGCTCCAGGTGGTTGAGCGCAGTGTGGACCACAGAGGAGATTGCATCCTCTGTTGATCGGTTCTCACGGTATGCGTACTGATGAGGGTCCTCGTTGATGTTGATGGTTGTTTTGATGTGAGTCATGACCAGTTTTTCAAAGCATTTAGCGACTATCGGGGTGAGGGCCACTGGCCGATAGTCATTCAGACCAGTCACTGTAGAGCTTTTTGGGACTGGGATGATGGTGGCAGTCTTCAGGCAGGTGGGAACTGTCTCCAGGGTAAGTGAGGTGTTAAAGATGTCTGCCAGCACCTCACAGAGCTGATCAGCACATTCCTTCAACACTTTTCCGGGGATGTTGTCTGGGCCAGTTGCTTTGTGCGGATTAATCCTCCTGAAGGTACTCCTTACTTCTGCTGAGGTCACGCTGAGATGCTCTTCATCCGGTGGCGAGGTGAGTCTGGTGCTGTGTGGTCTGTTCGGGTCTTCAAAGCGTGCATAGAACTTGTTGAGGGCATCAGGCAGAGATGGGTCTTTGGGGCATTGTTCACTCCTTCCTTTATAATCTGTTATGCACTTAATGCCCCTCCACATGCTCCGAGGGTCTTGTGAGATGAATTGACCCTCGATCCTCTTTGCATATGTGGCCTTGGCCCTCTTAATACCAGCAACCAGCTCTTTTCTCGTCCTACTCAGCTCCTCTGAGTTTCCAGACCTGAAGGCAGTGTTCCTGGCTTCCAGCAGGGTACGCACCTCTGCATTCAGCCAAGGTTTTCTGTTTGGGTAGCTTTTAACATTTCTGATAGTGGAGACTGTGTCAGTACATGTACTAATGTAACCCAGTACTGAGGATGTGTATTGGTCAAGATCAAGCGAACCTCCATTTTCAGCAGCTTCTCTGAAAACCTGCCAGTCTGTTCGGTCAAAACAATCTCTCAATATGGGGCCACTGTCCTGGCTCCAACATTTAACTTTCTTTTGTACCGGTCTGGAGCGTCTCAGCGGGGGCATGTAAGCAGGAGCCAGGAAGATTGAGATGTGGTCTGACAGTCCTAGGTGGGGGCGGGGTTCAGCTTTGTATGCATCTTTTACGTTCGTGTAAACACGGTCCGGTGTGTGTGTGTGTGAAGGATTTATAAACCTACTAACCTCTCCCACTCATATAAACGTATCACTAACGTTAGTGATGAAGATGATGGCTATGAGATGAATGTACAGTATGGCACAGCATGTACCATACTCACAATATTAAGAGGGGATTTAAAAACCCGCAATACAGTGAAGCTGTAAAAGTGAACCACAATATAGCAGGACATGTCACTAATAAAGTCTTGTAAATAAAGCACATAAAACTGAGTGGAAAATGAAATAAAACTCCAGTCCTGAGGTAAGGAGTATATCTTTTAGCTGGTGGTAAGATAGGGGAAATACTTGTTTTACCTTTTGTGAGACTGCTCAGGGTGACGAGTGTTTTTGTATTTTCTGACACTCCTTAGTACACTGATTTGATTTTCATTGATGGTCATGCTGGTCGTTACTACCATCACAAGTTTTATTTTTCAGGCCAAGATATTTGCAGAGTCAAAACTACTTGACCAATATTTAAAAAGAAATCAGTCTTATTTTAGGGTAAGATGTAACAACATAAATTCAAAAGAGTTTAAAATGTAACGTTACAATACAAAGTTGCTAAATTTGGCAGCACGACTGTTCAGTGGTTAGCACTGTTGTTGCCTCACAGCAAGAAGGTCCTGGGTTCGATCCCTGGTTGGACCTGGGGTCTTTCTGTGGAGTTTGCATGTTCTTCTCGTGCTTGTGTGAGTTTTCTCCGGGTACTCCGGTTTCCTCCCACAGATCAAAAACATGCATGTTAGGCTGCCTTCAGGCCTCCCTTGCAAAAGAGATCTGTGATCTCAATGGGATTTGCCTGGTTAAATAAAGGTTAATAAATAAAATGAAGTTTTTACAGCTGGTTGTATTTGATTTCATAAACAAAAAGCACTTGCACAATTCCACATCTGCAACACTGAACATTTCTTTGTTCTGTTTCTCTTTTTTTTCATGTTTACGGGGGAGGGGTGGTGCGGTGGTTAGAGAATGTGTGACTGAAGACAAGGTTGTCGGTTCAAATCCCCTGACTGTTGGTAGCTTGGTGGTCTGTGGTTGCATAAGGAAGGGTGCCAAGCACAAATCAATTGCCAAATATTTGTGTTTGTTCACTGTGGCGACTATTAAACTATAAAAAGGGTAAAACGGTGCATGTGCCTTTTGTAAATATTTTGACGTGTTGTGAGAAAATGTCCTGTTTAAAATGTAAATGAATGTCAAAATGAATCACGTTTGTCCTGTAGATATATTTTTTAATGCATACACAAATAATTCACAAAAATAAATTATATGGATAAATGTATTTTATAAAGTAACGCACCACAATTTGAACTATGAAACTTTATTTTAAAAAAATTACTGCGAATCATTGCATATTTCTGTACATTTTAACAATATGTTAAACCGTGTCAAATATACTGATCTTGTTCAATATTTTTATGCCTTGAAAACATTGTCATTTTAATATTTTGTCAGAAAATACATCTTTATGACCAAGGTTTTGCACTAACTGAAGTAAAATTACATGAATATCCTAAAATTTCATTCAGATTTGGAGCATATGTATCCTGCTGAGATTTTCTGTCACATCTGTGCAAGTGCAGTTTAAAACTGTCATCGCAGACGTCAACAGTGATGACCTCTAATAAATTAAACTTTAAGCTTTGATTTTTGTGCCAAACAGTCTGCAGATGGTGCAGTCATCCATTTGATTAGATTTTATTTTATCTGGAGAGAAAAAAAGGTTTTGTTTGTCATCTGCCTCTGACAAAGTCACACCACATCAGCTTGTCGTGAAATTTTCTTTTCTTAAACTAAAACAGAGTTCAAATTTAGTTCAAAGTTGTTGAAATAAAATTAATGGGAGTTTGAGGGTCACACGCAATGATCGCTGTCCACTGTCGAAAGACTACGGTGAAAATATTCTGCATGTTTTTGCTTGTGTCAGTGTATTGTCTTTTTCTAAAATATCTCATAAACTACTATTTTATGAGACGTTTAGAAAATAATCATTGGCTGAGATTCTACAACGGATTGACTTTTGAGAGTCAATTTAAAATGGCAGCAACTTTAACATTAGCCAATACTTTTTTAATCGTCTTTCTGCTGCTCCCTTCTTCAGGGGGTCGCCACAACGAACTAAGTCGCTTGAAGACTTGACATTTGATTTTACGCCAGATGCCCTTACTGACACCACTGAGCTACCACAGCCATCTGTGTGGAGCACAGAGCTGCTATCTAGATTGCCTGGGGAAGCAGATGGTGGAGGTTAAAGGCCTTGCTCAAGAGTGGGGCAAATGAAGGTGGAGGCAAATATGTTTCACCTTTCCCACCCACATTTTGATGTTGTCGGTCCGGGGAGTTGAACCGGCGACCTTCCGATCACTTCTCTTATTCACTCAGTTTTACAGATAAGCTCAAATTTGATGTAGTAGTAGCTGAGTGTAATTTGTAACATGCACTGTATATCTGGTGTGACGTGCAATATTTCCTTGAGTATATGCTTATATTTTCAAAGTTTGCCTAAAATGTTCTCAACTCTTATTTTTCAACCACGCTAATTGCAGTTAGAAAAGTTAACAAAAAACATTTTGTCCATTTGCTTTGAATTGGTAAAATTTACAAATCTACTTTTCTTTAAAACGTCCTAGGACCTGGCATCCACATATGTGGACAACCTGGCATCCACATACGCAAGAGTCTGGGTCTTGGGAGGTTAAAGACATTCTGATGCTTGTGTTGAGCTTGGCTAATGCTACTTTTGCTTTACTGTCTTTTGCACAATTGTAAGGGTCAACCACAAAGACTTCTACTAACTTAACTGCTTATTGAAGGTATTAAAGTAGCTTATGTAAGTTTTAAGCATTAAATTCCCACAAATCATTTTGGGACTAGCAGCTTCGAGGCCAATTTTTATAATGGCCTGCTGGCTTACTGTTTAACTGGGTTTAGGACTTCCTGCCAAACTGAGCACAGGATGTCCTCAGGGATGTGTGCTCAGTTCTTTGCTCTTTACTTTGCTGGCACATGACTTCACAGTTAATTTCAGCCCAAATCAGCTCAATAAATTGGCTGATTTGACAGTGCTGGTATGTCTTCTTCTTCTTCTTGTCTTTTTATGGCGGTTGGCAAACAGCTTAAGGTGCATTACCGCCACCTTCTGGATTGGAGTATGGACAAGATTCTAAAAAAAAAACAACAACAACTAAATCCTCTCCAAATTCCCTGTTCTTCTCAAAAACCTAAAAATGCTGTTAAAACTTATATCCCCAGACGATCTTTGCAGCAATTCCTTTATTTTCTCCTTAGATTCTAAAAAATAATTTAATCTGTTATTTATCATTTTCTGCCTCTCAGCGAGCAGGTCCCTGGTTCAAACCCCGGTCCAGGGGCCTTTCTGGGTGGAGTTTGCATGTTCTCTCCGTGCATGCGTGGGTTTTCTCCGGGTACTCCGGTTTCCTCCCACAGACCAAAAACATGCATGTTAGGCTGATTGGTAACTCTAAATTGTCCCTAGGTGTGAGTGAGAGAGTGAATGGTTGTTTGTCTCTATGTGGCCCTGCGATGGACTTGCGACCCGTCCAGGGTGTACCCCGCCCCTCGCACAGTGATTGCTGGACATGGGCACCAGTGACCCCCGTGACCCAAAATGGAACAAACGGGTAAAGATAATGGATGGATGGATTTATCATTTTCTCCATAACTTTACCTACACATGATGTTAGAGCAATTGGTCTATAAATTTCTGCTAAATTTAAATCCTTCCCAAGTTTACAAATAGGGACAATAATGGCTTCTTTCCATTTGTTTGGTAGTTTTCCTTCCTCCCACACCTTATTATATAATTCTAATAATATTTCCTTACTCACATCACTAAGATTATTCATCATGCAATAATTGATTTGATCTTTGCCCGGAGTTGATTTTTTGGAATTCTTCAATGCTTTATTTAGTTCTATTAAAGAAAATTTCATATTAATAGCATCCTCATTATCTTCATCATTATCAAGCAACTCAATATTCCTCCTTAATGTTAAAATTATGTGATGTTTTGAAAAGCCTCAGCCTCAGACGATCCTTCTCCAGTGAGTTCATTGTGGATTTTTTCCCAAGACAAATCTTTTACATTAAAAAACCTTGCTGCTGCCTTTACAATAATCTTTATTTTTTCCATTTTAGTCTTTGCCTGTTCTGAGCAGTTTATGATGTATGCCATGAATGGAATCAGTTTTTCTAGTGTGATATTTTCTTGGTTGTTATCTGTAGTTTGCTGGTATGTCAAGAGAATGTCAAGGGAACTATGCTCTATTAGAATCTCTGTTCTAGAGTTGTGCTGCTCAAGGTGGCTGCATGTTGGAGTAGCTGTTACTTTCATTTTTGGATATTGCTTTTGAAAACTTTTTTCCTTTTTTTCTGGATGTAAAGAGTTTTTTTTTAATGATAACTTCCTCTGGTTTTGGATGTGGTGTAGCTGGAAGGCTTTTTACTGAAACCTTTTTACCTTTGGACATTTGTTATGAAGCGTAACCATGACAACAAGATGGTTTTTACAACCTGGAGCAGCTGATTAACATCTCAAAGCTCAAATATTACCTCAAATGCAAATGAGTTGTAAAGGAGGTGCCGTGGATACATCTCCGTCTACCTTTTGGATGTGGAGCTGGCAGGAAATGTGGCTCATGACAACAAGAAGACCACAATCATCCCCCGACACCTGGAGTTGGCTGTCTGCAATGATGAGGAGCTCAACAAGCTGCTGAGAGGAATGGCCATCACTCAGCGAGGAGTTCTGCCCAACATTCAGGTGGTCCTGCTGCCAGGAGGACCGAGAGGCCACTGGGTCTGGGTGGACGGATTGGCATCTGCAGCCAGTTTCTTCAGATCTGCTGCAAGATGGACTGCTGTGGGATATCCTTCCTGCCACAGCCACAAACATCTATAACAACTCTTAATGAAACCAGGATGATGAGCTACAACAACATTTAGTTTCTCTTTGGGATTAATAAAATACATGTATATATATTTTTTCATTATTTTATAATCCATCCATCCATCCATTATCTTTACCCGTTTATTCCATTTTGGGTCACGGGGGTTGCTGGTGCCCATGTCCAGCAATCACTGTGCGAGTGGCGGGGTACACCCTAGACGGGTCGCAAGTCCATCACAGGGCCACATAGAGACAAACGACACAAACAACCATTCACTCTCTCACTCACACCTAGGGACAATTTAGAGTTACCAATCAGCCTAACATGCATGTTTTTGGTCTGTGGGAGGAAACCGGAGCACCCGGAGAAAACCCACGCATGCACGGAGAGAACATGCAAACTCCACCCAGAAGGCCCCTGGACCGGGGTTTGAACCAGGGACCTGTTCGCTGAGAGGCAGCAGCTCTACCAGTTGTGCCACCGTGCTGTCCATTATTTTATAGTATCAACATAAATAACATTTTGTAGACTTTACTGTCATCTGTCATTTACTGTCATTCACACTTTCACTTCTAGATCTAGGGATAATTTAGTTACCTATTAACCTAACATACATGTTTTTGGTCTGTGGAAGGACACCAGAGAAGATCCCACATGTGCACAAAAAGATTATGCAAACTTCTACTTCTACATCAACCAAGAACAACATTTTATTAATGTGTTTGAACATTCCTGCTATATAACTAAATTAATTAATTAAATAATTATTATTTTTATTTATTTTACTAATTTCTGTATGTTTTGGTGGCTTGTAGCTCGGTGGTCTGTGCCACAGTCCTGACTGAGAAGATGGGTTCGAGCCCAGGTTGTGTCAGGAAGAGCATCCATCGTAAAACAAATTACCAAATCTTTCATGAGAGTTCGCTGTATTTATCCCTGAAGAAGGGAGCAGCCGAAAAAAAAAAAAACTTGCCTTACTTAATTTTGTGCCTTTTAAAGAAATAGAAAAAGACTGAAGCGCAACCTTGTAGTACCATTCCCGAGCTGTAGGCGGCGCCGGACCGCGGAGGCTCTGCAGTGCGACGACGGAGTGACAGAAAATTCCTGAAAGCTCTCTGGGCGCACCGCACTGCACGCTGCTGCTCAGTTTCATGGAACAAGAGCGAGGGTGGTTCACTGTCCATTCACTGGAATCCACCGTAGTTACTGCTGTACATTTTAGCACTCGACTTTAGTTTTTTCTTTCTTTATATAACTCCCAACACTTGAGTCAACTAGTGAAAAATGTCGGTTGTAGGTTTTGACGTCGGGTTTATGAACTGCTATGTAGCGGTAGCAAGAGCCGGAGGCATTGAAACTGTCGCTAATGAATACAGCGACCGATGTACACCGTAAGTATTAGGACTCGTATTATTCCTGTATGATTTATGTAATGTTACTTAGTCCTTTACTAAACTGGAGTGAATTATCTTGCCGTTATCCAAAATGCTGGTCTAAGCTAAGGTTGCTACCTAGCTAGTTAGCATGCTAACATATATCACAACTGAATTAAGCTAAGGTTGCTACCTAGCAAGTTAGCATGCTAACAGATTTCACAACAGGAAACACGGCATGTGAGTGCTAAAGCTAACGTTAGCTTTCCCTAAACGATTCCGGTTTAAATTAGCAATTTTAAAAACACATTACATAGTTTAATGCTTGTTGATATTTGTAAATAAATTTCGTAATTTGGAGTCTGTCACCGTAGCAGTCAGGTGACTGAGACACATGATGGATGGAGGCCGGTCGCATCCTGGCTGTCAAACACGGCTCCATCAGTCCATTGTGCTTGATTTTCATACACAGTCCAGAATCTGAGGTAACACTGCATATTTTAGTAGCTCCAAAATGGAAGATTAAAAAAAAATAATAAAGCCATAAAACACCTTATGTACCTCCTGGACCTCAATTGTTGGTACTTTTCTACCTCTTTTATTTTTATACCTTGTGTGTGTTCCTTTGTACTGAAACTCTGGCACAACAATTTCCTGTGAGATCAATAAAGTTCTATCTTACAACTAATTGTTTCAAGTCACATTAGCAGAAATGAAAACTTGACAAATTCATATTTAGCATTACCTAATTGTAAAGATATGCCAGGAAAAAGACAGAGGAAGGCCAAAGAGGAGATGTATGGATGTAGTAAGAGAGGACATGAAGGTAGTTGGAGTGAGGACAGAGGATGCAGAGGACCGAGTGAGGTGGAGGAGGATGACTCGCTGTGGCGACCTCTGAAGAGGGAAAAACCGGAAGAAGAAGAATTGTAAAAATATGCAGAGATTTAAAACTTTAAATTAATTAATCTTTGCTCCTTTTTTCAAATATTATTTTAAAAGTTGGCATTTGAATTGTTTAATTTAAAATTTTATATTTTACTATACAAAAGTGCTTAAGGGGGCTGCAGTAGCTTTGTGGTCAGTGCCGCGGTCCTGTAATCCTGAGGCTGCCGGTTCAAGTCCAGGTTGTCAGGAAGGGCATCCAGCGTAAAACCGTTGTCAAATCTTTTCATGAGTTGACTTGCTGTGGCAACCCCTGAAGAAGGGAGCAGCCGAACAAAACTTATCTTTTGTTCATAAGTGTATAAATTCAATAACTACAAATATGTCAATAGTTTTTGTCAGTTTTAATCATCAAACAACACAAAACCTAATTACCGTGCCTGCATAAGTGAAAGTTTTGATTTTGTGTTTTCTCACTGCAGAGCATGCGTTTCATTTGGACCCAGAAATCGATCAATCGGTGCTGCTGCAAAAAGCCAGGTATGTTTTCTGTGAAGCTCCGAGTCCACTTGGCACTTTTTCATTAAGAAAAAATTAAGAAAAAGGATGGAAGTTTCTGTGCTGCACTAAGAATGAACACTGGACATGGTTACAGTACACATGTAGCACCAACACAGGACATAAACAGCATTCAAGTCATGTCATAAATTCACAGTTTGGCTTCTACTGTGTCTCTGTACAGGTTGTCACAAACTGCAAGAACACAGTCCAAGGGTTCAAGAGGTTTCACGGCAGAGCGTTTTCAGATCCCTATGTGCAGTCCCTCAAAAGCAGCCTGGTTTATGATATTGCACAAATGCCTTCAGGAACAACAGGCATCAAGGTGAGAAGATCAAGGGGCATCTAGTAAACTTTAAAAAAATTAGGCATCTTCCTACTCCTCACATGCACTTAAAGTTCAGAACATGGACTGGAGGTTAATAAATTTCTGGGACTAGTGTTTATTAAGTTTGTTTATTTGTTCTCAGTTTTGAGGGTTTATTATTTTTAATTTGTTTAATGTGTTCTTCACTCGAGCATTTCAGATTAAAAAAGGAGTAAAGGCACATCAAACAGCATGTCTATAAATGAAGTTTACTGAAGTTATAAAATGTCCGTATCATCACTTAGACCTTTGGTACCAACTCAAAAGAAGCCCTGATAAAACTGAAAGTTAAAGTTTTGTATTATAAAAGCTGACTGGAAGAGTGTTTTGCCTGAAAATAATTACATATAATGTTGCATAACAGTAATGTATGTTTAGATACCTGTCATTTTACTTGTATTGATGAGATTAAATCACTTTATTATTTGACAATAGCTTGTGTCAGAAAGTTATGCTTCATCTAGCAGTTATTACTGTGTCCAGTTTTCTAGTGTTGAGCTGAGACCAATGTTCTGCATCTTCATGTTTGTTACTGAAGGTGATGTACATGGAGGAGGAGAAGGTGTTCAGCATTGAGCAGGTCACTGCGATGCTGCTGACCAAGCTGAAGGAGACAGCAGAGAGTGCTCTGAAGAAGCCTGTAGCTGACTGTGTCGTGTCTGTAAGTGGGTCATCTTTAGAAAACTCACACCCTGACGCACCCTGCTGTACAGCTGTTTCACTTGACAAGACTTGTCTTGAGTTGATGCATGAAGTTTAAAAACGCTTCTCTTACTTTTATTATGTTGACAGTAAATTCTAATCAAGTTATAAACTTCATGCAAATAAAACAAAAGCTTTTTTTAATCAGTACTGTATATAGTGAGTAGAAAATCTAATGTGGGTGTTCAGTTTTTCTAAAGATTTTCTAAATTACCATGTGATTGCGACATCAATGCTTTCATGAAAGCTGTCACGGCAAAAAAAAAATTGCCTGACGACTCAAAATTGCACCTTTTTTTTTATTATCATCGGTTTTTAAAATTTTAAGAATTTTAAAAGCTGATGTTAAATAAACAAACAAACAAAAAAAAAACCTAAAGAATAAACCAGTAGTGGAATGCTGAATCTGAGAAGATAAAACTGGTGACAATTAATATAGCCATTTAATTTTTACATAGTTTAATGACTGAGTAATATGTATCCTCCGATTGTAAATGGTGTTTTGTTGGAACCAGGTTCCCTGCTACTACACGGATGCTGAGAGGAGATCAGTGATAGATGCGGCTCAGGTTGCTGGACTCAACTGCTTGAGGCTGATGAATGAAACAACTGCAGGTTTGTACCAAGATATTTTTATGTACATGTTACTAATTGTAGATCTAAACTCAGACTAATATTAAGGAGTCACAAAGGATTACTTAAAATGGTCCAATTTACTTTATTAATACATCATTGTTCCCTACAGTTGCTTTGGCATATGGGATCTATAAACAGGACCTCCCTGCTCCGGAGGAGAAGCCCAGAAACGTGGTGTTTGTGGATCTCGGCCACTCTGGTTATCAGACATCAGTGTGTGCCTTCAATAAGGGCAAACTGAAGGTGGAACTCCATCAGCATTCAACAAATTACCAATCTATAACCTTTGTTTCGTCCTCGTCTCATTGCCTCTTTCTCCCACCTCAGGTTCTTGCCACAGCGTGCGACCCCCAGCTGGGAGGTAAAGATTTCGACGAGGTACTGGTCAAATACTTTGTAGAAGAATTTGGCAAGAAGTACAAACTTGATGTCAAGTCCAAGCCCAGAGCTCTGGTCAGGCTCTACCAGGAGTGTGAAAAACTGAAGAAGCTCATGAGCGCCAACTCCTCTGACCTGCCGCTGAACATCGAGTGCTTCATGAATGACATCGACGTCTCTGGACACATGAACAGGTAGACCAACGTCAAACTTATCTCTGCTGCTTGTACTGATGACTCTTGTCTTGAGTTTCACCTACAAAGCTTAAATCATGTTTTTATTTTTCTTCCCCCAGGGGTCACTTTGAAGAGATGTGTGCTGATCTCTTGGCTCGAGTTGAGCCTCCTCTTCTTAGCCTGTTGGAACATGCCAGTAAGTAGAATTTGCAGAAGGGTGTTGTTTACTTCAATAAAAATTCTCACTATCCCGTTTACCAAGTTCAGGAGATGACCTTGATTTTTTTTTTCCTCTCTCGTGATAAGAACTGAAAAAGGATGACATCTATGCAGTTGAGATAGTAGGCGGCGCCTCCAGAATCCAAGCTGTTAAAGAGAGAATCAGCAAATTATTCGGGAAGGAGCTGAGCACCACGCTGAATGCTGATGAAGCAGTGGCAAGAGGATGTGCCTTGCAGGTACTATACTGACCCAGCCCCTCTTGTAGCTCACAAGATGATCACGTGTTTCAATCCGACGAGTATAAAACATCTGTTTGTGTGGTATGAATCATCAAAAAAAAAAAAAAGTAATATTTTTATTCCCTCAGTGTGCAATACTTTCCCCTGCCTTCAAAGTCCGGGAGTTCTCCATCACAGATGTGGTTCCGTATCCAGTCTCTCTGAAGTGGCACTCTGCTGCAGAGGAAGGTTTAAGGTAAAGTAAATGGAAAGAAAATATATAAGCAAGTTTATTTCTACTGTTTAAAGTGTATATTTTTTAATAAAACTGTGTTGTTTGCACAGTGATTGTGAGGTATTTCCTAAGAACCACGCAGCACCTTTCTCCAAAGTGCTGACCTTCTACCGGAGGGAGCCTTTCTCTTTGGAGGCGTACTACGCTTGTCCCAATGAGCTGCCTTATCCTGATCCCATCATTGGTAAGATACTAAAGCTTCTTAAGGACACGGGTATAAAAAGACATATTCTGCTGTCAATGTGTGATCAAATAGATATTTTTCCTGACGTTAGGAACACCAGAACGTTTGTTGTTTTTCTCCCTTTCTACAGGTCAGTTTCTGATCCAGAAGGTTGTCCCACAGACATCTGGAGAAAGCTCAAAGGTGAAAGTGAAGGTGCGGGTGAACATTCATGGCATCTTCAGTGTGTCCAGCGCCTCTTTGGTCGAAGTGCAAAAGTGTGATGAGGGAGAGGAACCCATGGAAACTGAACAAGTCTCTGACAAGGATGGAGAGGTACCACAGCTGCACAGCAGCAGTTTAATTTAGTTTTTGCTGTTTTGTCACCTCAGAAGCACAAAAAAATGTCTTGATGTTGTTTTGTCATTATCAAAAGTTTGTGAGTTTCTGTTGTCTTGACAACAGAGCAGGTCTAAAATTAGAACAGAAACATTACTTGTTAAGACTATATGTTAATTATTGGAAAAATAAAAACTCAAGTGGTGATTCTGTCATAATTGCACATTTTAATGCTTTTTTTTCCAAATAAAATAATCACTCATGGAAAATAACTTGCGATTTTAGTAATTAAGTTGGACATAAGTGTTGAGGAAGTACGGGAACTTTTGCCACAGACTTTTTTAACTTTTTGTTTTTTACTAGATTTTTTTTAGGATCTTGGAAACTATATTGAACTTGTGAACAAATCTACAACTCTCTGGGTTTGCTCATGTGTAGATCAAGTGCAAACAACTTAATGAGTGAATGAAAAGTTTTAATCAATCGTGCGGCTTCAAACTATATTTAAACATTTTGACTTTTATATTTGATTTTAAATTTGTTGCCCCATCACTTGTTTTTCAGAACAAGATGCAGACTGATCAGGGTGGGCAGGAGGCTCAAGGGGAAGCTCAGAAGGAAACGGAGGAGAAGACGCCTCAAGAGAATGAAGAGATGGAAGTAAGATGCTCCTTTTTAAGTAAATATAATTTATCAGGGTGTGCATTATAGTGTATAACTAGACTTAGGAAAAGCAAATAACATTGATTTTCTTCTGTGTTTTATATTTAAAAAAATTTAACAGTGCTTTTCATTAAATTGCAGAAAAATCTGATCACTTCATGTCTCCATTGTTCGTTCTTTTCCTATTTTTAGACGAGCACGGAGGAGGGCAAGAGTGAGAAAAAGTCCGACCAGCCCCCTCAAGCCAAAAAGGCTAAAGTCAAGACAAAAGTGCTGGAGCTTCCCATTGAAAACAGCCCTCAGTGGCAGCTAGCAAACGACATGCTCAATCTTTTTGTAGAAAACGAGGTACCCGTGGTTTCAGCGTCACACACTCATCCAACCTCCTGTTAGCAGCCTTGTTCAGTTGGTGCTTGTTGTCTCTGCAGGGTAAGATGATCATGCAGGACAAGCTGGAGAAGGAGAGGAACGATGCCAAGAATAATGTAGAGGAGTATGTGTACGATATGAGGGACAAACTGCACGGGATGCTGGAGAAGTTTGTCAGTGAATCTGTGAGTAAACTGGCCAACAGGGACTTGTGTTTTTCACAACAGCAGATGCCAGCACTGTTATGATATATAACGATGAATTTAAATATGCTGTTTTTATTTTTTCAGGACCGAGATGCTCTGTCGCTAAAGCTGGAGGACACTGAAAACTGGCTGTATGAAGAGGGAGAGGACCAACCGAAACAGGTTTACATTGACAAACTGGCAGACTTGAAGGTAAATATTGCCTTAATAACATTTTTTTCCTGTGTTGTTGTTGAGAAAGTTGTATCTTAAACTAGCTTTTACACTTTGTGCGCTACAGAAACTTGGGCAGCCCATCCTGGAGCGGTACATGGAGGCAGAAGACAGACCCAAAGCTTTCGATGAGATGGGAAAACAAATTCAGCAGTACATGAAATTTGTTGAAGCCTACAAAATGAAGGTAGGACTGAAAACTTGTTCAAACTAAATTGTTTTAATTCTCCATTTTCTGAACCTTTTTATTTAAAAATGTTTACTCTGTACATTGGAATTACAATAAATTCAGTCAGTATACACATTGTCTACAAACATTGCTCTACAATATAAAACGTTTTTGTTTTCAAGGATGAGCAGTACGACCATTTGGAGGAAGCAGATGTAACCAAAGTGGACAAGCTCACCACCGAAACAATGATGTGGATGAACAGTGCCATGAACCAGCAAAGCAAGCAGAGCCTGACCGCAGATCCAGCGGTTAAAGTCAAAGACATAAGAGCAAAAACAAAGGTGAGTCTGCATATCTACATCGTAATAAGTATTTTACCTGCACACCAACAAGAGGTGAAGGTGGACAATTATGTTTTTGCATGTGTCTGTTACATTATTATCCAATGAACCGCTCAACAGAAATAATCATAGGAAACGAATATATTCAATTCAGTTTATTCATATAGCACCAAGTCACAACAGAAGTCATCTCAGGGCATTGAACAGAAACATTCACATACGTTATAAAAGCCAAATATTAAAAGTTATCTAAGGAGGCCAGCAGACTGCGTTGAGTCTTCACTTCATCACAGTCTCCCATCCTGAGCAAGCACGTTGGCAACAGTGGAAAGGAAAAACTCCCTTTTTAAAAGGCAGAAACCTCCAGCAGAACCAGGCTCAGGACGAGTGGCCATCTGCTTCGACCGGCTGGGTTTGAGAGGACAGGAAGTAGATACAAACACAGAATGACGGGTCCAGATGTACTTTCTATTGAGGGAAAGACCAAAAAACACGTTAAGATAATTACAAATACAGAGTAGAGCAAGTAAATACTGCAGCAGAGTGAGGAAATGTGGTCTATTTGTCCTCCAGCAGTCTAAGCCTAAAGGATAGCTCAGGAAACCCACGCCAACCCTAACTATAGGATTTATCAAAAAAGAAAGACTTAAGCCCAGTTTTAAGTGGACAATGTGTCAACCTTACTGACAGAAACTGGAAGTTGGTTCTGAATCAGGGAGCCAATAGAGAGAAGCTAAAATTGGAGAAATGTTCTTCTTCCATTTCTCATTAGAACTCTGGCAGCAGCATTTTGGATCAACTGAAGTCTTAATTTAATATAATTTTTGGACACCCAGATAATAAACAATTGCAGTCGTTCAGTCTAGATGGGATAAATGCGTGGACCAGTTTTACCATGGACAAAAAAAGTCAATTTTTGGACAAGATGTTTCTAATTTGTGATATTAGGCAGGTTTAAGAAAGCAGTTATGGTAACTTTTTTTAATGTGGGGGTTAAAAGACATCCTGATTCAAAAATAACACAGAGGTTTTTAACATTAGAGCTGGAGGCCAGATTAATGCTATCCAGAGGAAGTGACAACAACACTTTTGTAGTCATCCCAATTCAAACTTGCCTCCACAGCTAATCTACACTGACAAACGATGATAAAATGGCTGTAACGGAGTTAATTCTACAGAAATTGAGTAGCTGGGAGCTACAAAATAGCTTCTTTTTTTTTTTGCAACAAAGGATGATCTTAGTCTAAAATTCTGGCATGAAAGGTGGTGGGTAATATGAGTTCTTTCAAGGAACTATAAAAGTTTTTTTTATTGTTAATATTTTTTACTGTATAAAAAAAAAATATTAGTTGTATAATCACCACAAACAAGATTTATTAACACACATGCAGATTCCTGTACTGGCTAAAAATAACTGTAATAACTGGCAAAACTAGTATTTTTCTTTACTCGTTTTGTTTGACTTCCCAGGAGCTGTTCTCTGCCTGCAACCCTGTTGTGACCAAGCCCAAGCCAAAGGTGGAGCTCCCCAAGGAGGAGGTGGCTGCGGAGCAGAACGGTCCTGTCAACGGACAGGAGAAGTCCCCCGAGGAACCTGTGGACAAAGGAACAACTGAGAGCACAGGCAATCCAACCTCAGAATCTACAGAGAACAAGCCTGACATGGACCTTGATTAAACCGCTTCCTGAAGCAAAGCAACAGGAGCTAATGGAGTCGGACTGAGATGCAGCCTGGCTCCACATCAGAGCTGGAGGAGTGTTATAGGAACTGCACACGACAGTCAAAAGCAGGCAGACTGTTGAGCTCACTGAGGTCAGCTCATGGTGGCACATCTGCCTAATATAGCATGCCCTCTGTCTTTCTGGATGACTTAAATCTAAAACCAGCTGCAAATACTCTGTTTGACAACGAACGCTGTACACATGATGGTATTTATTTCTGTTGTGTGCTCTGTATCTGTTCTGGTCTGTGTCACAATATGGTTTTAATAAAGTGATTGAAAACCTCTCACATTATCACCATGATGCGAAGAAAATTAAAAATGCTGCATTGCTGAACAAATAAAAATGTCAGTGTCCAGATTTTGCTAATCTGTAGCAACTTTCCAATATTTCAGCTTTTACTAACAACTCTGCTCATGAGATGATATTGCAATACAAAAGTGGAGCTCTAAGATGCTTGTTTCTGTAGAAAATGGTTCTTTTAACTTCCAGTTTATCTTACACCACATTAAAATGCCATAATGGTGAAATTGGATCCAGAAAGTTGACCATTTAAAAAACGAACGGCTGGAAACTAGCATGCAATTGCATGTTAATTCAACATTACTGTGCTCTGTTATACATCTACACTTATAAACAACATTTTTAAGTTATACTTTGACTGCAAGGAAAGCTTCTGTCACAACCTAGAAGAAAGCTGCAGAACTCAGAAATAATGCTCAAATTAAAAGAGATTGTGGTTTACCGAAATCGTATTTTTTTATGTTGCCTGGTATCTGGAAATTAGCGTCAATTATAAAGCGGTGAAAAGCCTCTTTTTCTTTTAGGCATATATTTGACAGACTATGTTTTGTAAATAGTCTGGGTGAAATACTGATTAGTTTAAATATGATTTATGAACCGATTACCATTTCCGGTCATTTGACGGCGACTTGGTGTTTTCCGAGCCAGTCCCTGAACGTCACCTCCGCGCTTCCTGGTCACATGACTCAACCAGACTGTCAGAAACAACTGAGAGCTGCTCGTTGAGGTAAAATGAGAATAATAGTTATTGTCTTTTTACGTTTCCAGGATCTAAACGCACATTTTTGATTCAAAGTTGTGACAGTTACTTTTACAGCTTGTATTCTAGTTTTATAAAGGGATTAAACAGTGTTTTATTGAGTGTTGCTTCATGATGCAGTTATCTTGATGGGTCCAAAGTCTGATTTAGCTGGTTTTTAAAGCTGTTGGCTTAAGACTGAAGTGATTTGTACAGATTTCTGTTCTTCTTCTTCTTTCAAGACCATGAAGTTGATCATCCTGAATGACTATGACCAGGCGAGCGAATGGGCTGCAAAGTACATAAGAAACAGAATTTTACAGTTTCAACCTGGACCCAATAAATATTTCACATTAGGACTCCCCACAGGTAAGAGATGGAGCTGTCTGCAAAACCGTGCAGATGTTTGTTTAATCATTTTTTTAAATTAATTCACATTTTTGATATTAGTCACAGATAAAAAAAAACTGAAATTAAACATTAGTTACTAAATTGTTGAAGAGGCAAAACAGGCGCGAGTGTTTCTTTCACTTTAAACTGGTTCTTCATGTTTGCTTCTTCTCAGGAAGCACCCCTTTAGGTTGTTACAAGAAGCTGATTGAATACCATAAAAATGGAGAACTTTCATTCCAGTATGTGAAGACGTTCAACATGGATGAGTATGTAGGTGAGTTCTTATCGATCTTTGTTCCGACAAATAAAATGAATACACAATGAGAAGCACTTGAAAGCTTTGGTCTTGTTTTTAGGGCTCCCCAGAAATCACCCTGAGAGCTACCACTCCTTCATGTGGAGTAACTTCTTCAGGCACATAGACATACGAGCAGAGAACACCCACATCCTCGATGGAAACGCCGCCGATCTTCAAGCAGAGTGCGACGCCTTTGAGGAGAAGATAAAAGCTGCTGGAGGGATCCAGCTGTTTGTCGGAGGTCAGAGAAACGCAGTGCTGATAATACTGTAATCAGTAGTATTAGAGATTGTGCAGTGAAGAAAAATGAATAAAAAAACATCTCAATGTCATGTGTCAGGTATTGGACCAGATGGCCACATTGCCTTTAATGAGCCTGGTTCTAGCTTGGTCTCCAGAACCAGAGTGAAGACTCTCGCAAAGGACACTATCATGGCCAACGCTCGCTTCTTCGATGGAGATCTCTCAAAAGTGCCCACCATGGCTCTGACTGTTGGAGTGGGCACGGTCATGGATGCAAAAGAGGTTAGGAGACCATATGACTGTCCTGTCAGTGCTGTTATTTGCTTTATCATGTTTCTGCATAAACTGGAACACAACAATGCAAGGAATGATTAGCTTTCAAGGTCTAGAACAGAACATTAAACACTCATTGTGAGTTTTCTCTTCATACCTAAAATCATGTATTCTTCTTTAATGTCAACTGATGCCACATCTTCAGTCAAAGCTGCACTGATAACTCAAATTGTTTAAAAAAAATACTAGTGCAAATCACAGTGGTCAAAATAATTTCAGAACCATCTCTACTTTGCTATTTATCTCTAAAATATTAGAAGATTGAGTCTTGCTTTCACCCACTCCCTAGCACAGAAATGACTCTGGTCTGAGTCATCACTGACCTTGCTGATGGCAGCTAATTCTGGTTTTCTGCTTCAACCAGCCACAGTTAGCTGTGGTGTTCCCCAGGGCTCAATTCTGGGGTTCCTTATTTTTTTAAATTTCCCTCTCAGTATTGTTTTCAGGAAATTCAACGTTTGTGTTCACTGTTACATTGAGGACAAACAACTCTACCTTTCCAGTAAACCCTCTTCCACACTTTATCCCTATTCTTTGCTTAACTTTTTAGAAGAAATCAAAACATGGTTTTCTCAAAATTTAATTAAACTCAATCACTTTTGATGGCTTCAAGTCCACCCTCTCTAAATCTTCTCATTTCTCTGTCACTGTTGACAATTCCACAATCTGCCCCACACCTCCTGTTGAGTCTTATCTTTTATGATGCTCTTTCTTTTGATAGATACATACCCCCAGTACTTGTTCTGCTCATTTTCATCCACCCACTATCAACTGTCTTTGTGTCGTTCACAACCAACAGTGAAGCTGCTCTCATCCACACCCTTGTTTCTTCTCTCAGCGATCACTGTAACTCTCCTCTCTTTGATCTACCACACAAATCAATTTGTTGTGTGTACCTCATTTATGCTTTGTGTTTAAATCAGGCCTCTCTTGTAAATGAGTCCTCATAATTCAATGACACTAACCTGTATATATAAAGGTTGAATGAATGAATTCATCAATTGCAACCGATTCATCAGATTCTTATGAAAACACATCACTCCAAATAGCTCCACAGGCTTCCAGCATCGCATACAATTTCAGCTCCTCACCACCACATTCAACGCTCTCCATATTCTTGCTTCTCTAAAGATCCTCTCTAAAATGTTTCAGCCTTACACTCCATCCTTAACTCACTGATATTCTTCTTTTTCTCAGCTTTACATTCCACCTGCCAACTTTTCCACAAGGGGCCTGAGAGCCTTCAGTCATGCTGCTCTAAAATGTTCTTCCACTATCAATCCAAACTGCTGAATCTTTTATACACTTAATAAATCTTGCTCAAAACACATTGGGTTAGACTAGTTACAAAACATTCCACATTGTTCACAATTTCAACCACTTTATCTTGTTTTGCCTGTTTTATTTGTAGTATTTGTCTGTTTTAACTGTAGCATTTTCTTGTATTAACTGTAGTATTTGTCTGTTTTAACTGTAGCATTTCTCTGTTTTAACTGTAATATTTGCCTGTAAAATTTGTAATACTTGCTTTTTTACTGTAGTATTTGCCTGTTTTATTTGTATTTGCCTGTTTTATCTGTAGAATTTGCCTGTTTTAACTGTAGTATTTGTCAGTTTTAACTGTAGTATTTGCCTGTTTTAACTGTAGTATTTGTCAGTTTTAACTGTAGTATTTTTCAGTTTTAACTGTAGTATTTGTCTGTTTTAACTGTAGTATTTGCCTGTTTTAACTGTAGAATTTTTCAGTTTTAACTGTAGTATTTGTCTGTTTTAACTGTAGTATTTGTCAGTTTTAACTCTAGAATTTTTCAGTTTTAATTGTAGTAATTGCCTGTTTAATTTGTAGTGTTTGCTTGTTTTAACTGTAGTAATTGCCAGATTTATTTGTAGTATTTGTCTGTTTTAACTGTAGTAATTGCCAGTTTTATTTGTAGTATTTGTCTGTTTTAACTGTAGTAATTGCCAGTTTTATCTGTAGTATTTGTCAGTTTAACTTTAGTATTTGCCTGTTTTATTTGTAGTGTTTGCTTGTTTTAATTGGAGTAATTGCCAGTTTTATTTGCAGTATTTGCCTTTTTTAAATGTAATATTTGCCTGTTTAATTTGTAGTATTTGTCTGTCTTTTTATTGTAACGTGTCCTCGAGTGTTTTGAAAAACACCCATAAATGATTTTATTATTATTATTGATATTTGCTATGACTGAGTCACACAGGTCACATGTTCTCTGTCTTCTCAGGTCGTGATTCTGATCACAGGAGCACACAAATCATTTGCTTTGTACAAAGCCATAGAGGAAGGTGTGAATCACATGTGGACGGTGTCTGCATTCCAGCAGCATCCACAAACTGTTTTTGTTTGTGACGAAGACGCCACCCTGGAGCTGCGAGTCAAGACTGTGAAGTATTTTAAAGGTACTGATAAATAACAGCACATGTTGTGCATACGGTGCAGTACTGTGTGTTCTTTTGTCATCACAAAACATAGTTTTGGTTGGATGAAGAAAATAAAAATATATTGGCCACTTGAATTGCAGAAAACATGCTGAATGTTCTTTCTGCAGGGATGATGCACGTGCACAACAGGCTGGTGGAGCCCTTTCACTCAGAGCCCAAAAACAACTGAGGACCTCTCTCTTGCACATCATGAAGCATTTATCAAGAAAGATGCACTCCAATGATGCCTTTAGTGCCTCCATTTCCTGTTGAAATAGTGGTGGAGAAATCCACTACTAATCTTCATAATAGGCGCTGGAGCACCGCAGGCTGTCAGTGCTTTTTTTTTTTTTTTTTAAGGTTTTTACAGCCTTCTTTTTCACTTATCCTTTTTAATAAAGCGAGTTTGATTGTGTTTTGTGTTGTGGTTTTCTTTCAGGTCGCATGACACGAAACAGCTCGTGTTGCCTTTCAGTGCTACTTGTAAATCTTTCAGATGGTTTAACGTTTCATAGATATTTCAGTTTTGTTTAAAAGGAAAATTACGCTATATCAATTTCAGGCAACTGCAGTTTTAGATACTTTTAAACGTTTTTTAATATTAAATGTAAAACGGTTATTTATAAATAGCGGCTGATTTATATACAATTTATTTTTAAACTTCGAGCGTACGAGCAACTTCAGTTGCCGACGGCACTTGAATACAGCACCATAACCGCTGTCGTTCTTGAGAAAGAAGGAGATGGCGGACTAAGGGGGAGAACCATAAATATCTTCTGTTTCGTCGGAAATATTTATTTTACTCAGATATATATTCGCAACTGAATTAGGAAGAGGACGTGTTGCACACCAGATTCTTCTTCCACAATGGCAGAACAAAACAGTAACGTCAGATATCAGGAGGTAAGGTAACAGGTTGTTGGCTAGCTGAAACGATGCTAACAGTTAGCTGCTAACAAGGAGCTCAGCCAAACGCTCCTTGTTTCCCGGAGTTGTTCTGATAGTTGCATAGATTTATATGTATAGCTGAGTCAGACTCGTGTATTAATGTGCTACGAAAATCGTGAAATGGGCGTTAGTTGCTTTTATTTTGGAGCTAGTTAGTTCCTCGTAATGTTAGCTGGCCCGACATGGGCGCAGTCCTGGCCCGGAGACATCAAAACACGTTTGTAAACACGCAGTGGGAAATTACAGTGTTTATTTTGGTCAGTGTGTAGCAGTAGTAGTCGGTATGTAAGAGAAAATTTGATTTGGAAATTAATTTGATAGGGTAGCAATTATGTACAGAAATTAAGCCCAGTTTCTATGAGTGATGCTGTTCTGGACACGTAGACTGACTTCTCTGTCCTTCTGTGTCCAAGTTGTCTAAAAGATGAAGATCTTTTTTTTTTTTTTTTTAGCTTTATTGGTGATTGAATATTCTTCAGATTTGGCTTTGCAGTTTTCATTCAGCCTTTATTTAGACAGGTAAATCCCATTGAGCCTCGAGGACTCATTTACAAGAGACACCTGAGAGACCAGTTGTCACCCAGCTCATTGAATTTTGATTTAAGACAATTAAAAGGTCATCTTAACTAAAATATACCAACATTACTGAGTCAGGTTAACATCAGGACATTGCGCCATTGTTTATTTTTTTAATCAGTCGTGTTTTTTTCATTGTTTTTACTCATTTAGATATTTAGAGACTCCAACTTAAACTGTAGTTTCTTGAACCAAACAGATCCCTAGAAAGCTACAATGATGTGACGGACACATAAAGATATGATCATGTTCCACTGTCCTACAGTGATAATGCGGTTCTGGTTTCTTATACAGACTCCACAGAGTTAAATTGTATTTGTTATTGTATTTCATGTTTACATTTGGTTGCAGTTTTTATTTGACTTGGACAGTGTTTGTTTGTTCTTGCTGCTTCAGCTGGTGAACGAGGAGGAGCCGGTGGAGCCGTCCCAGGAGACTTCAGCCCAAGACGCCCCACCACCTTACAGCAGCATTGCTGCAGCAAACGCAGGTTGGAAAAACGCTGCCACTTCTTTTTTTTTTACACCTCCAGATAACGCGTTAGTAATGTCTCGCTGCATATGTGTGAGAGCCTCAACATGATTTGTGCTCTAAAGTGAGATTAGGGCAACCAAGGGAAATGAACAACTTTCTGAGGGATCAATAATTTGCAACAACAACAAAAAAAAAAACATCTGCAAATGACCAAAGTTGCTTCCTATGTGATCCCCTCCTCGAACAAGAGTATTTTTAGGTTGAGCCTGTCATGACTGTTGTTTATTACTTGAAATTTCAAAGACGCATCATCTTTTCGGGTTTTTCTTAAGGTTTGGCTCTAAAATTATGCCAAATAATAATTTAAAAAAAAATTCAGCAGATAAATATTTAAGATTGAAGAGAGATGGAGTCTTGCAGTATGAATTTAAACACAAATATTCCACAAGTAAATCCAATTTTAAACACACTTTAACAGTAGTCTTGTCTATATTTTTGTTGGCAGGCAGTGTATTGTGAAGCTGAGCAGGCCGAGTGCTGTTAAAGTCTCATGTTTCCAGTCCTCTTCTTGAGAGTGTGTAGGTCAGTGTGTTGCATAAGTGGGTGCAGCTTGGAGCTCTTCCTGGACGAGTTAATTGATCTGATTCAGTGCTGGTACTGTTTGAACAACACAAACCAGGATTCTTGGACGAGTGCCAAACAACCCAGATAAAAGTCTCTGCTTGTATGGGAAGAACAAACAGTAATTGACACTTGCTACTAATGTGCTCTCTGAGCTGTAACGCCTCGTCTCTGGCCTGATTCTGAACACTCAGCTCTGCTTTTCTTTATGGGAGGAAGTGAAAGAAGATTGGTTTCTGTCAGCAGAAAGTCCGGGTTAATCAGTAAAACACTTGTTGCTTTCGCTTCTGCTGTTTTTAAATGTCCTCCCTAAAATATTTCCATCATTTTAGAACTGCCTTGAAGTGTAGTGAAATAATATTAATTCTAAATTTGTTACCAGATCTAATGCTTCAAGCAAAACCTGCTTTCAACCCTCACACACGTGGACACTTAAAGTACTTAAAGTTCTTGTTTTTTCCTGGAGAACATCGTCTTTGCGCTCTGTTGTTCTTACAGTTAAGAGTTCGTTTCAGACTTGTGTTGCTGAATAAATGATCATTTTTATATTTACACTCACAGCCTTTTTTGAAAACAAGGAAGATGGAGGAAGGTTTCCCAACCCTCCTTCTTACAGCGTTGCCACCACTTTACCCTCCTACGACGAAGCTGAGAGAAGCAAAGCCGAGGCTGCCGTCCCCCTGGTCACTGGAAGAGTCTCGGTGCGTTTCCTATTTTCAGACACATCCTTAACAACAAAAACTCGTTCCTCGTGTAGTTTCAGAATGAATCAAGTGAACGGAAGCTTTTGAAATGAATGCTGGTTGTTGCAGGATGAAGACTTTGTGGCCAGAGATGACTTTGAAGATGCTGATCAGCTGCGAATAGGAAACGACGGCATCTTTATGCTCACTTTCTTCAGTAAGATAAAGCATATGATTTTAGTAGTTTACTGATTTGAGTATATTTATGGTCACTGAACTGTATCACAACATGTCTTGCATGCAAAGCCTAACTTCAGCCACTTTAACACTTTAAACAATTCTTTAAAAGTCACTATATAAGTACAAGCATTAGAAGAGACGCCTGTTCTGATGTATTTGACACTGAAAGCTACAGATCCCAGACGCAGTGCTCTGATCCGACCCGTCTGATCAAAGGGGTCAGAGGATTTCTGACAGAATAAAACATGGTTAGCCGACATGTTGGATGCTCTCGTCAGGTCACTGCTTGTTCACGAGGATCTGAAGGCTGATCTGAGATGTTTCAGAACGGTTGTTGTCAGCGTTGTTGATCTGACTGTGATTTTTCAAGTCGATGTTGGCGTGCTCACAGCTGACTCCTTGTGATTGCGCAGCAGGATTGGGGCCATTTCTTGCCTGCTCAGCTGTGGTTGGAGCACATTAGTCTTTTTTTTTTTTATCCCTTTCATGCTTCAGATAAACACTGGGAAGCACAACGATGAGCTTTTTGAGAACTTAGGTGGCCTGAGAAGCTAGTTTGTATAAACTGCTAAAAAAATGTGAGACAAAACGCATGGGTTTTGTCTCATGTTGCTTACAACTAGAAAAAGCAGGTTTCATGTTTCTAAATAACAGTTTTATAATCACAAATTTGTTGCTAATGTTTTTCCGCTCGTTAGTTTTAATAATGACTGTTTCTTTCACCAGTGGCGTTCCTCTTCAACTGGATTGGCTTCTTCTTGTCGTTCTGTTTGACCACATCAGCTGCTGGTCGGTATGGAGCCATCTCAGGCTTTGGCCTGTCCCTCATCAAATGGGTCCTCATCGTCAGGGTAAGAACTGTTCACTGAACAGCACTTCTACAGCTGCGTCCAGCTCGATATGCACCGTACTCTGCAAGAACTGAGAAATGTGTTCGTTTTCTCAAGCTGTCAAGACTAAAGTTTATTTTGGCCAGGGCATTTCATTCCTTGCGAGAAACTCGAGTGCAGAACTCCCAGAGGTCCTCATAGAGCTCTCCCACTGCAGAATTGATTGATTGTTTCCCACCAGTGTCACCACTCTGGGTCTGAACTCATCTTTCTGCCTTTGCAAATTTGTTGCAAAGGTCAGAACATTTTTTTGTGACAAATGCTCTCCTCTGTGAGCAACATATGGGCTTTCTCTTTCCATGATTTTGCCATTTGCTTGTCTTAATATGCCTTTAAAAGTTTTTTTTAGATTTTCACATTTCCTCTCTGCCTCGGCCAGCTGCTCCTCAAAACTCTTCTTCAAACAAATTTCCACTCCGGCAGAAAAAAATGGAAATGTAAACATTTCCACTTTAAAGTGCCCGTGACATTAAATTGTCATGATAAATACTAATGTGCTATTGTAAAGATAACTTCATTAACATTACCACTTAGATGAAATGTCACTGAAAAGTCACCTGCACAGCAACAGGAATGTAAGACAAAGAGAAACCTGCATGAAAACAGCATTGCTACAATGGCTAACAACACAGACGGTGGAGACGAATCTGTTTTAGATTGTTTTGAGTCACTATCAGATAGAGACAAAGAGAAGTAGGTCAGCTATCATCAGATGACAGTTCTGGGTGCTGCTCCTTTTACGTTTGAGCCCCTGGAACAGCCGACAGTTCAACGTGTTGGTCATGTGACCGAAGACGAAGCTGAAGAGTTTCCTTTGTCATCACTTCCAGTTTCACTTTGGTCACGCAAAGTTATAAGTTACTAAACAAAAATATACCTGTTCTCTGACTAAATGGGTTTCTATAATATTTTTATCCTTTATAGGAAGTTTATTGTGCCAGATTTCTTGAAAATAGAGACGTTTTCTTCCATTGTTTGTATTTGTAGGAAATGCATGTCACAGACACTTAAAATCCAAACGCTGATGTCACATTCTTGCCCAATCACAAAAAGTTCCCAGACACCACTGAGAAAAGTTGTGCACAGATCATGTGTTGAGAACAAGCTGCAAGAACGCCCAAACAAAGGCTGTGAGGAAAGAAAACGTACCATCTTTTCTGCCGTAAACGTTGCTCTGCCCTTTAAGTCGTTACAGTCCAAACATGTCTAATCAAGTGGAAAAATCCATAAAAACGTTGCTTCGCCGTATACGTCTTATCTATTATGCGTCACCGCTGACGCGTCGCGTTTGTTACACGTCAGCGCTGACAACCCGGAAATGTGCGCCGGTGTTGTGCCAAAAATCAATTGGCTGCCAAATGGTGGCCGTGAGCGCGTGCACGGGAGGACTTTAACAAGAATTTAACAAGATTAACACTTAAAAACAATTATTTGTTTGTTCGAAATTATAGTAAAGGTGTGTCTCAGTTTAACTGTTGCTTAATAAATGCACTATGACGGTCAAATCAGCTGCATTTCAAAGCCCGAGTCGCTGAAGCGGGCACGCGCAGAGGGACGACTCGCTGTTCATTTCTTGGAAATTTAACAAAATATACACCTACAAACAATTATTTGTTTGCTCGATTTTATAGTAAAGGTGTGTCTCAGTCTAACGTTTACTTAATAAAAGGACTTTGTCAAATGAGCTGCATTTCAAAAGTATTCGCTGCCTCTGTGCTCCCGGAAGCGTGCAGACAGGGAGGGAAAAAGGAAGGGGGAACACTGCGCGTTTCTTCGAAATTTAACAAGATAAGCACCTAAAACAATTATAAATAAAGTTTGAATGAATTATTTGTTTGCTCAAAATTATAGTAAAGGTGTGTCTCAGTTGAACTTTTACTTAATAAATGCACTTTAATGGTCAAATTAGCTGCATTTCGCCGGGGCGGTGCAGCTGCTGTGACGGTTGCTCCAAGCAGTGAGCGGAACGAAGTGTATGGCAAGCCGATTGTGTCATTAACAGCTGGTGAAAATTCTCAGTCATCCAGGACATGGTAAATAAAAAAAAAAGTTAAAGAAAAAACTAAGTATAAAGTAAAGTATAATAAATTAAGTCCAGTTGTTTTTGTCTTTAATTTTTTTTAATTTGTCATTAATAGCCACTTTTTTAACTATTACATGATACAACAGCATGCCTTACTACCCGAGTGCCATCTATCTGCTGAAAATGGTAGTGTTCAATATTTTCAGTCAGGATGAATGAAAACGGTCATCTCAGCCAAAAAATGGTTTATAAATATTGGGAAAAAATCCATAAATACATCACTTCGGTCTGTAAGTCGCAGGGCATGTAAATTATGCAAACAACTGTGACTTATAGGGTGAAAAATATGGCAATTCTTTTCTCTCAGACCTAGGAGAAAGAACACATTTCTTGCTTCTTGTGAAGTATGTAGCAACCTTTACTGTAGTTTTGTTTAGACGGAGGAACATGAATGTGTTCTCACCTACCTGGTTATGATTTGACTGTATTATCTCTGAACTTCTGCAGTTTTCCACCTATTTCCCTGGTTACTTCGATGGTCAGTACTGGTTGTGGTGGGTGTTCCTGGCTCTTGGTGAGTGAGACACATTATTTAATGTAGAAAGTAACCCTATTGTAACACCATGGCAATGTTAGTTAAAATAGTAAATTAAGTGCTTAAATGAAAATGAGCGGTTTCTTTAAGGACATTTCACGTTGTACAGTAGCAAATTATTAGATCAGGTTTATTTTTATTGTCATATGCAGATCAACACAATGCAATGAAATGCTCAGGACAAGAAGAACCGTCTCAACTCGCCCAAAACAAACAAACAAAAAAACAACCAGAAATGCGAAATGCATGTAACAAAAATACAAAAACAAGGCACCAAAAGTGAAAAAGAAATAATCTACAGCAGCATGGACCTATTAGCAGAGTGTATTCTTGCATTATGAGAGTATTATTAATGAAAGTATACTACTTATGGATAAGTGAGACTCAGTCAGTGGGCATTCTGCCCTGCAGGCACCTGACGTTTCTAAAAAAAAAAAAAAAAACATTTTTCACATTGAAACTCTGATTTAAACACATTAGACAGGTCTCATTTATTGGTTGATCATTGAAGAAGAACATTACGTTATGTCAACGTGCTCTTCAGAAAATACTGAGGTCTTCCAGAAAACAACGCTCCACTTTAGAAAGTGTTGAATTTTATTTTTGTTGAGAAACGCCAACCTTTTTTTTTTTTTTTCTCTCTCTCTCAAATCATTTGGATACATTTGAGTTTAAATTTAGTTCAGTAGAAAGTATCCGAGTCAGGATTTCAGGGCAGTGATGTTGCTGTTGAGCGTTTTTCTTTTTTTTCTTTTAAAGCCAGTTTCTGTTAATTCTGCTCGTTTGCAAGACATCGATACAGATTAATAAACTAAACTATTGAATCAATGCATTTTAAATAGCTTAGTTATTTTTTTAATGTTCCGTCCAGGTTTCATGCTCTTCATCAGAGGCTTCGTTAACTACTCCAGAGTGCGCAAGTTGGTTGATCCCGCTTACGGCAACCTCCCCAGAACAAGAGTACTTTTCATTTATTAGAGGTAAGTAGTTTTAATCTGGATGTGAGGCTCATACCAGCTGTGACGCTGAACTGGAAATGTTTTACATTTACGAGCAGCCCACTTTACTTCAGCTGCAGCGATGAGCAAGACTCTGAACATCTTGAACGTTCATCTGTTTCAGAGAGCAGCAGAAGAACGTGTATATTAAAACACCACAGTAATGAGCATTAAGGGCGGTTTAGTTCTTGTTAGTGCCAAAAGAAAACTTGGACAATGAATCCAGAGACATGACGGCAGAAACCGTCCTGCTGTTTAAATGAAACATGTTATCAGATGTGCTGAGCTTGGGCATCTCCAAACGCCACTCATGCTTGAACAAATAAAATCAAAAGGATTAAACAACGCCACGCAGTTCGCAGTGACCGAAACCAAACGAAGATGCATTAAATTATATATTTCAGTCATCCACAGCTGGTCCATGAATGCATCTGGTACAATCAAGGACCAAATAATACTCCTTATTAACCAGCTTGGTTCCTGAACTGTTCATAACGTCGTTGTTTTTTGTGTTTTTTTCTTTGACATTCACTCCAGACGTGAAAGGACAAGGTGCACAGAAAATGTGTTTGAAATTCCCACGAAGAAACCGGCAATCGTCCAGAAGAGTTCTAGATAAAGACAACTCATGGCGGTAACACATTCAGGAACTATATGACTTGTTTTGATTCTTTATTAATACAACATGGTTAATGGTCTCTTAATGTATTAATTAGTGGCAAATGTTAAGTGCTATTTACACCTGTCTGTACCGTACGAGTAAAGCCTTATGTCATTTGATGGTAGCATACGAGCATGCTTCTGCCCGCCACGTTCATAATTAGAGCCCCGCGTTGAAGCCAGCAGGTAATAATAATTAGTGCAACGCTGTAGATTTGCCTTAGCATGCAGCTCACTGTGTAACGTTCACTAACGCCACTTGTTTTAGACTCGGGGGGTCACCAGAAAAGGCAAGCTGTAGGTGCTGTAGACGTGGTTCTGTATTTCACTCACCTGATGGCTGGAAGCTCTGCGTTCGCCTGCTGATTTCAGTCTCCATTTTAAATCGCTGCCGTCCACCAAACCATGTCGGTGGATACAAAAATACCAAAACGAGACCTATGTCGCATTCTACTTGTTTTATTTTTGTTGCTGTACATTGATTTGAGGTGAAATGATCCACACCTGGAAGCAGATTTTAAGTTGAGATGCTCTTTAATGATCCATACTTGAATTTTTGTAGGAAGGTCTGAACCTGCAAATGTCCAGAAACGAACCTCTAAACGGCCTCTTTGACAGCATCGCCTCCTGAATGTTTGTTCTGTGACTGCAACCGTTTTTCTGAGCACGTGAGCTCATGTTTGATCCGTCTTTGAATAAAAAAATTAAACGTTAGTCCGACCTCTTGATGACTCTCGAGTGAGTCAGTGAATATTTCCTTCACTGATTATAGAAATATCTGTTTTCTGTCTGAGTTTTGGTCTTTTAAGAAGACGGATGGATCAAATTACATGACGAGCGTTAAAATAACTTAAATTCCGCCTCCAAGTGTTTTTTTTGTTTGTTTTTGCCTGAAGATTTAATGAGCAGATGGTAAAATTAGTTTAGTTCTTCTTTCAACTTTCTTCATTCTGTGTTTGAAGTTCAGTATCAATTATATCAAACAATGTTTGCAGCTGCACTTTTAAATGCTAAACCAATAAAACCCCGAGGTTGTTCCCATTAATGTATTAAACCACACACAAACTGATTAAATCACCATTTAACTTCTGCCATGGCTTTGATTAAAAACCAATTATGCTTGTTTCTATGTGACGTAGAGCTGAAGTGTTGGAGTTTTGTTGTGTAACTGTACAGAAAATATTTAGTGTTAAATAAATATCACTTTAAATGGGTCTTCTGGCTCGTCTGGATTATTTCATTGAACTTTTAATCAGTTGTGACAAAGAGCAGGGATTATATGCTGCAAGGTCAAACTCTGCAGGAAATCTGGAGGATTATCATCTGCAGGGAAATCTAAATCTAGTTGTAAAATTAAGTTTGTTGCTCAAAAATGCAAGTAGGTCAAGCAGTCTTTACTCACTGTCGGCCTCTAGTGGAGGCAAAGAGTTCACACATCTACATGTTGTTAAATCATTTCATCTGGACCAGATCCCTTTAAAGAAACTGGTCCAGATGAAATGATTTAACCTTCTTTTATCTACCTGGATGATTGAACTTACAAACATGTTTATAAGATGTTGATTTGTTTTAAATCTGCAGCAATGTTGCGTCGCATGAACAAAGCGTCTGCGACAGAAAAGGTTACGACTGCACCACCAGGCACGTAACATTGTCAGGTTAGCAGCATCGACTAAAAAGATGACGCCACCACATCTGGACCCATGTCCCAACGGGTTGCCTCTTTCCACCAGATGTTTGGGATGAGTTGCTCTTGGTTCTACTGAGGCTTCTCTTTCTGACGGGTCTGAATTTTAAAAACTACTGAGCCTGTACTGAGAACGCTGCATGCACACGTTCCACCTCTGCATGCACACGTTCCACCTCTGCACCAAGGTTCTCAGTAATTCAGACATTTTTTTTCAGGAACCACAAAGCCTGAAATAACAAACAGTGCTGGGAAGATTACTCCACCTTTGTTGAAGAATTAGTTAAATTGCTACTAAAAGAAAAAAGGACGGAGAAGCTGCGTTTCTTAACGATGTCATTTCTTTTTGCTCTGTCCCAAATGAAAACCCTTGGTGGACACAGAACTCATTAAAGGCTGCAGTGTTTTACAGAAGCAGAGTTTGGACCAATCGCTGGTTGGATCACAGCTAAACAGACGGTTTCACCTCCACGTCGTCATGATTTATTACAGGGCCAGGCGACGATGCTTTCAGCAGGTTTCGGTCTGTTTGTACATTTTTTGTTGTTCCTTTAGTCCCGGGAATCATCCAGCTGTCTGGGGAGAAAGAAGATGGCCTTCTGTCCGATGTGGGTTCTCGGACCGAGTTTAGGTTTGCCGTTTTTCTTCAGGGCTACGTACCAAGTGTTGTCTTGATACTTCTGGGACTGATATGTGTTGTAGTGGTTCTCCTCCAGTTTCTCCAGGAAGTAACATTCATCGGTGACTGTGGGCTGCAGCAGGAACACAAACAAAGTCCACTTAACTGAAATTAGACATTTGATCAGGTTGGATTGCGTGTTCTTCAGTATCTGATTGAATTGTTGTAAATCATCTGCACTCACGGAGCTGTACAAACGGCCTTCATCGCTCATGGCCAGATATCGCTCGGTTTCTGTCCCCTGAATGACGACGACGCCTCTGTCCACAGCTTTGATCCTTAAAACAGCTGAAAGGAGACAGATGTTGAATTCCAGCTGAAACAACAGAGTTGGATTAATTTATGACCAAACATCGACAAGAAAACTTTGTTAAATGTGAAATACTGTTTCATTTCAGGTGACGGTTTAGATTGAACAGATTTCATCCAAAACTTTAGATTAGGTTTAAATTTTACTTTGAATGGTGCCATTTATTTTCAGTGTGAGCTTCTGTGTATCAAACTTGTTTTTTCTGTTAAGTTTCTTTTCAGGATTTTCCTCTAGACATGAAAGTGATCTTCTTGATTGTTAGTTGAGAGTCAGGGGAGCAGATGAAGATCCATACATCAATCATCTTAAGGATGTGAATTTGCTACACAATAAACATTTTTTCATTTATTTTGTCCAGTTTAGTTTGTTTTTTTTGGTGGACACTGACAGTCATTGGAAATAAATTTGTGGCTGTATTTCATTGTGTGAACCTTTCAACATTTAACTATTTACAAATCATTAGGATCTCAGAAAGATCTTCTGAAGTTGCTCCACTGCTTCTGTCTTCAGTCTTGCTAGGCCCCTGACTGCACAACTGCTAATTTTAGCATTTAGCTCCAATCTAGATGTTTTTTCTCCATTTAGCCATGGTTTTGCAACATTTAGCTTTTAGCTACAGTTTACTACCTAGCTTTTACGCTGCATTTAGCAAATAGCTATGGCTGTACGTTTTTAAACTTTATAGCCACATATAGCTTTTAGCTATGGGTTTGCTGCATTTTGCTACAGTTTGGACACATTCAGCTTTTAACTAGTTTTGCTATGTTTAGCTTTTAGCTCCTGTTTTGTTTATTTTACCTTGTTTTGAACTAAGCTTGTTTTAAACTAAGAATTAAGCTGTATATCTCCGGGTTATGTCTCAGGATGATAAATAAATAAATGTAAACTTTAAAGTTTAAATAAAGCTCACCGTTTCCAGTTTTACTTTACAACATGTATGCGCTACTTTATTATATATTCTTTATGCAGACGCTTTTATTTTAAACGACCAAAATGACCGAAGCTGCGGGATGTTTAACCTCCAACTGCGAGAGGACGTGAACGCATCATGCGGCGGTGCATGAACGGGATGTGCGCATGCGCAGTGCGGAGCCTTACCGTAAACGTCCTGCTTGTCCCTCCGGCCCTGCACCGTCCCGTCCGGGAGGATCTGGAGGTGATACCCGCCGTTCATGCAGTAGAGCCGGGTCAGCCGCCGGTAGTCCCGCAGCGTCAGGCCGCCGTCCTCAAACTCATCCCCGGCAGCCAACACTTCTCCGTCCGCCATCCCGATCAGAGCAGGTGGGGGGTTGGGCTCCCAGTGGAGGCTTCCAGCGGGTCTGTCCCCTGCGGTCTGGAGTTTGTGGTCGTGAACGAGCGCAGATATGAAACCACAGCTTGGCAACATGCGCGCTCCCGATTCATTCCGATCCCCATCAGGGTCACATTCAACTGGAGATGTTGCGCTTTCAGAACAACCTCAGGTGCCTTGGAAGCGCTTCATCACCCATTTCAAGCTTTAACCTTGAAGCTTAAAGACTTTGATTAAGAAGCACCTGTCACGAGCACCACTGGGCAGGAAATTTGAAGCAACATTACATACAGTGTTGGCTCCAGATGTTTGCAGAAAAACTAGAATATTTCTGAAGAAATTGCCATAAATGCCCAGGTCTAAACCTGTTGTTGTATGAACTGTATAATGTAAAGAAACTGAAATGTTCAAACTGCTGCCTGTGGCAAGATCACTGTGGTGACAGGTGCTGGTCATAAAATTAGAACATCATGAAAAAGTTGATTTATTTCAGTAATGCCATTCAAAAAGTGAAACTTATTATATTCATTCAGCACAGATTTCAAATGTTTATTTATTTTAATGATGATTATAACTGACAACTAATAAAACCCCCAAATTCAGTATCTCAGAAAATTAGAATATTGTGAAAAGATTCAATATTGAAGAACCTGGTGCCACACTCTAATCAGCAAGTTGACACAAAACACCTGCAAAGGCCTTTAAATGGTCTCTTATAAGATACACAATCATGGGGAAGACTGCTGACTTGACAGATGTCCAAAAGATGACCATTGACACCTTGCACACAAAGGGCAAGACACAAAAGGTCATTGCTAAAGAGGCTGGCTGTTCATAGAGTTCTGTGTCCAAGCACATTAATAGAGAGGTGAAGGGAAGGAAACGATGTGGTAGAAAAAAAGTGTACAAGCAATAGAGATGACTGCACCCTGGAGAGGATGGGGAAACAAAACCCATTCCAAAATGTGGGGGAGATTCACAAAGAGTGGACTGCAGGTGGAGTCAGTGCATCAAGAACCACCATGCAAGACATGGGTTTCAGCTGTCGCATTCCTTGTGTCAAGCCACTCTTGAACAAGAGACAGTGTCAGAAGCGTCTCACCTGGGACTGCTGCTGAATAGTCCAAAGTTATGTTCTCTGATGAAAGTAAATTCTGCATTTCCTTTGGAAATCAAGGTCCCAGAGTCTGGAGGAAAAGAGGAGACACACAGAATCCACATTGATCGAGGTCCAGTGTCAAGTTTCCAGTCAGTGATGGTTTGGGGAGGCCATGCCATCTACAGGTGTTGGTCCACTGTGTTTTCTGAGGTCTAAGGTCAACGCAGCATCTACCAGGAAGTTTTAGAGACTTCATGCTTCCTGCTGCTGACCAACTTTATATAGATGCAGATTTCATTTTCCAACAGGACTTGGTACCTGCAAGCTACCAGTACATGTTGTTTAAGAACCATGATGGTATCCCTGATCTTAATTGTCCAGCAAACTCACCTGACCATAACCCCATAGAAAATCTATGGAGTATTGTGAAGAGGAAGATGTGATACACCAGACCCAACAATTCAGAAGAGCTGAAGGCCACTATTATTATATATTATTATTATTATTAGAGCAACCTGGGCTCTCATAACACCTGAGCAGTGCCACAGACTGATCGACTCCATGCCACGCTGCATTGTTGCAGTAATCCAGGCAAAAGGAGCAACAACTAAGTACTGAGTGCTGCACATGCTCATACTTTTCATGTTCGTACTTTTCGGTTGGGCAACATTTCTAAAAATTATTTTTTAAATGGTATTAAGTAATATTCTAATTTTCTGAGATACCGAATTTGGGGTTTTCATTAGTTATAATAATCAACATTAAAAGAAAAAAACATGAAATATATCAGTTTGTGTGTAATGAATACACAAGTTTTACTTTTTGAATGGATTAACTGAAATAAATCAACTTTTTCAAGATAGTCTAATTTTATGACCAGCGGCTGTACATCCCGTCATCTCTCACTCCCTGACTGCCAAGTTAAGGAGAGATCCGATCAGAATTCCACAGCTACAGGTTTGTTCACGGACCCCCATAAAGAAGATGGTTACCTGCAGTGCAACATGGAGGCTCCATTGTGGTCGGGGGGGCTTTGCTGCATGACAGGTCTTCTTGAATCTGTGCAAGACAATTACATCTCAAGACTATCGAGGCACACTGGAGTAAAATATACAGCAGGACTTGGGAGCATGTTGCTGATCCAAGAGTCCTCCAACAGGAAAATGACCCAAAACTGATAAAAACACCCAAGAATGACACACTGGACTATTCCAGGGGTGTCCAATCCTGGTCCTTCAGGCCCGCTAGCCTGCAGGATTTAGATGTTTTTCTAGAAAGGGTGCCATATTTTTGTGAAAGCCAGTTTTCTTAAAATTAATTTGAACCAAAATTTCAAAGCAATTTCTTGAATTAGTTTAATTCAACAATCGTTTTTTCCACGCCTGTTAGTCTGCTACATTTAAGACGTCTTTTTGCAATGTTGCTTCTCACCTTTTTTACAGCCTTATAATTTTTACATTTACTGTTCGATTGTGGCCTGCGCTCATTTCCTTTTGCACGTGTAGTTTTCAGTCTGGTCAGTCTGCGAAGTCTCAGTGAATTACAATAAACCAGGTGTCGGATGGGAAAACACATTTATTCGATGAAGAAGTGCTGCAATCATGAAAAGTGGCTTTCACCGCGTTCACCGTTCAGAATCAGCGCGTTAGTGTCGGGGCAAACATTGGCGTACAGATCCTGTTCAGGTGGAGAAGTAGCACACAAACACACACGGTTCAACCTTTAATCAATGGAGGAAAAGATCAACAAGAGTCACACTACAGAGAGAAAGAATACAGAGGGTCGGTACTGAAAAAACTACCTGGAGACAAATACACCACATCTTTTTTTTTTTTTTTTCTTTACAATGGATTATATGTACATATTAAACTGGTTTAGAGCCCAAAAAAAAAAAAAAAACGCTTTCCGGAGAAAACATGAACCAGTGAAACATGATCCGCCCTTTGCAATTCTCATAATTATTGTCTGCATATGTTTTTATACAAAATAGACTTTCAAACAATATTTGGGTAGTGCAATCTTTTTGTGTAGATTCAAGCTGGTTGATTACTTTCACAAACAGTTTGTGTATGAAAAAAGACCGAGTCCTATCCTATTCACAGTATTACACAATCTGACCAAAGACATGTAAAAAATAAAAATAATAAAAAGACCTGTACACATGTCATAGCTCTGTATTTTGTGTTGAATTGATCTGAACTTGCTTTGGTCACCGTGTTTCGACATTAAATCTGCGTTTTGTTGGAATCTGGGCGGGCTGATTTATCGTTTCCTGAAAGATCCTGAAAATCTGGCCTGCAGAGATTAAAAAAAAAAAAAAAAAAGTAATGAATCTCCCGTATGCACGTAGCTTATATTGTGTTGATTAAAAAAAAAAAAAAAAACACGAGAGCACATTGTGAAGATAGATTATCTGTCATTTCTATTGCATATTCAGTTGGTCTCAAAAATGTACAGGAAAGTAAACAGGATACATTTTTGAGCAAGACGAGGCAAGTGTGCGATCTCATATATTTATATATATATAAATGTATCTATATATATTTAAATCTCTCTATATATACCTGTATAAATGAAGAGCAGCAGCAGAAGTTTGGATATACTGAATGTGAAAGTAACCTTCTACAGGAAATGAGGATAGTGTTCAACTATTCTTGAAAAAAAAAAAAACCCAGATCTGTTCGAGCTCACAGGAGGTGTGAAAGGCGGTGGCAGATTCCTCAAACTTTGCAGGTTTTTTTTTTGTATTTTTTTAAATTTTACACATAAAACATGAAACACAAAAGCAAAAACTGTTTTTGGTTCTTCCTGTCAGAACTGAGAGCGGACGATAAACTGTGTGAGTCAGACCATTTCTTTAAAAACCTGAGCACTGGAGCAGAATAAAATATAGAAGCACTTTATCTGGTTTTGGGATAGACGTTAAAAACCGTAGTTCATATTTATATATAGGAGTGAGCGCTTTGCAGCCGTTCACAACATTTTTAATTCGTTCCTGACAGATGTTTCACCTACCAATAACAGTTCTTTGCTACTACTTTAATAAAACTTTTATCACGTGTTAAAATCTCTTCAAAACACACAAAAAAAAAAAAACAGGTTAAGATGAGCTCTGTAGACCAGATGAAAAAGCTGCGACACATCGAAAACGCACAAATCGAAGACAAAGACCTGCGTTGATGTGCGGGACTGAAGGTCAGGCAAGCTCAGGACCCACTCCTCCTATTTTCCTTTTCGACAAAGATTTCATAAATGGATTCATTTGTTACAAATACTGACCGATTTCCAAGCATCCCTGACAACAAAAAAAAAAAAATAAAATAAAAAAAAAATGGGAGTTTGGCACTGAAATAGTTCCCAGAGAACGAAGGATCTGATTGTGCCTGCCTGTCCCGTCCGTGGTGACTGAGGGCCTTCAGACGATTACACCAACATGCAACGATTAAAATATGGTGTCACACGGGGGTGGGGGGGTTAAAGGATAATGAATCTGCCAACGCCTGATCCAAAGTGCAGTATACACAAGCCATCGTTTGAAACAGGAATATGTTGACATTTGAAGAGGAAAATATTATCATTTTCATATTTTTTGCTGAGAGTGAAGAGAAAATTAAGACCAGCTGCAACATTAATGAAGCTGAAAATTATGAATCGGATGGTTCCAATATGCCATCTGCAGCTCAGCCGAGTCGGTTCGGCCTAAACAGGAAACCAACTATACAAGAAACACCCAGTGTGGTGGCATCCGTTCCCAGAGAGACTGAGCCCAGTCATAAGATGCTGGCTGTTAGAGATGGTTCAGAGGTTTCTGAAGTGAAAAGATTAGAAATGAATATCATCATCTTACCTGTTGAAGATAGCTCTGTCACCGACCTCACTCTGACCAGATTAACGAGCTAACGGCTAACGTCACAGCGGTTCGTGCAAACGTTTTCTATCGCGGCCAGTTTTGAATTTCACAGCTAATCTGGCAGAAATAGTGGAAGAGTCCCAGGATGCACAGGAAGTGCTACAGCTAGCTACTGCTGACACTATTTACACTTAAATATGCTTCAACTGTGATGTGAACCTGATGATATTTATAAAATACTGTTTGCAGGAATCACTAATATTTTTGAGACTGAAGGAGTTTTAACCCTCCTGCTGCCCTCGGGTCAAAACGACCCAGTAGACCTGGGTCTTTAAACTAGGGGCAGCAGGAGGGTTAGGATGGAAGCAGTCCACTTTGGCTCTGCTTGGACTAGCACATAACCATCTTATTTTGTATTTACACTTGCACCTGGTCAAGTCCATGTGTGGTCCCCCCTCCCTTCTTCGATGCCTCCACACCCACAAAAAACAACTCCGTTTGGAAGGCTAAGTGGAAACCAGGACACTGGACCAGTGAAAATAGATTTGAAAGATCCCTGGCTAGCAGCAGTAGCAGCACGACAGCCTGTTTCACTGGAGGGTTTGAGCTTTGAGGCGTAAACTTTACGTCACCAGAATTGTGTGAACAGGCGTTTTTTTATGCTCAAGCACAAAACGGGCAACAATCCTAAATCATAAAGCATCTTCGGTGATTATCACGATACTTTCTCTGCTTTTAAACAGTTTGTTGTTGTGCGGATATCGTTGTGCTATATTAATTAGCCCTGCACGAGTTGGGCTCAAATCTTTGACGAAAACCGAGTTCTTGCTTAAAACGCTCACGTCTAGTCCGTTGCTCCTCCTTCTGGTCAGGACTGAACCGTCTCTCCAAACTGAGGCCAGTCAAGGAGCCGTCTCCAACAGCCAAGACGGACTCTACTCCAAACCTTTCCCTCTGCTTCAAAACACACAAACGATCACTTGGACTGAGCAGGCCTGTTCCTTTCTGCTGTTCAAACTGTGCACCGACTCTAAACTCTTAGCAAAACACGAACTGATTATGTTTTCAAAAAGTGTTTAACTATCCCGTGAATAAATAAAATAATACAAAAGTTTTGGAAATAAAAATAAAAATGCAGATGCTTACAGAGAGCAAAGGATACACGGTTATAGAAAAGTCATCCTTGGAATTAGGACTGTATTTATACCAAAAAAAACAAACAAAAAAAAAACGTGGAGGACGGTTATTTTCTAACTAGTTTGAGCCATATTAAAAAAACGACAGAAATTAGTACTCCTGAATATTCAAAAACGACAAATTTGCAAGCACAATAATACATGCCCTTTCACGTGTGATTGGCAAACGCATGTATCCATCACATCCTATAATCAGACTACTGGGGCAGACAGAAAACAAGTTCTAGCTATTTCATCTAAAGTCTCACACGAAAGACTGGTACAGAATAAAAATCTTTCTTCACAGTCTTCTTAAAGCCTTTCGCAGAGTGCGAGGCGCTCGGCTCGCACCTCTGCCGCAGTGTGTGCGTGACGAGCTCGCATGAAAGGAAGCAGGCTAAATATTTTTGTTTCTCAGCGATTCAAAAAAACAAAACAAAAAAAAACGTCTACACACGTAGGATAAACCGAGCTGCCACTTGAAAAGATAAGCAGCCACTAAAAAAAATAAAAAAGAGGAAAGCTGCAACTGTGTGTAATATAAAAAAGTACAATCAACTTACGATGAAGGTAGACGATGACAGGTTGAAGGACGATAGGAAAAAAATGGCTTAGATGATTTTTTTAAGCAAAAAAAGGCACATCTTTTTCCCTTTTGTAATCGACGTGTAAACCTGGAAGAGGTCGGCTTGTGGGAGAAATTATTGGTGGACTTTATAGCCAACAGGTCCACGAAAAACTATGTAAATAGTTACATAATCAAAGCAAAGAAATATGCTTTTGTTGAAATCGCTAGAAAACAGATCTTTTTCCTCTGTGTGACAGAAAAAACATTTCGTTACAACCTCCTATAAAGACTAAAATTAGAACATAAAAGCCTACTTAAGAGCATGTTATTAAGCTTTCATCACCCTCGTGGGTGACGACGACCTGGAAAATTGTATAAACTGTCGTAGTTTGAAAATGTAGAAAATACTATCAGAAGCTGTACATAGATAATTGTATCTATTTTAGATATCGTTCTAGATTTGAAAGTAAGACACCTGAGACAACATTAATGTTAGCCTATTATTTCTCTCTGCGATTAGATTTTACAAACAGTTCCTACTCTTATTAGACACTATATCTTAGACTCTTGAACAAAGCAAAACGTGGCGCGCTCGCCGTCTGCTTCCTACACAAACGTCGCTTTATCCCACCAGACCATTTGCGCCCGTCACGCCGATGCTCGTTTCCTGAAAACGTCGTCCTCTCCTGGCGTTAGGTAGTCTGCTCTTTATTCTTTGCTTGTCTGGAGGGTGGCGGGATGGGGGTGGGGGAAGGAGGAGGGGGTGAGTTGTGTCGAGCTGCTGAGGTGATGTGGCGGGACTTTAAGGCCTTGTGTTTGCTACAGGAAACAGTCATCTCTGATGGAAGAGGAGAGGTTTGACGCTCCCAGCCTTGAATTTTGGTAACTGATTGCTGATGATCTCCGCCAGCATCTCGGGGAACTCCACGCTCAGGAACTTGTTCACAAAGGTGTAGAAGCAGAAGCTGAGCAACCCGCCGCCCATCTGCACACACAAGGAGACAACGCATGGGGTGTTGATTAATGTTTAACACACACACACACAAAAGCTACATTTAAATATAAAATGCACATTGCTGGTCCCATCAGGTCGAGACAGCGATGAGATTCAGTCGTTAATTCATTGGGGACATCAGTGTTCATGTTCCAAGCAGGTCTGAAGCACCAGTGTGATTCAGGCTGTTTGTGCAAGAACGGACAATAATTCAAACGATCTGGACTAAAGGCCTAGCAGAGACAAAGGTTTCTCACAACTTGTGTACAAAAACCCAGAATCAATGGATGGACGAAGGGCTCGGTGATATGGACCAAAATTAATAGCTCAATATTTTAAGATAAACTGCGATATACAATATAGATATTGATATTTTTTCTTTCTAAAAAATATATTTCCGAGTCAAAGCTTTGTCCCAGTTGTCACACAGGCACATTTATTAACAACAGCTGTAACTGTACAAAATAAATGTCTAAAAAAAAAAAACTATTTACATACATTAAATTGTTTATTTTTTTAGACATTTATTTACATATATTAAATAATAACCCTCTTCAGCTGCGCCACCTTCACGACGTTAGTGTGTGTGAAGCTGCAGCTCCGACAGACTCCGACAGACACGGTCCCAGTCTCGGCTGTGGAACAAGACGGCTAAAGCGTTAGCTGTCTTGTTAGCCACTAAGGACTGTGTTTTTAGCGATATGATAAGCTGCTGCTTTATTAATGTCATGCTCTCACTTTTCCTCTCATGAGGCACAGCGCGGCTAAATGAGTTCTGACCCGTGGTTTGTTTCAGGGAAGGAGGCTGAAGTCTGTCAGAGCTGCAGCTGCAGTTCACACATGCTTCATACTCCACTCCACTGTTTTAAATGGTGAAAAAAAGTCGTAGTTCCGACCTTTAGTCAGGACTTGTTTTCAGCATTGTCTACAGAAATCATTTTTCTGCCCCTCATCTGACAATTTATATCCAAACCATGTCCGAAAGAACAGCCAATGTTTGTCTTTTTGCTCAGCAGTTCTTCATAAATCTCCCGTGTTTACTTGTGCTGAACATCTCCCACCCACCTCCTGGAGAAGCAGGAAAGGGGGGGGGGGGGGGGCGTGGCTAAGGGGCTAGGTTTGTATTCAAGGCGGCAGGCGGAGGGGCTGCATCGGAGAAAGAAGACAGCAGGCGGATTTTCAAGTATAACATTTTATCATTTAGAGATATGGTCTCGTATCGCAAAAAAATTATCTCGATATTTTAAAAAGTTTTTATCGCACAGCTCTAGATGGAAGCAGCTGAAAATATACTTTAGCTACTCTTTAACCTTACTAAACAGTCTGTGCTATACTTGTGAGGGTCTATCTGAACTAAAGCACCTGATTCACCAAGTAGAGCCTTCTTCATTTAGAAAGTCTCCCTTAAAAGACTGAAATATTACAGGTTCTCAAACATGTCACCTGGCAAAATAAAGGTCAAATAAAAAAAATAAACAAAAATATATTTGCTGTTTGAAAGGCTGTACATTTAGTTTTAAAATGCTGCTGCTCAAATATGTAGTTGAAAGTCGATATTGTCCCTTTAACAGATAAACTGTAATACATCATAAGACCAGCTAAGCTTCACATATCTAAAAACACCATCTACTTGAGTTGTTGTGTTGCTGAAGATGAGCTACTTCTTCTAATAGTTATAAAAAAAAAACAAAGTTCATGTTGTCAGAAGGATCTAGCCAACATCTCCCAAATGTTGCATGTCTGTACCTCATGCATGGAGTCCAACAACTTGGTGAGCTGGTAGAAACGCTGCCAGTTCTGGCTGGAGTTCTCCTCGCGTTTCACAATGGCTTTCCCCAGCTCCTTAATGTACGACATGCGGATCTCCTCGAACACCGCCTGACTCTTCAGGCCGTCCTTAGGTACTGCAGAAGATACACACACAAACACAATGCCAACACCTGAGCCTGAAAGAAGTGCAATTTTTTAACAGCTCCAGAGCTAACGTCTGACCTGTGCTGAGCAGCAGGAGGACCTTCATGCACAAATACTCATCGTGGGAAACCTGCAGCCGGACGAACTCGCTGGAAATCTTCATCATCTGCTCAAACTGCTCGGCCATGTAGGGCAGCTTCATCCGCTCCCTGTGGGTGCAAACGCACTCGGTTAGGGATTTACTTCATTTTATGTCGTTTACAGAAGTGCCTTCAAGTGAACAAATATTCATTAAATACCAGGGGGGGAAACTAATGGACACATTTATTAAATATACTTTCAGAATTAGCTGCAATCTTCTAAAAATGAAATCCATCTGTAGCTGAGTTTTAATCAATTACTGTATCATATTGAGGCTCAGTACTTCTGAGATGCTCCACTAACCAGACAGACAAAATGTCTTTAAAAGCACACACATCAAAACACAGGTGTTAATAAAACGCTGCATACTCATTGATGACGAGGTCCGGAGCAAAGCAGAGCATGTTTCCATTACACTGTTGATAAGATCTCCAGCCGAGACTGAAGGACATGAGGAAAAGCCAGGAGCACTGAAGCAGTGTCATCTGGTCATCCAGGTGCAGGTTCCTGAAACCTGAGGGGAACCAACACCAGAAACATCTCAACAGAGTTCAAATTCAGCCTCCATGAAGCTAAAACATTGAAACTCAGTACCATTCTTTCTTAAAGAAGTGTATACAGCACACCACCTTGCATGGCGAGTGTCAAAGAAGTAGGGTGATGTGCAATACTTGTATTTGCTTCTATTAGGTATAAAGTAAATAAAAGTAAAAGTAATAAAAAGTAAAAAAGTAAAGTAATAAACAGCATGGGATAAATTTTCATTGTTATGCTGATGATACTCAGTTATCTTTGTCCATGAAACTCAATAAATTCAATCAGCTACTTAGACTACAAGCATGTCTTAAAGACATAAAAACCTGGATGACCCTTAATTTTCTGCTTTTAAACTCAGAGAAGACTGAGGTTCTAGTTTTTGGACCTGAGCACCTTAGGAATACATTTTTCAGTGTTTCATCCTCCTTGGATTGCATTAATCTGTCCTCCAGCTCTAATGTTAAAAATCTTGGTGTTATTTTTGATCAGGACATGTCTTTTATCCCCCACATTAAAAACGTTACTAGAATTGCCTTCTTCCACCTGCGTAATATCACTAAATTAGAAACATCTTATCTAGAAATGATGAAGAAAAACTGGTTCATGCATTTGTCACGTCTAGACTGAACTATTGCAATGGTTTATTATCTGCGTGTCCAAATACTTCTTTAAAAAGTCTTAACTGGAGTTAGTAGGTGAGATCATATCTCTCCAGTTTTAGCTTCTCTCCATTGGCTCCCTGTCAAATCCAGAATAGAATTCAAAATCCTACTTCTAACCTACAAAGCTCTCAACAACCTAGCTCCATCTTATATTACAGACCTTATTGTTCCATATTTTCCTAACAGAGCAATTTGCTCTCAGACTGCAGGTTTACTTGTGGTTCCTAGAGTTTCAAGAAGCAGAATGGGAGGAAGATCTCTGAGTTATCAGGCTCCTCTCTTGTGGAACCAACTTCCAGTTTCTGTCCATGAGGCTGACACATTGTCCAGTTTTAAGACTGGGATTAAGACTTTCCTTTTTGATAAATCCTATAGTTAGGGTTGGCTTGTTATGTTGTCAAGATTAGACTACTATAGGACAAATTGACCTCATTTCTTAAAATGAATGATCAAAATTAAATAGTTTTCATTTGATACTATTTCTATCTTAACATGTGATTCTTGACCTGCCATTGTGTATCTGTTCCTACCAAACCAAGCCAGCCGAGGCAGAAAGCCGGCTGGCCTGAGCCTGGTTTTGTTAAAGGTTTCTTCCTCAAGAGGGAGTTTTTACTTTACACTGTCACCTTCATGCTTGTTCAAGATGAGAGTCTGCAATAAAGTTAAACTCAAAACAGTCTGCTCTGCAAATAAATAAT
>NC_056501.1:24281697-24293457 GCF_014905685.2 Nematolebias whitei
GCATATTCCCTCCCAAAAATGATAAATAAATAAACATTTCCATGTGGATGGTACCAGAATTCATGTAGGATCATTCAGATGTTTGATCTGAATATTGCAGAATAGAAAACATAACATAAATCCCAGGCACAGAAAAACCTAACAGAGTCCTGGCGGAGATGTTGTGGTCAATCTCAAAAGATGAAAGTATGAAACCAAAAGCAGGGGTAACAACAACTTGGTCCTTCTCTGGGCCACTGAGGTGTCGACAGCAGGACAGCTTTACTACAAGGCAGCTGGTTCAAATCCTATTACTGCGACTGATATATTCTCCCAACAAGAAGAACTCAGCATGAAATTAAGTCACTGCTGCCCCACTGAAATCAAGCTGCTTGTCTTCAGTTTCACTATCAGACAAGTTAGAAATTTGTCTGTGGATTGACAGACACTAACCACTCAAAAGTGCACAGCAGTGTGGTGAGACCCAATTTCCTCTTTCAGAAACCATCTGTATCAATATTGTTCGTTGTCAACAGGAAGTTCTTGAATTCCCCAAGAGTTTACAATCGGTCGCAGCACTAAATCAAAAATCAGGGGCACCCTGAAATGGGGTGAATTCAGCATAATCAACGACAAGAAACTTAGAAGCTTAGTTTTTTTGTTTTGTTTTGGATCGGAGGAGATTTTTAAACGAGGAAAACCGTGTCAAACACTAATGATGATAATGCCCACGTCCCAGTGCCCTGCTTAGCTATTCATAATCCCCTTTTAGCTGTGAGCATCACGTGTAACTTACCCTGGTCTGCCCCTCCCTCTGTTTACCACTTGGCCTTTGTCATTTCAAATGTACATCACTGCAAAGCAATTCTCTCCTTTAAGCAATTGATCAGTTTGTCCTTTTGCTCAATCTCTGGCTTGTTCTTTGAACTCGATGTGCTAAACAGAAATGGTTATCTGCACAAATTCTGCACAAACATCTCATCACAAGTCTGAGAGCATGCAGAAAAAAGCCAGAGAAGAGCATAAAGAAGCAGTCCTTTCCTGAGGTCAGAGCAACCAAAATAGAAAGGGGAACTGGTCTGCACGCTCTGAATAATTCTCACACGCAAAATAACTACACAGTTTAAAGGAGCAGAGACAGTTTCACTGTGCTCGACTCTAAAATAAAAACACATCTGCCTTGTTTGCTCTCAGACATTTAAAGAATGTGGATGGAGATCATTTGTATCCATGTCAAAAGCTTAACGCAGTTCGCTGTTAGTGACAGCAAATAATCATAAACGATACCCTTTGTCTCTTACAATGTCAAATGTTTCTATGGTCACTTTGTTGGTTAATTCTAAAAGTCATTAGGGGAGATGCCACGTGGCGCTCCACGTCATTGTCTGCAAAGAGCCACACTTTTTCCTTCATGCTGAATTTATTCCTTGAAGGAATGCATATCCCCTGCCGTCTTTCATATAGAGTTTTAGATAGTTAAAAAAAATAATAATTACTTGAGATAACAGTCATGTTTGTATCCATTTACTTTCACCTGTGTGGGAACATTGGAGTGAAGTAAACTTAAGTGGTATCATTTTATAGGTTTGGTGCTCGACATAGCAGAAGATCTGCAGTGCACCAAGAGAGGATACTGTGTGCGCTGAAGTGTAAACAGCTTCAACTCTATGGTGCAGAGTTGAGCCCTGATTAATCAGTCTAACATACACACACATAAAAACATACTGCAGTTTATGTGTGTGAGTCAACACTGAGGTTCCTGTAGCCTGAACCTTTTTATTAATTGCCTTCCTTCCAGTCTGACGGACACCTTCTGCAGCAGGAAAAACTACCTACTCCCTTGATAGGTTTCGGTTTCCCATTAACCAGTGTCCAACTTGGGTGCGATGTCTTTCTCCCTGCGCCCAATCCTCACATCCTCTTCTGTAACAGGACTCTTTTCTAGCACTTTACAGGAAAAAAAAGAAAAAAAAAAAAACGCTTAAAAATCCAACCGGTAAAGTTTACATTCTTTTACTGAAGACATCTCTTTGTGTCTCTGTCTTCCACTATAAACAACTGTCTTTGCTAGCAGCAGTTTTCACATTCCATATCTACATATTTTTATTAGCTGATGAAGAAGGTGAATGGGCAAAACTGGTTTTACCTGCATGTGTGTGTGTGTTGATGCTGTTAGCAAAAAATCTGATGAAGCACTGGACAATTTTTTATGAAACTTGCAGAAAGAATCGCTGAAAGTACATCTACAACATTTAAAATCAACTTGATTCAAGATGGTGGCCACAGCCAACTGACCTTAAAAAAAACAAAACCAGCTGTTGTCCAGTCAGTTTTACAGATACTGGTCCAAGATTTGGTGTGGTAGTAGCTGAGACTGACTTGTAACACATATTCAGATTATAACATACTGCTCATGTTCTTTGTTAAGGATTTTGCTAATAACTAGTTGAGCCACCTGTGGGTTGTTATAGACGGCTGTTATTATAAAAAACCAACAATGGTTATAATCCAGTCAGTTTTACAGATACTGTGCTAACATTTGATGTGGTAGTAGCAGACGGTCATTCAGAACACATATTCCAAGCATTAACTGATGGAGTCAATTTCTTTGTCAGCAAAATATCTCATTAACCACTCAACAGATTTTATGTAAACTTATAGAAAGCAATCACTGAATGTACGTCTAACAACTTGTTTCTGTTCATTGCCAACTGAGACAACTTTGTTGTGAATTGGCGCTATATAAAAAAAAAATGAATTGAACTATGGTAATTAACTTCTGGAGTCAATCCAAGACAAGATGGCCACTACAGCTAATTTATTAACAACGCAAAGTAGCTACAACTCAGTTTTACAGTTATTGTGCTATATCGCCAGAGATTTTTCATAAAGTTATTTCAAGGTTTGACCAAAACAATAACACTAAAATAAAATAATTTTAGTGTAAAACTCAGACATGAAAGGTGATATGTATTTCTTCAAGGAATGCTAAACCTTTAATTAGTTTACTTTTTAGTATTCACCCCCCCCCCCCCTCGCCCCAACAAAAAAACAAATAATAATAATAATTTTGGTGAATCCAATTTTAACATCACTACAAATAAACACAATTATTAGAATTTGTATATATGGAAAACAATCATGGCAGTCTTAGTTAACATCCTGGATATTTTGTAGTCCAAAGCAGCAGCTACTGTTTGGCTTCAAAACCACAGGAGGAAACTGAACCGCACTCATGAAGGAGCACAAGAGAAACAACCCCAAAGGAGTTGAGTTTCCATATTAGTTTCCATAATGGAAGCCGTTAAGTGACAGTAGAGGTGGGAGGCTACTTCCTGGTCTGTTAAATGGATTGGAGGCTGGCTGCTGCTGTGTGCATAAACCATATTATCCTTAGCTGGATGCTGATGGATTTGTGACTCCCTCAATTCCCAAAGTTTGACTTTGCTGACTCAGCAGCAACAACAAAAAGTCAGAAAAGAATAAACAACAAAGGCTTAGCCATAGGCTCCCAACCACAATATGAGGGGGGGCGAGTTTCTGAAAAAAATGTTTGTGTTAAAACGTAACAAAGCGCAAACACAGACAAAGCGAAGCTGTGGTTACAGGGGAATGGGGGAATAATGTGAAAGTGACTGGAATGGCTGGCATTTGATCTGGTGCACTCATTTGGCGCCAGATGTTGGGAGGCGGGAGAGAAAGTAGGTCAGAGGAGTGAGCGCTTCACGCCAGCGCTTTGTTGTCTTCGTTGCTGCTTTACACGGCGCTAATGACACACCCACATTGACACGCTAATGCACGCATGGCCCACAAAGCTAACGGACATGTGTCTCATACACGCACACAAACACACACAAGCTAAAGCATGAAGGTGATTTACAGCTCTGAGTTTCTGCTGACAGGCGGTGTCTCTGTCCTTGGTTGCAGAGAGCAGCAACAGAAGACGGAGGGATAGACAGAGACAGGAGGGACATTTCAACCAAGTGCTCTGGTTGTTTTCTCTTTGTCAAGGAGAAGTGGTGAAACAGAAGCACCACTCTTTGCTGGACTAGAGGAAAATAACCCTTTACATTGGGGTGGGGTTGTGGAGACCAATCCAACCAATTAGAAAAGGTTGTAAGCACCTTGTTTAAAAATTCAAAGCCAGTGTAGCATTCAGTTTGACTTATTCAAAAGACAAAACAAAACCGAGCTTCAACCAAACCGTGCAGGCAAAGCAGCAGAGGAAGAAAAAAGGCAGATTGTTCCACTTTGTGTGCTGCGTAATGTCTGAACGCTTCACAAAGTGCCAAACAGAGATGCATTCACAGTCATCGTTTTCAACGTGTAAAAAAAAACATTAGATGCCAATTACCAGCAGGGAAATGAGCACAGAACAGTGCAAAACAAAGCCCCTGCATTCCTTGAAGGAATGCATATTGCTCGCACCTTTTATACTAAAAAAACTAAAATCTAAAAAAAAAAAACCAGTTAAAGCAGTACTGATCAAACCTTGTACATGACGTTATGAGCATTCTCATTTGGGGGATCTCGTGAAATGCGACAGTGCTAAAAGAATGTGTCGAGTACGACTTTTTACTACTACCACACTAAATTCTTGCTCAATATCTGTACGAAGGACGTACATATATTTTTGGACTAAAGTTGATTAGCTGTGACTGCCATCTTGACGTGAATTGACTCCAAAAGTTAATCAGTTGTAGATGTGCTTCCAGTGATTACGTTCTGTTTAAAATCCATCAAGCGGGTTATGAGACATTTTGGTAACAGACAGACTCTTAAACACACACAAGCAAAAACATTGTCTTTGGCCTTTGCCTTTTAGTGATAATAAATCCTGTTTGCAGTGACTTTTACTGGTCAGAGAGTAAAATAGTCAAGGGGTGTGTCAGAGAAACATCTGCTACTCGGACCAAAACTGTCTGTGAAAACAGAGCCAGGACTTCGAGAGCTAGAAATACACCTACATTCAACAAAGGCTTCACACAAATGCATGCATACATCTATATCTATATTAGATCTAGCTATCTAAATCCATTCTTTTTCTATTTTTTTACATTCATATAATGAAATCTCCTGCCTTTGTATTTGAAGACTCTCCATGAAAAACTATCACACATTACCAATTCTATGATATCTTGACAATCTAAACCTAGTGAGAATTGTTTGTTAAATACCCAGCTCTTCATTTCAGATCAGTTAATTCGTTAAGAAGCACACATATTCAACAAGTCTCTAAAATGCAGAAGAGGAAACACTGCAGCTGCTCAAAAACTCTAGGGTCAAGTAACGTGCCAACGACAGATTATAGTAACGGCAAACCGTTACAGAGGTCATTTGCATCGAAAATATGCAAATTGTTTATGTTATGCAGGATTTATGGAAACCTTACAGGGAGACGATGACAGAGCAGAAAAGTCAAGACATCTGCCTTCTTGTAGCGTTTGGCTGAAATATTTTCAAGTTTTAAATAATTTCCCTTTGAAGCTTCATTCTGTAGTCAGTCGGACATTTTTTGAAGCAGACTCAGTTTTCCCAAACGTGAAATTCCCTGAAGTTTTCCCACCACAGTGAGATCATCGACTTGTCCAGACACTTCTTCGCTCAGCTCAAACCCTTTCAGCAGCTCCGAGTTACCGATAAACTCTGAAACTGAATTTAGAAAGGCCTGTGGTGATAGAAGATCTTAATTGTTTTATTCCGGTTTGCTTATATATTTATGATTGCCAATATATAGGTGTGGCCTTGATATCTATTTTCATGATAAAGTTATTGAAGATCCCTCCCTAAAAGATTAATTTCGATATAAAGAAAAACTACATTTTAAATATCTAAAAATGTGATCCGCCTTGTAAACTTGTACATTTTTTAAATTATTTTGTCATCAATTACCAACACAAAAACAATCATGTAATCAAGAATCAAAGATAGAAAGTTGGTAAACAGAATTAAATAAACTGATTAAGGAAATACTTCAAAATAAAAAGAAATGCAACAAATATTTGAATATTTAAGTAATTTTCCCTTTGGATACAGAAGAAATAATTGAAACAACTTGGACTAACTCTGACTATCATCACGATTAAAAATAAAAAACCTTTCAGATAGATAAACTGGTGAATCTCAAGAAAAACTTAGTGCTTCCTTTGCAACTATGTGATCCTGTTAAATAAATAAAACAAATAAATAGTGAATGGTCCACACTTGTAAGGTGCCTTTTTAACTTCACACAGGTCCTGCAAAGTGCTTTACAATGTTTCTCATTCACCCATTCATACACACTTACAGTGCTTTCCATTATATATTTTACACTCTGCATACAGCACTTTGGTGTTCTCACTCATACTTGGATAAACAGATCAGGGGGTGGGGGGCAGTTACAATGTCTTGCTTAAGGGCACTGTGGCAAACTGCAGAGGCTGGAAATCAAAACCCAGATCTTTCAAGTGGATGGTGATTGTCCTTACACAAGGTCAGTCACCTCAAACTGTTTATTTTAAATAACAAGCTTTAACATTTAGAATTAATACATCCTTATAATTTGTCATTTAGAGTGTTTCTTTGGCAGTTTTGAACAACAAGACCTTCTTCTGGTTAAATCATTAATTTCTTTCTTTAATGCAGTTACCCTGACAATTCATTTCAGAATAATAATTTGAATGGCACCGTAAACATTTCAAGTTGAATTTATACTTGATATTTTAAAAATACAACTTAAACTCTAGGCTGTTCACATATGTAACATACCTGTGAGAATGAGAGGTGAGGAAAACTGTATTATTCCATCATTGTGTTCTGTAAATCAGAGCCTGACCCATATATCGACAGGGCCAATGGGGCCATATCGGTATCTGTGGTAATTGTCCTATTATGCGTCAATATAAACACCGGAAACAAGCTGTGTCCTTACTTGCAAAAGATGTAATTGTACAATGTATCCAGCAGTTTGCATGCACACTACTTTCAATCATGGCCATTCACTTTAACTTTCACTTTCAGCACAGCTGAAACAGGGAGCAATACAGTGTAGCATAGTTTGCTGAACAGAGCATGGTAAGTTTATTGTCACTGATCTGTAAAATAAATCAACAATAATAAATTACCTTCAATCCTCCAAGCCGCTTGTCATTAGTAGGGGTGCACCGATAAATCGGCCCCGATTTCCTTAATTTTGGGGATGCGCCCAGTACTTGCATGAGAAACAGATTTTACTGATTTTTTTAAAGTTTTAACAACAATTGTCTAAACTTCATTTATATTTCAGAGCACTACCTCGTGGCCAGTTAAAACAAGTTTGTATTGTTTCTACGATATTGTTCAAGGGTATGATTTTCAACAAAATATTGGAAAATTGAAGGTGCATTGTGACCTTATAACACCCGACAGTGTCGCTTATAAAACAAAATCGGTATCGGCCAAAATCAGAATTGGCGGGTCAGACTTTTTAGAAATCGGTGATCGGCCAGAAAACTGCAATCAGTGCACTCCTAGTCATTAGCTAAGTGCCTCTCAAGTTAGCAAGCTAACGTTTAGACAACCTAGCATATGTTACTGCCTTGTAAAACTTTAGCCAGAACAATAAATCTAATGTAGAAGTAAAATATATAAGTTAATGACGTTATCTTTGCCGTCCTCAATGAAATGCATTGTTTGTCCAAAATCTTTACTTCTCTGCAAAGAAAAGAAAAAAATAAAATAAAATAAAACACGCAGCTGCGGTCAGTAACTAAGACTTAATTAGGTCTTCACCATACGTGACTGACTGTTTAAACAATGAACAGGGAAGAGCATTTCTTTGTTTCATTTAAATTTTTGTAACACTTGATAACTTTAAGGTGAATAGTGGAGGACAGAAAAATGTGAATGCAAGTTATGAAGACTGTTTCAAGACTTTGTGTTAAAACAGGTTTAAAAGTAGTTGTTACTTAGATTCTTGGAGGTGGACAAAGTAAAAAAAAAATTATTTCATTATATCGGTTATCGGCATTAGCCTTACCCTCCCAATATTGGTATCGGCAATAGCAAAAAATGTCCATATCGGTCGGGCTCTAATGTAAATTCCTAAAAAATAACTCAACATGACACAGAAAACTCAAGGCAATGAGTTTTATTATTTCAGCCATGATCAGTAACAGCAAACATGCCTCATAGAAGGATGGCTATTTATTTAGCTATAATACAGAAGCATGTTTCCTTAATTTTTCCTGAACTGAAAACAGAACCCCTTTTTATTTTAAATAACCTTCAGGGCTCATTGAAGATGAGGTTTCTGAATCCATCCTTGCTGCTTCAGTGTGTGCATTTCTTTTTTACAAAGCAGAGCTAGCAACTCAATAAAATCCATTGACATCTTTCACTTTAAGCAACTTGAATCAATATTTACTGACTAGTTGTTGCCCACTATCATATCAAAAAGAACAAATGTTGGTGCATCTCAAAGCTGAGAAGGTGAAATCATGTATGGTTTGACATTATAGGGAAAAAAAGATGGTTGTTTCCAAAGCAACTTGATCTTGACTTAAGTTTTTTTCAGCTCCATTTAAACATTGAGCTATATCTGCCTTAAAAAATAAACAAAACTCTGACATCCAGAAAAGCTGAATGTAGATTTTTTAGTGAAACTTGGGCTTCATGATACATCCAAATATGCATATAAAGAATGAACCACATGGTGCAGCTACCAAACACTGCTTTTGTATCCATGTGAGAACAGCTCTTTTCAGAGCAGACATTTTATTACGCGTGCTATCAACTGTACTCCAGTGAATGCAAAGCTAATAATAAAAAAAAAAGCCCTGAAGAATTTTAAAGCATTTAAAAATTTCCCAACATATTACTATAACCTCATAACAATAGATTGATCTCACTGTTCTCTTTCAAAAAGGTTGTCCCACTTAACAACTTAGATCCAGATCAGTGCGCTCTGAAGATGTTTAACCTGCAGGTTGGAGCATTTGAATGTCAAGTTTGTGAGATCCTCCCATCACTGCCACTTGTAGTAAAGGCTCTGTTGGCACCTCATGGGTCAAGGCCGATATGAACTTTGCGTCAAGCTGTTTGTAGAGCGATCATAAGCGTTTGCTGCAGAGTACGCCTCTCAGATTAGCTCACATTTGTCTATCAGCGAGCGGTCCGCTTAAAGTCCTTCCCGGCTGTTGCTGGAGTAAGTTAGATCACTGTGTGTCAGTATGTTAGAAAGAGGTAAAACAGCATTCTCTCATTTCTTTCAATGATTTATGTGTGTGATTCTGTTCAGAACGCGCCTGTTGCATTTTAGGCCAGGTGGGATAATGGCTGCGGATGGCCGGATCAGGGAACCTCAACGGTGTGGTTCAGTTGTATCCTGATAGCGAGTTTAAAATCCTCCACGTGTTTCAGCTCCAGGATAAAAGTAAATGGTAAATGTAATGTACTTATACAGCCACCTTTCTACCTAATCAAGATTCTTAAAGTGCTTTACAACACAATCTGTGCCCTCATTTACCTCCACACACACACTCATACAGCACTCTACTACAGCCAATCGAACAAATCATTCTAAAGAGACTAATCAGTGCTTTAGATCACATTCATACACTGATGGGACACACATCAGAGGCAACAAGGGGTTCAGTAGCTATGTTTACATGGACATAAGTAATGGGATTAAATGGCCATTCGGAATAAAAATGTGTCATGTAAACGCCCCATTCGGATTATTCTTTGTTGATTCATCTTGATCTGAAAGAATTTGTAATCAGAATGAGAGGGGCGGTTTTTTGTTGAAATCAGGTCTCTCTTGTAAATGAGTCCTTGAGGCTCAATGGGATTACCTGTCTAAATAAAGGTTGAATGAATGCCGATTCATAATCCAAATGATGTGCATGTAAACACTTAATCTGTTCATTTTTTCCCGATTGTGGAAAACTGACCTGACTGCGCGTGTGCGACCTATATCTACTTCAAGTATTTGTGCCTGGATAGATGCAAATAATATTAGCATGTCGAGGAAGCAAAACTGGTCGGTGAGCGACAACATTTCTACTAGAAACTTTGAAGGAGCTCAAAATGATCTGTGTTACCTGTAGCTCAGTCAAGGAGTGTAGTAACGTCTCCACCGCCATTAAAACCTGCCGCAGGTCCATTTCAGGCGCTCAGGTTTGTTTACATTCATCCCAGAAGAACAGAAGTAGAACTTCTTCTTCGCTGTTTTTTGTAAGGAGAGTTTAACACTCTGCGCATGTCAGTACTTCTATTCAGAACAAAAGCCCGCTGCATGTAAACGCTCGTCGTGAACGGATTGTGCCCATGTAAACAATACAATGGAATCATTTAATATGAAAACATTTCAATCTGGTCCAAGAATTTTGTGCATAAACATAGCTAGTGTCTTGCCCAGGGACACTTCACCATGTGACTGCTGGTAGAATCAAACCCCCAACTCTCCCATTGGAGGACGACCGCTCTAACCACTCAGCCACAGCTGCCCCACTAAACGTGGTCTTAGTGAGAACTGTGTAAAGCTGTGGCATTACAAACACTTCAACTCACCCTCAAAAAGGGCTTACCTAGTTACTAAAAATAAGAAAATGAAGCATTTCTACTCGTGACTAATGACAGTCTGATGTGAAGAAATAAAATTTACAAATATATATTTATCATACCTTAAAGCTAGTTATTTATCTCACTCTTATTTATAAGGTACATGTTACACGATGTAATAATGATGAGAGCTGAAAAGCAAAAACAATAGTTTATGGAACACATCATGTAACAACATGTATACAAACTCAAGGAAAATTAAAGATTAAATGTCTTTCAGTACATCTTAGATTCCATGTCTTAGTACAGTTGAACACAGTTTAAAAGAGCCAATCTCAATGTCCAGATTTGGACAGAACAACAAGTCAATTTGGACCCAGTCCACATGGTGTATTGTATTCCATTGATATGCTGCGTTGGGACGTCTCAGTGAGGAGTGGTGTGGCTCTTTTAGGAGGGAAAGTGTGCATGAGGCTGAGGAGGGAGGAAACAAGAAGATGCCCAAATGGGCAAATAGGTTAAAGTTTATTTTATAGTGCCCTTTTTAAAGTGTCCTAGTGCATGCTCACTAATCCAGGTACTGAAGTATAACACAAAGTATCCAATCCTCGCATTATTTGTGGTTAACAACTCTAAAGACCAAGTCTGGCTTAGGCTCTGTGGTCTTCGCCTCTGCTGCTCCATCTGACTGGAATCTGCTTCAAAAAAACTGAGTCTGACCTCACTTGTCTCACTTTCTAGTTTTAAAAATAGTTCAAAAGCCATTTTTAAAGATATTTGCAAATGTTTTCATGCTTAGTAATGTTGCTGTTTTACTTTGACAATGAACTGTTGTTAATGTAATTTGTGATTTCCTTTTTTGTTTTGGACTTCTATATTTTATCGTTTAGCCTAAATGTATTGCTTCCCTTCTCTTGAGCCTACAAGTACTGTATTTTCCGCCGTACACGTCGCACCACCCTATAAGTCGCATCAGTCCATATATGTCTAATAAAGTGGAAAAATCCATAAATACATCGCTTCGCCAGATACGTCGCATCTATTATGCATCACTGTTGACACATCGCATTTGTTACGCGTCACCGCTGACAACCCGGAAATGTGGGCCGAATCAGAAATGTTGGCCGAATCCAGAAATGTGGCCCGAATCCAGAAATGTGGGCTGAATCCAGAAATGTGGGCTGAATCCAGAAATGTGGGCTGAATCCAGAAATGTGGGCTGAATCCAGAAATGTGGGCCGAATCCAGAAATGTGGGCCG
>NC_056501.1:24293467-24304711 GCF_014905685.2 Nematolebias whitei
TGTGGGCTGAATCCAGAAATGTGGGCCGAATCCAGAAATGTGGGCCGGTGTTGTTGGTTGCTGTTGGTGCTGCCAGGCCAACACTATAAATAAGAATTTGCCGTCAGTGTTTATGTCTGGTTAAATAAAGGTGAAATGAAAAAATGTCGAGTCAGGTCCTCTGGACGAACTCTTCTTTGTTGAAATGTTTCGTCTTATCCAAAGGACTTCTTCAGTCTGAGGAGCTAGAACAAGACTGAAACGTTTCAACAAAAAATAATCCGTCCAGAGGACCTGACTCAGCCTTGTTGGATGCCCTTTTTAAAGTTTGAGCAGCTGTCTTTTTTGAAGGCCTTTCTGAAAAAGATTTTAATTTGACACATGAACACTAATCAAGTCACACTTGCGTTAAAATTTCTTATAAATCCATGGTGCACAAGAGACTTTACTGTCAAAGGTTACAGCAGATTAGGTTTACTAGCAGATTGTAGGTAACCAGCACTGGTTTCAAGTTGTAAGCAAATTTAATAAAAATGTTTTGTTTATTGCTAGTTGTTATGTACCTTTGACCTTATCTAGAAATCAAGTTTAGACCTTTGACTCTAAAGTAAGAAAAACCCTAGTTTAAAAGAAGTTTATTCTCAAGTCTACATCACTTAAGGCTTTTCCAAAACAGAAACTTACAGTTTCTGAAGAAACTAAGTTTATTTAGCCATAACAAATGACAAAACCCAGGCAGTCTCTGAAGTTGTCAGGGCAACAACAGGTTCCAGTTTTGTCATCAGGTGAAAGTGAACATTCATTTCTGTTTACTTGAAAACAATGTTTTTTAACATTAAGAGATTAAATACTTCCGACATGCAGACCTATGTCTCTCTACATGTCGTTCATTTATTTTTTACTAATTGTACACTTTCAAATTATACTCCAAGGTGTTGTGGGTACAGCTAGTAGGACTGAAAGAGATATACTGAGAAAATCTAATCTAGCACAAATCTCCCCGTGTAATATAAAAAAATGACTATATTCAAATATTGAGTATGAATTTTAACTGCTATTTGTTAGCATTTGCGTTTAATGTAGTAGTTTACCTTTTCTCAGGTGCTTCTAATGCATCACAGGTCTCTCCCCTGGCAGTGAGGGAACAAGGATCAGAGGAGGTTCGTGAGTCATGTTTTGTAACTGCATAAGGTCAGAATGTTGAATTAATTACAGTATTAATTAATATGAATGAACTACTATTACAGTACAAAAAATAATTGTAAAATATTATGTGTATTGTACACCACAACAAAGCTTCAAAATATTGCACTAAGAAATTTTGATCATTTTGCCCAGCTTCAGTGGCTAGCATGCTATATATATAACCAGACTGTTACTAGCTGAGAAAACCTATATGATATTAAAAAAAAAGAAGTGTACAAAAAAAGATTAAAGAGATGCACCAGAACATGTCTGCAGTTTGAACATTTGATTACAAATGAAATTTTAAAAACACCTGCAGCAACCTAATGCGTCATCTCAGCTGAAAACATGTATCAGAATAGTGAGTGTTTACAGCTACATTTGTTGGATCCAAGGGATTTGAGATGAAAATGCCACCAAGCAAATTTCTCTCATGTAGCAAACCTAGCCAGAAAGGATCTCTGTATTTGTGCCACCGGTGTCCCATTGGAATGCCTTCAATATGTCATGCCTTTTTCACTTGCCACATGTCTGCACTGAAACCAGATGCAGGCTGGTTTTTCTAGCACTAAATTAGTGATGTCTTGATAAGCTGAAGTTACTAAAGCCTATATTTGTAAAGGTGCCTGAACTTGAGCTGACTTGCTCAAAATCATTTACGGCATACTCATACCATGATGCTGCCAACAAACGATATCAAAAGCAAAAGCAACTCAGCTTTTTAAATACATGAATGAATGTGTGATCTACAAACTTTTTTTTTTTATTGAATGCAATGGCAAACCAGCCTAATCTTGTGTATTAGAGAAACACCTATTTGAACTTGTTTTTTAATCTAAATGTTTAGTTTTGAAAGATGTGTTCTGTGTTTTATATATATAATTATATATTTCATTATGGTGCAATTTGCACTTTTTTTTCATTCAATATTTATTTATACAGGTTAGGCTCATTGAGCCCCGAGGTCTCCTTTACAAGAGAGACCTGTTTTAAACAAAGAATGATGACAACGTAGACAACAAAGACAGCAGTAAACAATCATAAAAGAAAGCATAAAGTGAAAAAATAAATAGAAGAAACTTATATGAAAAAAAAAAAAGAAACAAAAACAGCTACATTGTAAAATGATGGAAAATACTATAAACAGGAACATGTCTATATTGGTTTTTGCCATGAACTTAGAAGCTGTTTGAAGCAACTTAGAGAGGCCAAAGTCGACAACTTCAGATGTTTTTGCAAGGTGATCCAAGTTACAGGAGCGGAGTAGGAGAAGGCCCTTTTGCCTAATTCAGTCCGCACTGAGGGGACACTGCAGGTAATAATGTCCTGAGAGCACATGCTGTAGCTGCACTCACGTAGTGACATGTAGGAGGAGATACATGAAGGCAGCAGACCAAGAAGTAATTTAAAGATGAAAATATACCAGTAGAGTCTGTGTCAAGTTAATGATGACCAGTTAACCAATGAATACAGGGTGCAGTGATGGGTACGGTGGTTACAGCCAGTTATGAACCTTAGCGCACCGTGATAGACAGCGCTCAACATCTGCAAGGTGCTTGTAGGGGTGTTCATGTAAATAATGTCACCATAGTCAATGGAGGGAAGGAAAGTTGTAGTGACAAGTCGTTTCCTAGCATTCAGTTAAGAGTTCAGTTAAACAGGATCTAGTTCTGAAAAAGAAACCCAGTTTTACTTTCAGTTTCCTTACCAAGCTTTTGATGTGGGGCTGAAAAGAGAGATGCAAATCAACCAAGATACCCAAATATTTGTAGGAATCGACAAACTCAATAGGAACACCATTTAAAAATAAAACAGAAGGAAGGATTGCTGGGACTGACTTCCTGTTTGAAAACAGAATCTCTTTGGTTTTGTTGGCGTTTAGTACAAGTTTGAGACGGAACAAAACTGACTGGATGATGTCAAATGCAGATTGCAAAAGCTGGAAAACAAAGCAACAAAGCAACTGTTTTAGCTCGACAGTAAACAACTGTATCATCAGCATAGAAATGTAAGGATGCATCAGGGATGATCTGACCTACATTACCTATGTAGATTACGAAGAGGGTGGGTCCTAAGACTGAGCTTTGTGGTTAGAGCTGGACGATATCTCGATATGTTGAAAATATCTATATCATTTTTATTTGTGATATAAGTAGAGACTATCTCAATATAAAACAATATAGTTTTATACTTCAAAATCATCCTGCTGTCTCTTTCTCCTATGCGGCCCCCCTCCTTCTCCCTCCTTGAACACAAACCCAGCCCTTCAACCGCGCTCCCCTCTTTCCTGCTTCTCCAAGAGGTGGGTGGGACGTTTTAGCACAACAGGTAAAGACGGGAGAAACACAGCAGCTTAGCGCCTGAACAAAAAGAAAAACGACTGTTCTTTCAGAAATAGTTGGGATATAGATCAGTGTTTCCCCTACCATTATACAATCGGTGTGCCCCACCCCGTCAACAGAACTGAGAACCCCGTCTATCAAACCAAACTTGCCCCCCCACCCGGCACTGACATAGCACTAAGCTAGCGGCGAGAAATACAGTTTCTCTAGCTAAAAAGCTAAAGGCAGCACTCACGTTGCCTCTTCCCTCATGCTAAACGCCCCCTGCACCCATTCAAAAACTGTTTGTACAAGCTGCACTCAGACAAGTGTCCATCCCCCATCAACAAAAATCATGGATGAGATGAGCACCCCACCATGGCAAGTTAACTAGGGGAGACACTGTAGATTGCCAAATGAGGGGAAGAAAAGAAAAATGATTTTCTGTCCTGACAAAAGGTCGGAACTACAAATCTTTTTCACCATTTAAAACAGCGGAGTGGAGTATGAACCGTGAAGCTGCAGCTCAGTGTTTTTTCAGCGTCCTTCCTTGAAACAAACCACGGGTCAGAACTCATTTAGCTGTGCAGTGCCTTATGAGAGGAACAGAGGGAGGTGACGACATTAATAAATCAGCAGCTTATCATATTGTTAAAGGCACAGTCCTTAGTGGCTAACAAGACGGCTAACACTTTAGCTGTCTTGCTCCAGTTGAGACTGGGACTGTGTCTTAGCGATATGATAAGCTGCTGATTTATTAATGTCACCACCTCCCTCTGTTCCTCTCATAAGGTACAGCACCAGCTAAATGAGTTCTGACCCGTGGTTTGTTTTAAGGAAGAAGGCTGAAAAAACACTCGGAGTTGCAGCTTCACGGTTACGAGTGGAGGCTCATTTTACATGCTTACTAACATAAAGGCGATGCAGCTGAATGGACTGCACTTATATAGCACCTTTCTATTGTATCAAGACACTCAAAGCTCTTTACAACACAATCTGTGCCCTCATTTACCCATTCATACTACTCTAATAAGAATAATCAGAGCTTTAGATCACTGATGGGACACACAGCAGAGGCAATGAGAGGTTCAGTGTCTTGCCCAGGAGCACTTCAGCATGTGATTGCTGATGGAATCTAACCCCCAACTCTCCCATTGGAGGACAACTGCTCTAGCCTCTCAGCCACAGCTGCCCCCAGCTGAAGAGGAATATTATTTAATATATGTAAATAAATGTCTAAAAAAATAAACTAATATGTGTAAATAGTTTATTTTTTTAGACATTTATTTTGTCGAGTTGCAGCTGTTTGTTAATAAATGTGCCTGTGTGACAACTGGGACAAAGCTTTGACTCAGAAATATATTTTTGTTATAACTTTATGGAAAGAAAAAAATATTGATATATATCATATATTGTGATTTATTTTTAAATATTGAGATATTAATTTTGGTCCATATCGCCCAACTCTACTTGTGGTACACCACTGTTAACGGTTAGATTACTGGAAGAAGTACCATTAAATAAATAACTAAAGTGCTATGTTTGTCAACTTTGTATGTTCCCATACAATGGCGAAATTGGTTCTCTGCATTTAACCCATCGCACCTAAGATACACACAGGTGGAGCAGTATGTTGAACACATTGGTTCACTAACCATCTCGCAGATTGGAAGCAACCAGTTGTGTGATCTGAGAAAACTATAAAAGAAAGAAAACTATAAGAAAATTCTAAAAAAAAAAAAAAGTTTACATTCTGTAACTGTTTAAAATGATCATACACTCAACAGAAGAAAATATTCCAAAACATTGTCTTTTTAATCAATAGCAAAAACAAAACTGCTCAGTTGAAGAAAATCCTTACTAAAACAGGCCTAATAAAAAGCTTTGTTACCAGGCAGAGGGATTATGTTTCTGCATGCTTCCTCGATTCAATGCAATGTGTGGCTATTGTGATTATCTCTATTCACTCAGTTCCAATCAGGTCAGTTCACATGGTCAAACCAGTTATCACATGATGAGGGAGTGTATATCCCAAAATAGAAACAAAGATGACATTTTCCAAGGTGAATCATTCTTGATTATGTGTAAATGGCGTTTTGTGACCTTAAAATTGTGTCTGATCTAAAAGACTACTCACAAGGTATGGCAATTAGAAGTGCTGGTGCTCTGATAATGATCAACAGAACCTATATTAAGGTGGTATCTCATTGGGCTGTGACTATTGGGGGATAGTTGGCAACTCAAACTTGTGAAAAAATGGGAAATTTTCCATTGCCGTCTTACTGAACTGAGTGTTTATATCCAAGTAACCAGTGAGACTGCATTTTGCACGGCCAACTTTTGAAAATCAAAGCCCATTTTCAAGTGTTCTGCTATATAAACTGCATTCTTGTTGTGAACATAATTTTATTGTCCACCGTGGCCCATATCATGCCCACACTGACAGCTACCCTCATGTTTATGATTTAAATCTACTTAAGTACACACTAGAAATGAAGACTAGCAGATCTGGACCATTTTTTGAAAAATTAATATTTATTAAAATCAATTAAATTTAATTTAATTAATTTATTTAAATTAAATTAATATTTATTATCAGGGTAGATTTTACACCTAAGATGTTTTTTGACAGAGGGAAGCTTTGAGGCAGAAGTCAAAATGCATATCTAGTGCTACTGAGACAGGTTAGAGGCACCCGGGACTCGAGAGGGGTTTGTGACAAGCTGAACAACTATGGGACTATTTAGAGATTAAAAAATTGACACAAACTATTTTCACATGTTCAAAGTGGACTGGATGCTTCTACATTTCACACATGGAAATTGATAACCCCGCAAAAAGTAGCAAGACATTCAGGAAGCTCCTCCATGAATGGTTTTAAACAAATAGTTACAGCTCAGTAAAATACTACCCTTAGGGGTGTGAGGTAACGGCTATAAATAGATGCATCACAGATTTTAAATTAATTTTCAAATGTCAACAATGGTTTGGTTAACTGTGAAGCCACTTTGCAAGAGTCAGCATAGTTGCTGTGCTGTGCCGTTTGTAAAGCTAAACTAGTAGTAAATCAGGTTGCAGTCAACCTGTTTTCACATCATTTTTTATTTTTTCTGCACAAATCCTGATAAATATGTCTGTAAAGAACAGCTGAAGTTATCACAACATGACTGTCTTCAGTAGTGACTGTGAAACATTTGATTTATGCATATTTTAGTGGCAAACTGCTAAATCTGTTAGTATTTCTAAGACATTTTCAATGTTAAATTAGCATTTATATAAACTGTTGGCCTGTGATTTACTATTTGCTATTGTGTACTCTACAGTAGGCATGAAAATATATAAACCAGTGTTGATGTAAAAAGCCATAATCATTTAAGTTTCAAGATAATCAAAATGAATTAATAATTGATTTTGTATTGTAACTGAATTGTTGAGTTGCCTAAACTCCCCCACAGTTAGTGTCTGTGCAGAGAAAAGCAGTAAATTGAGTATGCAAGGTCAGTAGGATCTTCTGAGCAAATCTTTGTATGAAGCAGCAGCAGAGCCAATGTTCAAAAAATTGGAAGAGATGACCGTTTAACTGACACCAACTGCAAAAACCACCTCGACCCAGGACTGCACTTCAAGCCACCAAATGTCACACAAGTTAAGCTGAAGAAGCTTTGCAAAAAAACAAACTCCCTCTCATTAAAACCACAAAGTGCTGAGCTTACAACCTGATGACGTTTGACAGACTGAACATTTTACACACCCACACAAAATTATTTAGCCTCGCACCACAAGCACAAACCTAATCCTAAGCTTAAACACACACCACACACACCTATTCAGAACACAAAGGCAGGGCGATTAGTGGCTCGTTTAAAAAGAAGATGAGGTGTATCTCGTGTCTATACCCATCTGCTTCTGGTCCACCTGCAATCAGACAAATGTCAGACAGCAACGATGGAAACAAGCAATACAAGCTCGGCCACAACCGTAGTTCATGTTAACATGGTTGAAATGCAAACTGGGCTGATCACTTCCTGTCAAATAGGGCAGGCAAGTGTGAATGTAAACAAACCACAAACACAGAGCACATATAAGAATGTTGTTTATGTGTGATGCCACATGCACAGGTGTAATACTTTACAGGGCAGCAAGGCAATGAAGCCCAACATACATTTTATCTGCAAATAAATCTGAACAAAAACTGAAATTTTAAAAACTACTGAAACACAAATAAAGCAATGAGACATTTTCTACTCACAACAAAGGCCTGACGTATTCTGTTCAGGCCACAGTTTGTTCATTTCAATTAAAAAATAAAGTCTGGCTACAGCTTCCTGGGACCCATCTGCTTCAAATGCAGACAAAACAGCTGTTTATTATGTCCAGCACAACCTCACGAACTCTCAATGAGAGCAGAGAAAAAGCCAACAAACTTTCAAAATAACACATATATGGCAGAATGATCATCACAAACCTGATGATTATTAGGTGCAAAAGACAAAAAACAAACACGGAGATGCTCCAGCTCTTGCAAACATGAACTGACTGACATGCATTAAAGTGGAAATTCCCCCTTTTTTTAAACAGCAAGTTTCCCCCCCCCATCTCAACCCTTATTGTTTGCAAGTTGATGAGTGTGTCTCGCCAAGCAGGTCTATTAGGGTAATTATCCTAAAGGTTAATGGAGCATTTTGTTATGCTGTTTTTGCATAAATTTAAACACCACAAACAAAAACTGACAAGTGGTATGTCGACGTCTCCTGTAGCTGAAGGATGTGAATAATAAATGTTTGTAGTTTTCGAGGAGTGTTTTTCAGGACTAGAATAGAACCGGGAATGCAAGGAAATCTGAATGTTTTAGTGTAAGATATTCAAGTGGGTAGGAGTTACATTGTGTAGAAGAATAGAATTAGGGATTTTTTTTTTTTTTGCTTGTATGAGGCAGTGCAGAGCGACAGATCCTGGAGAGTGGAGGGCGCAATTTCATCCACAACCAGGTGCAATGGCAGAGCCAAGAGGCGGCCAATGGTGGCCATGGCCACCATAAAATAATCTTCAGCCTTCCCAATCATTTGAGGAAACTATACTCTTAACAAGGGCTTTAACAGACTACTCGATTCCTAGGACATCTATCGAGTTTTAAAATTTCACGCAGAGTATTCGTAGTGACGTCATTATGTCGCAGTTACATCATTACGTCACATGTCACGTGATCCGCACCGAGCGCAGGCAAGCTACAAAATGGATTTCTCCATGTGGACGGATGGCGTAGATCCGTCCCAGCCTTGGCAAAAAGGTAAAAATGCATCGATAGTGTCGACACGATGAATCCTCCGGTTCAACTACCGTATGCAAAATCTGCAAAGCTGTGCTGAGTGAAATTCTGTGACCACCGTATATTGTGACCGTAGGGGGCGGTGTTGCATGCACTGTTGCAGGTCACAGAATATGGTGCAAGACCGAGTCCAATCGACTGAACCAGAACCAGCTTCCTTCTGACCTTGTTTCACAAACAAAAAGCAACAAATATTAATCTCTAAACCTATAAAAAAAACCTATAAACATGTTAATCTCTAAACCTAATGTGCAACACCGCGGGCGGTGACGATCATCTGCCCCACTGTTTTTATGTTTCGTTTTTTACGTGTCGCACGTTTCGTTCACTTTTGCAGCTTAATAATAATAACTAATAGTTTTGGTTTTCCTGTGACTTATTTGCAGTTTGATAAATGGTAGGAGCATAATATATGCTCCCAATATTTTGTTGGTCTTTTTTTTGTAAATAATAAATTACTTTTTTTGTGGTTTTATTTTTTTTGCATCTTGAGATCCTATGACGTCAACAACTACTCGAGTTCTACTCGAGTTTTATTATGTTAATGTCGAGTTTAAAAATTATCTAGTCATTCAACCCCTACTCTTAACAGTGGTGGGCGCAGTTGCACTAATTTGCTAACAACTAATTTCGCAGAACAAATTTTACGTTTAGCAGATTAACACTTTCGATAACCGTTAGTGGAATAAGCTTCCACTAAATCAGGTTTCACAACTTTAAGTCCGCAAACAAAATTCACAAGCTTATTCCTGTCCGTCGTGGGTGTGTCTTGAAGAGTCCATTAGGCACACTTTAGGTTTATTATGTATACACGTGACAAGATGCGATTGATCGATGCAGCTTTGACTGGAATGAGATGAAGATGTGTGAAACAGACTGAGTGACAGTCATTAGTTTCCAGTAGGGATGCACCGATCCACTTTTTAATTAATTAATTTATTTTTTACTTCCAATCAGATCCAGATACCTAAATCTGGATATCGGCCAATACAGATACTATTCCGATATCATCATTATTGATTTTACATGAGGCTGTGATAATCTCCTCTCTACAGGCAAGTGCAAGTTGTACAAATATATGCATGCATGTCCAAAAAGGCAACTTGAGGTAAGTTTTATGTTTTATTTATAAAGTTTTATTTTAATGTTTTTTTAATTTATTTCTAGCTTTAAAGTGGATATTAAGGTGATTAATTTAAGTGACTGTTTGTTTAAAGTTATTTTATATATATTTTTTAAATAAGGGGCAGAGATCATATTAATTTTTTTCTTCTTTCTGCACTCTTTTCATTCAATGTTTTTTTTTATTTTGATGGTTTTGTTTATTTCGTTTATTTTAAATGAATTAATTACATAAAAATAAAAAATTAAATGGCTTTAAGCATCTGCTAAGTTCATGGCATAAACCAGCAGACATGTTCCTGTTTTTAGTTATTTACATCACTTTATAATGTAGCTGTTCTTGTTTCGTTTTTTTTTTAAATATAATTTTCTTGTAATTTTCAATTCATATGCTCTTTAATGATTGTCTACTGTTGTACTGATAAATATCACCTGGAGGGTAAAATATATCTTGGTTGCAAGTATAAAGATGAGAAATCCTTCGTTTTCTACAGCTGATAGCAGTAGGTCATTAATTATGATGCAGTTTAGCAACTACTCGATAAACATTCGAGCTCCGGGGCTTCAGCGGTGTGTTTTTCTTGTTCAGTCTGAAGCGGGCAGTTTGATTTTGGTCAGCCGCACTCAGTCTGCCCCTCCTCCGAGACAGGCAGACTGAGCGGGGCAGATTGGGCATGGCTGGCCGGGGTCGGGCTGCCTGCTTCGGATTGAGCGAGAGGAGTGAACCGCTAAAGCCGTGGAGCTCGAATGTTCAATGTAAAACTAACTTTACCGCGGTTTAATGTGGCGCTATGGCTCTGCAGACATTGCACGTTGCTGTCTTGCGATGTTTAGTGTAAAAATACTTCCACACAGCGGACATGCAACGATGAAAAGTTGGTTAGCCATTAGCCACAGTGCTGCTCTCAGTCCACATGTATTTACTCATGTTTTAGCTGGCTGCAAACTATGAAATGGATTTCCTGAACGTGAGGCGAGTCTTATTGCTCTGGGCTTCATGAGACACGCCTCCGTTCAGGAAATCCATTCCATAGTTTGAAGCCAACGTTCAGAGCAGCAGGCAGGGAATCACATCTGGAGATGTTTCAATAGACATAGACGTGCATCATGGATTGGAAAAATCCGATACGTAAATTAGGCTGGTATCGGAGGCCGATACCGAATCGGCCCCATCCCTAGTTTCCAGTATTGTTTTAACTTGTTTAGCAGTTTAGTGTTAGCAAAGCTAACTTTTTGGTTAGCTGTGCTCACGACTGACTGGTTGTATATATATATATATATATATATATATATATATATATATATATATAT
>NC_056501.1:24304721-24311068 GCF_014905685.2 Nematolebias whitei
TATATATATATATATATATATATATATATATATATATATATATATATATATATACACACACACACACAACACACACACACACACACACACAGTAGTCCCTCGCTACTTCGCAGTTCATCTATCGTGGACTCGCTCTATCGCAGTTTTTCAAAATAAGATTGGACATGACACACAATTAGCTGATTGATGGATGAGCTGCACGATCGGCATGGAACTTTTATTCAAAATAAAATATTTGAAATTATTTAGCACCTACTGCACCTTTGTGCAGCCCACACTGCAGGATAAGCTTCCTGCGGCAGCTAATCAGCTGTTCTCTGTGCAGAGCAGAGAAATGGGCGTGGCCAAGAACGCTTACAGGTGGAAGAGAGAAGACGAGGCAGGGAGCTGAAATCATGAAATTCTGTGCTCTTTTAGAGAATTTAGAGTTTATAAACATTGTTTAGAATATTGCAAGAGTGTGGGAAGGGTTTATATGATAAATAACTACTAAAATAAACTACTACTTACTACTTGTACTATTATTCCTACTTTGTGGTTTTTCACTTATGGCAGGACGTCAAGGTACAGCAGATCCCCGCGATAAATGACGGCCCATTGCTTATTTTTGACCCAATCATTTGAAAAAGCTAAAAAGTAATTGGATGTTGGATCTTAGATTATAAATAGTATCAAGAACTTGGATTTTGATTTGGCAACCAATTTTTGATAGTGACCCATTTTTACACCCAGATGCAGCCACACACCAAAATAGAAGTCAATACCTCAATTATTTTTCAAGTTATGCCTGCAATATGCACGGGTGAAAAAATGGATGGAGGGTTTTTCTAATGTTCCCCCTTTGCTTCATGACGAGGGACAAAAATAGCAAGCTTATAAAAGCCCACCTAAAAGTCAACTAGCAACTTGAGCTTCCCAATAATTTTCACAAGAATGTTTTTCTTCACTCCCCCCACCCCCTTTATTTTATCGATTTCTACCACTTGATATCAGGTATAGCTTAAATCACATATGAATATATGAATGAATTGGGCTGCTGTTGTTATATCATATTGTTTTACATTAGTGTTTAGCATATTTAGATCTTTTATCGTTTCGTTTGGCAGATAACTTAGTGTATATCTTAGATCCTTATATACGGTTTCATTTTACACTTTATATTTTTGCTGTTTTGGGTGTATCTGGGACCTTGTGTACGTAATTTCGTTCCACCTCATGTACCACATGTGATGCAAATGACAATAAATATTACTTGAACTCGAATGGCATATTGAGCTATGAACTGATTGATTGATATTGATTATACAGTGGGGAGAACAAGTATTTGATACACTGTTGATTTTTCAGGTTTTCCCACTTGCAAAGCTTGTAGATGACTGTAATTTTTATCATAGGTACTCTTCAACTGTGAGTGATGGAATCTAAAACAAAAATCCAGAAAAATACAATGTATGATTTTTAAATAATTAATTCCCATTTTATTGTGTGAAATAAGTATTTGATACACCAGAAAAATGAAACTTAATATTTGGTACAGAAACCTTTGTTTGCATTACAGAGATCAGACGTTTCCTGTAGTTCTTGACCAGGTTTGCACACACTGCAGCAGGGATTTTGGCCCACTCCTCCATACAGATCTCCTCCAGAGCCTTCAGGTTTCGGGGCTGTCGCTGGGCCACACGGACTTTAAGCTCCCTCCAAAGATTTTCTATGGGATTCAGGTCTGGAGACTGGCTAGGCCACTCCAGGACCTTAAGATGTTTCCTACGGAGCCACTCTTTAGTTGCCCTGGCTGTGTGTTTTGGGTCGTTATCATGCTGGAAGACCCAGCCACGGCCCATCTTCAGTGCTCTTACTGAGGAAAGGAGGTTGTTGGCCAAAATCTCACGATACATGGCCCCATCCATCCTTTCCACAATATGGTGCCGTCGTCCTGTCCCCTTTGCAGAAAAGCATCCCCAAAGAATGATGTTTCCACCGCCATGCTTCACGGTTGGGATGGTGTTCTTGGGGTTGTACTCATCATTCTTCTTCCTCCAAACATGACGAGTGGAGTTTAAACCAAAAAGTTCTATTTTTGTCTCATCAGACCACATGACCTTCTCCCATTCCTCCTCTGGATCATTCAGATGGTCATTTGCAAACTTCAGACGGGCTTTGACATGCGTTGGCTTGAGGAAGGGCACCTTGCGTGCACTGCAGGATTTTAATCCTTGACGGCGTAGAGTGTTACTGATTGTTTTCTTTGAGACTGTGGTCCCAGCTCTATTCAGGTCATTGACCAGGTCCTGCCGTGTAGTTCTGGGCTCATTCCTCACCTTCCTCAAGATCAATGATGCTCCACGAGGTGAGATCTTGCATGGCGCCCCAGACAGAGGGAGATTTTCCGTTATTTTGTATTTCTTCCATTTTCTAATAATTGCACCAACTGTTGTTGCCTTCTCACCAAGCTGCTTGCCTATTGTCCTGTAGCCCATCCCAGCCTTGTGCAGGTCTACAATTTTATCCCTGATGTCCTTACACAGCTCTCTGGTCTTGGGCATTGTGGAGATGGAGTCTGATTGATTGAGTGTGTGGACAGGTGTCTTTTATACAGGTCACGAGTCCAAACAGGTGCAGTTAATACAGGTAATGAGTGGAGAACAGGAGGGCTTCTTAAAGAAGAACTAACATGTCTGTGAGAGCCAAAATTCTTACTGGTTGATAGATGATCAAATACTTATTTCACACAATAAAATGGAAATTAATTATTTAAAAATCATACATTGTATTTTTGTTTTAGATTCCATCACTCACAGTTGAAGAGTACCTATGATAAAAATTACAGTCATCTACAAGCTTTGCAAGTTGGAAAACCTGAAAAATCAACAGTGTATCAAATACTTGTTCTCCCCACTGTATGAATACAGATTATAGGAGGATAAATTTAAATAATTACTACTTATGCTATTTGACTGATGCATAATTTTTCATCAGTTCTATTTCAATTTTCCTCTTTCCTGGTACATCTTTTACTTCAGTATTTAATGCCTGCCTTGATCCATTTTCTGAACTGAACACAACACCATACTTTTATGTATGCTGGGTGGAAACACTAAGAAAGTGGTTGTATGTGAGCACAAACTGAAAATTTTGCCAATAGACAATCACCTTTGCGAGACTGGTTTTCCAGAATCGCTATGATTTGTTTAATGAACCTAGATAAGTCTTTCTGAGATGAACTATAGACAAAATGAGATCCAAAACTAATACTTCCATTAATAATATTTTTAATAAACAGTGCCAAAAATAAACAAATATTGGTCAAAAGTGCCATTTATGATCTTTTCATAATTTCACACAGAAAACATGAGACTAAACACCTTAAGCTGTAACACTGAAACCTGTCCCTGCAGGATTATGAGACTGGGCAACAAAAGCTGTAATAAACAATAACCAGCCAATAGTTTAAATAAATGAAAGCACCCGTCAACAAGCATGCAGCAAATCTGTTGAGAAGTCTTATAGTGAACTCTGTCAGTGCATGATTGTTAGATGGATAAAAAGCTGGTCGCACGTGCTGTAACCAAGAGAGGAAGTCCTAAATAACGCCCATTCAGTCTGAATTGGGCAACAACATAGCAACAAACATTATTTAAACAAATATATTAATTTACTCAAACGTATTGGCAATTATTAAAAAATAATAAAACGTAAGTGTCTGGTAGTCACCTAATTGCAGAAATTGTGAAAAAAAAAAAGAAGGAATAATTTCAACAGAGCCACAACAGCTGCCTGGTGATGCAGGGAATCAAACGGGTAAATCGGTTTTGTTTAAGGTCAGACTGTTTTACTTACCTGGTGAAGCTGTTGGAGTAGGTGGGAGAGCTTGAGAAAAGCTCGCCGACCCTGTGGATCGGCGAGTTGTCACCAACGCTCGGGCTCCTGTAAAAGGCTCCACCGATGGTTGTGACTGGGAGGTACAAGCCGGACACTGGCTTCTGATCCTTCTGCTGTTCAGCTTCGTTGTTTCTGGAGTTGATTCCAAAATGGAAGCTTTGTCCTCCTGAGGTGCTCACCCCACAGATGGAGATCGGGCTTGTGGCACCCATTTGACAATACCCCCCGGAGGTCTTCTCCTGCTTTATCACACCCGGGGTGCAGAGTTGAATGAAGCCTGTATCTTTTTCTTTCTTCACCACAGCAGGAAAAGTGGTTGGAGGGGTTGAAGAAGAGGTGGTGGACAAGCCTGAGTTAGATTTGTGTGGACTTGTCGCACTGCTGCCATCAGGGGTGGCAGTGAGCACACCAGTGGTGTTAATGCTCTCTACCAAAGCAGATTTTAAGTCCCTCTCTAATGTCACTCTGATGTCCCCGTCAGCAAGCAAAGAATCATCAGCCAGAGTGGTCAGAAAGGCATCATCCCCTACATAAAAATCTGAGGGGGATCCAGTGAGGTCAAACTCCTGAAGAAGGTCTAGAGACGTGTCATTGAACAGTTTCTGGTTCATGTCCACATCTTTACTAATAGAATCAAAGGCTTGATCAAAATCAATGGGGTCCTGCTCTCCCTTGTCCAGGGAGAAATCCTCTGTTTTCATGGCGAATAAGTTGGGGTCTGATCCCCCGATAAGTGAATCCATGGAGGACTGGGTAATATCTACTATACTGGCCTCTAGCTGGGGCAAGCTTTGATGCCCAAAAGCACTGGAAGTTTGTGTCTGAAACTGCTGCGGTTGCTGATGCCTCTGATCTTTGGTCAGGCCCCTGAGTTCTGGGCTCTCTACCAAGGAACCTATGGTGGCAGGGGCAGAGGCTGAGGTAAGCTCATCTGGAAGGGGGCTGTTGCTTAGACCGTTGATCACCTGTCCTGGTTGCATTAGAGGGCTGGTTGGAAGAACAACAGACGTGGCAGAGGTGAGGGACACGGCGCTGTGAGGGGCCACTTTTAAAAGGCCTCCCTCCTCAGGACTTTCGGTGTAGACCAGTTTGCTCAGATGGTCATTTCCTCTATACGTAATCTTCTTCACTCCACCTTGATCCATCTTTAAAGTTAAAGAGAAAATAAATTGTTTAAAAGTGCAAAGAAAATAATTGTACACATATTGAAAGGTTTATAACTGGATTTCTGGAAAAGCTTATGTCACTGCTATATGATCCAGGTTACAATGATTTGTGGTTTGCAGATGTCAGGCAACTGCACTACTGGGGACGACAATAGAATGAGCCCCTGAGCATCGACTGGTAAAAAAAAGACCACCCACTTTTCCAATATCTTGGAAGTCACTCAGTTTATTTTGCTTTTTTGGACATTAACAGTAATCATTCTTTGTTGTTTTGCTGTAATTTTTTGCCTTCAGTATTTAGTCATTTATAACCATCATTCATCTGTACTTGACTTTATTTTAAAATACCTCTCTCCATATTATCAAAGCAAGTTCTGAGATAGGTGTATTCCGCCCATTTTTCCTCCTTTGATTTATCTCCAGCAAAGGAATTACCACAAACTGTAGCACAATGCTTGAGGTCTATGGAAAATAAATTAACAAGTCAATAATTAGGAGTTTGAAGTGCTGCATGAACTTTTCATAATAAACGTGAACACATGTTTTGAAAGACAACATTGATACCATATTGTAAAAATTATTTCATGCTGCTGAGATGAAAGTTGTTCAGATATCGGCAGGAAGTGATGACAAAGGAGAACGCCCGCCTGTGAACAATGCATAGCTACTACGGCTACACAGCCAGTAGAGACGAAGCTGATGTTCCTTTAGATTGTTTTGAGACATTATCAGGGAGAGACAAAGAAAAATAAGAGTTCAAATAGTATTGTTCCAATAAACAAATAGTTCCCCATTTTCAAAGAGATCCCCTTTGATGTCATTTCCTGTTTCACTTTGGCCAAGCCAAGTTAAAAAAATATGCCAATTATGTGACAAAATGGGTAAAATCAAGTGTTTTATGCCAATTTAAAAAAATATTAAGATGTTTTCATCACCCTCTTGTATTTGTAGGATATATATGTCACAGGCACTCTAAGTGAGATAACTATTTTCACTCAAAATTAACATTTTAGTAATACAGAATGTTGCTTGTTCTACCCACAATCTAAATTTCAGATATCTCAAACATCATTCTTCCTGTAAAGTCAATAGCATTAACTTTCAAATTTAGTTGTATTAAAATTTCAGCTCCTGATATCAATAAGTACACTTGTTTTTATCTAGAATTAATATATAATATAATATATATATAATATATATATATGCATGTGTAAAATATATCCTTGATATTCAGTGCTCATATCAAAACTAGTAAAACAACAACAACAACAACAACAACAACAACAACAACAACAACAACAA
>NC_056501.1:24311078-24340155 GCF_014905685.2 Nematolebias whitei
AACAACAACAACAACAACAACAACAACAACAACAACAACAACAACAACAACAACAACAACAACAACAACAACAACAAAGATCAGACATCAGCTATTGAAATAATGGCTAGAAATAAACTAATTACAAATATGTTTTGGAAAGACCTTAATAAGATACCATTTTAATTTAAAAGGGGTAAAAATCCTAACAAATCTATCTACAAACCCATCTTGCAAATATCTGAAATGTAGGAATTTTAATTCAGATGTCCTCAACGCTCATTATCGATAAGAGATACTGAACATGTGAAGGTATGTTCTCTCTTGTAAACTGAGTCTGGAGGCTCAGTGGGATTAACTTGTATAACTAAAGGTTGAATGAATGAATATGGAGCTGAAGCTCAGCACACATAAATGAGGTCATTTTACTTGTCCTATAGGAAGATTAATGCTTGAAATCTGAAATGTTTACACTGGCTAGAAAACCATTCTGGATTTGTTTATTTTAACCAGAAAATGTTGCAAACTGAAATACACACGGTCTACAAATTACACATTAATTATGTACCTAAACCTAATTTCTACATATATTCTCAAAGGTTTTACTTCTGATGTACCTTTTACCCCGTTTTGCACGCACTGAAAGACCTATTTTACAAGTACAAATGCTAAATTAGATGTCTAATGTAGGTTTGACTAGTAGTGCTGTTTTGAATGGAAGAAATGCTATCTCTGACATCTAAACATTAGCACGGTTTAAATATATAATGCGAAGGCTTGTGGTACAAGGCCTACAGAACCTTGTGGACCCTGAGCCGACCGAACACGGTCAGTGGTCCTGCCTGATTTATCGGTAGGCTGGTCGGTGAAACACCCCCCTCCCTGCGAGCCTGGCGGCTAGCTCACGACGGCTAGCTGGCGTTAGCAACTCAAGTTAGCAAATTGGTTACGAGAACGCTTTATAGCCATGCACACGCATTGCACCCTCGTTAAATAAAACACATAAAATTAGTTAGACCACGTATCGCAGGCTAAAGCTAACAAAGTTCACTGAAATCCCGAGGCACGCCACAGTTAGCTTTAAGCTAACTGTGCTACGTTTCTCTGGAATGTCGTTGCCACAAACGTTAGCCTGCAGGCGAGCACCGTCATTATGTTGCAAATCGAGCTGCCAGCGCACTATTATTGTATTCCAACCCGTGCATCGATTATAAAGAAACCCTCAAATTTACCCTTGATGTGACTGGTTGCTGGTAGGTGTCCACAGGTCATCAGTCAACATTGTTTTGGTTGAAAGTGGCAGTTCACAACACGCTGGCTGGTTCTGTTAACCTTCTCTCGTCGTGTCCTCGCTACATGGCTACATCAAACAGCAAAACAAAAAACACGTCGGCGCGGCCGTGTTCTGCCCGTTTTCAGGTTCCCAGATCCAATTTTGCAGAGTGTTCATGCAAAACGTCACACTGGTTACGCTCTTGCAGCTAACCTCTAGGAAAAACATACAAAATGGAGATCAAGGCAAGGCCAGCGTTGCCCTGTTTACAACGAGCAGCTCTGCCACCTGCTGGCGGAACCTGGTAACTGCAGCGCCCATCAGAGCTCCTCTCTGAGCGTGAAAAAGAAGAATAGTGGTCTGAATTTTCAAACACCACTCCCTTTTATCGTGAAACAAACTTCCAGATAAGATTTGAGGAGACAGACACCCTTTATACCTTTAGGACTACATTGAAAACTTTTATTTTAAGCTTAATGTTGGTTCTGCTCCAATGAATCTCGGGGGACCCGAAACTCTGAGCATGTTTCTTGTTATCACTGATATAATTAAATACCTTTATTTTAATTAGTCTTGTTTTCTTCATTATTTCATCAGGTATTTGTTTCTGTGTTTCTCTGCTCAGTCTTAGCCGGTCAACGCAGATTGCCACCCATCCCGATTCTGGTTCGGCTGGAGGTCTCTTCCTGTTAAAAGGCAGTCATTCCTCTCCACTGTCACCCACTGTGCCCCATCAGGCCCGAACTGAAGCTCCATGGTGTTTGTAATTTGCTCTATGTGGATGAAACTGGCCTGTTTGTTTTAACCCTACAGTGCTTTGCAGATTACTTTTGTGTGAACTAATGCTATCCAAATTAGATTAAGTGATTTTTAAGGTTTAAATAAATACAAAAGAAAATTATTATAGCCGACACAGAAGTCCCAATTAAGTTGCAGTTTACCTAAAATCATCTTGTGTTAAGAAACGGTGGACTTTTTGGTGAAATTTGTTTGTATTCTGAGCCTCACCTGATTTTAGTCCAATGTCTGAAAAATCGACTGAGCCATGGATCAGTTGGCTGCAGTGTCCGTCTTGAATGGAGTTGACTTTAAAGTTAATCAGTTGTTCATCCAATAATTACTTTTAGAGTGTTTTAATAAAATCCATCAAGTGGTTTGTATGCTCCAGACAAAAACACTTACACAAGCACATTCCACAGACACGGGCAAAAACATTAATGCATTTTTGCCTCTGGCAGAAAACCTTAATTGCACATCGTAAAAGAAAAACAATTTCTACAAACTGAAGCATTTCAAGCACAAAAACCTGACTGTTTTTTTTTCTTTTTACAAAATACAACAATTTATAACCAATCGACTACAAAGTAGAAAACATTTCATGAATAAATATTTCTAAAAAAAATTTTTATCCATCTTTACATTGAAGAAAAAGGCCGAGTACAGACATCTGTACAGAAAGTATCCATGTCTTATAGTGATGTGTAGGCAAAACTGCATTTTGAGGTATTGTAGTGATGAAAACAGGCTCACTTGTGGATTACAGCACAACCAGTGTTGACATGATGCAACAAATGATGCAACACAGCACGAGTCACAGCGGCGTAAATAACATGCGCAGGTCAATTCAGATGTAATCCTATTAACTGCAATACTAGTTTATTGCAGTTCAAATCAAACCTTTGTCAATAAATTCATTTTTATGTGTAAATCATTAAACTGAAATGTGTCTCCAGCTTTCCTGATGCACTGCCCTCTAGGGGCTCAGGAGAGAGTTTAGCAGCAGGAAATGAATTTAAAATGATCATATTATAAGGTTTAATTGAATAATGCATTTAATGTTTCCCTTTAAGAAGGGTAAGCAAAATAAGCTCGTCTAAAGCGAGTGCTTGCTTGCCAGAAAGTGATAAATCTATTGTGTTTCTCGAAAACACTCGGGTTCACACCTCGGCCTCTGTTGTGTGAAAATGTGAGTGGATAAAAATTGAGTGGGAGAAGAGGAAATAGGACAAGGGAGGCTGTATGGGAAGAAGGGATAATAACTCTGCAGAGAGGTTTGGGTCTGTATAATTTGATGGTTTATAAGACAGGCGTTCACTCAATTAACTGTAAATTCCTAAATGAGAACCGCTAAAAGCCCAGACTTCTGAATTTGGGATGTGGGAAACGTGCGCGTTTGTTCAGGTTTACTCTGCACATTTAATGTGAAATGCCTTTCACACAAACTAAACCACGGGTTATGATGCAAAGCCTCCATTCACATCTGAATGTTCCTGCACATGCAGACTTCTTCATGCTCAGCTGGGAGCCATATTGTTTTACATTATTCATGCTGAAGTTGCATGAAATTCAACCCCCTTTCCAAAAACCAGAAACTAACCTGGGAGATTCTTTTTTTTTTCCATAAAGCAGAGACAGAAAGCAGGAGATTTTTCTCCTAATTGGAAAAGGATGAATCTAAAATGAGCTTTTACTTCAGGCAGCAGGTGATAAATCTGTGAACTTATGGGTGTAAAGTTCACCTTAATGTTATGATCCCACAATCCACAACAACATCCCAAGACCATTGATGATAATGTAAATGGCACAAGCTCACATCACATGAGAGAGAGAAACGATCAGTGAGCTTGCTGTGGCACTAAATCCCCACTGTTTAAATCCCACTCAGTCCCCTGCGGCTGCTTAGCAACCCCTCTCCAGCACAATATACTCTGAATTACCCGGGTGAAGCGTGACCGCATCCTCCTCAAAACCACGAGTCAAGGGTGCTCTCCCATCATGAGCACCGCAGCAGTCAAGTCCCCTCGATTCATCGGGATATGGCGTCAGATAAACACGTCAAACACGCGGGCTTGAGTGTGGACGTACAAACAGATGGACAAGAGTCAAAGTGGGCCCCGGATCGAAGGGTTTTACTTGATTTACAACATTTTCCACATAGAAATAAACAGAGTTGTTAAATTCTTTCAAAAAACATTGTTCTTTTTGATATCTTATCAAAATTCCCACTCCTTAACCGCTTACATAATCTTACATGCATTACATGTATAATCTATAAATATAACAACTAGTCCCATATTTATCCATCAATATAGTATCTATTTAAGTTAACTATAGTAGATGAACAATTATTATTCCTTTAACTTCACCAAAACAAAAGCATCAATAACAAATAGTAAAAACAACAACAACAATAAATGAATAATATTATTATATATTATATCCAGCAATAATCACAAGTTTATAGGATAATTTGAACAGTTTTATGTTTGGACATTGTTTAAGTTCAATATTCAAATTATTCCACAGTTTGACTCCACTTACTGATACCCAAAAGTTTTTTCCAGTAGTTCTAATTTTGCATATTTTAAACTGTGCTTCCCCCTTAACGTATAAATTTGCTCCTTAATTTTAAACAGGTTTTGAATGTTTTCTGGTAATTGATTATTTTTTTGCTTTGTAAAGAATTAGAGCTGTCTGTAGTTTCACTATGCCAATGAACTTTGATAATTACCAAAAGGAACCAAAATTTAAAAACTTTGTCTGAGCCACGGGCCACTTTCAGCTGATACATTAACTCGAGTCAGATACCCGATATCTTTTCTTGGTTGCAGGTTCATCAACAACAGTTTGGTCTGTCTCATTTGACATTCTGTTGCTCTTTCCACACCAGAATCAGTAATAATAGAATGACCCAACCTTTTTTCTGGCTTTAAAGTTAGCCACCCGGTAAGAGAAGTCTATAGTAGGTGAACAAGGCCAGGCTGATTCTGGCAGATCCTATTCATCCACTCCATGGTGAGTTCAGGTTCAGGTATCTGCAGCTCAGATATAGAACGAACAGACTGAAAAACTCATTCATCCCTTCAGTGATCAGGCTTCTCAATGAACAGTGATGCTCTCTGTGTTATTTTAATGTCTTGTACTATGGATGTTTTGTGTGCCTACACAAAATGCCCCTCTGGGGATAATAAAGATTCTTGAACTTGAACTAAATTATCATTTTTTTAATGAAAAAAAAAAGAAGAGATACAATATTTTACATTTAAATTATCTTCTTGGTGGACCAGATTTGGTAGCAGCTCTTGAGATTGACATATGTGCTAGACTTTTCTACTTTTAGCTAGCCTTTGGCTACATTTGGCTAGAGTTTTGCTACACAACTTTTAGCTCATGTTTGCTTCTTTTAGCTGTTGGCTTCTTTGAAGTTTTAGCTATAGTGTCCTGCATTTTTCAGCTTTCTCAACCAGCTTCAGTAAACGCCAGCCGTGGTTCAGCACTCCCACAGCATTTCTCCGGTTATCGTTGTTGCAGACGATGGCAGGCGTTGTCAGTCTCGACTTCAGCTTCTTATTTCCTCCAAAGTAGATTTTCCTCCTTTAAGTACTCAGCTTCAGATTTGCTGCTGACTCTGTGACATATATTCACTTAGCGGGTGCAGAGCAATAAGTCCCCAACCCCCACATCTCACTGCATAATCCAGAAGAAGATATTACAATCAGAAGTGTAGATTACTCAGATAAACAGACATGATGTGGTTTCACTTGCATGTGTTCCTTTGTCTGTGTTAGCAAAATATCTCATCAACCACTTGACATATTTAAACAAATCTCTCAGAAATTAAGCATTGGATTGTCTTAACAAACCTGATTCAAGATGGTGGCCACAGCACAAAGCACAAAAAATGGCTAACTGAGTCAAATGGACAAACACTGAGCTAACATTTGTTTGGGCAGTAGCTGAGAGTTATTCTCAACACGTACTCTGAGTGCATCGCTTGAGATCTTTGTTTAAAACTTTGCCATTAACTGTTGGAGTCAAATCTGTTTGTCTGTTAGCAAAATATCCCATGAACCAATGGTTATATTGTGTTGAATCTCTCAGAAAGTAATTAATGAATATTCATTTACAACTGATTAACATTTGGAGTCAGCCCAATTCAAGATGGCTGCCACAGCCAACTGATCTTAGGAGACACAAAAACAGCCTTAATGCCATCATATTGTGTTTAAATTTGTTGTGGTAGTAGCTGAAAGTCATCCCCATCACATACTCAGAATGTGAACAGATGTGAGATTAAGTATAAAATTATTTTCAGCAACAACTACATCATTGTTCAAAATGACCTGAGACTAAAATACGGCATGAAAAGAAATGAAATGCCGTCCTTCAAAAAATCCTCTAGACATTATTATTATTTTTATTTTTATTATTTTTATTAGTCAGAGGGTGAATGATGCAAAGAGCAGTGGTGATATTTCAGTTGTGCCCATGAAGTTCTGAAATGAGAACCTCCACCTTGGAGTCAAATCAATAATGAGTGTAGAGATCCACTTTCATATCCTGTCACAGCGGTCTGCATGAAGGAAGTCACACCAGTGACCGACGGCTCAATGACATACAAACATTAAAAAAGAAATAAATGGAGTGTGTGGGGGGGGTTGTATTTGTAAGGCCCATTTTTCCAACACATACTAGAATGTGAGGACCAACTGCTCCTTATGGGGCCCAAAGCCTGGGCCCCATAAGGAGCAGTGTGTTGGTGGGTTAGGTTAATGGTCAGGGTCAGGCTATAGAAATTAAGGAAAAATGAATGGAAGTCAATGCAAAGTCCCTGTAAAGATAGAAAGACAAGTGTGTGTGTGTGTGTGTGTGTGTGTGTGTGCGTGCGTGCGTGTGTGTGTGTGTGTGTGTCTCACAGTGGATGAGTTTTGGAGCTTGACACCTGCAGACCATCACCACTTCGAAGCGCATGAGCACACAAAGCCTGAAGAACCACCACAAAAAACCACAACAACAACAACGACGTTTCTGAATATCCTGCTGCTGCTGTTGTCCAGTGACCAGAGGAACATTTCAAGAACAACAGTATAAGGATGCCCCCCCACACACACACACACACACACACACACATACACACACTCTTTCCATCTTGATGATAGACACAAAATGACATTTTTCTTTAAGATGATGTAAGACATGAGACTTCACAGGATGACCCCCCCCCCCCCCAGCCATTATTTTCTCCGCGGCACAGCTTGGAGCAACATTATCTGAAACCCTCTGCTGCTTTAGCTGCTTCCGCACTCAGCAGTTTGGAGAGATGTGTGCGCCGAGCTTCCACCCGCCTCCTCCACCTCCTCCACCTCCACCTCCTCCTCCCTGCTCATTTCAGCATCCCAGCACTCAGGAGCAGCGCTTATAGCAGCAGGATAACAAGATGACTTCATGTGGCTTTAATCCGTTTGCATTTTTGGAGGTGGTTAAACTAAAAGAACTAAAACTTTGAAATGTGCGCGTGTTGCATTCATTTATTTTATTTTTTATTTTTGACTTTTTATTCATGGTTGAAAGAGTCCAGAGTGGACGGTCGCCTGAGCGCAGCTGGATGTGTGTAACACGATGCTGGATGGGATGATCGATTCCTGCTGGGAGAGGAGGCAACGCGCACCTTTACGCACGCAGGGCTTGGAGGATGGACAGCGGACGCACCTTGTTCTGTCATGACACGCTGAACCAGGCTCCCCCCGAACCTCTGGAGGACCAGCGGCCATTCTTTTTTTCTCCTCTTGTTTTTGCAACAGCTGAGAAAATAAATTTAAAATAAATTTTAAAAAAATGAGCGAAAACTGCAAACCACCCAAAGAGCAGGGTTCCGTGCAAACCCCTCCAACCGATGTGATCGAGCTGAACGTGGGTGGGCAGGTGTATTACACGCGCCACGCCACCCTGGCGAGCTTTCCAAATTCCCTCCTGGGGAAGCTGTTCTCCAACAAGAAAGGCTCCACGAACGACCTGACGCGCGACCTCAGAGGACGCTACTTCATCGACAGGGATGGGTTTTTGTTCCGGTATGTGCTAGACTACCTCAGAGACAAGCAGGTGGTCCTCCCTGACCACTTCCCGGAGAGGGGGAGGTTGAAAAGAGAGGCGGAGTACTTCCAGCTGCCGGATTTGGTCAAACTTTTGTCCGCGGACGAGTCCAAACTCTTCCCGGATGATGTGTGCTTCAGCGACCGGGACGACGAGTCCCAGGGCAGCGAGCATAGGTTTTACGCGTCCCACTCCTTGGACAGGAGGTACGGCTACGTCACGGTGGCGTTCAGGGGCAGGGAAAGTCACGCGGACCCCAGCAGGGCCAAAAAGTTCCCGAGGATCTTCATCAGCAGCAGGATCGGCCTGGCCAAGGAGGTGTTCGGGGACGCGCTGAACGAGAACAGGGATGCGGACAGGCCGCCGGACCGCTACACCTGCAGGTTTCACCTGAAGTTCAAGCACCTGGAGAGGGCTTTCGACATGCTGTCCGAGTGCGGCTTCCACATCGTGGCCTGCAACACGTCCCTCACTGCGTCCGCCTCCGGGGGCCATTACGCAGAGGACAGGGTCTGGTCCAATTACGCACAGTACATCTTCTACCGTGAGTGAAGATTTGTCTCAGCTCCTGTACAAGTGAGCGCTTATACTTCCTGAAATGCACTAAGAAGTCAACAAACCAAACACATTAAATGCAAACTTGGAACATTAAATACATAAAAAATTGTAACTAATCCCATCTTTCCACCCATTTGACCCTAATCCTTGAATCCCTGCAGCTGCTGAAATAAAACTTGTGTTTAAGGTTCGAGATGTTCCTGATCCCCAGGGAAGTTGAGTCACAATGCTGCTACACGTCCAAGCACACATGCGTCATGCGTAAACACGCGCTTATTGCTCAGATTCTGCAGCCGCCGGGCTATGAATAATAAAGCACCAGTGGGCAGGAGAGCAAAAAGAAAGAAACGCTTCTGCTTCCCGTTGAATCAGTTCTACAAAGATTGCGCACCAGAAATGAACGTAATTAGCAGCAAATCTGTCTCATTTCTTTGCAGAGTGGAGGAGTTAGGTTGGACCATATGGCCAATTAAAATGCAGTTTTGTTTATTATCTTTATTTTCTCCCTTTGGAAAAGTTAAGGAGAACCCAGATTGTGAGAGAAAGGTGGTGGAGGTGCAAGAATCGAGGAGGAGAATAGCAAATTAATCCCAAATGGTGCAGGCACACGTTGCAAACTAAATAAAACAGGAATTATTTTCCTGAATTATATCAAACCGTGCAGTTTGAAGCTCTAGACTCTGAAATGCAGGTATGCACTCAACGTAAACAGATGAATGAGAATGAGAAAGTGTTGGGAGATGGGGGGAAAAAAGTGAGTGTGAGGAGCAGAGAGGGAAAACTGGGAGGATTTAAAGGAAGCCAGCTGAAAGAAAGTGAAGAGGAGCAGATGGATGAGAGAGCTGCTGAGGAGAAGGAGTAGGGATGGAGAGGAGGGGGGGGAGTAAAAGTTGCATGAGACCTGGCCATGGGGGGAAGGAGCTGATGCAGAAAGAAGTGCGAGGGAGCAAAAATAGATTAAAGTAGGGATCAGACAGGAAAGTTCATCGAGTGGAAGTGGAGGGGAGAAGAAATTTATGATGGGATGAGAAGTGTCTTTGTTCGAACGGGACGAGGTGAGAGTTAGAGGAAAGCTGCACTTAATGTAGGCATGAGGAGACAGGGGCCTTGTCAGGATGATGGATAGACACATCAGAAGCAGACAGGCGTGAGAGCTCTTCCTCAGCAGCAGCCCCCGATCCACCATCAGAACGAATACTGTAACCTCGATCTGAATGTGGGCCACCGGCTGGCCCCGAGCGGCTGAACAAAGACACTTTTTTGGGGAAAGATGCGCTTTTGCTTTCGTTTGCTGTCCCCAGCAGAACATTTGGCTGCAAACATCCAGAGTGAAAGGGATCCAGGCTGGGAGTGTAAAACGAGCAATCCAGAGCAGTAAACAAACAGACAGGCGTCCATCCGGCCTGTCACCTTCTCAGCATCGTTCACATTCGTCTTCTTGTTGGATGCACCATCAGTTCACTGACTTTTCCTTCCCGGTGTGATCGGTGCAGACAGTCCTGACCTCATTAGGACTGGCTGCTGCAGCTCATTGTCGTCCTTTCAGCTTGTTTTCTGCAGACAGAACAAAATAACAATAATATGAACACCTTCAGTAAAAGGTCACGCTCATCAACAGGACAGCATCTGAGCATTCATTAAGAGCTTAAAGTGTCTGGCTCAAACGATTAACGTTTACATCCACCTTCTTTATTCATGAAGTCAGAGTTGCTGGATGTTTAACAAGACTTCTAACTAATCAAGACCTTTTCATTTGTGTCACTTATGAGCGAGTGGAGCTGATAACGTCGCTGTGCCAGCAGAAGTGTGTGTTTGGGGGCAGGGGATGCGAGCAGGGCAAGTGGATTTGTTTTTTCAATGTCGTGTAAAGATCTGGTTTAGAGTCATGAAAGAAGATTAAGATGCAAGTTTGTATAAGACAAAACAACAAGACTCAAAAGTAGGAACCTGCTTTGAATCTACGGATTCCTGCTCACAGGAACGGAGGACATCGTTGAACTTTTGGACTGTCAACCCCAGAAGGAGCTTCATCTGATCCACTCTGACAGAGTGTCCTGCAGTCAAAATGAGAAATATTGACTCTAAAAGTAGAGATGTGTCTTTCTGTTTAAACTACTTCATTTTTGGTTTGAAGTGAGATAATGTGTGGCCATGAAGGCGTCTGAACAATGGCCACGAGTCAGCAGGAAGCGACGTGGACAGTAATCAATGGTCTGGGTGCCAGGAAGGCAGAGATCAGCTCGTCGCTGAGCTGGTTGGGCTCCAGATTGGCAAAAAGAGATGGATGGTGTTCCCGTGAATAACTCATTCATGTCTTTAATAGTACCTGCGCAAAGGAATTGTTGGAAGCGAGGGAAGGTGTATTAGAACTCCGTGCACTTTATCAATCCAAGCACACAATCTGCGCCGGCTCTGGAATAAATCTGACTTCACTGAGAAGCTGCAGATACAAAACAGAAAATGGAGTTTTTTTTAATCAATCACCCTTTAAAGCAGCACAAACTGGATCTCTGCTGCGTGTTCAGCCTTTTGGGGAAACAATTTCCTTTACAGAGTTTTGTTAGAACTATTTCAACATTAAATATGTTCAGAAATGGGCCTGCAGAGGAAGGAAATTTAACTTCAGATACTGCATTCTGTATGCAGAGAGCTGAGTGACTTCACTGGAAGAGCTGAAACTGAACTGTTCAAGCTACAAAAAGCAGAATATTAGACCAGCTAACATGAGATAAATGAAAAGCTTAAAAGAGCAAAACACTGATTGACAGCTAAAAGTAGCAAAATAATAGCTAAAAGTCAAAATTAATAAAATGCTTGCTAAGAGCTAGACATATCAAAGGTTAACTTAAATGATCAAAAGGCCTGTTAGAAGCTAAAAGCAGGATGGAAAAAAGCTAAAAGTTGCAAAAGGCTAGCTGAATAGCAAAAGTAATATTTAAAGCTAAAGTAGTAAATTACTTGTCCAAAACTAAGTAGCAGACTAGTAATTTCCATCCATCCATCCATTATCTTTACCCGCGTATTCCATTTTGGGTCGCCGGTGCCCATGTCCAGCAATCACTGTGCGAGGGGCGGGGTACACCCTGGACGGGTCGCAAGTCCATCACAGGGCCACATAGAGACAAACGACACAAACAACCATTCACTCTCTCACTCACACCTATAGGGACAATTTAGAGTTACCAATCAGCCTAACATGCATGTTTTTGGTCTATGGGAGGAAACCGGAGCACCCGGAGAAAACCCACGCATGCATGGAGAGAACATGCAAACTCCACCCAGAAGGCCCCTGGACCGGGGTTTGAACCAAGGACCTGCTCGCTGAGAGGCAGCAGCTCTACCAGTTGCGCCACCGTGCTGCCCGACCAGTAGTTTAAAACAGTAAAATGTTAGCTAAAAGCTAAAGGTAGGAGAATGTTAAAAACTAAAAGTTGCTTAAAAAGACAAAAATAGAGCATGTTGGTTAAAGCAGATGTCAGAGGCAACAATGTTTCTGAAGTAACTGAAGAAAGCTTAAAGTAGTTTTATGGGGAATTTTTTTGTTAATAAAGATGAAAATATTGAAATGTATAAAAGTTACAGTAACTAAAAGTAATAGCTCCCATCTCCTGAATGAGCCGACCATTTGGATACACGAATGGCTAAAATAGCACAAAGTCTGCAGAAGTAGTTGGATTACAAAAAATGTACAGAAAAATGAGAAACTGAAGAATAGTTGTGTGAACCTGCTGAGCTGTTATAGGTTATTTATAATTAGGTTATTTATACTTAGGTTATTTATAATTAGGTTAACAATTACTTTAATATTTTTAAGTTGGGGACGAAATCCATCCATTATCTTTACTCGCTTCTTTCTTTTTGGTAGTCGGGGGGGGGGGGGGGGGGTGTCTCATTGGTGCCCATATCCAAGAGTCCAAGTGGGTAAAAGATAATGGATGGATGATTATTATTGACCACCTGCTGGAATGGCAGATGAGCACAAAATTGACTGATTGTGTTTTTGTTTGTTTGTCATTTAGCAAAATATCTCACGAACCACAGAACCGACTGGTATTAAACTCTCTAAACGTAACGAGTCTAAAAGTTAAACATCTAAAACTGATTAACTTTTGGAATCTATTCAGTTCAGCGTGGCTGCCACAGCTAATTAACCTTAGCAAACACAAAAGTGTTTATAACAGTCAGTCCAGTTAGGCTGAGGTGTGGTAGTAGCTGAGAGTCATCCACAACACACACTTCAAACGGTAAAGGATCACGCAATATCTTTGTTTCAAATTTGGTACGGAGCACGGTGGGTGAAATGCGTTTCCTTTAGGAACGATAGTTTTATTTATTGTGTTCTTAAATTTCTAGCAAAGCACTTTTTTGATCCCGACTACAAAAGTGTAGAGGTTTCACAGATTATTATTATTTTTTTAAAAGCACACTTTTGCTGTAAGTTTCACATGCAAGTTATGAAAATCAAGAGGTAACACACACCAAACAAGCCTCAGACCAATTACCAACATTTAGACACTGGAACTGCTTGGCCTTTATCTGAAACACTGTTTTTGTCCCCGATTCAGCTTTTTCTGCACCATAAAGCTGCTGCAGGTATAACAGTTCATCCTGAGACATTTAACACCTTAACGATCACTCCCGAGGCACCTAGTGGCTTCTTGGATGTGAATCTCCTCGCTCCGCAGGATGCTGAGCCTTTTCTGAAGACACCTGGATTCCCTGTGTTGGGATGCAGGAGGTGACCTTTGCAGATCCTGGTGTTTGTGAGGCTCAGTGTACGTCTTCTTCAGGCGTGGCTTCATTTAGAGGGCGATAAGATGCTGAGACGGATCGGACACCTTCTTCCGCCCTTGCTTAATCAGGGCTTGTGCAGAGAAAAAAAAGGTGTGGCTCAGGGTCAAAGGAGAGGCTGATGTAGATGTTTAAATCTGCCTGTGTTGCTTGTTCGTCTCCCTGTCAGGGTGACACTCAGTCGACTCATGGCGGGGGACAGCGTTCATTTGTCTTTAACACCCAGTCGGCGAAGCTGTCACTCTCCTCGTGGTGAGCAGCTAATGTGGACTACAACCTTGAACTGCAACCCCAGTGCCAACAAAACTGGGACGTTGATGGAAAATGTAATTAAATACAGATTGTAATGATGCGCTAATCTCATAAACCCAAATTTAATTCCCAGTGAAACATAATAAACATGTTAAATGTTTAACGTGTATGTGACATGCTATCCTACAAATACAAAGGTGGAAGATAATGTCTTAATTTTTTAAAAGATAACGATTTGTCAAATGGGGCAGCACGGTGGCGCAACTGGTAGAGCTGCTGCCTCTCAGCGAGCAGGTCCTTGGTTCAAACCCCGGTCCAGGGGCCTTTCTTGGTGGAGTTTGCATGTTCTCTCCGTGCATGCGTGGGTTTTCTCCGGGTGCTCCGGTTTCCTCCCACAGACCAAAAACATGCATGTTAGGCTGATTGGTAACTCTAAATTGTCCCTAGGTGTGAGTGAGAGAGTGAATGGTTGTTTGTCTCGTTTGTCTCTATGTGGCCCTGTGATGGACTTGCGACCCGTCCAGGGTGTACCCCGCCCCTCGCACAGTGATTGTTGGACATGGGCACCAGCGACCCCCGTGACCCAAAATGGAATAAGCGGGTAAAGATAATGGATGGATGGGATCTGTCAAATGATCGACAGACGGATTGGCTCAGCGTTTGCAGTATTGCGGACTCTGTACCGGTCCATTGTGGTGAAGAAGGAGCTGAGCAATAAGGCAAAGTTCTCTGTTTACTGGTCGGTCTACATTTCTACCCTCATCTATGGTCACAAGGTGGTGACCAAAAGTATGAGATCGCAGATGCAGTCAGTTGAAGAGAGTTTCCTCCGCAGGGTAGCTGGACTCTCCCTTAGAGATACGTTGAGAAGTTCAGTTATCAGGAGAGACTCGGAGTAGGACCGCTGCTCCTCCACATCGAGAGGAGCCGGTTGAGGTGGTTCAGGCCTCTGGTAAGGATGCTTCTTGGGCGCCTCCCTGGAGGTGCTTCAGGCATGTCTGACTGGGAGGAGACCCCGGGGAAGACCCAGGACACGCTGGAGAGACCACATCTCTTGGTTGACCTGGGAACACCTTGGGGTCCATCCAGAAGAGCTGGAAGAGGTGGCTGTGGAAAAAGATGTCTGGACTTTCCTGCATATTTTCCAGCATATTTTCTTTACTTGGCACAACCCAAGTGAAACAGGAAGTGACATCAAGGGGGAACTCTCTGATCTTTTGTTTGTATGAACCCCGACTCTTCTTCTTGTCTCTCGACTCAAAATAATCTAAAGAAACATCAGATTCTTCCCTAATCTCTGTAGTTTTAGCCATGGTAGCAAAGCTCTGTTCACATGCAGGCGCTCGTCTTTGTCATCACTTCCTGTTCCTGCACATGTGAACATGTCAACAATTGTTTATTTCAATATTGTGAATTGGTTTTTGCAATATGTTATTAATGCTAACTCTCCAAAAATGCATTTATTTTTATCACAAAAATCCGATGTCACATGCTCTTTAATTTATTAAACTGCTCTTTTTAAATTTTTTTTAGGAACAAATAAGTTTTTTTTTATTTGATGACAGCACCATATCAAAACGTTTTTGAAGAGGGCAACAAAGGGCTGTAGAAGGAACTGGTACAAACACTTATTGGGTAAATTGAACTGAGGTTTATTCTGACAGAGGTAAAGATTGGCAGAGATTCACCAGTTTATAAATAATATGTCTAAAAATAGAGGAACAATTTTAGAATAAATGTTCCACTATGATTAAAAAAAATTGGGGAATCTTTTAATATCACAAAGCTCATAATATCATCAAAAGATTTATAAAATCTGGGGTGATTATTGAGCTCAATAAACAGAGCCAAAAAGTGTTATATGGCAGTGCTCATCGGGCCCTCAGGGGCCTCTGCATTGAAATCAGGGCTGATTCTGATTTGGACATCACAGCACAGGTTCAGGAACACTCCCACAAGTCATTGTCTGTAAACAGTGTTGACAACTTCAAAAGCTGGTTAAAGCTCTATCATGCAAAGAAGAAGCCACATATGAACAGGATGTGTCTTTTCTGGGCCCAAACTGGTTTTAAATGGGCTGAAGCAAAGTGGAAAACTTTTCTGTTGTCAGACTAATTGAAATTTAGAATTATTTTTGTAAGAAAGAGTGACCAGTTAATAAAAAACAGTTTCGAACCCTGCCTCGCTGATGGTATGGGGATGCATTGGTGCCTCTGGCACGAGCAGCTTACACATCTGAAGCGGCACCATTAATGCTGAAAGTTATATATTTTAGAACAACATAAGTTTTGTTTTTTCAAGGTAGATCTTGCATTTTTTTTCAGCAAGACACTTGTAAATCACACACTGCATCCATTACAACAGCATGGCTTTGTGGTGGAAGAGTGCTGGTGCTGAATTTTCCTGCCTAAAGTCCAGATCTCTCACTAATTAATAACATTTGGCTCACCATAAAAAACAACTAAAATATATGAGTCAGGACTGTTGAACAGCTACAACATTAAAGAATGGGACAACGTTGCTCTTTAAAGACTTCTGCAACTAATCTCTCAGTTCCTAAACATTTACAGTCTGTTAACAGAAGTGATGGCTCACAGTGGTGGAGATGTGTGGCAGTCATCAAATTCAAAACTACCTTTTTTCCCCCCTAAAGAATTGTACAAGTTCTTAGTTTAAACATTCAAAATGTTTTAATACGGTTCCGTTGTGACAAAAACAGGAGTAATGAAATTTTGCAGATCATTGCTTCTTTGATATTTTACACAACATCCCAACAATGTTGGATACGGGGGTGTAAATCCAAAACAGGTCGACATTCTAACCGTGACGTGTGCTTCACTCCCTTTGTCTTATCAAAGTTCCTGAGAGGGCAGGCCGGGGCTGTTGGGTGGAGGTAATTATTACCACTGATAAATTTAAGCATATGCAGATGATACAGACATTATTCTACAAGGCAGCAGAACGGCTGTAGTCATCAGTTAGGCTGGACACAAACTGATGAAGTGAATATTGGAATGGATTTCCCTCTCCCTTTCAGGACGTTTGCAAGAGAAGCTGTTTTTTTCTGCTGCAAGGACACTGGCCTAATTTGCCAGTTAAGAAGCCAGTAAAGGATGCTTCTCTTGAGGCAGTTAACATTAAAAATATGAGACCTGGAGAGCATTAAAGCCTCTTCATTCAGTCCTGACTGCTAATTCATGCACAAGGAGGTTTGTACTCAATACACATATTGATTTATTTTTCTGAACAAAAGACTTAGCATTTCTTCAAGGAATGCATGTCACCCGCTGTCTTTCACGTTTTAGACTAAGATTATCTTATGTTGAGAAAAGACAGTAGGACAAGTAACTTCATACGTGCTCTCGTGATATCGTGAAATGTCGAGTATGCTCAAGTATGTTTTGTAAATGACTCTCAGCTACTGCCTCGTCAAACTTTAGCTCAATAACTGCAAAACTGAGTTCTTTATGAGAATCTTGAGCTTTTCTAAGATCGAACGGCTGTGGTGACCATCTTGCATCGTGTTGTCTCCTTAGATTAATCAGCTGTAGAGGTGCATCCAGTGATTACTTTCTCAAAGTTTCAGTAAGATCTGTCACGTGGTTCACGAGATGTTTTGCCAACAGACACAGTTGACTCCAAAGGCTGATGCTAAAGTTTGACGCAACGATCTTGTGAAACAAGCAGCACTAAGGTTACGTATTGTGAATTACTCGAAGCTACTACCACCCTAAACGTCATCATAGTATCTGTAAAACTGACTGAATTATAGACATTTTTGTGTTTTGCCAAGTCAGTCGGTTGTGGCGGCCATCTTGATTTGCAATGACTTCAAATTCGAATCAGTTTTAAATTAATATTCAATAATTAAATAAAATTTGTGTAATTAAAATCCATCCAGTAGTTTTTGAAACATTTTGTTAACAGACGCCAACTACGTAACGGCAGACTTTTAAACAAAAGATCTTGTGCAACATGCCAGTGCTCAAAATGCATGCTGGGGATCAGTCTCCGCTACTATCTCACTACAATTTAGTTCAATATTCGCAAAATTGTCTGAGTTATTGCCATATTTATGGTTTTAAAGGTCAGCTGGCTGTGGCAGCCATCTTGAATCAGGTTGACTTCAATGGTTAATCATTCGTTGATGAACTTTCACTGATTACTTTCTGTAAAACTCACCCAGTGGCATTTTGCTAGCAGACAAATACTCCACGTACACACAGACACAAGCCAAAACACGATCGCCCGCTTGCGTCTTTCGATGAAGGTAGGCGGCTTCTCCTCGTTTTGTTTACTTTACAAAGGCTTGCGCAGAAAATGTTATTGCACCTGGGCCGTGCCGCACCTGGAGCACATCAAGATGATTCAGATGCTTTGGTCTCACAGGCTGAGGCTGCGACACAGCAAACAACAAGCAGTAATGAAAACGAATAAAGTCGTAGTTTTTCCACAAAAGGAATTTTTTTTTTTTTAATAACGTCTTGATTGCCTTAAACGTAAAATGCTTTTAAAGATTCAAGTGGTTAAAAATAATTGTGATTGAGGACACATTTTACATCAGAGCTGAACCCTTTGAGCCACTCAAGTCATGTTGCAAAACTTTCATCCTATAATTATCTTATTTAGGTTTATATGACTGAAGCTCTGTAAAGTAGCCCTGAGTCAGGGTGAGACACTCATCTGAGCTTCTCAATCCACAGTCCACATCCCATTCTACTTTCCTGCCAATTAAAAGCGTTAAAATCTACAAGCAATCCTCCACAAAATTATTTTCTCTCAGGCACGAGGACAAACATCCCCGCTGCTGTTGAAGATGGAGAGCAGCTTGAGGAGAGCCCCACTCCCTGTGGGGCATGGCTTTGTGCAGAACTCCACTCCATCTCTGTGATATTTTATGAGAAGTGCAGACACCGCCTGAGTCTGGACCTGCCCCAGCCTTTTACCGTGGAGGAAATAAGATCTCTTAGTCGGGCGGCAGTGAGCTGAGAAAAACACATTACAATCAATAGCTTCCCTGAAAAGACACTGAAGTGCACACACCCACTTGTTTAAATGGACCAGAGGAGGACTGTGTTTCCTGACAGGGCTCTTATTGTTTCCAGTGGAGGATTTGAAGGGGGACTTCAAATCTTGACACTAGACCAGCCTTCTTATGAAACTCAAACATGGATAGCTACATGCAAGGCAGTCATCCAGGTGTAAACTTTGATGAGGACACATTTCTTTTGTGCATTCATTGACAAAAAAAAAAAGGCAAAGCACCAAGATGCATTGGTTCAGTTTGGATGCAGTTTGGTCTACATGCAGACCAGTTTTGGATATGCAGTAGTCCCTCGATTATCACGAGGGTTATGTTCCACACACCCCTGCGATAGGTGAAAAACCATGAAGCAGGAACATTATATTTAATTTAGTATTTATATAAATACTTTAAGGCTTTATAAACCCTTCCCACACTCTTGCAATGTTCTTAACTCTTAAACCTACATAATTTTAACAACATCCATACATGTATATGTACTGTACAGTACTGCAAAATTTACTCACCAGCTCTGCAGACCAGCAGCTCGATTCCAGTCGGGCTCGGTTCTGGTTCTGCAGGCCTACCCTGCAGCGACGAAGCCCACTGCCCCATCCAGGTTGATGTGCACGTGAATAATTGAGCTTCAGGATTATTTGTGACTTTCCTGCCAGTTCTGTGAGCTTCATAGATAGTGTAGATTTCTGTTGCAAAACTTTCCCTCCATTTTAGCAGAAAGCAGCGGCCGGAAGCACTGTTGGCTTCTGGGTAGTGTAGTTCTTATGACTGGCTTTACAGATAGGCTTATTGAAAGAAAACTACAAAATGGCAGCGCCTGTCCAAATTTTTGTTGTTGTTGTTGACTTTCTTCCATACCGTCCCAATCACATGAGTAATATTAACGTTGACAATCGTTGAAAAACTGCGAAAGAGCGAGTCAGCGAAAGTCGAACCGCGAAGTAGCGAGAGACTACTGTGTGATGTGATTTGCAAGGAGATCTAGAACCAGAGATCAGAAGTGGTGGCACCATGAGTGGAACTGTAAAGGTATCAGGCTGTTGGAGCACTTGATAGTGAGTGAAAACAGAAAGTGAAGGTCATCAGACAGAAACTGCATCGAAGCCACACCACGCTATGTTACCATCACTCGGCAAAGTTTGACATGGGTCACATTGTGGGTTTGCATGAAGCTAGAAAGTTGTGTTGCAGCTGCTCAGAATGTGGGGTGTAAAGGTGTCTCAGCGGCTCGATGTTGGAACCAATAAGTACACAAAGGCACCTACTGGGTACGCCTGTTGTGAAGGTTACAGTCATTGAAAACAGACCCAAACCAACAGAGGATATCGTGTGCCAACTACTACAGAAGCATCATGTTTGGAGATGAATCTCAGTTCCATTTTAGAGATATTTTTCCTTTTTACATTTAAACCATCAAGTTTAGTTGAACTGATTGACAGAACTATAAGTAAACCTTGCATTTCTTAGGGTGTGGCTATTCAGGGGAGCTTGTTACTGTGTACGTCAGAGATATCTTACATGTCTTACCCCTTCTGGGACAGCCCCCGCTTTCAATGAGGCAATGCCCGTCCATGCACTGCATGTGCTTTTATAGACTTATCCATTTGATTTGATATTAGTGTCATTGTTCTGTTGTCACATGACCATTTATCAACATATGGAGTTTCCTTTCCACCAACTGGGTCCTGAACTATTTTTTAATCTGAGTGTTTTTATCACAGTCAGTCTAAATGTGGGTTTCTTGCATGATCCGTCATGAAAATTGCTTTTGTCAATTATTTCAATCAAATCTGTGGTAAGCTGAGCTTCTTTTTTTTTTTTCAAACTGAAAAACTGGCATTTAAAAATAAATCTTTTTATCTTTTCTTATCTTCTGCTTTGTGGGCATTGTGCGTTTTTAATTGTTCAAATGCTTAGAGCATCTGATTGCAGATAATTGAAGGAAGATTGAGAGCACTCAGATCATAATAAATTTGCCTCACTTGGCTTTTCCCGTTATAATTTATATAAAAAGCTGACAGTTGTTAAGAAACGCTGATTAAGATTTGGGAGTGCAGTGAAAATAATTGCTCTTGGGGTGCTAAAACCTTGCGTAGTGTTTTTTTCTCCCCCCACTCTGAAACAAAATACATCCACACTTTGTTAAAATGAACTTTTTCATAAAACAAGAACAAAAAAAAAAGTATTTTCTCAGCGTCTTTTGATAAATATTCATTTTTTGGCATGGCCTGAAAAATTCCCTGTTTCTATTATTGGGTGTTGGCTTGCTTCCTAATCGGGTCGCCCCTCTGGACTACAGCATCCATTTAGAGACAATGCTGCAGCCTCCTCCTCTTGATTCTCCCTCTCACTGAGCGCCGGCATCCATTCGCCCGTTGCTGCTCGGCTGCTGGATTCAGCGGGATTCATTTTCTGTGGGGGGAAATTGCTGTGCTGATTGGCCTATTTACTCATGGATTAGCCATTAAAAAGCTGTTAGTGACTTTCTCACTATCAGTTCAATGCAATCATTTTGCCAGAGAGATAAGGTCATTATTACAGTCTGCACAGAGAGGTTAAAATCCGCTCCCTCCCCTGAACTCTGTTCACTTTAAATTGCTGCATGTGCTGGAGGGAGGCCATGGACAAATCATTGCTCTCTCCCCCCCGAGATATCCCCTGCTATTGTGTCTAAATTATCACGTTTGAAAAAGCTATTAAGAGTTTGTATCTGTGAGTTTATTTCTCTTGTAGTGCTGTTTACATATAGTGAGCAGATTTTCGTTTCCACACATCATATTTTTATTTGTGAGCAGATCTAAACAAGATGGTGGTTATTTCTGGAAGAGAAAGACAGCCTTAGTGTATTTACTCGAACACTTCACAAGCCAGCAGGCAGAACTGTGCTGAAATTCTGGTTCATAATTAGCTGAGTAGGAGGAAGTGAGATGAAACAAGAAGAAGGTGCAGAGAGAGAGAGAACAGGAAGACTCAAATCTTCTGCTGGAACACGCTCTTCCAAACTTTGTGACGGGAGATCAAGACGCCTTCAGGGTCGACCGATGCACTCCACTGTTCGACCACAAACCAAGAAAAAGTTTTTTTGTTTACCCCTCTTTTGTTTCTTGCTGCGACTCTGATTGTATCTCGCCTCCAAAAACCCAAACCTCCACAGATTCAGTTTTAAAGTTGTTTTAAAAATGGAAAGCCAGAGGGTCTTTTTAACCTGTAATCAGGGCTTAATTTGAGCTGGATCCTGCCGGAACAGGATTCGGGAACTCTCTTATTTTGACAGGGTGTGTTCTGGTAACTGTTTGCTGGGATCCAGTAACTCTCAGACTTACTAATACAGCAGTTCCTCGTTTATCGCGGGGGATCCGTACCCTGAAGCCCCACAAGTGAAAAACCACGAAGTAGGAATAGTAGTACAAGTAGCAAGCAGTAGTTTATATTATTATTGACACATATATATATATATATATATATATATATATATATAAAAGCATTTTAAACTCTTCCCACACTCTTGCAATATTCGAAACAATGTTTATAAACTCTAAATGCTCTAAAAGAGGACAGAATGTCATGATTTCAGCTCTCTGCCTCGTCTGCTCTCTGACACCTGCAAGCGCTCTTGGCCACGCCCACTTCTCCGCTCTGCACTGAGAACAGCTGATCAGCTGCTTCAGGAAGTTTATCCTGCAGTGTGGGCTGCACAAAGGTGCAGGAGGTGCTAAATAATTTATTTTAAATAAAAAATTCATGCTGATCGTGCAGCTCATCCATCAATCAGCCAATTATGCGTCATGTCCAATTTTATTTTGCAAAACCGTGATAGAGCGAGTCCGCGAAAAACAAATTGCGAAGTAGCGAGGGACTACTTTAATAAAGTTAAGAACAAATATGAACGCCTTGAACGAATAATAATAATTGGATATGTAAACTGAAAGTAATTACATAAACACTAATTTTAAACACAACAGCCCCTTACGAGCTTCTTAATATCACATACGAGCTGCCTCTTCAAGTAAGCATTTCCGCTTCCTCCGTTAAAAAAATCTCCACCAAAGTCCAAAGTTATGCAATTTTATTAAAAAACTCAAAAAATACATTTAAACAGCACAACTAAATTGCAAATCAGTTTGACAAAGTGCGTCATTAAAAAACAATTTATTTATTAAAATACAACGAGTGAAATGTTTAATGTGTATTGTTCACTTTACGTATCAAAACAACAGAGCTAATTTGCTAAAATAATAACGATCAAAATAAAAAAGACAGTCCAATTTACTTTCATAAAAAAAAAAAAGGCTTCTCATTGTTCTTAGTTGGACAACTGAGAATTGAAGCGCCTTAAGGCAGTGGCAATCGAGATTGGAGCAGGAGTGAGCGAGTGGTGTGGGGGTGGGTGTCGAGCTAACCAGGCAGTCGTGCATGGGCAGGAGCCCATAGGCAGCCACCATGAACAGACGGAGGAGACGCCTGGAGGTTTCACATGTGGAGTTGGACAACAATGAGCAGGACAGTGAATTCAGTGGAGAAGAGTCGGTTCAGAACCGTCAAGTAATGGGGTGTGAGGTGGGGTGGGGGGGTATGCTTGACAGAAGCGGAGTGTTTACAAATGTAGTTAAATGAAGATGTTTAACAACCCGTTAAAATACACCAAAATGCAGGAAACTGCATCTACTTTATTCAAAATTTTCTGGGGGAGGACCCCCAGAGCCCCTGCCCCCTACCCCTCGCCTGTCTACTATTTGTGTTCTAGCATCGATCAGTTTACAAATTAAGCCCTACCTGTAATATCTACTGCTTAAATGTCTGTAGAGACATAAAAACAAGTGTGTGATCATGCGATACTGCCATTTAAGAATTTTACAGAAACAGCCTGTAGTTTTTTGCACAGTGCCTGTTTTTTGTTAGGTTTACTTTTTAGTCTGTATTTCTGTCTGCTTAGATTATTACAAAATTGATGTTAGAAATTTGGGCACCCTTCAGACTTTTGAAAAATAAAAATATTGACAAAATCTGTCACTAGAAACACAACCTGCAGATTGGATGTCATTGATTCCAAAAATATGTTTTTGTGTGTGTTTTATTCCAGGTGGGCCCTCACGGTGGTCCTCCTCCCACTGTGACTGCTGCTGCAAGAGCCACAAAAGTGAACGTGAGGGAGAGAGCGGCACCTCCTTCAATGATCTCTCAACTTCCTGCTCCGAGACCCAGTCAGAGGCCAGCTCCCCACAAGGAACTGTGATCTGTGGCCCCGTGAGCCGACAGGCCAAGATTCAGACGCTGGACCGTCCCGTGCCCAAAGGCCCAATGCACATGCTGCATCAGGCCGAGATGCGCCGCAAGACAGACATGCTCCGTGTGAGAACCTTCGGCGTGCGTGAGCGAGAGGCCGCAAAGAGGAAAGCAAACAAGGAGAAGATGACTCCAGAACAAGAGCTGGAGAAATGCATCCAGGACTTCCGTCGCATCAGGATTCCCGATCGCTTCCCGGAGAGGAAGTACATGTGGCAATCGGAGCTCCTGAGGAAGTACCGTCTCTAAGTCTGAGTGGAAAAAGACAGGCAGATGGTGCTGAACTTTCATGTCACAGTCTGTAAAGAGCGTTGAAATACATATGGCAATACACCGCACACTCTAAGACACAATCTGTATCGAAAAGAAGATACTGAAATCCAAAGCACATGCCGTACAAAGCGGAGGGAGTTGTTGATTTATAAAGTTTGCACAGTGTTATGTACAATATGCACATGTGTAAATCAGAAAAAAGCTACAAACAGAGGCACAATGCAGGTTATAACATCACTGACAACAAAACAACCTCAGGGGAACCATCCTTCCAGTTCACCAACCTATCACATACTGTGTGTGCCGTAGCTGTTTTTCTAATCAGACGTGCCCAGATGGTGTAGTGAGTACGCAACAGAATCTCACTATACTTCACTGCGAACACACGTGTACGTTAAGTATGCTTTGGCAACAGCACTGCATGTCATTTCACCTTTAGCAAAAATGTGCAATATTGAACAGAGTTTCAAATCACCGTCTTGTCTGATGAGTAAAAATGAGTGAGACTGAGGGAAGCACTGCCTGGATCTGTTTGCCAACGTAGAACTTTTTGTCTGATGTTGTCATGTCGTGTTGGTTTGACAGTTTTTTGAAGGATAAAATGCCAATGGATATGGGTCTAATCCTTGATTGTAAGTGTGCTAAAAAGATAAATAAAGGGTTAGAATTATATCTTATGACGTGGACTTTGTTGTGATGCTTAAACAACTCTATTCTGCAGAAACTTGGAGCACAGGTAATGGGAGCCCTTCAGAAACGAGCTGCCAGCAGTTAAGGCTGATTTATACTCAGCGAGATGTTCAGAAATCTGCTACCGTCCATGTAGCTGTGAGATGTTCTTTTTGGCATGGACATTTGATATTCAAAGAAAAACTGCAGCGCAGAACTCCTGGTTAGCCCTCAGACTGCAGAACACAGCACAAAAACAGAAACAACACAGCAACAGCACGGTTGACAGAGATAGATGTTTTTCAGTTGAAGATGGAAGCGTTGCAGGAGGAAGATCTGTAACTAAGAGAAGCGCTAATTTGTAAAATTTGTCAAAAAGGGATTGGCACAGTTTTTGACTGACAGCGCACATTAACAAACAAACTTAGCATGTGCCTGCACTCCTCTGGCCGGCACAGCCACAAAGAGCCATCAGTGTCTCTGTGCTGTCTCCTCCATGCACAAAAAGTGTGATCTCCTTCTAGTTCTTTGGCTATCTTTATAGGTTTTACGGGAACAGTTGCAAAGATGGCTGCATATTCTAACAGACTCAACCAGCTACTTCTTGGTGTATCTAAATACACTTTGCGTATTTAAACCAGCACTTTGGTTGGCCTTGTTGCTGTTTTAAGAGCTTTATAAATAAAGTGGTATAGCTCGCCAGTATTTCAGTATATTTCCACCTTCTTTTCAACATAAACACACCCACAAAATTCTGACCAAACACACAATACTTGGCGCATATCCCTGCCAGAAATGCTTTCTGCCAGGAGCTTATGCATAGTTCTCACAATCCTGCAAGATTAAAATGACGTGATTTTCATCACGCAGCTGCATCAATGAAAACAGAGTTCCCAACATCCTGCAGAGTATAAATCAGCCTTAGCCTTGCAGCTGTTGAGCAGAAGAACAACAGAAAGGTTGGCTGTTGTCTTGAACTCTTCATTAAGAGTATTTAAAGATTGCAGGATATCCAGGCATGGGCAGCTTCGGCACTACTGGTTCAAATTGTGGGGTAAATTCAAGAACATGTGCATCAACATACAGTTCACTCACAATTTGACTTTTTCAGACTCAAACTGGTCTCAAAACCAGTTCTCACAATTCTATTGTAAATGCTATGAATTTTTGCTCTAATCCTCCCCAATTTTCCTCATGAAGAAAAAAGGTGCTAAATTTTGAAGTTTGAAACTAAATTACAACCTAAAAAGCCAAACAATCATTATGTTGGACTGTGCAAAAGACTTCAGGCTACACATCAACATGGAATGGATCACATGGCTGATATGATCCTGCATGTGCAGCTGTGTGGCCGAGGTCATCAGCGTCTGTCTCTGAGCTGAGAGCTGATAAGTGTATAAAAACAAACCTCACACACTGCTCAGAGGCAGACACTGATGACCTCGGCCATGCAGCTGCACATGCAGGATCATATCAGCTCCTCATTCATCCCTCTCTGAGAGAGAAAACAACTCTCTGGCAACTCAAACACATGGTTCTTGGGCAGTTAACATTCTCAGCCATAGTAGTTAAAAAACACCCATAAACCTTGACCAAATTCCCCTGACAATAAAAAGAGCTGCAAACACAAATTAACTAAATATTATTTATTAAAAACATCTGGTCATTTTTTTTTTTTGTGCTTGAGCTGGGTGAGTGATTAGAGTCTTGAGTCAATTTTGTGGTATTTGTTCTTAACTAGAAATTTTTGGCTAAATAGTTTAAAGTTCCACATATTTTAAGGTTACTGAAGTTTTAAAAAATAAAACCCACTCTATCCTGTTATTTAGCAAATTAGACATTTAAAGTGTATTCTGTTCAAAATGTAGTTTTGAGTAAATATAAAAAGAATACTCCTAAAGTTTGGAAATTTTTTTGTATTTCTGAAAGAAAAAAAAAAACAGTTTGGAAAACCATTGTTTGCCAGGATAAGTTTTCATGATATTTAAAAATAGAGCACATTCTGTGTAATTTTATTTGTACTTTTATTCATTTATATGTAGGGGAATATGGTGTAATATTTGTTTAGTAATTATGAGCTAAACTCATAATGTGTAAATAACCTCATTTTTGTGCACCACCTCTCTTAGAGAGGAAAATCAGTCTCTATTTACAGCAAAATAATGTAAATTGAACTAGAATTCTTTCCTCGCGTATAAAGGGATCGAATCAATTAATACACAGATAAGCCAAAATAATCACAGATTCTGTTATGATTTTTATGTATTTTATTATAAAAATAATCTGTGATATGGATAGTGAAATATGACATAGTTGTAAGTTGTAAGTTGTGCTTTCCACTTTCAGAGTTGGGTTGCCAGGTTGTTAGTTTCAAGCAGAAACATATGTTATGTGACCACAGTCAGACAAAAGGGTCCGAAACAGAACAACCAGAAACAAAAGGAAATCCAGTGGGCAGCCAGGAAAGAGTGAAAACTCAAATAAAACAAATGAAACAGCAAAGAAGTGGGTCGAAATGTTCAGAAATGGTATGAAAGTTATGTTTTATAAGTAAATTAAAATCATGAAGGACAAAGAAAAATACTGAAATACATGCAAAATAAACAAACTTCTATGAAAGGATTTAACAAAGATCACGTAGGCTTGATGCATAATAATAAAATATAAAATAAAAACCCTAGACTACAGTATGTTCCACTTTATTTAAAATTAACTCTGTGATGTTGGGATCAGAGCCCTGTTTGATAAAGAGCAGCTTATCTTGAGTTCAGCTTTATGTTTAGGGACGTTCTCAGGCTGCAGAATGCTGTGACAACCAATCGTGTGGTTTGATTGACAAGAATCAACCAGCTTCCCACTAAAGCCAGTGCTCCATTTAGCCTCTGAGAAAGCTTTGTTCACTCATTCACTGCCCCTCTGCTCTGACACGGCCTCTATCAGAGTCAAACGTTTTAATTTTCTGCTCATCGTGCTGAGCACCTGCTGCCACATTTCAGAGCTCTCCCTCAGCTGGTGGCTCTGCTGGACATTTGGGTCTTTCTTTCCCTGCGGCGTGCTGTCTTCTTGTCTTACTTCTCAGTTTCCAGCCCTCAGTCGTGCTCATCATTGTGCTTTTTCAGAAGAATTGTGACAGCACATTTGGAAGGACCTGCCAGCTGAGAAGTTTCTGCCTGAGACTGAACCTGATGATGCCAGATGACTCCCCTGGTCGCCGTTCTTTTTGCTGGTCATGGATGAACCTGCCTCTCAGGTGTAGCTCTCACTCTGATCTACAAAGTATTTCTGCTATATAATTGTTTACTTTCTACTGAAGAACTTTATATAACCAAACGTAATACATTTTCTACTGTACTTGATTTGTATAATTGTTTAGTCATTATTTTTCTTTGTCCACCGACTAGATGACAAATACAAAAACAAAATAAAATATTGGCTTTTCCTAAGGTTTTATTAGCACAAAATTGAAACAATAATATACATTGTGATACAATACAATACAGTATGATAAAATACAGTGCAATATTTCAAAGTTCATGCTCAGTGATCCAGATACAAACTCCAACAAAGTTAAGTCAGGTCATCTGGATGGTTTCTTTTTTTGTTGAGACGTTTCATTCTTCATCCAAAGCACTTCATCAGTCCAAGGAGCCATGACAAACTCAGTGCCACAAGCAGCACACTCACGTAGTGGGCCAACCAGTTTGTTGGTGATAAGATGGTTTCTGTAGCCCGCCTTCTCCTCCATCGACTCCTCTGAGGCACCCATAGCCAAAGTGGTTCAAAACATCGAAAATCATGCTAAAAAATCCAGGTAAAAAATCCTTTTCTCTTATCACCAGTAAACTGTTTGGCCTATGCGAGTGTGCTGCTTGAGGGACTGAGTTTGTTGTGGCTCCTCAGACTGAAGAAGTCCTTTGGATGAAGGATGAAACATCTCAACAAAAAAATAAACCATCCAGATGACCTGACTTATCTTTGCTGGATTATTTTTACATGGATTATTGAGCATGAACGTTGATGTTTTGAACCACTACTGCTATGCAACAATTTTCAGTCAGGTCATCTGGACAGTTTCTTTTTTTGCTGAA
>NC_056501.1:24340555-24347855 GCF_014905685.2 Nematolebias whitei
CTTTGGAGCAAGCTCTTTGGGGGAAGAATCAGTTTTGTGTTGTGCATTTCCTTGACTGATGAAGCCTTCCGGATGGAAGGTGAAATGTTTCAGCAAAAAAAGAAACCATCTAGATGACCTGACTGAACTTTGTTGGACAGTGTAATATCATATATTATCTATACAACATCTAGGTCAACCTCAGGTACAAAAAGGGGTGAAAATTAAAAACGGTGTAAGTCAAGAGTCAGTTTCAGTTGATAAGTTAACTCAAGTCAGATTCCTGACGTCTTTTCCTGGTTGCAGGTTCATCAACAAGAGTTTGATCAGTCTCATTTGACGTTCTTTGTTGCTCTTTCCACGTTAAAATGAAAGATCATTGAAAAATCTAACTTTTTCCCTGGCTTCAAAGTTCACTGTCATGAGAAGTGTCATAGTCTGTGTTTGTCTTGTGTTATTTTTATACACCTTGTGTTTTTCATCCAGCCCCCTGTGTTCCCTGTGTCAGTTCTCATCTTCACCCTCAGTCATCCTCTCCAGCCACTTATCATTCACACCTGTTCTCACTGTGCAATCCGCCAGGAGCTGTCACTTTCTCATCACCCTCAGTTTTAATTAAACCTTCCATAATCACCACCCTGACATCGTTCATTATCTTGGCTCTCTGCCAAATGTCCAGTTCCTTCTTCACATACTCCATGTTTTGGTGCTTGTTGTATTTTATTATTATTATTATTATTGTGTAAGTATTGCTGCTATGTCAGCCCATTGCTTTAATTTGTTTATTCAATACATATCTGTAATTTATCTAGTGTTCCCCTGGTCTGCCTGCACTTGGGTCACACCATCCATCGTGATAAGACGTCTGTGCTAAATTAAGTTCTGATATATATAATTTTTTTATGCAAAATGAGAAGCAATAAAATTAATCTACATTTAAAATATCATCTTTGGGGGGGCATATTTGGCCTGCAGGTCTTGAGTTTGACATATGTGCCGTTAAATTAAATACAAACAATATTCTCCTTTAACGTGCATGACACATTGAATACTTTAAAAATAGACAAAGTTACATTTAAAAAATGAAAAATACTCAAAAATACTATGAAAACGTTTTGTTTTTAGTTGTCCTTTTCACAGTACATTAAAAAAATTGAGGTATTAAAAAAAAAAAGGTACATTTTCTTTGTGAAATGACTACATGATTTTTTTTTTATGCAAACATTTGTCCGAGCTTTAATCAAAGCCATGCAGCCTGCAAGCAGCAGTCCTCCTCTGGCTGCACTTAGGAAGTGAAATAGATCCCTTAGTGTTGACACTTTAACATGCACTTCATCCTCTTCAAACCATCTCAAGGCAAGAGGAAGAGAACCGTAGCACCGAGAGCACTATTTTTAGCCAGCAGTTTTCTGCAGTGTTCCCACGTTGCATGGGTAAGAAGCTCGGATTGGGCGGTGGATCACTGCAACCCAAAAACAGCTCTCGAGATGATAGATGAAGACCTGCTTCTCTCTTGGGGCCTCAAGTGTCCTCCAACTCAAGTTCCAAGGAAAAAAAAATGCCGTGTCAGGCTTCTGAATTTGTTCCATATGCAGAAATGAGAGCAACAATAAGCATATTGAAAATGTAAAATACACGGTACTTTTCCTCCACTGTTCTCAGCTGAAGCATTCGTGTAAAATGAAACAATCAATACAGGTCGATTAAACGCAACAAAAAGGCCTTGAGGCTTTAAATTATTTTTAGTTGTTACTTCTATAACTGTGAGAATGAGTTGCCAGAAACATATGATTGGATTAGATTAAAATAGTGTTAATAAATAGCCCCTACCCTCCCTTTTTGTATCTGAACACGAGTTTCATCGTCCCAATGTTCATCAAACAGGAACACAATTATAGAAGCATTTAAAATCTAAACTCAAATAACGCTTTCAGAAGGCCCAATCAACTTTTAATGACAATTCAATTTCCTTTTCATAAAGCTCAATACCTCAGCTGACAAAATATTTGGTGTTACATTCAAATAGTTATTCCGTCCTCTTTCATTTCTGTGGTTTTATCTATCAGGACAAGGAGGGGTCAGTGTATTTCATGCTATTTTGCTCGCTCGGGGTACACCTGCAGAAGGAAGCAACAAAAAGAAAAATAACATTTCAAGGCAAAATTTAAATGACCTGGTCTTTATATTTCTACAATGATTCCAGTGCATAAAAAATAATTTCATTGTGTCATTGTTTATTAAACAAAAACAAAGCCAAAATAAATTGATAAAAAGCTGCACAATTCAATAACTTTTAGGAGCACATTTAGCAGCAATAATTGGATGTTTTTTTGTTGTTGTTGGATATTATTACTCTCTCACTAACATGATGTTGGATTATATGACACTAATTTAGCAGATTGATGACAACACAGACTCAGAAATAAAAAAGTGAGTTTATTTACAAAGTGCTGGAACAGTTCGGAGCTGTAAGGGGAACAAGGTGAGTATGGGCAGTTTTCAAAATACTTGATGGTGAGAAGTTGTTGGTTGCTAATAGTCTTACTTCTGGTTGTTTTAAAGGTTGTGTTGGAGAGGGGGAGAACGATGGATTCCAAGGGGAGATGAGGCGTGATCCAGAAGAGGTGGGTAATGTTGGAGAGAGTGACAGGCTGAAGGTGCTCGGTGGTTTGTGTCCAGGCTGATGTTTGAACAGAATGATGACAGGGCGTGGTCACAAGTAGCGAGGAGGTTTCAGGAGACACGGAGGAGCAGGACTTCAAGGACATAAGAAATTTTCAAAGGTTAGTGTAACTTTCACAAGAAAATGTTTTTCACTTGAGTTACCAAGGTATCATAATGTTCCAGCGTCAGATGAATGACTGCCAGGAGTCATCAGGATCAGGTGCAGGTGTAGGAGGGTGGATGATGGAGATGATTATCAGCTGTGGGGAAAGTATTATTATATGTTTAGTTCCTGGGAAAAACTAATGCAGACATGTTCTTGTTCTTAGTTTTCTACACCGCCCTACAACCTGTTGTTTTTTTGGTTACATTTTTTTAAATACCATTTTATTTTCACTTGTTGTAAATAAATAAATAAATAAATAAAAGCTCAGTTTGTGCACTTCCTTCATGATCGTCTATTGTTGTCTTTGTTGTCTACTGTTGTCATCACTCTTGGTTAAAATTCAGGTCTCTTGTAAATGAGTCCCTGAGGCTCAATGGGATTGACCATCCATTTTCTTCCGCTTATCCAGGGTCGGGTCGTGGGGGTAGCAGCCTAAGTAGGGAGGCCCAGACTTCCCTCTCCCCAGCCACTTGGGCCAGCTCTTCCGGCTACACCTATACTCATAGAATCTGGGGTTACAGTATGTAACCAACGTTCTATTTCGTATAGGCTTCGCCCTTTAAGACTTGCGCTAGTGGGTTAAAGGCGAAGCAGGATGTAGTCTATGCCTCACTGGGTCCATTCAGACACAACATGAAGCACCTGCTTGCACACAAAAAACATTTCATCACTCAGCCCTCTGTGTGCATAATTACGCGCCGCGTAATTGCGTGCTCCATGCGCAGGAGCGCACCGGAGAAGATCTCTGGTGAGGAAAAAGGCTGAGATAGCAGACCTGCTGCTGTGAATAGGAACAACGGAGGATACGAATTGTAACAGTGTAACGATGAACAGAGCAGACCAACAGCTCCTCAGGATGAACCAGTTAATAAAATAAAATCAGCAGTCATGAACTTGTGACTGATAATACATATCTCACACTGCGACTGCATGCAGGCAGGTGTGAGTTCAAAAGTTAGGCTCCATGAAACAAATAATAATCATTCTGACAGAACCCTGAGAACAGAATGGGTCATGGAGAAAGTAGAAACCTCACGTAGATAAAAACGAATAATTGAACATGGCGATGACCAGGCATCCGCCATACAAATATTCTCCACTGTCATTCCTCCATGCAGAACCATGGAGGATGAAAACCCTCTGGTGGAGGATCCAGTCCAGATGAACTGTAAACTTCAGAAATATCCTCACACAACGAGTGTGAGAGCCGCTGGGTGGATAGAGGACGTCCTGAAGAGCTGTCCCAGTAATGCACGAACATACGCTGAAAGCGGCACAGTGCGGCCGTGTGCACCACGTAACATAAAAAATTGGCGCATGGGACAGAAGGAGGTGAGATGTTGCTTCCTCTTCAGAGTTATGAGGAAGAGGATAAAACTCGTCCAAGGTTATCAATCTCGATCTGAATGAGCTTGTGATGTTTTTCAGAGCAGGGTTAAAACACAGTACAGCTGAACTGCCGTCAGCTTGAATTCTGAGACATGAGGGAGCAACAGAGAGAGCAGACAATCATTCACTCTCTTCGCCGACGTCAGAGCTAACAGCAAGGCTGTTTTAAATTACAGAAATTTAAGTAAAACCTGATCTAGAAACGCAGAATGAGCTTTGATCATAGCGTGCAGGACCATCATTAGGTCTCACTGTGAAGTTAGTGGACGTGACACCGGTCTGTGTCTCCGTACACCTTTCAGGAAACGCTTCATCAACGGGTGATTAAGAACTGTTTTGTCACTGAAGCCCTCGTTACAGGAAGAAATAGCTGCAACATAAGTTTTAATTGCGCTGAATGCCAGATCTCTGTCCATCAGCTGCTACAGAAAGGACAGCATGCCACCTAGTGGCCATGAAATGGCCTCCACGTCTTTCTCTGCGCACCAGCGCTGAAAAAAAAAACTGTCCACTTGATGTGTGCAGTGTTGTGGTGGAAGCAGCTCGTGTACCCTGAACGTACGCACCACATCCTGTGGGAGGCCCATCTTTTCTAAACGGATCTGTTCAGCGGACAGACCCAAAGATGCTGACCTATTTCTGGGTAAATCCTGATCGCTCTTCCTGCCTGGAGGAGAGCGCTCCCCCACAGCAGTTGGGAACTCAGGAAATCACGTTTTTTGTCAGAAATTCCTGAAATTCTGACTGGAGAGACAAGCGCTAGGATCTGCAGGAATCTGCCTGGCCTTATTCACTGACCTCACCTTGTATAGGTCAGCGAGGTTTCGTAGGTCTATGCCAGCAGTTTTGCTGCACATCCTGACAATCCCCGAGAGTTTGCTCCTGTTTTTACATATCAAAAGTCCAAACCAACAGATGAAGGTAAAGGTTAAAATAGACTCAATAAAACATGAATAAAACATTCTCATAAAAGTTGAATCAACATTAAAACCACAAAGCTTCCGATAAAAATACATCCTTTGGTGGGCCTTTTTACAAAGTGAGTTCACATGGAGGTCAAAGGTCAGTTTATCATCACTACTTATATTTGTAGGGATACATGGTTCAACAGAAATGGGACTTTTAATTAGTCTAGCAATAGTACTAAACAGAAACCTAGTTTTTTTTTTATTCTCCTCTATTAAAGATGAGTAATATAAAGTTCTAGCGTTACGGAGAGCTTTTTTATATGTTAGCAGACTATCTTTCCAAGTTAAATAAAATTCTTCAACATTAGTAGAGCGCCATTTTCTCTCCTGGTTTCTAGATGCCTGCTTTAAAGTACGTAACTCAGAATTGAACCAAGGAGCCAGTTTCCTCTGATTGATTACTTTCTTTTTCAGTGGAGCAATTTTATCAAGTGAAGTTTGCATTGAAGTTGTAAGATGATCAACTAGATGATCTAAGTCACTGTTCTCTGATGCATTACTCTGCAAGACAGAGGAAAACATTGATGGAAGAGATTGTTTAAATTTGGTTACAGCATTTTCTGATAAGTACCTGCTAAGATGAAATTTACTCTCAGTGATTGTGTAGTCATTTAATGTAAACTCAAAGGTTATTAAAAAATGGTCAGCCAGAATAGGATTTTGAGGAACTATTACCAAGTCCTTAATCTCTACACCATAGGTCAGAACTAAATCAAGAGTGTGATGATAAGAATGAGTAGATGTGCAGACATTTTGGGTAAAACCAAATGACTGTTAAATTATTAAAGGCTATGCTCAAGCTATCATTTCAACATCTACATGAATATTGAAATCACCCATTATTATGATTTTACCAGTATTTAATAGCAAGTCAGTTAAGAATTCGGACATAAACAGAGTAAGCGCCTGGTGGACGATATATAACAACTGGTAAAAGTAGCTTTTCTAATTTCCATTTTGGATGAGAAAGACTGAGGGACATCGATTCAAAAGAATCATAACTAATAACTGGTTTGGCATTTAATCAATAATCCTGACTGAAAAATAGAAGCTACTCCTCCACCTCGGCCAGTTGTTCTAGGAACATGAAAATTTAAATAATTAACAGGAGTGGATTCATTTATACCAACAAAATCCTCCTGCTGTAGCCAAGTTTCTGTCAGACAGAATAAATCAATATGATGATCAGTTATTAGTTCATTAACTAACAGGGATTTAGAGGAAAGAGATCTGATGTTCAATAATCCACATTTAATGATTTTATGATTTTGCTCTGGGAAAGTAACTGTGTTTATTTTAATCAGATTTTTATGGTTTATATTTTTAGAGCTGATTTTTGGTTTATTTAATTTGAGCCGTGGGCGAGTTGACACTGTTTCAATGTGGGTGTGGGTGGGTAACAGAGGAGAAGCAGCAGAGAGGTGTGGAGGACTACAACTCTGCTTCCTGGACTGGACCCTGGGTTGTCAATAATTTGGGGGATAAACAAAATGATAGTGATAAAACAAAAAAACAGAAATCATAGTTATTCATTTGACAAAATTAACTTAACATGTTGCTTTGCAATATTATGTAAAAACAAACAAAACAAAAAAAAACAAGGGTTAATTTTACTGAAATTACTTTATTTAGTAAAGTATTCAGTCTCCAAGTATCAAAATAAAAATAAAAATGATTCTTCTGTTATTTAGATTGAAAAAGTCTGCACAAAATATAGATCAATAAATCCACCACAAAAACTAAAGTGCAGGTGCAGTTTCCCAAAAAAAACTAAATAAAATGAAGCTTAAAATCTGTTGAGCATAAATGTAACATACAACAAAATATATGTTTCCTTTAAATGAGCTGTAACTTCCAGAACTTGTAACAAGGTGATCAGCTGAGCCTGAAGCTTGTGGTGTTTCAGCTTCTTCTGTTCCTGCAGGAATGATTCATTTCTCTGATGCTCTGTCTCTGATCACCTGACTCTGTTCTTGGTCAGGTCTTGCAGGTCAGCTCGGTCGTTCGGTGCGCTCGGTTCTGTTAATGGGGCGGGGCGGCCCGCTTGTATAATAGTAAGGGAAACACTGACATATTACGTCATGAAATTAGCATATCATGATATAATTTTTTTTCTGGGGCAAGTTTTTTTTTT
>NC_056501.1:24347955-24380724 GCF_014905685.2 Nematolebias whitei
TTAGCATATCATGATATAATTTTTTTTCTGGGGCAAGTTTTTTTTTTTACCGGTATTATCTTGGACGATATGAAATGGCCCAGCCCTAACACACACACACACACACACACACACACACACACACACACACACACACACACATACACACACACACACACACACACACACACACACACACACACACACACACCCACACACACACACACACACACACACACACACACACACACACACACACACACACACACACACACACACACACACACACACACACACACACACTCACACACACACACTCACACACACACACACACACAGCTTTCTTTAGAGTGAAACTTGTCTGACAGTGTGATTATGATCCTTCTTTTAGAAAATGAGTCCAAAACCACAGAGAGTGGAAGCATTGTCAGATATTAGGCACTGAAAAGATTAATATTCAGACATGAAATCGTAAAGTCAGGATATAAATAGGGAAAAACTGGATTATTTTATTTTATATACAACAACTATAATAATTATGCTTTACAGTGTGTAGATAATTTAAGATCAATGATAAGATCGCTGCATTACGGAAGTAAAGAATAATTTCTGACAGGTTTGATATCCGCTACAAAGAAATTAATTTTGCAGTTTATCTCTTTCTTCTAAAGAGCTTACTGGGACAGGTCTTGTTGCACGCTGCGCATTTCTAAAAATATCCAGGACAAACATGCTCTGTCATCTAATTTTAGATGACTGACAGCTCAGAGTTTTGGAGACACGCAAAAATCAAATGGAAAACTTTTTGGATAACTGGGATGTTTAAGAGCTTTCTTACAGGCGCATGCATTTGATATTTGAAAAGTCTCTTCATCAGAATCAGAATCAGAATCAGTTTATTATCGCCATGTCAATGAACGAGGTTCACAAACTAGGAATTTGCTTCAACATAAGGTGCGAATAGTAATAAAGTAAAATAAAGTAAAAATAAAGTAAAAATGAAGTAAAAATGAGAACATTACATAAGACATAAGACCTGTGTACACCCACAAATAAAGTAAAATTAAAAACATAACATAACCATATGTACACCCATACAATAGAAAACAATAAAAAAGCTTAGAGAACAGTACAGATGGAGTATTCAGTTATAATACAGATGTAATGTGACCAAAGCAGAAATTATGAGGTAGCATTATGAGTGTTCAGGAGTCCAACAGCAGAGGGGAAGAAACTGTTCTTATGGCGGGAGGTTCTGGTCCGAATGGACCGAAGCCTCCTGCCTGAGGGGAGTGGTTCAAACAGTCCGTGTGCAGGGTGAGCAGGGTCAGCTGTGATCCGACCTGCTCGCCTCACAGTCCTGGAGACGTACAGGTCGTGGAGGGATGGAAGGCTGCAGCCGATCACCTTCTCAGCTGAGTGCACAACGCGCTGCAGTCTGAGTCTGTCCCTGGCAGTGGCCCCGGCGTACCACACCGTGATGGAGGAGCTGAGGATGGACTCGATGATGGCCGTGTAGAACTGCACCATCAGCTTGGCCGGCAGCTTGGACTTCTTCAGCTGTCGCAGGAAGTACAGTCTCTGCTGGGCCTTCTTGATGAGGGAGCTGATGGTCGGCTCCCACTTGAGGTCCTGGGTGATGGTGGTGCCGAGGAACCGATAAGAATTTGCAGTGGTGATGGGGGTATCATTACAGGTGAGGGGGGGGGCAGAGGGGCTGTGGCTTTCCTGAAATCCACAATCATCAGGATGATGGAAAAATGTCTTGTGACTGTAAAACAATCACACAAACGTTAATATCCACAGAACTGACTGATTGTATCTATTTTTGTGTAGGCTATGATTGAATAGCTGTGGCTGCCATTTTGGATTGAGTTGACTCCAAAAGTTAATCAGTTGCAGATATATGTACGCCCAATGATTACTTTCTGAGAGTGTCATTAAAATCCATCGACTGGTGCACACACACACACACACGCACGCACGCACGCACGCACGCACGCACGCACACACACACACACACACAATCCTTATTGTCTTCATCGATGAGTGATAAAGCTCTTTTCACAGTAAGGAAATGACTCAGTAACTCCAAAACACCTTCCTGTGCTAATCAGGGGCACCACTGGGTGCCACCAAAGAAATTGATACCCCCCCCCCCCCCCCCCCCCCCCCCCCCACACACACACACACACACACACTTGACTAGACAGTTTTATCCTTTTGAGTCACAAGCTTTTGCTTGGTGCATGTTTTAATTTCCACATATTTAAGATCTGTGACGGACTGGAGACCTGTACAGGGTGTCCCCCGACTCTCGCACAGTGACTACTGGGTATGGGCACCAGTGACCCCCGTGACCCACAAAGTCAAGTCATATTTATTTATAGAGGAAGGAAGGAAGAAGCGGGTAAAGATAACGGATGGATAAATATTCAGGATTAGTAGAACCTCAGAAACATAAACACAAACATGTTTTTTGTGCAATTAGGAGTGAAAAAGCAGGGTCTGAAGAGGTTATATGCATATTTTTTTTTTAATAAATGTAAATTTAGGAGGAAGCTTCAATAAGTTGAGAGACAGTGCTTTTCTAAAACTAATGTGGCCTGAAAAGGTAAATAAATATTTTGCTGTAATGTTATAAAATGTACATATTTCATTATTGTGCTAACACCTTATTTTTGTTCACAAAAGTACACAGCAACAAACAAAAAGCATTTTTAGAATAATTAGAAGAAATAGTGGCTTTAAGCTTGAAAAAGCTTGTTTCTAGTTTTGTTCAATGTACTCCTATAAACTGAAGATGTTCTTGACATTTTCTGGGGAAAAAATGGGGAAAAAGCCTAATGTAAGGATAATTTATGGCATTCGATGTATAAAGAAACATAACACATAAAAACTGGACTGTTATGGAACTCCAGATGTTGCCTGTTCTGGTCTCTGCACATCACATGTACAGTGATATTACCTGAAAAACAACAAACTGAGGCAAATCCTTAATGTTGCCAAAGATTTCAAATAATACAAAAAAACTGCATGATAGAATTTTTAAAATTATTTTACAACTTTTGGTTTTGTTTGCTACACCTGAATTTTCAGAGGCCCCCCACATAGCCACCCCATAAAAATAGTCTGGGGACGCCTCTGCTTTTAGTGCCCTGTGCTTCAGAAAATTTGTTAACAAATCCACACGGTTTATAGAATCCACTGTTTGTTTTCAACAGTATTGGGCTGTGAGCTGTGATTATGTGGACCCTACGTTCCTCGTGCACATTCATGTGCAGCTTGCAGTGACATGATTAGAGAAATGGGAGTCAATTTACAGCTTCTGAGTTCACTTGAGGTCTGAGCGTGGCCTTATTCTGCCATTTGAATGTGTTTCAGTGGAGCTTGTTTTAAACACATATGAGCCAAATGGAGATGAGGAAATCGCCAATGGAAGCTCAGGAAGAGAAATAACAAAAACGTTCTGTAAAAATACATTTTTACTAATTCAATGCAAATGAAACACAACATTTATTTGTGGCTTTTTTATGGCTCGTGTTCCTCTTTTTACTTTACATGTTCACAAAAGCTAAGAATTTCAACAGAGAACTAACAAAATCAGAGTGTTTTAGGATTATTGTGACTCAAAACAGACAATACATAGATCTATTTAAAAATATTTCCTGCTATTTTAACCATCAAAGTTGAAAAAAACATTCAGAAAAGTAAAATGTATTCCAGATGGAGCTATTTGTTGCATTGTTTTAATTCTTCTAACAGCCCCATGAATGCTTTGTTGTCAGCTCAGGCCTTTAAGAAGCTCAAACTGAAGGTGCAGTTGTCATCATTGCAGCAGCAGACTCTCACGCTCAGTGACAGGTGTCAGTCAATACTGCTGACTCCAGCAGGCATCGACTCCATTGTGAGCCTGTTCGCTCTAGTTTGGCGCCACGTTTCCTCCCTCAGCTCTTTGCTCAGGTGCCAGTACCGAGGTCCAACGACGCACTCACGATCATTAACCTCTTCTGTCTCCATTACAGCGGCCGTCTCTGGTATATGTCTTAAATATTGTGTTCATGCTCTGCAGGATCCACTTGGACTCCTGCACCACAAACACACAAAGTTTCACATCAGGTTCCAAAGCTTTCAATTAGAAAAATAATTCAGAGATCTTTGGTGAATGGAAGCCAGAGTAATGAGTGCTCGGGGTGTTTTCTTACCTGAACTTCATCTGTGTCAAACAACCCACCAGTCGATTAAAATCAGGAGAAATTACTAGAAAAAGCTATTTGGAGTCCCGGACTTTAAAGGGTGATCAATTTCTGAGTGCAAAATAACTTTTCTAAAATTTACTGAAAAACGTGCAAATGAGCTGAATAGTTTGCAAACTTCCAGTGTTAGTTGAAATAGTTAAAGGAGAAGAAAATAAGACTCAAAGAGCAGAATAATGCACAGAAGAAAACAGTAAGATGGAAAAGTGCAGAGCACAAACAAAAAGGTTACATGAAAGACAAAAAGGACACAAAATGCAAAATGGTCAGATAAAGAGACATAAGAACATGTAGGATGACCAAAACATGCATAAAAAGACAAAGAGGAGACATAAAACACAGAACTGGCACACACAGAGACATACGAAATCAAGAAAGAAGCATAAGAGACATTAAAGGGTACAAAGGATGTATAGGAGGACATAAAGGACAAAAGGAAACATAATGAGAGCAATAAGGACAATAACAAAAACCCATAAGGAGACAAAAAAATAATCATTGGGAGACATAAAAACACAAAAAGACAAACACATTGAGACATAAAAAGACAAAGGATGCACAAATATAAGAATACAAAATAAAACTCACTGGACAAAGGATACATAAAAGAACTGAAAAGAGTAAAAGAAGCATAAGGAAACAAATAAAAATGCACAGAGCGACCTAAAGGATGAATAAATAGATAAAAAGATGAAAAATTGACAAGAAACAAAAACATGATCAAATCATATAAGAGGACAAGAAAGCATAAGACACTTTGAGTGTAAATATGCTGAAGTACATTTGAAAGAGCACAAAAGTTTTGAAGGATCTGGAGAGATCTAAATGCATTTTAATAAGAAAAACAATTAAACAAAGTCTAATATCCCAAAAAGGTTAAAAACTATGCAAACCAAAAGTTACAGCTTCACTATCTGTAACAAAGCTGGAGTAATTAGAGTCTAAAAACCCCTACAGAAGAAACTACGAGCAGGAAAACAGGCACTCTGTGTTTTAGGTCAGTGAAGTGATCTTTCAGCTTCACGGCGCTGGCAAAGATGTTCTTAGTGTCTCTTTTTTCAAATAAATGTCTCCTCTCAGCAGATGTAACGAGTCTGATTTACAGCTGAAGTGTCGTCCACTCGTCATTTCCTCCTCATTACCCTCTCCTTTTCTCAAGGACTGCTCTGAACAATATCCAGGCTCAATTATGATGTTCGAACCGGAAACGCCACAGCTCATGAATCACCTCCAAGGACTACTGATCGTAGGACACCACAGCGCAGCAAACTGGCTGTGTGTATTATAAATCAAAAGAGAAGTTGCAGAATGTGTTGCAGGGAATAAAATACTGCAGGCCGCTGCATCATAAATCTGCAAATTAAACACTGATTGCCTGCAAGGTGCAATTTCAGACAATGAACGCAGCAGGGCAGGTAAACAACAATGAGGTTATGGGAGAAAAGAGGAGACGCTCGGCTCGTTTTCAACCAGTCTGCTTTGATTTGTTGGATAATGGAGAGACGTTTCTACTGCCTGCCTTTTATGGCACATTTCAGCAGGATCGTATGAAAATAAAGCATAATTTGTATATTCACAGTACTCTGTGTTGGCTTATTAAATAACCAGTGTGTGTGTGTTGTCTTTATTCTTACCAGTGGTTTCCATTCACTGCACAATTACACTCTCATGCTCCATTCATGGCTCGAGGAGTTGTAGCTTTATAAAACCATCCGCAAATAGCTTCGGAGCACATTTCCTCATGTTTTCACCCCTTTTAAGTGTATAATCAAGATTTAAAAAAATGTCTGCTGTTAATTTCTTCCGTGCCTTTTATTTGGGGGCCCGGGGAGAAGCCCCTCTCTGAATTCATTACAAGGATAATATTTGTGTAATAAGGAAAATAATCCCAGCCTTAAATATGACTTAGAGGCATTGTAGCGAGTTTAGTTTAAATTCAAACGAATCCTTCAGATAACTTGTAGAAACACAGAATTGATTTAGAAGGTACTGCTGTAGATTTATTGACTGCAGCTTTGTTTATTCTTACACAAAACTGCTAAATTAATCTGTCATTTAAAGGACTATTTCAAAGCTTTTGACGTGGGGTTTCGTGAAAAGTTAAGAAGTTAATTAGCACCATAATAGTAGACATATTTATTAAAACGCCTGGTCTTTCTTGTCTATTTTTGTCAATAAATGTGTGAAAAAAAAAGGCCCTGTGTGTAAATAATGTACACCCTTTTTCCAGGGGAAATAAAACTTTCAAAATCTGTAAAGTATTTACCATTCTTATGTACGTAAATACATAAAACTGTGTTATATAGAAGAAAAGAAAAAAACGGAATTTAATTTTCTTAAACTTTCTTTTTATAGATTCTTCAAAAGTGCAGATTGAACATTTCTGAGATTGCAAATCATCTAATTCAAACTATTTTACAACAACTCAGACAGTTTTACATTTCTGGAGCATTCTGAGCCCATGTTACAGGCTGTTTGTTATATCTGTGAATAGTCAGGCGTTTTTTATTTTAGCAGTGGTAGTTTTGAAAACAATTCTTGTCCACCTAAAGACAGAGACCCACATGACACACATCACACATCCAAGATGTCGCCTGGGGACTCTCTTCTCTCGTGTGCTCTTCCTTGACATTTTATATTCACAAACTGACCAAGAAGGAAATGTCCAAAAAAATATGTTAAAAAATCACAGTAGCAAAAACTACAAAAACACGGCAAAATATACAGCAACCCCCGCCCCCAAAAAACTAGCCAAAACATGGCAAAAACACAGTGCACATGCAAAAAATAGCAAAAGAGCGATAAAATATCTTCAGGAAAAAATACTAAAACTATTATTTACAAGATTCTGATTTATTTACACAGAATATACCTCTAAAACTTAGCTAAACTCCAAGAAACCGCACCAAAACTTTGACTGGATACTGCCCCTGTCACACAAACGCCACCTGCAGCTGCTGCTCATTTTTTCCCTCTCCCCACATGGCACTCAGTCATTATTGTAATGCATGTAATAGCATCAGAAAACCCCATTTCACAGCTTTCAGGGACAGTTTGAATTATTAAAATTGCACCAAGTAGCGAGGAGTTACAGTAATTTGAAATACACATGCACAGCGGTGTCACTGGTGACCCCTGTGGTAGAAGGGTGCATTCACACTTTAGTCTGCTTTAATCGAACTCTAGTTCGTTTGCCTAGAAAGTCCGGTTCATTTGGGGAGGTGTGAATGCACAACCGAACTCTGATGCAGACCAAAAAAAAAGTGAACTCTGGTCCACCTAAAAACCTAGGTCTCGGTTTGGTTGAAGTGAACTCTGGCACGGTTTGAATGCATTGTGAATGAAAGCGGACCAGAGGCAGCTCCAAAAACAGGAATGGAATACAGCGCAGGGCATTCTGGGTAAATACAACCAAAACAACGCACATTTCTCATACCTCATACGGAGCTGTCTCAGCCGCCTTGTGTGAAAAACATTCTCCATGGTCTTCTGCCTCATCTTCCACTCATGCTGAGTCCATTGTTGAAAAATATTTGTTCGGCATATGTGTCAAAGACAAAACAGAAATCTTAAAATCGCTAAAATTTGACACCACTCCATTTTTGTTTTTATTTCCAGAAGTAAGTTGCACTCAGTGTCTTCTTCAGAGGTTTTCGTGTTGTTTCCTTCAGTAGTTCTTGGTGCAGCGCCACCACAGGTGAAGGGGGGAACAGGTTGGCTCAATTGACTCAGTGCAGTGTGAATGCAAACTGCACCAGATGAAAATTTAAACAAATGTTTTGAAACTTGGTCCCCAATCGAACCGAGTCTACCGGACTATCAGGTGTGAAAATGACCTAAGCATGATGACTAATTGTAAGACCCCAAGTTAACAGTCCGATGAAGACGCACACTAATATGTAAAAAGGTAAGTGAGTTTATGTACAATTGTGCACAAGGAGATCTTTGATGGGAAGAGGGGGAGAAGGTGAGTATGGGCAGATTTGAAGGAACTTGATTGTTGAAGGTTGTTGTTGTTAAATCTTACTTTTGGTTGTTTGAAGGTAACGTTGGAGAAGGGGGAGAAATGAGAACCCAGGATTCCAAGGCGGGATGAAGATTTTGATCCAGAAAGATGAGTAACTTTGGAGAGAGTGACAGGTTGATGGTGCTCAGTGTTTTGGTCCAGGTTTATGTTTGTTTTATGCAAGAATACGATGGTTACAGGTCACAGAGCAACGGGGTTTCAATGCCAATGTCAATTTTATTTATTTATCACATTTAAAAACAACAATGTTGACCAAAATGCTTCACAAAGTGTTTCAAGAGGACGGAGGAGCAGGACTTGAAGGACACAAGAAAAACACTAAGGTTAGTCGTCGTTTCACAAGACATAATTTACCGGCTGTCACTTAAGTTACCAGAAGGTCTCATAACGTGCCAGCGTTGGATGAATGACTGCCAAGTCCTTGAATACTCAGCAGAGTAAAGTGATTATGACAGAAAAACTAGGAATCCTACACTAAGGAGTTGGCATTGGTTTGGTTTGGTCAGTTTATGTGATACTGAGATGTCACGCTCAAAGTATGTGTTGTGGATGACTCTCGGCTACTACCGCATCAACTTTTAGCTCGATATTGGTAAAACTGACCAAATGATAGCCATTTTAGTCTTTTCTAAGGTCAGTTTGCTGTAGTGGTCATCCATCCATACATCCATCCATTGTCAGAGTCAGAATCAGCTTTATTGTCATTGCACTGAAGCGCAGCGAAATTACATTTCAGTGCTGCCCGTCCGAGAGAAACATAAACAAACAAACATGGGGAGACGGAGGTGACTGAGGCCACCGGCCTTTGGAGGAGCAGCCTTTTTTTCAGATAAGATAAAGAAACACAAAACGGAGTGGAGTTGTAAAAAAATAAAATTTTGCACTGTGTCCTAGATGAGACACAGTGTGAAAGTTGTAAAAAAAAAAAAAAAAGGATCTCAGCACATGAAACAGCAACACTGATGTCATCATAATACATTTATGGATGAGGAGGCTGATGAGGGCAGTGAGTTGTCCGAGGACCCTGCCAGAAAGTTCCATAGTCCTGATGAAGATGGCACAGTGTCTATCAGCCGGCTCAACTCTCACACAGATCCACAGATGTCCTCAGGAGGGGAGCGATTGGGGGGGGGGGGGGGGGCGCTTCTTGTTTACAAACAACCGGAGAAGTTTGAGATAGCTGGCAAATTCAAGGCTGAGTGGGGAAGCCAAATTCAGATAACACAATTATGTTGGGTCAGGCAGCCTCTGCTTGAATTTCCATGTCTACCTTCATAGTTCTGTTGGTACGTATCACTGCTGATTCCAAACAGCCAAATTTTGTGGTCACACCGCCGGGCCGAGCTTGTAGAATTCTCCAAGGTCAATTCCTTCCCGCCAGTGAGTCCCCAGAGCCGCAAGTGGCCAGTGATTCCCAGAAATCGTGTCCAGCTTAAGGCTCAGCTCACGCAGCATCTGAGTCTGAGAGCTTACCGCTCGGTACATTCCTTCATACAAGGCAGGCAGCCTCACAATCGCCAGAACCGCTGCCGCCGTCTTCCAAATTTGTCGATATTTCAGATACCTGCGAACTCCCAAAAGCAGAAATTCAGTTAACTTTACCAGCTTCTTCCTTTTCGGGTCACGGGGGTCACTGGTGCCCATGTCCAGCCGTCACTGTGCGAGAGGCGGGGTGCACCCTGGACAGGTCTCCAGTTCATCACAGGGCCACATAGAGACAAACAACCATTCACTCTCTCACTCACACCTAGAGTCAAGTTAGAGTTACCAATCAGACTAACATGCATGTTTTTGGTCTGTGGGAGGAAACTGGAGAAAACCCATGCATGCACGGAGAACATGCAAACTCCACCCAGAAAGGCCCCTGGACCGGGATTTGAACCAGGGTAACCTGCTCTCTGAGAGGCAGCAGCTCTACCAACTGCGCCACCGTGCTGCTGCTGCAGTTGTCATTTAACATCAAATTGATTCCAAAATGTAATTGTAAATGTACGTCCAATGTTTACTTTCAGAAACGTTCACTGAAAACCATCCACTGGTTCAGCAGATATTTTGCTAATGGACAGAAAAGCAAACCCCCTCTCACAGAGACATGTGCTAACAGTGCCTTTTTGCAGTGGGCTAACTGTGTCACATATCAGACTAAAGCAGAGGATTTTACAGGCATTTCTGAAATTCTTCCCCTGACCTTTGGGCTCTAATCTCAATGTCTCACTTTAATGCCTCAGCTCAGCCACAAAATATGCAGTAAACGTGCGGCTTGTGGGAAAGTTGGCTGTTTATGCTTATAAATGTAAAGGTTTTAAATGATGATTGCTTGAAATGATGGTAGCAATGCATGAAAAGTGATGATATGACAGGATTATTTTTTTATTTTTGTCAAATCATTCATTTAAATTTAGATCAAATCAGCATCTGTTAACTGAAAGTTCAATGAAGCTTGAAGAGAAATTAAAACATTTTCAAAAACACACTTGTGACATCTGAGTGAGAGCAACTAAAATGCATTTCTTATTCATGCAATTTGTTATTTTCACTGCCAAGAGATTAGCAATAATAAATTGTCCGTTTTATTATTATTTTTAACATTAAGCAGATTATTTAAGTTCAGTCCATCACAGAAAACACATCAATGATTGTGCGCCAAATGCAACTCACAGTTCCAAGTGTGCCTAAATGTAATTTTTGTGCTCGTGTTTATTGCTCCGCTCATGATCACAGAGCAATTGTAGCTGGGTCGACTGATGTGGATGCAACATGCCGACCATCTGTGTGCAACGTTTAATCCATGGAAGGATTTATCTGCTGCTCTTGGGGAAATATGAGTGGTGTCTTACAGGCCTAATACGCTCCAGTTTGTGGAAACAGTATATAATACTATCCCGGGGAAAAAACAAAAGTAACGAGATGACAATTGTGCTGGAGAGAAGAGTTTGACTTAATGACTGCAGCTCTGAAATTGGAGGATTTGGCATTAATGTGGATCGTAATATGTAAAATGCTGCAGCACTCTTTTATAAAACAGCAGATTTATGCTGAAAATGGATTGAATTACTCTCAAAGACTCCATCATGCTGAAGTTTTTATTTTTTGTTGTTGGCTGATGGCAAATGATATGTAATTTATTTCAAACTAAAACTTAAAAAAACACAACAACATTGATCCTAAGAAGTAGAGTTCTCTGGAAAGGTTTAACTTTTAATATCTTACCAGTTGTAGAGAGCTCTTTAATCAGCTTTGGTTTTGAAGAAATAGAGTTTGATTGACAAGCTAACACCTTAATTGAGCAGACCTAAGACTAAAACAAATTTAATCTAAAAATAAATTCACACCGTTCATAGAAAAAGCTCTTCCATACCATCACATACCATCAAGGTGAAAAGCCAGTGATGTTTTTGCTTGTGTCTGTGTTTGTCTGCAGAAATTAACCACGGGGCGTACGTCTACATCTGATTAACTTGGGAGTGGACCAGTTAAAGATGGCCACCACAGCTGAATAACATAAGCACAAAATGACTATAACTCAGTCAATTATGCAGATATTGAGCTAAGATTTGGTGCGGTAGTAGATGAGAGTCACATCTTTATGTCTCTTAAAGAGCTGACCTGATATTCAGTGTTATCAAACTAAATAGTTGGGAGATGTTAAGTCTGAGTAGTTCCAGAAAAGGGCTGCAGAAACATCACAAAGCTGAGCAGATGGGTTGTTTTCTTGTTTTTTCTCTTGAATCAGTGAAAGTGTTAAGACCCTTTGCTCCCTCATTAATCTCTATTGCGCCATGTCACAGCTCAAAAAGAAAGGCGAGATTACTCCCATCCCAGCCTCAGACTCTCATTTAGCCACATACTGCAGCCCATTATTCAGCCATCATGGAAAAGCCACAAAACAAATGGTTTCAAGGGCCGTATTACCTCAGGGTGGTGGGATGGGAGGACGGGAGGATGAGGAAGAAGAGGAAGGGCATAAACATGAGTATGAAGCTCATCATGAAGCTGCAGAGCTCTGACTTCCTCTGCAAAGTGCCTGGCTGTCATCTGTCATCCAAGTACATGACAAACGGCTGAAATGAGCTGGAGAAGGATTTGACACAGATGTCTGCCTTCACCGTGTAATCCTTCACCACACTCTGAAAACGCTACAGCGAGATCAACTTCATTGCCATGGCAACAAACTAAAAAAAATAATCCTGCAGAATCTGAGAGCCTGGGTAATTGGGTTTGATTTTGATTATGGTTATAAATTGCAGCCATGCCTTCGGAGTGACTGATATATAAATAAGGGTGCTGCGAATTAGTCACCCGCACGAAGACGGCCTGTGTGCACACTATCAAAGTCCACAATCAGAAAGAGCTTACTGGTGGGTTTAACCTGCAAGCTTCTTACACAGCTGAACAACGGATTAGCCTTAAAAGTAACCGTGATTAAATCCGTCGGACAGCGATGTCTATCATTTATCTTGCGTTTTTTTTTTTTTTTTCCTGACTGATAAATCAACATCTGGACAGCCATCATTTAAAGTTACAGGAGGTCCAGTTTTTGGAAAGTGAAATGAAGGTGAAAATGGTGGAAAGATACATGCGTCTGAGGGCAGAGCAACGTGTGAGGATGAGCTGCCCTGTGCAGGCGTGATGACTGCACAGTCTGGACTGTGATTAGGGTGAGATAGAAGAGACAAGGCAGTTTAGGATAGAGAGAAGGATTAAAAAAAAACTCCTAGTGTAATTTTTGTTGCTCACTACTTTTGTGTTCCCAGTCAAAATTTACTGCCCCAAAATATTTTATGATGAATTCATGATAATATATTATCACCTAAAGCTATAATAAGTCTTAACTTGTTTGAACAGCACAATTTAGGTCTTTTGTTGTTTTTGCAGCCTCTATGAGCTTATACAACTTGTGTTTGAGTAAAAAAAAATGTATCATTTATGGGCTATTTTTGTCTACAAATTTGCAGATGAAATATGGGCTTTTCATTATTAAAAACTACATGACTATGACTATTGTCATAATGGAGGTGTGCACCCAGATAGAACGGACTGAGAACGATAAGACTCAAAACCCAAGTGATTTATTTACAGTGTGAATATCAACAGTAACTATTTACAAGATGGACACCCTGGGAACCCTGGAAGGGAAGAGGTCAGGGACTTGAGATGAGATGACACTGCAGCTTGTAGTTGATCTTCCAGGGTGTTGGTTGGAGAACACTGAGGGCGGTGGAGATGAAGTGAGAGGGACGTGGAGGCAAGTGGTAGGAAGGGGGAGGAAGATCCACAAGGAGGACTCGAGACTAAGCGGCTTGGGACAGTCAGTTCAATGAAGGACAGGAGGTGCAGGAACCAGGTTTCTATAGAATGTGAGAACACAAGGTAAGTTCACTTAAGTCCAGAGGATTACAGAAAAAGGCCGAAAGCACCAGTACCAGAAGGTAAGTAGTACTCCAGCAACAAAGGAAGCACTTCTGCAGCCTCTTCTAGTCCTGGTGGTGATTACTGGGATGAGTGTTGCTCGTAGGCACCGCCTCTGGAACCAGGGACCTGTGGAAAAAACTGGAAACCCTACAATTATATTACAATTAAAAAAGACCAATCTACACCCACATCCTTGGAGTGACTGTAACAGCATCCTGATCAGATGGACCCTCTTCCTCATTACTGGATTGTTCTTCATCGGTTGTCTCGTTGTTTGGATCATAGTCTTCATCTTTCGACTAGTTAGTGAGGATTCAAGTGTTCTGTACATTTCCACCTTCCTGCAGCTTTGGAGTGAATCTACTAAGATAACTTGTGAGTTGTGAAATCTCAAGTCAGTCAGAGCCAAGAAAACAGCTTTTCAGTCAGAAAACACATCAGGGGTGTTTTTGACAAATTGACATTATGTAATAAATTGCAGATCTCATGCAGGAAAACAAAACCATAAATATAGCTGGTAAGATATTCAGTAGCTAAATGTGATTAATCAGCATAATGGTTTAAATTTATACTTTTTTAATGACTGAACAAACCATGTGAGACACAAGAGTTACTGAAAACTGCTCGTTTCATCTTCTATGAAAAACAAGTGACCATATATTTGTTTCTTTTTTAGACTTTGTCTGCATTTTTGTTCATGTTAATATCCTGTACCATTCTATACCTGATTGATTTACAGGTCAGAGTTATTTTAATAAAACAAACAAGAATATTAAAAAAATTAGGATTTGAAGGGAAGATAAACAGAAGCCAAAGAACAAAGTCCATGCTCAATAATCCAGAAGCCAAAGACTTTAGTAAAACTGCAAAAACCACAAGTGTGTCTGGCTGCCTGGAAGCAGAGTGCAGAAAAAGGGGACGGTTCCATTTGATGAGGACTCAAGAGTGTGCAGGCGGCTGGCACATGCCAAAAATCTGATATTTATTTGTTTTTTATAACAAACAAACCCCAAAATAGCAGACGTAACAGAAAGCCAAGACTGAGTAAAATCAGGAAGTTTATATCTACAGGGATGGATGACAGGTGATATGCAGAAACCTTTTGAAATAAATTGATAATACATGGAACCATCAGGAGTAACCCAGCCAAACACAAAATGTAACGACTGCTGTATGTTGCATGAATTAAACAGCTCAGATGGTTAAATAGTAACGTTCAGATCATTTTGATTGCCAAACTGAAGATGCTGTGCTGCTTTTGAAAAAACACTTAGCTGGGAAATAAAAATCAATCTTTTACGCAAACCAAAACTAGAGAAATTTCATTTCCTGCAAAAATGCAGTGTGAACGCTTGTTGCAGAAGAACTTGCTGAGAAACAGCTGAAATTAGCTAAAACATGCTGAGGTATAGCTGAAATGGATGAACAAGCCAAATGTAGTAGATGAAAGCAGAAAGAACACACATTTGCTGAATTAGGCTTCAATCAGCAGAAATGAGCACAAAATTTAGGAAATTAGCTAAAAATACTGAAATTAGCAAAACAATAGGTGAAAGTAGCTGAAAAGGCAGAAAGAAGCTTAAACTACTAGAAGGAAGCGGAAAAAGTTGAAATGAGCTCCAAGAATGTGGAATTAGCTGAATAAACTAAATTTAGCATAAAACAGCTAAATAGTAGCTGAAATAGCAGGACAATCTGACACTAACAGAAATAAACTGAAAGGAGCATAACAAGCTGAAATGACAGAAAAAAATTAATTATTCTGAAAGTAGCAGAAATTACCACGAAAAACTGGAATTTATCAGAAAACAACTTAAATTAGCTTAAAAATGCTAAAAAGTTAGCTTAAATTAGCAGAAGAAAGCAGAAAAACATGTTTGCTGAAAAAAAGTAGCTATGATCACAAAAAAGTGAAAATTATCAGAAAAAATATTAATTAGCAACAAAACAACCGAAAAGTAGCTAAAAACGCAGAAAGAAGCTTAAATTACAAGAAGGAAGTGGAGAGAGCTTATTATTGGGGATTGGTGGCACAGAGGTTAGAAAAGGTGGGCCTGTGATCACCGGTTCACGCACTGGCACCGACAACATTAAAAAAAATGTGGGTGGGGTAGGTGAACACCCTCACTCACCCCACCCTGGGCCCATGAGCAAGGCCCATCTGCTCCCTAAGCATGTCTCTCTTGAAAATGAGTTCTCGTGGCTCAATGAGACTAACCTGTATAAATAAAGGGTAAATGAAAAATGAAAAAAAAAATTGCTGAATTAGGCTGAAAAAAGTTTAAATGAGTGCAAAAAATGTGGAATTAGCTGAAAAAGCTAAAATTAGCATAGCTAAATAAATCTGAAACTTGCAGAAATAAGCTGAAAGGAGCAAAACAAGCGGAAATTAGCAGGAAGAAGTTAGAAGAAGCACAAAAATGTTGTAGTTAGCAGAAAGAATCTAAAAGGATCACATAACAGCTGGAAAAAACAGCTGAAATAGGCTGAATTTTTTTTTTAATTTGCACAAGGAAGCTGAAGCTGAACCAGAACAAAATGTGAAAGGAGCAGTAAAAGGTTGTAAACAGATCTAAAGATTTAAAGGATTTAAAATGAGCTCAATTCATTTTCTTTGAGAAAAAATGACAGAAAAGGCTAAATTTGTCAAAAATCTAAAGTTGCTCCAATACCAGAAGACATAGCAGGACTGTCCTAAAAAGAGCTGAACGTTTTGCTCCATGATTTGTTGAAATAGCTTGAAAACTGTGGGACGAGACCGAAAAACGTACAGAAGAAAAATGGATCACAACAGTGTGAATGCTTCATGAACATCCACACGGTTAGAGAAAATCTTCTTAACATTTGCTTCCTCCAATACAGTGATGGCATTTAACATGTGCACGTGCATTTAGTAGAGAAGATATTGAATTAATTAAACGTCTCCTTACAACAAAAGGCTACAACAATATGCTCTTATGTTTGTTTATTACAATGAATGATCAGGAAGGAGTAACAGGTTTTTAGCACCATTTCATAAACTACCAGGTCAGCCAGAAGCAGAGGCTCTGAAAAGTACCTGTAAAAAATTGATGCTTTCCCTGCCTGTATTTACTGGGAACTTACTGAATATTTTAGTGGAAAATAACACACACAGAGGTGTTTCAAATTCCATGATTCAGTCTAGTGCTAGACCGTTCAGAACTGTTGCTGAAACATGGTGGAAAAGAACTCTAACCGTGAGAGAAAATCAGTGTGACAAAACAGTGTGGAGGGGCGATAGAGTGACCGAGCCTTGTTTGTGTGTGTGTGTGTGTGTGTGTGTGTGTGTGTGTGTGTGTGTGTGTGTGTGTGTGTGTGTGCGTGCGTGTGTGTGTGTGTGTGTGTGTGTGTGTGTGTGTGAGCCCAGAGCAAATGCTCAAACCCCTCTGGGGAGACTGGTGACATTTCCCGGTTTTGTGCTCCATACAAATTACATCCATGGTTTAACCGGAGCGGTGATCCGGGTTTTTAGCTGGGATTCAGTGTCGCCTTAATCACCGCTGACTTTTTAAATTTTTATCACAGATGTAACTAGATCAAAATAAGATCACAACAGTATTTCTGAGCGCTCTTAACTTGATCATTGTTCAGAAATAAGCTCACCTTCTTACTGCTGGTTGGCCCGACTGGTGATTTCCTGAACAAACTAATTTAATTCAAGCGCCGCGGTGCCACAGATTTATGTTTGTGCATGAATAACGATGAGCCAGAGGAAGAGAAAGGAGGAGGTTACGTAACCTATTTTGAACGCTCCGTCTTTCTCCACGACTGATACCGAGCAAACTGTGTGACATGTGTATCGGCCCACTGAATGGGAATTAGACACACACAAAAGCACATCAAAGGATGTGATTGAGGGAGTTTGTTCCAAAGGAGAAGAGTGAAAGAAACGCAGGCAGTCATTTCAGATCTGAATTACTTTCATCACCCGCACACAGACAGCAGGCCATAATAGTCATGTTAGCTGGTTTGCTTCGTCAAAGACAGTTTCCTGTTTGTGGAAGTGTTACAGGGATGATAAACAAAGACCTCTGCTTCCCTTATTGGTTATTGGTAGGCTGGAGATCATACATGCTACAACAGACCAGAGATAATGTTGTCTTTAATGGAAAAGGGTAACATCTCTGACTGTTTCAGTCATGGCAAAAATAAAGTATGCACACTTTTATTTCTAGGGTTTTATGCATCAGGACGTAAAGAAAATTATCTGGACCTTTAAGAAGTTTAACTTACTTGAATTTAACCTCATGTGTAAAACACACAACAAATTCCACCCTGTTGTTAGGTATCAAACAGGAAGAATAGTCTATATACATATTAGGCTGCTGCACTAATACAACTAATGTTAGAGAGCAATGACCAGACAGGTGAAGGTTAAAGGGCATTTATATTTTGGAGTTCATCTTTCTACAGGCAGGTCTCTCACAAGTGGAGAACATTTGTGGATGGTTGCCAGACACGACTGCAAATTCACCCCAAGGCCAGACTGTGCACAGCCCAGAGAAGTGAACAAATAAACAAATAAATTATGAGAGCTCCATCTCAGACGCTACAGGCTGCAGTTAGCTGGTTAAAAGGTTAAAGTTCATGACAAGATGTCTTCTTCTGTCTGTTCCCTCTTCAGGGGTCGCCACAGTGAGTCATCCTCCTCTATCTCTGTCCTCTGCATCCTCTGTCCTCACTCCAACTACCTCCATGTCCTCTCTAACTGCATCCATATATCTCCTCTTTGGCTTTTTCCTGGCAGCTGCATTTCTAACATCCTTCTACCAATATACCCACTGTCCCTCCTCTGGACATGTCCTAACCATCTCAGTCTGGTCTCTCTAATTTTATCTCCCAGTCGTTCAACCTGTGCTGTATCTCTGATGATCTCATTCCTAATCGTATCCATCCTTGTCACTCCTAAGGAGAACCTCAACATCTTCATTTCTGCCACTTCCAGTTCTTTCTCCTGTCTTTCTGTCCATGTCTCTGTCTCCAGACCATACAACACAGCTGGCCTCACCACATTCTGGTAAACTTGTCCTTAGATCTTTGCTGACACCCTCCTGAACCTTTGTCCATCCACACCATCCCAGCCTGAACTCTCTCGTGACAATTACCAAAAAAAACAACAACAAAGAAACAAAAAAAAAACATGTATGGTTGGAAGTGTTGTCTGAAGAAATCCTTTTTTATAAAAAAAAAAAAAAAATGGAAGTACAACTTAAGTTTGCTAAATAGCTTCTACAAAGTAAATGAACCACAGGGGTCATGGTCATTATAATATTATTTGTACTGGTAATTTTTTTTTGTAGTTAGTTTAAGGTTTGTGTCTCCACCGTGTTTCTTTCAGCACTCCTTGTTCACTTCCACACACCTGTAACCAACTCACCTGCCTCCACTCACTCCTCACTCATTCCAGTCTGTATAAGCTCCTTGTTTTATTCCCAGACAATAGTTTTGTAGTTCTTCTCATTAAAAGGTGTTTTTGGGATTAATCCTTGCTGTGTGTTCTGTAGACTTCTCTATATTTTTGTATTGTGTTCATTAATGACAAGAAGACTTCTGTATTAATGTTTTTTGCACTGATGAGACTGGACAAAACCCAAACCCAGCATATCAGCACAGACATCTCATTCCACCTGTCAAGCATGGTGGTGGAGGGCTGATGATATGGGCTTGTTTTGCAGCTTGTGTGTTTACTTTGAAAAAAAGAATCCAGTTATACAAGTGTTATTGATGATAAACAGGAAACTCTGCTTTTTCTGTTGAAAGGCTGCGCAACGAACGTGAGAACAGGCGTGCTTTTTTTATTCTTTTAGGAAAAAGGTGACATTTTTGACTGTTTCTTTGTTCCATTTCTGAACAGTTGCTCTGCAGAATCCAAGAACAAAACCCTTTAAGTTTATCCCTCTACTTAAAGGATGCTGCTGCCATTGTTCTGTTCTTTGTCTGTTTTTTGTTTGTTTTGTTTTTTGTCTTTTGTGCAACAAAATCCATCAGTGCTTCATTCCCTCTCTGAGTACTTTCCAGCTTCTTCGCGTTATCTCAGCCTGAAGCCATTTGTTCAGGTTGAAATGTAAAACCTACAAGTTTTCCAAAACAGCTTGGGAGTGCAGTTTTCAGTAAACACTACTCAGTCAGCAATATTATCCATAAGAATGCACTTCAAAGCATTGAAGGTATTCCTACAAATTAGATCTGCATTCAGTCCCGGTGCAGGTAGTTGAAGGTTTAATGAAGAGGTCAGCAGTTCATCCAGCCCTTGAGTTGCTAAGTTTAGTTATATTTGTGCATCTTCTCTTACCAGCCATACTTTACTTTGATGGCAAACATTAGAGAATCTAGAGGTGGAAAAACTTGACTCCAGATTAAAACATGTGTGAACTGCTGACTAAAATATGAGATCCAAAAGGACCATAACAATAAAGAGATACTATATGTCTGTATTTTTTTATTTCTATCAGTTATCTATCTATTGCATAAGTGGGCAACATTTTTCCCCAAAGGGCCACATCACGACATTTAAAGCAATCAAAGGGCTGCATAGAGAATTGGAAAATAAATTTTCTTTATGAAAAATAATCTAAGGACATTTTTCAAGCTTTTTTTTGTAGCATAGTTAGCATGCCTCATAAAAACATGCATTTCCAATATACTTTAGGAATTTAAGAAGTATTCTGTAAACTGGCTCTTGCAACATTATGTTGTACTCGTTAGCTACAAACATATACATGTTAGCAGAAATATGCGAAACAAACATATATTTGTGTTTCTAAGTCTATAAGGCTCAGTCCAAGTCATATATATATATATATATATATATATATATATATATATATATATATAATCATTACAAAAAAGATTTATAAAAAGAACAGCAATTTATCAACGAGACTTGTATCATTTCTGCCCCAGAGCTAAATAACTTATTGCATTTCTGCTTCTTTAGAATTAAAGCGGCCACAGTGAGCTGAAGTAAAAGAAAAATACACATTTAAAATGAAATCCTGGATGCTGTGATGGGTGATTTTGGTCAAAGCTGTTTGTATGCTGTTCTTAATCCACAACCTCCTGCAGCTCATACAGCACCACCTGCTGACAAATCTAAAGTCTGGTTCATGTTTTAAAAACCAGATGACAGAAAAGATCGACACGTAGTTTTCACTGAAGCGGCTTTTCAGCAATTAAAGTCAAACTAGCTGATAAAGAAGTTCTCTGATGTCTGAACAAAGTTTACAGGTCTGACGTCGTCCACTCTTGACAGCGACAAAAGTTCAAACCATGATCAATCCACCACCGTGCCTAACAAGGATTCAAGGTGCTTTATTTGTCATACACACCACATGTGGTACATATGGTGGAACGAGATTATGTACACAGGGTCCCAGTTACATCCAACAATAAAATGTCCTTCATGATGCAGGTGGCTCTCTTCCTACATCTGGAGGTGTAGATGTCTGTGATGGTGGGGAGACTGACTGCAACAGACTTCTGTGCAGCCTTCACCACTCTCTGCACAAAGGAGGTTTATTTTTTTTTTCACTATTACAAACACTACTTTAACAGTTCCCCTTACTTAGAGAAAGAGATGTCTGGGCCTCCCTGCTCAAGCTGCTGCCCCGTGATCTGACTCCATAACAAGCAGAAGATAATGGATGCATTGTAAAAAAAAAAGCATTTTTATTTTATTAAAAGGGAGAGTCCAGCCAACTTGTGGAGAAAACTCCTTTGAATCGTTTCGATTCGAGACTCGTTCTTTTGGTCTCTAACCAGTTTGTGACCATAGGTGAGTGTAGGAATGCAGACTGGCTGGTAAACAGAGAGCTTCACCTTACAGCTCAGCTCTCTCCTCACCACAACAAACCAGCAGAGAGTTCAAAAGTTCTTTTTTTTCCCCACCTAATTCAATTTTGTGCAGCAGACACAGCAGTTTTCTTTGTTCTGACAACATTTTAATGAGTGTTATTACGCGGTATGAGTGCACCACCTTTCCATAGCTTTGCCTTTACGAAGATTTTACAAATCCAGTAACATTTCCCAAGAATTTCAAAAGTTAAGCAAATATTCTGACAAGCCAATTGTTGTTTAGGACCTTAAAGGTACTCAATGCAAATCATAAACTCAAATACAAACAGGTTATCCTAATGTGCATTTTGTGTTTACGTTTCTATACATTAAACTCCAAAACATGGGTACACATTTAAAAAAAAGAAGCAGAATCTGCCAAAAAATAAAAAATAAATCAGGAAGCTTAAGTTATTGGATTGACACGAGGCTAAATGTGAATATACAACCACGACAGAATCAGACAAATCATAGACTCTCAAACAAAGCCGTTTAGGTAGGAATATGAGGGAGTCTACTGCTAAATAAAAGATAAATATATAAAAAAATTTAAAAAAAAGAGTAAAAACTGTCCAGAATTGATTTCTGGGATCAAGCAGTTCGGTGGAACTCCAGCTTTCATGAAACTTCTTCTAGAATAAGTTCATATATAAGTTCACAGCTTCAACTTCACATATATACATATGTATATATATATATATATATATATATATATATTTATTTATTTTTTATCAGCATGCTTTACAAATCTGTGTAGAGATGTACAGATCCATCCAAACTGTCTGACTCTTCATGGACGATGTCAATGTCCATCTATTTTTAGTCACTTTAAAGTCACTGGTAATTTCCATCGATAAACAGAGTTGGCAGCTGTTCGCTAAATTTGTTGACAAATTTTTAACAGATTAATGTGAAAACAGTAATCCAAATATTTTTTACTTCATCCATCCATCCATTATCTTTACCCGCTTATTCCATTTTGGGTCACGGGGGTCGCTGGTGCCCATGTCCAGCAATCACTGTGCGAGGGGCGGGGTACACCCTGGACGGGTCACAAGTCCATCACAGGGACACACAGAGACAAACGAGACAAACAACCATTCACTCTCTCACTCACACTAGGGACAATTTAGAGTTACCAATCAGCCTAACATGCATGTTTTTGGTCTGTGGGAGGAAACCGGAGCACCCAGAGAAAACCCACGCATGCACGGAGAGAACATGCAATCTCCACCCAGAAAGGCCCCTGGACCGGGGTTTGAACCAAGGACCTGCTCACTGAGAGGCAGCAGCTTTACCAGTTGCGCCACCGTGCTGCCCATATTTTTTACTTGACTGATTTTATTTTTGTACAATTACAATGTTATTTCCCAGAGAACCTACCCTTTTTATTTCACTTTAGACTTTGCAAAAACCAAATATCTTCATTAAACCTCGGTATTATTATTACACTGTTAATTTACACTCATTACACGTGTCTTCTTTTAGTATTTAAGTTGAACCAGATGTCAGCATAGCACAACAAAAACAACTTGATGATTGTTGATAGGGAATTTTTGGTCAAATGTTATGGCTGTTTTTATTACTATGGCTGAGAGGGTTAGCTCTGCCCATGAACCATATGTTTGGGTTTGCAGAGAGAGCTGGATGAGGAGCTGGATGAGGAGCTGGGTGAGGCTGCAGCTGGCTCCAAGGACACCTCCAGGTTCTGTGAACTCGGCTGAACTGATAAGGTTATAAAAACAAGCTGAGGAGGCGGCTCGGGGCAGATTCTTGTGACTGGTCTCTGTGTGTGCTTGACGTATATTTATGTAACATGTCCTGAAAAGCTGACCTTGTAAGTAAATACCAGTTAAAAATCTTCTGCTGTCGAGTATGGTTCTTTTGGAGTAAGTGAGAATATTTTTCTCCAACAATTGGTTCAACCGTTTTCAACCTCTCTCAGCTGTGAGGATGTCCTGCTTTTATTTCTCATGTTTCATTATAAACTGGATTTATGTCTTTTTTTTATTTTTATTTAATGAATAAGAATTAGTTAGGTTAACAAAAAACGATGCACCACTTGATTTTATTCGTTGGCAGTAAATTGTTGGCAATAAAATCGTTAAGGGACATCAAGAACTTGATCAGAAAAAGGGTTGTTTATTAATAAAACACCAAAAACTACGTTAACTTTCCTTCCTCCAGTGTATGATAAAAATATCTGGAATTCTTTATCATCCTTTTTAGACACAATATATATATATATTTATATTGAGTTTGGTTGTACTTTTTCCCCTCCTGATGCTGCTAATTAAGATTCGTTACCACAGGAACTTCAATTTAAAATGATGCAACAAAGAGCGGACACTTTGGGCCCAGAGCTTCTAGTTTCTCATGCGGTTGAAGAAAGGAGCTTTGTGTGGAGAAGCAATGCCCCCTTTCAAGTTTGGTCAACAAGCCTGAGTCAGATACAAAAAAAAAAAAAGTAGGACTACAGAGAGAAAGAGGGAGAGGTGTGAGCTGCTCAGCAGTGTGTGCAGTGACATCACTTATAGTTTCCTCATACACATCTCAAGCTCAGACAGCTGCTGGAGCGTTCAAACACAAACTTAAGCGCACGGCCTTTGCAGACAGTGATGCACACAACAGGAAGGCTCAGGTGTTTGAGCTGGCTTTAAGCTCATGTCCAAAGCATCCGCCTCGCTCTGGCTGTGTTCTCAGCAGGGTGGGGTTTCCTTTTACACACGAGAACAAACACAAGTCACATGACGCAGCGCCTGCTGATGCACACCGCCTGCAGCCTGACAGGGAAGATAGCTGTAAATAGCTTCCGTACGTTTTATGTGAGTAATGTTAAAGTGTGTGTGTGTGGGGGGGTGACAGCAAGAGAGCAGCCAAAGTAGGTCATTAATGACACGAGGGACTCGGATGTCACTCTGCTATCCTCTGGAATGTCAGGGATGTAATGAAGACTCACATCTCCAACACAAATCCCGAGATTCTTTGACACTACAGTTGCACAGCATCACATTTATGAAATGCTTTCGTAATTTGAAGACCAAGTATTTCCTTGAAGGAGTGAATGTTGCTCACTGCCTTTCATGCCAGAGTTTTAGACTATCATCAACGTGCACTTGCAGTCATTTTGGTTATGCACGTGTCTTGTGATGCGCAGAACGTTGGGAAGAACTCTCAGCTGCTACTTCAGGTCTCTCTTGTAAATGAGTCCTCGAGGCTCAAGGGGATTTACCTGTCTGAATAAAGGATGAATGAAAAAACATTAAATTTTAGCTCCATATTTGCAAACATAACTGAGCTAGAGCCATGTTTGTGTTTGCTAATGTCGATTAGCTGTGGGAGCCATCTTGAAATGGATTGAATTGGAACATTTATCACTTGTAGAGGGCAGCACGGTGGCACAACTGGTAGAGCTGCTGCCTCTCAGCGAGCAGGTCCTTGGTTCAAACCCCGGTCCAGGGGCCTTCTGGGTGGAGTTTGCATGTTCTCTCTGTGCGTGTGTGGGTTTTCTCCGGGTGCTCCGGTTTCCTCCCACAGACCAAAAACATGCATGTTAGGCTGATTGGTAACTCTAAATTGCCCCTAGGTGTGAGTGAGAGAGTGAATGGTTGTTTGTCTCGTTTGTCTCTATGTGTCCCTGTGATGGACTTGCGACCTGTCCAGGGTGTACCCCGCCCCTCGCACAGTGATTGCTGGACATGGGCACCAGTGACCCCCGTGACCCAAAATGGAATAAGCGGGTAAAGATAATGGATGGATAGATCACTTGTACATTCAATGACTACTTTCTGAAAATTTTATAAAAATCTGTCTACTTGTTCATCAGACATTTTGTTAACAAAGTTGACGGTTAAAGTTTTAGGCAAAGTTTCTGCACAAGAAGTATCACTTGTGGTATGTGTTGTGAATAACTCTCAGCTACTACCACACCAGATTTCAGCCATTATCTGTTAATATCTTCAAATTAGCCATCCATCCATTTTCTTTACCCGCTTCTTCCTTTTCGGGTCACGGGGGTCACTGGTGCCCATATCCAGCCATCACTGTGCAAGAGGCGGGGGACACCTGGACAGGTCTCCAGTCCATCACAGGGACACATAAGAGACAAACAAGACAAACAACCATTCACTCTCTCACACCTAGGGACAATTTAGAGTTACCAATCAGCCTAACATGCATGTTTTTGGTCTGTGGGAGGAAACTGGAGTACCCGGAGAAAACCCACGCATGCACGGAGAGAACATGCAAACTCCACCCAGAAAGGCCCCTGGACCGGGGTTTGAACCAGTGTAACCTGCTTGCTGAGAGGCAGCAGCTCTACCAACTGTGCCACCGTGCTGCCAAGATATAGCCATTTTTAAAAAATGGTTAAACTATGAAGATCATCTAGGTTTCGGGTGGCTTCAGAAGTTAATGTTTTTGATGTACATCCAATGATTATATCCTGAAAGTTTCATTGAATCTTTCTCAGTGGTTCGTGAGATATTTTGCTAACAGACAAACAGAATTGTCTACAAAAAAATGAATGGCAAAATTTTAAACAAAAACACGTTACAATGTCTTGGCACTCGAAATTCACATTGGAAATCAGCTGTAGCTGCATCACATTGGAGTGAAATGTCTGTAAAACTTGTAGCCATTTGTTTGGGGTCATTTGGCTGCGGCAGCCATCTTGAATTGACTCCAAAACATAAGCAGTGTGTTAATCTAATAAATAATGTCTGCAAGTTTCATTCAGATTGGTTGTTTGCTTCATCCAATATTTTGATTACAGCTGACGCACAAACTCAGACACGGGCAAAAACCTGCCTTTCTGTGGTGGATGCTATTTATAAAAAAATCAAGTACGCAGGAGGTCCAGAGCCATATTTTACATCTCTTTCATGCTGCTGCTGCAGTATTAGATGCTTTAAAAGAAAAAAAACAAGATAAAGTCTCTGAGCAGAGCATCACTTGGGCTCCAACTGCAACAATGAGATAATCAGCTCCTGCACGGCAGTGTATCAGTGTGTTATAGAAGTATGAGGTTGTTTCACTTATTCATCAAATGTAAAATATTTACAGGATTCAATGGGCAGGCAGAACCAACTGTGGGTGATTGTTTTAATTAATATAAATGGGCATTTAAATAAAGGCATCTTGTGCTGCTTTGTGTATATTTTAGTCCTAAATACATCTCGATCTTTCAGGCAGTCGGGACGAAGATGATGAACCCGGAGCGGCAACAGACTTCACAGCCATTACCATACCGCTCTGTTGCCAGCTGGATTTTTCCGCACGCGGAGCAGAAAATTCACCTGAACGCAGGTTAAAGTGTCAGCGCATTCTCAAATTCAGCCAAGAATCTGCAGACGTTCCAGCTGAGCCAGTTTAACTGGATTGTCACATTTTTCTCGCCTCACCTTTTCTGTTTTCGTGAAGCTGCACGATATTTCTTTGTAAGAAGGAAAAAAAAGCATGAATGAGTCACCTGGGAACTACGTACTTCAGCTACCACAGAACTTTTCGGCGGAGGGTAATTTCCTTCTCAAAGGGAGAAGGTAATTACACGGCTTGAACGCACCTTAATGCGAACAGTTGCCACATTGGTGATTGTGACTAATCCTCGCCAACTGGAGCTCGAGGGTTAGGCATTTTGACTGACACCAGGTTCAAACTAAACAGCTGAAACAAGGCTTTGAACGTGATGAGGCACATAAGCCAAATGATCAGGTGAGGCAGCAGAGACAAAGACGACCCCTGCCCATAAAAGGAATACGGAAAATCACATAGCAGCATCCTGACTGCACTCTAAATAAAACATGAAAGCTCTTCTATGGGCAAAAAAGGAAAGAAAGCTTGATATTCTGAATCTGCACAGACGACTCAGATGAACCCCAGGGGAGGCCCTTCCCTTTGCATCCAATAGACTGTAAATCCCAACCATCAAACATGTTTCCTCACCCTACAGGCACAGAGGAAAGGCTTCCCAGTGGAGGGCCTGGACTGACCGTCGAGCTGTGAGCAGCTGATAAGCACTTATGCACCAAATTCCTCCTCTGAACAACACAACAACCACTTTCTCCTCTTTATCTCGAAGAATGGCAGAAGATCAATCGGAAGCGTCGCCGACATCAGGAGGTTGAGTTTCGGCAGCTCAGAAACATCAAGTCTTGTTCAGGCTCCCATTTTCTCCCAGAGTCACTGAGAGAGGCTTGATGTGAACATTTAAATAAGTTATCGCTCCTGCTCTCTGTTGCTCTCTGGGTCGCTGTGAAAGCCATGTGTACATTTTTAGAATTCCCCCCAGTTCTTGCTGACGTGAAGAAAGACATGAAAGATTCATGTTTGTTTGAAAGATTCAAAGTGGTGTTCTGAACCAAGTTGGTATAGATGAATTATTTAACCCTGAGATGCAAGGACTGGAAATTTGGGTATTTTTTTGGGAACACAAATCCAAAGCACCTATTACAGCTGACGGGTGAAACAAATGATTGCAGCTCAGTCACATCTCATTTTCTGATAAATGAAACAAATTCATGGGTTGAGCTCTTAGAAGCGGGCAGATAAGTTAAGTAGGATATGATTTTTGGCTTTCTTTTTCTTTTTGGTTTTAGTTTGGACTGAACAAAGCTACAAAGCAGGTCATTAAATGCACCAGCAGGGGGCGACAAAGCCCCATGTGTCAACACCAAGTACTGATTTCTTGTTGCACATGTTTCCTTGGTGTTTAAGTCTGCAAAGAGTAGGGTTTTTTCCCCATTATAAACAATATTTAAAAAGTAAAAAATTTAAAAAAATTCTCCTTCTACCACTGTCAAACAACTTATTCTGCTACTGAGTCTTGTTTTGAGCTTCTGGTACGCCCAGGTGCATATATAGTGTCCAGCTGTCAGCACCTGCAAGCAACCAGCGATAATCCCATATCATCAAAATCTGAGACTAGGAGACTAACTCCAGAATCTGGGAGCGGTGAGGTTGGAATGCCCTGCCTGCAGTCCTCACCTCAACTTCACTGAACACCTGCAGATCAGCTTGGGTGTGCTGTTGATCTGGAGTGGCCAACACAACCATTATGACTTATTTTATGACAAAAGCTAGTTGAAAATGGGGCGCCATCCCACAGCACTGAGCGACAAAGCTCGTAAAGAGGCGGCCCCAGGCTGTTGTGGCTGTGTATGGTTCTTCCACATGCCACTGAAGCCCCTAAATGAATTGCTAAATTGCCAGTATGCTGTTTTTTTCTTCTTCAGACTTCAATAATCCAATCCAATAAACAACACCAAGCTAGAGTCGGTAGCAGAATAAGCTGTTTGAGTAGATTTTGTAAGTTTTTCCATACATGCATCACACACACACTTTACAAATGTAGCACCATTTAAATGGAAATAAACAGATTTTCCCAACTTTTTGTTGCCAAAAACGCATACGGCAAATAAATCAATCAACCAAACAAGTTTCCATTTATTTTGAACTAAGCCTGTTGCTTCCAAAGTGACCAACAACCTGGAAATTCTTTAGCGAGGACGGAAAAAGTTGGCGAAACATTTTCTGGACAGTTCTATTCCTGTTGTAATGGAGGCGAACTGGAGGCGTTTAAGGGTTAAACTGGGTGAAATCTGACCCAGTTCCTGATGACTTAGCCCGGCTGCGGTCGAGACCTTTTGTTCGCTTCTTACAAACCAGTTTGTTTCGGGACACAAGTGAGTTCCTTCATGTCGGCAGGTATTTCGGCACGAGACGAGTCACGCTGTGGGCGCTAACGTAAAGCTAGGCGCGCGCGCCCCTCCCACGAGAGCCGCGCGCCATCCTGCTCGGAGTTTACACATGGCGACAAAAACGACGAAATTACTACGCCTTTTCTGAAAGCGGTGCTCATGGAGCGTGACTCCGGAAGGCCCAGGACAAACGTGAACGTAAGTGTCAAGCGATGTTCTTGTGCTTTTATTCGGACAAAGCCGCGCGCACTTCCTGTTGTTCTACCTGTGCAGCCAGGTGTGCTCCAGAGGACACCTGTAAACCAGCAGCTCACTGGTGGAACCCGCTCCGACCTTTAAAACTCCCCCACGAGTGACATGACGGGAGATTCAAGGCTCGGGAATGCTTATCGCCCGCTGCCTTTTCGTGTCAGAGTGTTGGGTCATCTTAAAGTTGCGAAATGACAAAGATGACGTCGTTTTGGTCAAACCTTCAAAATAAAAGTTATGGTGCGATTTATTGGGATCAGTGTCGTGACTGACTCTCAGCTACTACCACACCAGATGTTCTAAAACATGACTGGTTGACTTTTACTCAACAGCACAGGTGTCCAAAGTGTGGCCCGCGGGCCATTTGCGGCCCTTGGAGTGATTTTGTGCGGCCCACAGCTGCAGTTTAAGAATGGTATGGTTTTGGCCTGCAGGCTTAAGAGGTCGATGCAGACTCTCTGCAAATTAGTTGGTAATCCTTTTTTATATAAAGTTTAGGTTTAACAGCAAAATGGATGAAAAACAATCTTCTCAAAATGAGCGATATTAAACAAACATTTGGCTGTAGTCTTTTTATTTTCACTTCATGCTACAAAGCACCAAAAATCTTTACCAGAAAGACTTTTGGATGATGATTCATAAAACTTGGCTAATTATTGCAGTTAATAAAATAATCAAGAGGGAAATTGGACATTTTAAATGAATATAACGTGGTATCATCTGCATACGAGTTGATCAACTTTATCAAACCTTCTATAAATCTGTTGTAGCGACTGACAGCTGGACGATTTTTCTGAACTTCAATCAGACTTTTGGGCCGTCCATGGTCCAAAAGGCTGATCAACCCCCTTTTAAAAGGACATGTATACTCAAATTATGCTTTTACTGCTGAGAACAGACTAAAATGATCTTTCCAAACACAAGAAAACAACAAACATAGACCCAACAAATCAAATAAATCAAATCCTTTATAATAAAACATATAAGCTTAGTGTTTATGGCCCACATATGAACACGTTTGGACACCCCGCCCTACAGTGACTTTCACTTGTTACATTAAATATAATTATGTTGTTTTATGACTTCTGATTGAACCTGTCACTTTTTTGCAGCATGGTGGACTACAGTGTTTCAGATGCACCAGGAGAGCTCTTTCCCAAGCCTGGTGGACTTTTTAAAATGGAGGCTCTCGCTCTGACAGACTTTCTGGAATGTCCCCTTTGTTTGGAGCAACTGGACGCCTCTGCCAAGGTCCTGCCCTGCCAGCACACTTTCTGTGTGTCCTGCCTGCAGAGGCAGGAGGAGGCGTCTCGCTCCCAGCTCCTGTGCCCAGAGTGTGGCACCCCTGTCCAGGTCCGGACGGTGCAGGAGCTTCCTGAAAACCTGATGCTGGTGCGGCTCCTGGAGGGGCTCCAGGGCCTCGGCAACGACTCGCAGCGAGTCTTCTACGACGTACCCCCAGACCTGGAAGATCAGCTGCAGGAGAGTCAAAACAGAGAGAAGCAAGGGCACAGTGAGGTCAGTGCGTGACCCCAGCCTGGTCCTCTTCAGGTCTTTAAAAACATAAGCAGTCTGACTAACTGGACCGTTAAATATGTGCTCGTTTAAATGTTTACAACCCTAAAAAACACTCCATATTGAGCAACTCGAAGGTGTGGCATGATGGTAACATACTAGTAGCTGTTCTGGTTCAGCTGAATTCTATGGTAAACATCAATTGTGCTGAACATTTTGAAAGCAAAACACCTTACTTGAAGCTTTTCCATGTTTTCTTGTATACATTTTTCATGTATCCTGTTTGGGATGTGAAACCAGACTACAGAGCACGGAGGTTGTAAATACATTACATTTAAAATAATTGTGGATTTTTTAAAACAATATTTAAAAAAAAACTCGTCACACTGTTAAAACAAAATGCTGCAGATTGAGTTGCATCATTTCATGTCCTAATATATTACCACACACGTTAACAGGAGAGCACTTGGTGTCAACAGCAGAAAATTCTTGTGGCGTGTGTTTTTACTTGCCCAGCCACAGCCTTTCTTCACTATGACACAGTTCAGCTCATTTATCAGATGTTTTACTGGTTAGAACGACTTAACTAGTTTAGTATTTTCTACTGAAGAACATTCAGTTGTGAGATGACGTTCTGAGAACTGATTGTTGATTCTGTTTGCCCATAAGTGCCTCATCACTGTTTTTAACTAGAGAAATTGCATTTCCTGTAAAAATGTAGTGTGCATGCTTACTGCTGAAGAACTTGCTGAAAAACAGCTGAAATTAGCTTAAAACACGCTGAAATGTCGGTAAAATGGTAGAACAGGCTTAAATTAGCAGGTGAAAGCAGAAAGAACCCACATTTGCTTAATTATGTTTCAATAAGCAGAAATAAGCACAAAAATTAGCTAAAAAAGCTGAAATTACCAAAAAAAAAACCCAGCTGAGAAGTAGCTGAAAAGGCAAAAAGAAGCTTAAACTACAAGAGGGAAGCGGAAAGAGCTGAAATGAGCTCCAAAAAATGTGGAATTAGTTATAAAGGTTAAAATTAGCATAAAAACAGATAAATAGTAGCTGAAATAGCATAAAAAGCTGAAACTAGCAGAAAAAGCTTAAAGGAGCATAACAAGTTGAAATTAGTATGAAGAAGATTATTTAGCGAAATGAACAGAAATTATCAGAAAAAAATAGAATTTATCTGAAAACAGTTGAAATTAGCTAAAAAATGCTAACAAGAAAGGTAGAACAAACTTAAATTAACAGAAGATAGCAGAAAAAACATGTTTGCCCAATTATGCTGAAAACCTCATTTACCCTGGAGACAGTTCCCACCTGCCAGAAGACTGCCACCATCATCCTAGTCCCAAAAAGCTCTAAAGTGACTGGTCTGAATGACTATCGGCCAGTGGCCCTCACCCCGATAGTCGCTAAGTGCTTCGAAAAACTGGTCATGTCCCACATCAAAACAGCCATCAGCATCAACGAGGACCCTCATCAGTATGCATACCGTGAGAACCGATCAACAGAGGATGCCATCTCCTCTGTGGTCCACACTGCGCTCAACCACCTGGAGCAGAAAAACTCTTACGTCCGTATGCTCTTTATGGACTTCACATCCACCTTCAACACCATGATCCCCCAAACCCTGATGGACAAACTATCCACACTAAGACTAAGCTCCTCCATCTGCAACTGGGTACTAGACTTCTTAACAAACAGACCACAGTTAGTGAGGATCCACAACCTCTCCTCCTCCACCATAACCCTCAGCACTGGCTCTCCTCAGGGATGTGTGTTG
>NC_056501.1:24381124-24381983 GCF_014905685.2 Nematolebias whitei
GCAACTGGCCCAGACAACATCCCCGGAAAAGTGTTGAAGGAATGTGCTGATCAGCTCTGTGAGGTGCTGGCAGACATCTTTAACACCTCACTTACCCTGGAGACAGTTCCCACCTGCCTGAAGACTGCCACCATCATCCCAGTCCCAAAAAGCTCTACAGTGACTGGTCTGAATGACTATCGGCCAGTGGCCCTCACCCCGATAGTCGCTAAATGCTTCGAAAAACTGGTCATGACTCACATCAAAACAACCATCAACATCAACGAGGACCCTCATCAGTACGCATACCGTGAGAACCGATCAACAGAGGATGCAATCTCCTCTGTGGTCCACACTGCACTCAACCACCTGGAGCAGAAAAACTCTTACGTCCGTATGCTCTTTGTGGACTTCACATCCGCCTTCAACACCATGATCCCCCAAACCCTGATGGACAAACTATCCACACTAGGACTAAGCCCCTCCATCTGCAACTGGGTACTAGACTTTTTAACAAACAGACCACAGTTAGTGAGGATCCACAACCTCTCCTCCTCCACCATAACCCTCAGCACTGGCTCTCCTCAGGGATGTGTGTTGAGCCCCCTCCTGTTTACTCTGCTCACATATGATTGTGCAGCTACCCATCCAGGCTGTCACATTGTAAAGTTTGCAGATGATACAGCGGTGGTGGGATGCATCACAAACAATGATGAGTCCAGCTACAGGCAAGAGGTGGAACACCTGGAGAGCTGGTGCAGAGAGAATAACCTTCACATCAATGTGAAGAAGACAAAGGAGATGATTGTGGACTTCAGAAGGAACAAAAACATCTACACCCCCCTGAACATAAGAGGATCTGCGGTGGAAGTGGTCTCCA
>NC_056501.1:24382083-24394497 GCF_014905685.2 Nematolebias whitei
TATGATTGTGCAGCTACCCATCCAGGCTGTCACATTGTAAAGTTTGCAGATGATACAGCGGTGGTGGGATGCATCACAAACAATGATGAGTCCAGCTACAGGCAAGAGGTGGAACACCTGGAGAGCTGGTGCAGAGAGAATAACCTTCACATCAATGTGAAGAAGACAAAGGAGATGATTGTGGACTTCAGAAGGAACAAAAACACCTACACCCCCCTGAACATAAGAGGATCTGCGGTGGAAGTGGTCTCCAGCTACAAGTACTTGGGTGTACACATGAATGACAACCTCAGCTGGAGCAACAACACCACCAGCCTGATCAAGAAAGCTCATCAGAGACTCTACTTCCTCAGACGGCTGAGGCGAGCTGGTCTGGGAAGCTCAGTCCTCACCTCCTTCTACAGGTGTGCAGTGGAGAGCATCCTGTGCTCGAGCATCAATGTGTGGCATGGAGGCTGCACAGCTGCAGAAAGAAAAGCTTTGCAGAGAGTGGTGAAGGCTGCACAGAAATCTGTCGGAATCAGCCTCCCCACCATCACAGACATCTACACCTCCAGATGCAGGAAGAGGGCCACCTGCATCATGAAGGACCCCACTCACCCAGCACACACACTTTTTGCCCCACTCCCCTCAGGAAGGAGGTTGAGGAGCATTAAGTTTAGAACCACTAGACTGAGGAACAGCTTCTACCCTGAGGCTGTTAGACTCATGAATCTCTAACTAGAATAATCACTGTGAAAAACCATATCATGTTGCTGCTGATCTGTTTCATGTTGCTGCTGATCTGTTTCAATGTTGATGTGTTCATGCGTGCACATCTGCTCACAGACTCATGTTCATGTTTGTGCTGATGTTCAATGTTTTATGTTATGAGTGCTTAGTGTATATTTAGTTGATGTTTTTCTTAGTTCATATCTTAGATGTTATTACTGTTTTTCTTATACATTTTATTGTTGGATGTAACTGGGACCCTGTGTACATAATTTCGCTCCACCACATGTACCACATGAGGTGCGAATGACAATAAAGAAACTCTGACTCTGACTCTGACTCATTGAGCCTCAGGGACTCGATTACAAGAGAGACCTGTTACATACAACATACAAAGTAGATGAGGAAAAGAGAACATGGGGTGGAGGAAGTAAAAAAAATCATGTCTCACACCATGTCCTGGCCTGGGCACAGTGTAAAAGATTTAAAAAAAAGGACCTCACAGCATAAACATCAACATACAATGACATCATAATACATTTATGCATAGAAGTTTCAACAAAGGCCATGAGATGTCCATGGACACTGCAGAAAGATCCAAAGTTCTGAATGTGATGGTACAGTGTCTATCAGCGGCACAATCTGATAAGGCCACAGATGTCCTCAGGGTGGGGGTGGGCCAGACAGAGCTTCTTAGTTTATGTATCCTCCAGGATCAATTTGAGATAAGCTGGCCTGTCCAAAGCCAGCGGGGAGGTCAAATTCAGATAAACAACAATTGTTTTGGGCAGACAGACTTTACTGACATGTCTGCCTTCAGTTCTGCTGGTACACTCAATGGCGAATCCAAACAGCCAGATCCGTGGACATTCCACCGGTCCGTGCTTGTTAGCCTTCTCCAAGGTCAAATCCTTGATGCCGGCGAGTCCTAGGAGCTGCAAATGGCCTATGATTCTCAGAAATTGTGTCCAACTTACAGTTCGGCTCGCAAAGCAAATTGAAGCTTGAAGCATGGAGTAATCCTTCATATAAGGCTGGCAGCTTTACTGTTGCCAAATCTGCTGCCGACGTCTTCCTTATTAACCGATAACCCAGGTATCTGCCAATTCCAAAGAGCAGAAACCCTGTTATCATAAATCCAATTATGTTTGCGTCTTCTCCATCCTCAGCAGACAGCACAGACAGGCGCATCATCTTCCAAACACCCCAGGAGTCCATGACATATCTAGCTGCGTGTGTCTCTTCAGGGCATGAGGGTTCTCCTGCACCCTGTCTGCTCTTAGCTCATGTTAGTTTACTTATTATAAACTGTGACGCACTGAACATGGTCTAAAAGCTTCAGCAGCTTTGTTCTGTAGATGATAACAAGGGTTCTAACAACCTTCTTGTTCTGATGATCATCAACCAAGGCCCAACTGAGAGAAATGTTGGTATTCTTAAAACTTGTGACGTGTATTAAACCCGTCTCACATTGTCACATCAGAATCAGCCTTTATTGTCATTGCACAGCAGCACAACGAAATTTCATTTCAGTATAAACCAGACTCATAAAAAGACTTTAGAGAATTGCAGAGGTAGAGATAAGGTCATGACTCTTTTTTTATCTCTTCATTGTTATAAGAGTTAAAACCATTTTGTCTCTAATCTGCTCAGAGTAAAAATAAATAAAAGTTGTGAAAGTTCAAAAGTTTACTCTAAATCCTCCACCCTGAGTTCAGTCGGAGTTCAAAACGCTCCACTAAGTAGAGAAAGTTAAAGTTTCTCATCGTTTTACAGATAACTGTTAAAAACACTGAGGCTTAATGTGAGACTGTTATATTGTAATAGTAATAATAATAATAATAATATAATAGATTATATTTGCAGTCACCTTTCAGGCACTCAAGGACACTGAACAGAGGGTATAATTAAATTAAGTCTAAATGCATTCAGTGTTCTGGTTGTAGTCATTAGTTAAAATTACTTGTAGTTAAGAAATGCGTCTGCTTTTATCAGTCAAATTGCTCATTTGTTTTCCCTATCATTATCTTTGTGTATACAGTTCTTCTGTTTCTGAAAAAAATTTACTTATTCAGAAACTTGAGTCTGTAACTGATTAACTTTCTTGTAAGGTTCATGCTCAATAATCCAGGTACAAAACCCCAACAATGTTCAATCAGGTCATCTGGACAGTGACTGAACATTGTTGGGTTTCTTATAAAGCTTCTTATAAATTCAGAATATATAGATAAGAATCTGCTGGATCAGCCGTGTGTTTGGAAACTTGACTACAGCTTTTATTTGATGTAAATCTCACACACTGGCTATGAAATACCCATAACCAGAGGGCTTATTGAATTTTCTTCTTGTTTTACCGAAACGTAGCTGGTCACAGACTTATTCTTATAATTTTCCCTGGAAAGCATAGACTGAAAATGCAAGGTGTCATTTACTCTAATATGGTATGTTTATTTTTGACTCCTTCCTTCTCCTCAGGCTGCTCCCAGAGCAAACCAACGACCTGATATGTCAGGAGAGCCGATCTTCACACCTGCTAATACTGTCACCTCGAACTACCAAATGGACAACTGGTACTATGAAGACCCCGGTGATGTTGGCAGAGCATCTGTTAGTGCGCCCCAGATGCAGCAGTCCTTCCAGCAGGCCCAACCGCTGCCTCTCTGCAGGGCGACGTGCGACTTTAACCCAGAAGAGATGAATCTGGAAGGCAGCCAATATTGTCTCAGTTTCATGAAGGTCTGTAAATCTGCTCATACTTTACTCAGCAGGAAAACTTTGTGTTTATTGGCTCAAGTTGTTGATGTGCAAATGGTCTCTTCTAAGTCAACAACCACCATCATTAAATACCACAATTTTCGCTGTATAAGTCACAGTTTTTTGTATAAATTAGCATTCCCTGTGACTTATACAGTAAAGCGACTTATTTATGTTTTTTTCCTGTATTTATAACCCAAATTTTGGCTGAGATCTTATTTAATCCATTCTGACATGGAAAATACTGAACACTACCATTTTCAGCCACTAGAGGGCTCTTAACTTATATGGCAAGCCTGCCATACTGAGCCATTTTCTTCTTGCGCTGGAATAATAATAATAATAATTTTGTACATAATTTCATTCGACCACATGTACCACATGTGGTCGAATGACAATAAAGAATATCTGAATCTGAACTGGAGCAAACATCAAATCAGCTGCATTTCGCTGTGCCGCCCAGGTAAAATGCAGCTGATTTGATCATTAAAGTGCATTTATTAAGGAAAAGTTAAACTGAGACACACCTTTGCTATAATTTCCAGCAAAAAATAATTGTTTTTAAGTGTTTATCTTGTTTAATTCTTGTTAAAGTCCTCCTGTGCACGCTCCCACGGCCGTCATTTGGCAGCCAATTGATTTTTGGCACAACACCGGCCCACGTTTCCGGGTGGTCAGAGGTGACGCGTAACAAACACGACGTGTCAGCGGTGACTCATAATAGATGCGACGTATGCGACGAAGCAATGTATTTTTGTTTTTCTTTCCACTTTATTAGACATAATTGGACTGATGCGACTTATACGGCTGCAAGTACGGCAATATTAATTATACAATGTCCTCTTTATTAACAGAAAATGTTCATAACTATCATAATATTAGTAGTTGGAAAACTTTTGAAATTATTTTTTATATGCTGTTCATTCCATTTTTAAAACCTGCTGAAAATAAAATAAAAACATAGACATAAAGACATAAAAATGTCTAGAAGTCAATTTGATTCATTTTTACATTCTAACTTGTAAAAGTTTGGGCAGTCCTGACTAAAATATTTGTTTCTGTGCCTGAGTGTAGAAAATGTTTAGCTAAAAATCTTAAAGAAAGCTTGTTTCTTTTTTTCTTTTTCTTTTTTAACAATATATATTTTTTCTTTTTATAAATTTTCTACAAGGAAAAACAAAAACACAAGGTTTTGGACATGGTGCTGAATTAAAACCTTGTGTGCTTGTCTTTTCAAATATCACAGCTTGTCAACATGTTTTGTATACACCTAATGTTTGGGGAATATTATTTTTTCCACCGAGAGACCTGCACTGTGCATGAGATCCAGTTCCAGATAGAGAAATTTTAATTTAAAATCCTGGAAAAACCTTCAGCTTACATCTCCTGTGGTATAATGTGTTTAACACTGTGTATTTAGGGCAAACAAAAATTATTTATCTTTGGTCTTTTTATTTTTCCCCTTACACTGAAATGTAATTTGTATTATTGAGTTCAACATATGCCCAGAGGATGATTATTCCACCCCCATGCTTTACCAGTGTAGTGTTGAGTGCAACTTTTCTCTATCACCATCATCAGTCCTTTATCTGTTTCACAAGTATGGCTTCGCAGATAAAAAGAGCTTCATCCCCTCATCTTTTATTGAACCTTCAAAAGACTTGTTGCAATCAAATGAGTTCATTGATTTTCCCATCTAACAATCTTGCAAGTAGTAGTTTAAAACAGCTAGACCTCAGGCTGAACTCTGTTGTGCCATGGTTTCTTAAATTAGACTGCACACAGAGAAGCTCCAGGCTGGTGGTCTTTGCAGCAACCCCAGTTAATGGGGCGGAGATGGGGTAGAGGCAAGGCTGCTGACCTGGGACCAGAAAGTCATATAGGTTCAACTCCCCGCCGTGCCTGCGTGTCGTGGCGTCCATGAGCAAGACGCCCAATCCCTAACTGCTTCCCGGATGCTTACATAGCTTCTTCCTCACATTATTACAGTAACAAGCACGAGTGTCTAAACTAGTGAAAATCAGTCACTGCTGATATTAATTTTGAATTGTATTGTTAAAAAACAACAATAGTGCTTCATAACATACAGAAATGGTTCAGCAAATCGGGTCCTTGTCTGCAGTAATAAGGGGCTTTATGGGTCTTTTTTTTTGTAACGAAAGAGTTGAGCCTAAGAGGCAAAGCTCTTCCAGCTTTCATCTACAGTGAGTTCAGTTTTTGTGTGACTGAAAGAACGAGATTCCAGATATAAGCTACTGAACTTCAATTCCTTCATAGGGTGGCCAAATTCAGTATTAGAGATAAGGTGAGGAGCTTTTTAATCCAGGGGGAGCTCAGAGTATCCTGAGTATGCTGCTCCTCAGCATCAAAATAAATCAGCTGAGGTGTTTGGGGTATCTGACTAGAATGTCTCCTGGTTACCTACCTTTGATTGATTCCCAAGCATAAGCCACTCTGAGGAGACCCCAGGCAGACTGAGAGCTCACTGGTGGGATTATGCAGCCCCTCTGGGACTGGGAATACCTTTGGATCCCCGGAAGAAACTGGAGCGTCGCTGGAGAGAAAGATGTCTGGGTTTCCCTTCTAAACTGGTTGACTCTGCAACCCGACCACATATAAGCATCAGAAAATGGGTAGATAGAGATGCTGGTTATGACAATATTCATTAACTGACTTCTGTGGGTTTCTGTGGTTGACCTCTTATCCATCCTTCTTTGACTTTGTTAAAGTTTGTAATTATGTACAGAGCATGAAATATTACATAATGGTCATTACTTTTTTGTTCACTTGACTGTTTCAGGGACAGAAACCTGAGGCTTGAGGAGCAGAGGTTATCAGCCTCTTCTGCACTGGTTGTTTATTCAAAGGATCGCTGAGGCTGTTATATAAAGCCCCTCAGTTCTTGACTGCTCTCCATTAAAGCACACTTCAGCTGCCTTTCTTTTTAATGCAGGTGGTCAAATGTTTTTTTTTTTTTTTTAGACTGGCCATAGAAAGCACTGACACAAATGGATCTGATGTCACATGTTCCAGCAGAAACTCTTTGAGAGTTTCTGGTCTGAGTGCTCAGTCTCCAGAGTGAGACATCTTTGTTACACCCATCTGATGTCCCGTTTTAACGGTCTTACCTATTTCTGCTTTACAGGGGGACATCCTTACTGCCATCAGACGAGTCGATGAGCAGTGGATTGAAGCCAAGCTGGGGGAAAACGTTGGGCTTTGTCCTAAACAGTTCATCGAGGTGAGTTACGTACGTTTCTTGTATGTTTTGCACATGGGTCAGACAGCGTTGCCAGATGTATTGAAATGTTGTGGCTGGACGTCACCGCCTGGACTAGCTTGATTTTTTAAATTTTAATCTTTGATTATTCAGTAAAGGTCACTCTTGTGCTGGAAAGCGCTGAGGCAGAAAGCTCATCTGTGAAGCTGTGCTGTGTCTGCAGCTGCTCATTAGTGTGACTATGTGGCTTACTCAGGTTTGCTGGGCTTGCTTAGCTAGCTGGCTGTCATTTGTTTTCCTCTCGACTTTCTGCCTCAAGGAATTAACATCATCTATGCTGGGGAGAGTTGAATTTGCTCTTACAATGGGGTCATTGCAGTGCCACATTCAGCTTCTCTAATGTATGGGTTTTTCTATAGAGTTTTTCTTCCTCTCATTAGACCTCTCCTTGTCTTCCACCTGCTTTTGTCTTCTCGTCTTCTTTGACGATGCTTTTTAAAATCTGTGGCAGCCTCTATTCTTTCTACTCCCACTTTCTCCCCTCTCCTCTCCGAGCTTGTCTCTTCTCGTGTCATGCAGCCAGGCGTAAAGACACAGTAATGCTTTCTCTGCTTGGGTGACATAACAGCACATCAGTGTGCCGAGTGGAAGCATTAACCCTGCCATTCCTGTCTGTCTGCCTGCCCGTCTGTGCAGCTTCGTTCTCAGCATCAGTCAACTCTTCTTGGCTTATTGGCTGCTACTTATCCTCCTGCCTGCCTTCCTCGCCAGCCTTTCCAACAAGTTGTAGGGGTGAGCCGAGTAGTGATAAGTGGGTGTGTTTAGACAGCCGTTTTCCTGATCAGCAGGAGCAGAGGTTGGCAGTCAATTGTAGAAGGTAGGAGCTTTTTTTTAAACGCTTAAGACATTCTGCGTTTGTTCGTTTCACTTTTCTTTTTTTTTTCCTTTTGGGTTGATTTCAGCCAAACTCGGCTGCTGCCAAACTGCTAAAAGGAAGGCGTCGAAGTAGGAGTGAGTCGGCAGAATTTTGCCATCAGACAGGGAGTGGGGCCAAAGACAAGACCACTGACGCGTCAAATTGGGCTGCCCATTACGGAGTCCCTCAAGTCCTGGCAAAGACGCCCATCATCAATGCGTTGCCTCACTCCAGCCAGAGGAAACAGCCCACAGGCGAACGCAGCAACAGCTTTCAGACGCCTTCCGACAGCTACAAACCTCAGGGTCATCCACAACGCCTCTCAACGCCCTCTGGCCTCCCGCGGACCTACACTTACCCCTTTGGGGTGAGCTCTCGTCGAAGTAGTCGGCACTCTGACTCTCATAGACACCAGTCACAGGTGAGTCATCTGCTGCTTTCTTAAGTGCCTTGTTCTTTTATCTTTTTTCCTATATCCGTTGAGTCTAAGTGCATTTGGCTTTGTTGTCTTGGCAGTGATTTGTTGTAACAAGAATCACATTATTGGCACTTCTTTTGGGTATGAGTCACTAAGATATCAAGTTGGCCTCATTAGTGCAACGAAGGAAGAGGAAAAAGTGAGAATGTGGGATCACCCTTGTGTTGGCTGTGATTTGATTAAGAGGCTCTTATTAAGAGAACACAGATGTGGAAAAGCATTAGATATAGAAGTGAACCGTAACTTTGAAAAGGTAGTTAATCATCTGAGCTTTGGTACTAAAGCCAGGGATTTTCCTCTGAGATGAATTACAGTCTAACAGGGTGTGTGTGCTCTTTTTATACCTCTAGCTCAAGCAATGTCTTGTTCTCAAAATGAAAATCAGCACAGCAAGAAGAAGAAAAAAGACGAACTCCTCAGGCCGCATAGATGACAGAATTGTGTTTAAAAGGCTCATTTTAAGTACGTCTGCGACTTAGAGACACAATGTCATGGGAGAAAAAAGGTGTTGTTTTTTTCCTGTTATACCATTTAGACACATTACTTCTTGAATTATTCAGCTTTTTAAAAGTTATTTCTGTTCAAAGGTTATGAATAATTATTGTCATTGTCATCAATTTGTCTCTGCAAAACCGTAGTCCCAATTTGTACACAGCAGTTCACATTTTGTGCCACTTGGTTACAAAACCGTAACCACTTTGCACCCATACATTTACAATAAGCACATATTCACACATGCATATGATCCTGCATGCACTCAAGACCTTTGTGACCCTGGATGCACGTATCTGTACATGCTTACCACAGGCTCAATAGTGCAGGTGTAGTAATGCAAAAGCTGCTTGTATGAAATACAGAAAAAGCACAACCTAGCCTGTTTATTTTTAGGCAAACATAATAAATTGATCAAATATATAAAATATATATAAAAAGAGTTTAATGCCTGATTTAAATAGAACTGCATATTTAAACGTTCTTTTTTTTCTTGATATCCAAGGTTATTCAGAAGAAAAAAAGTCAGTCCATAATGCTTAATTCAAAAAAAGTACCGGGTGATCACAACTAATCACACCAAAGTAATGATAATATTAGTAATAAAACTGTGGGTTGAAATCATTGACAGGGTGGGTACAAAATGGATAAAAATGGTGAAAAGTTACCATAGCTGCAAAGGCAGAATTTTATAGAGGGATACATTTACTTGGAGCCATACAAATGCAATAATAGACCAAAGTGGATTACTGCCGTCTTAACTCCATTTTAACATATTTCATAGCTGTTCTCGCAAATGTTATTTTATCTGTCTTTAAACTGCTAGCAATTTTACAGTGAGCAGTTATTTCTTGTAGAGATATTATGATATACAATAAAGTCCATGCTCAATAATCCAGGTATAAAATCCAACATTTTTCAGTCAGGTCATGATATACAATACAATATGATATACAATATTCCTGCAGAAAGTGACTCAGGCTATACTGGAAGTGCTACAGCTAGCTGCTATGACCACTATTTGTGCTCGTAAATAATTATAGAATTCTATGCGGTGTTTCCCCTACATTACTTGCCTTGGCAGTGTGCTCATCTCTATGATTTTTCTCGAGGGGGGTGGGGGCACACAATCAACCTTTATTTAGACAGGTAAATCCCATTGAGCCTCAAGGACTCATTTACAAGAGAGACCTGATAAACACACAGAGACACGTCTGTGTTGTGCGCTGCGCTGTTTGTACCGTCAGTTTTCGAGCCGGTGGAACATCTCAGTATGGAACAGCTCAGTGTGGAACAGCTCAGTGTGGAACAGCTCAGTGTGGAACAGCTCAGTGTGGAACAGCGCTATCTCTGTAGCATTGTAGCTAGCGCATATGTCTTTTGCGCCACTAGCTTAATGCTACGTCAGTGCTGGCAGTTGTTGATGGTGGGGAGTCAGTTCAGTAGGCAGGGCACTTGGTTCTGTTGACAGGCCTGTATAATGGTAGGGGAAACACTGCTGTGTAATTAACTGTAGTGTGAAATTGATGCAGGTGTACCAAAGTTTTATAAAATAGTGTCCACATGAATCCCTGTAAAATTGGTTAAATTGGACTCATCCTGTGGTCTGGACTGTGGTCCAGTTGGTCAGCACTTTAGCCTGCCAGCAATAATAATGCAGGTTTGTCTCCAAACAAAGGTTTTCTGTGTGAGTTTTGCATGTTCTCTTCATGCACGTAAAGGTTTTCTCTTGTTACTCGGGTTTCCTCCCCAAATCATGCATGTCAGGTTAAATGGCTTCACTCAACTGTCATCAGGTTTGAGTGAGAGTTGGGATTGTTGTCTGTCTTTCATTTCAGTGTAGCCCTGTGATGGACTGATGACCTGTCCAGGGTGTAAGCTGCCTTTTGCTCACTGATTGCTGGAGAAATACACCCAACTCCCCACAACCCTGAATGGGTTGATGGATGGAGGGAGGGAGAGACTAAAAGTTGTTTTAAGGTGGCAGTAATCCATTTCGGTCTTTGCCCTGCCTGGACTAGTCCTTACCTTGTCGATCCGATCAGAATTCAACCATTCTTTCCCAATTTAGGTCGTTCAAAGAGCTATCTACACCAGATAAGATATTGCTTGCTCATAAACTTTCAACAGAACTCCACTTCATAAGATCTGAGCTATTGCTTTAACATTTGAAAGCAACCTTGTAAATTAAGCAAAGCCAGTGTTTGCAATTGGAAGCTTTTGTATTTCAATTTTTCAGGATCATTGCTTTTACAATCAACATTATGCTGAATGCGTAACATGGTTGAATGATTTTATCCTGTAAACTGACATGATTAATTTAGCTGTCATTGACCTATAGCAGCTGAAAAGTTTTGGTCGATTACACATCAATAAAGGGACACATTGCAGCTCATTTAGCTGAGAAACGATAAAAACAGAGTACAGTTTAATAGTCGAACTTTTAGCTTCAGTTCAGTGAACGTTTATAAGCTTGTGGATGATTTAATAATATAGTTTTGACTTCAGAGACGAGGGTTTCTTATGACTCAGCTCAAATTTCACAGCTTTAACCTGGAGTTAAAACATGTTTGAAAGTGAAAATACGTTTTACATGTTGGAAAAAAAAAATCATGAAAGGAAGAAGGTGGAGGGAACACAAGATTTGTGATATTAAAACAAAAAAAAGAGGAAATGGGAGCGATAAGTCTGGAAGGGAGAACAAATGTAAGGAAGTACTGGCTTCGAGCTGAAAAGAAAAACAAGACGCAAGTTGTTTGTTGCAAAAGGCATGAAGGAGAGAAAAGAAGAGAAGGAGGAGGAGGAATGAGAGATGGATGGATGGAGTGGGAGGTATGGAGAGTCCCTCAGTGTGTCTGCTTATCTCTCTCATGCTGATAATGATGAGTCACTTGTGGAGTTGTTACATAACATACCCCGCTATCCCCTGCCTTCAGACTCCTTCCTCTTCAATAAGCAGGTAACACTTTTCACATCAGCGGCCCATTAATGGCTGACAACCCCCCTTTTTTAAAAGCAGAGGGAACATGTCCCTTAAAGGCCTCAGTAATCAAGCCAGCATGTATGCTATTCTTAACCAGCGTCCCATCAGCTCTCACCTCTGGCTCTGCTTCTTGACTGAGAGCTGCAGCTTCACTCCCACTGTGGATGAAAGAATGGGCATTAGTGTGAATATTGACATGGTTATGTAAGAGCTAAAATTTAGGATGAGCGTGAGCCAAAAGCTAACAAAACAAACAATCTTTAATCATGCTTTACAAATTGTTACTGTTGGATGAAATCATGGAGTACAGAGACATGGAGTGTTGAATTAAAACTAGTTAAACCGACACATGTTAAACTAAAATCATTATTTGATGAGAAGGGACAAAGTTGTAGCCGTTTCGGTCAAACCTTGAAAATTGCGTTATGCCTGATCTCATGCTATTGTGAGCTCTTCCTTGTACTGTAAACGCTCAGAGTATCTGTTGAGGATGACTCCCAGTTACCAGGACACAAAAGTTTAGCTCAATACTATGGGCACAAATTCCAGTTCAAGTTCAAGTTGTGTTTATTTGTCATATGCAGGTTAACACAAGGTTAAAGGTACAATGAAATGCTCAGGATAAGAAGAACCGATATGATTCGCTAAAAAAAAAAGTCAAAGAACAAACAAACAAGAAATACTAAAAGCATGCAATAAGGGTACAAAAATAAAGTACCACAAAGTGAAAAAGTAATTGTAAAATTTACAACGTCCGAAAGAGAGATAGTAAACAACAACATGGTAGAAATATAACAGCTCAGCAGGATGAATTTGAATGAAAAAGTATTTCAAGGTAGTAATATAAGCTAAAATGCACA
>NC_056501.1:24399497-24412467 GCF_014905685.2 Nematolebias whitei
GTAAATTAGTTTATGAACTTTGTCAAGTAAATTTATGATTTGTGCATGCATAGATAGGAATTTGTTTGTGTAAAAAAGATTTGTACAGTATTTGTAAAAAAAAAGAATGTACACAAGTTGCAAATCTTTTTTTGCTAATGTCTGTTAACAGATGAGAAGCCCAAAGCTATGTGTAAAACTCTGCACGTGAATTTCAATTTGCAAGTACAAATTATGTCGATGTCGGTTTATTTCTCTAGCACATAAAAACAACAAAAGCTGACCGAAGTGTTTTATAATTAAGTCAGATTAAAAAGAGTAAAAAAACATCTTGTGCCACTCAGATGCCAAGGAAAAAAATATGAGTCTTAAGCAAAGATTTAAAAGTTGCAACAGTCTCTGATGTCTTTAAGTTATCAAGTAAACTGTTCCATAGTTTTGGAGCAGCATCTGCAAAAGTCTGATCACCTCTGGACTTCAGTTTGGATCTGGGGACATCTAACAGAAACTGGTTGGTAGACCGGAGTGCTCTTACGAGAGTGTAGGTGTTAAGAAGATCACATAAATAAGACGGGGCCAGACCTTTTAAGACTTTAAAACCAAGCAATAAAATCTTAAGATCAATCCAGAAGTGGACAGGAAGCCAATGAAGAGGAGCCAGGACAGGGGTTATGTGTTCATGTTTTCTAGATGCTGTTAAAAGACGAGTTGCTGCGTTGTGGACAGTTTGTAAGAGTGATATAAACATGATTTATCTAAACCAACATACAATGAATTACAATAGTCCAAACAAGAGGTAATAAAAGCATGAATCATGTTTTCAAGGACTCTGAAAGGGAGATAAGACTTCATCTTGGCAATGAATCTTAGATGGAAGAAACTGGATTTCACAACTGCATTTATCTGTTTGACTAATTTAAAAGCACTGTGAAAAATAACTCCCAGATTCCTGACAGTGGAGTGGCTGTATGAAGCCAAGAGGCCAAGAGTGTCAAGGGTGTTAATTTATCAAAGCTGATGACTTCCATTTGATTTTCACCTAAATTCTAAAAATTTAGTTTTACCCAGTCTTTAATGTCATTTAGACAGTTCAAGAGTGGTTCCAGTGGAGTGACCCTGTCTGACTTAATGGGCAGATACAACTGAATGTCATCAGCAAAGCAATGAAAAGGGATGTTATGTTTTCTAAAAATGGACCCCAAAGCCAACATATAAAGATTAAAAAGCAGTGGACCTAAGATAGCCCCTTGAGGGACCCCAAAGATTAGAGGAGCTGCAGATGATGAACATCCCCCTAAATGAACAGAAAAACTCCTGTCAGTCAGGTAAGACTAAATCAGGTAGAATTATGACCGGATTTTTCTTCCTCTTAGCTGCTTGGTCAATGTCACGTCAATCACAAATTTAACAATCCAATCAGAGAACAAATGGGTTTGGCTGTCACTTTACTGTGCCATACATCCCGGATTAGCATTATGTTATGGTTTAGTGGAACAAAAACAAAATCATTGTCCAGATATATATTTCTAAAAATCAAGTTTGGTTACTTTGGGTAGTTTTCAGTCACGTGTCCTGCTATCTACCCTGACGGAAAAAAACATTACTGTGCACAGCGATGATCTGGCGTGACCAATAAGACTGTTATGGAGGTGAAGAACCAGGAAATGTTGAGAGCCACAGGAGTACACTCATTTTTGTAGCAAACATTTGATCAAAGCCAAGATTTGGATTACGTTGTGGTTTTTGATTCAGTTGTTTAGTTCTGAGTTTTGTTGCTTTGGTTTTATGTAATGAAGATTAGTGTATGAGCTATAATAACATAATGAGATAGTGTTGAAAACAGGCTAATGCTGACAAGCTAAATGCTGTCAACATGCTCAGGAAGCTTTCAAACTGAAGCTGACTGTACCGGTAGTTTTACATTTAAGTAAAAAAATCAGATGTGAAATTACTGACTATCTGACAAAAGGAGTTTTGAACTCACAAAATTGATTTACAAGCACAAAATATTTATCACTGGAACGCACTATTTCTGCATTTGCTAAGCTTGATTAGCTCTGGCAGCCATCTTGATTTAGCTTGATTCTGAATGGTAATGAGTTGTAGATGTACATTCAATGTTTACATTTTAAAGAGTTTCACTAAATTCTAACCAATAGTTCATGAAATATTTTGCAAGAGGATGACTCTCAGCTACTACCACATCAAATTTTAGCTCAACGTCTGTAACAGTGACTGAGTTATAGCCATTTTTATGTTGGCTAATGCAGATTAGCTGTTGTCTTTAGTTGGTGCACATCTAATAATTACTTTCTGGAAGTTTCGTTCGCAGACATAGACATCCACAAAAACATGCTTATCACTTCACCTTCAGAGACTGGTGGGAATATGTTTGACTTATTTAGTCACATTTGTTGGGTGAACAAAGTACAACAAAGAATGCGAGGGAGATAAAATATAGAATCAAAGACAAAATGACATATAACTACTAATATGATATTTTGGGGATCTATTGCAATGCATGATGTATTTCATTAATGTTAAATTTTATCCTATAATGCAGAATATGCTTTGGAAATTGTAGTATGTCAGGACAGCTGTTGCTGTGGACATCCTAATAATTAATTATTCTTAAGGCTAGTTCAAGCACAAAAAATATTAACTGTTTAATTAACAATGGATTCTTTCTTTCTTTTTTTTTTAGTTAAATTTCTTCCATGTGACCAAGATAACTTGAGAGTGGAGTGTATAATTAGTGACATGAGACGCCATTTATCTTTGACCCATCAGAATAAATGCAGTCATTTATTTAACAGAATCAATATTTTACATCAAACATGTACACTTGATTTGCTGATCTATTTCTGATTAATAAACTTATTAGCAAGTTCAAATAAGAAGACAACAGAGGATTACTGATGGAGAATAATTCATCTCTGAAGGCATTTAGCTTGATTTACTGGCGAAGAGGTTTAAAGAGGAGAGATTTGGATGGATGGAGGAAAGTATGTTGACCAAGAATGGCACCCTTCATCCGACCCCAGCTCAGCCCCGGTACGCTCGGTGCGTGATGACTCGTGACGACTACCTGAGCAGAAGATAAATCAGTTCCGGAACAGAGGTCCATTTCCACGCTACTTTTCAGCGTCTCCGGTCAGAGTGGCTGAGAATTGTCCGAAGTAGTGTCCAGATACTCCATTCAACAGAATAAGCTTCCTTAGAAGGAATCTTCCTTAGAAGTTGAGAGCATTTAATGCTCGGGGTGAGATCACAGCGAGGCGTGCTGTGAATCCGCTGAAATGGACGGACCCTTGGCTCATGGTCCAAAATCCATCAGCTATTAGAGTAGAGACTGTTAGACCTTAGCCTCATGTTAGTCTGAAAGTTCCATTAAGACTGAAAGTTCCAGTAAGCCTGAAAGTTCCAGTAAGACTTTTAAAGGGTATCCACTTCCTGTTACTTGGTACTTCCTGGTTGGTTAACACAACCAGCAGGGGTGGAGTTTTAGTGATGTCAGAGGGTTATTAGAAGTCACAGACAGCAGAAATGTTTTTAAGAATAGTTAGTAACAGACAGGAAAATATTTTGAAGCAGTGAGAGACTTGCAGGTGCCAGTTCTTATTTACGGTCTGAGAGTTTTAAAACAAAGCACTTCGTTCTCGTAACTTGTTCTCTGACTTCTGACAGACATTAAACTCCACTCCTCATTCAGTCAGAAGTGTAAAATGCACAATTACTTTGTAAATAGACATTTAACTTGTATGATCTTAGTCTAATGAGGTTTAAAAATCATTAATACTGTTTCACAGTTGATTTAAATGAGTGGTTTACTTCAACATTAGAAATGGTATGAACTGAACACACTTTTGATTATCAAGATATTGCAAAATAGTAATGATAATAAAAAAAAGAAGAGTGTTCTTTCAATTGATTAATTCAGGATAAAATTAAATAGTCTCTTGATGAGATAATTTGTATTTCTGGATTCAAATCAATGAAATAACAGTTCCTGTCCCCTGAAGGTCTTCAGAGACAGATTGATGTAGGAGGTCTAGTTCACTACAAAATTATGCAAATCCACCTTTCTGTTTGACTCGTACATGTTTGCGTGTAGAAAGGAGAACTCTAAATAAAGTTTAATGAAGAAAACTGTTTTGTTTTGAGGCAGGCAGCAGCAAGTGCTTCTCTTTGTCACATTGTGTGTAAAGTTATTTATTAAAGATTTATCAGTAAGGTAAGAAAGTGCATGTAACAAAAAAAAATCTGAAAAATATTTATCTTACAACCAATTCAATTAAAGCACACATTTTCCATTAGATTTTTTTATATACAGAATTAAAAGTTTAATGAATGACTTTTTTTTAAAATCAGGAAACCTCTTTAGGGTTCAACATTTCTGCTTCTTCCAGGACTTTTCCATTTTCTGTGCTATGTATATTGGAGGAATTCAGTTTTTTGATGACAACATTAGGAAGTTTAGGAGGTTTCTATTTTACAGTGTCACATTTGTTTCCCCAGCTACTTTCTATCTTATATTCAAATAAAGGGTGAGGTTAATCAGTCTGAATCATATAAACAGCAGCTGTGTATATTTAATGAAAAGGTCTTAAAGCTATCTTTTTCCCCAGATAAAAACTATCTACATACTTAAATGTCCTTCTTTACTGTCAAGATCAGTGAAACACCACTAAAATATATGAATTAGCTTCACAACATCTTGTAAAATAGGATCAGTTTATTTACGTGTATTCTAACATACTTTAGTACAACTATGACAGGTAGTCATGTGGTCTTTTGACCAAAGCAGCAGGAAGTGTATCTTTTTAAGTAATTTATCCTACAGCTTCTAAAAATGTCAGTGTTAAAACAAATTTTATTAATTGAAGCAGGAAATCGATGCACAAGAGAAACAAGAAAAACTAGCATGAGAACTCAAACTAATATCAGACTTTGAACAAATACTCGCAGTTTGCAGCAAATGCAGTCACAAAGTTTCCTAAATTGAATATAAATGACATGTAGTGAACTCTCATTGTAAAACTGTTATAGTAAGCAGTTTTCAAGTTTTTTTATACAACTTTATGATTGCAGTTTCTGTTATTTTCATATATTAATTGGTTTTAAAGAGCTTCTGCCTGTGAAAATAGACTTTAGTTGCTCCCTGGCAGATAGCAGCTCTGCAGCTGCTGAGTCACAACATTTGGAATGACTCCTGAAACATCAACAAAGAACAATTCAATTCAGTTTATTTATGTAGCATCAAGTCACAACAGAAGTCATCTCAGGGCACTGAACAGAAACATTCATATATGCAAAATAATAAGAACTTTCATCTTGAGCGAGCACGAAGGTGACAGTGGAAAGGAAAAACTCCCTCATGAGGAAGAAACCATTAGGAGAAGCAGGCTCAGGACAAGCGACCATCTGCTTCAGAAAGTAACAGAAAGAAACAAATAGTTAAAACAAATGTTTTTTTTCTTTTAGCTGGATTATACAACATCACTGATGTGTCAGAACATCAAAGTTCATGCTCAATAATCCAGGTACAAAATCCAACAATTGTCAGTCAGATCATTTGGACAGTTTCTTCTTTTTGTTGAGAGACCGTTGTTGGATTTTTTTTTTACCTGGATGATTGAGCATGAACTTTGCTGTCTTGAACCACTTTGGCTGTGGCTGCCTGCCTAAGAGAAGTCAACGGGGGAGAGGACAACCCCCAGAAACTATCTTGTCACCAGCAAACTGGTTGGTCCACTGTAGGAGTGTACTGCTTAGTGGGGAAAACAGTTTGTTTTGGACTCCTCAGACTGATGAAGCCCTTCGGATGGAGGGCAAAATGTCTCTCAACAAAAAGAAGAAACTGTCCAGATGACAACAAAGTTCATGCTCAATCATCCAGGTGTCAAATCCAATAATTCTCAATCAGGTCATCTGGACAGTTTCTTTTTTATAGAGATATTTCACCCTCTATCCGGAGGACTTCCTCAGTCTGAGGAGTTCCAGAAACTGCTTCCCCACCAAGCAGTAAACGCCTTAAGTGGACCAACCAGTTTGCTGGAGCTAAGATGGTTTCTGGGGGCCGTCCTGTCCCCCATTGACTCCTCCCAGGCAGCCTCAGCCAAAGTGGTTCAAGGCAACAAAGTTCATGCTCAATCATCCAGGTACCAAATCCAAGATGACCTGACTGAACATTGTTGGATGTGTCAGAACCATAAAGATAAGGGTTAATAATTAATTGAATCTTTAACACACAAAACAAACATTTTAGTTTCTTGACTATATACTAGAATTAAGATCTAGGTATAATTTTTATTCAGGTTTATATTTGTGTGTGCTAAAATAGATGCTTAAGTTTAAACATGACAAATCTTTAATAATGGGGTGATACATGTGCCTGCAGGGCACAGCACATGTATCTTAACTTTCTTTTTTCACTGTACAGCCTTTGACAATAGTTCTTGCACTGGCAACAACGTAATTACTACTCCTCGTGTTTTGGAACTGCAGCACAGTCAGATGCAGGATCCAGACTTCAAATGGGAAACATCATGCCCACAGGCCAACATTAATGCTTAAAGTAGAAGCTGAGTGTTGATGCTATAAATAGCATCAATGAACGTCATGAAAAAGATAAAAAGCAAAAGCAAAAGGCAAGAGTTTTTTTTTGTGTCTTTATAAACAACAAGAAGACGTGGATATGTGAGAGGAGTCTATTTGATATACAAAGCTCATTAAGCCACTTCACATGGTGTAATGAGGGGGATTCATCTATTCTACACACTGGCTTGTTAACGGAGGACTCACCTTTGCGTCACTCTGTCACTCACCACCGATGATGTCAGGGCTGACTCACAGCCTGCCAACTTCAAGCCTGTCAAAACTTTCCCAGCTCTTACCCTTAAGCTGAGAAACTTAGATCATAAAGATAAGATTCTGAAGAAGTGTGTGTTTGTCTGTTTTTATGCTTTGTTCTACATGACTTTGAACGTCTATCATCTTGGCAAGTTGAAAGTAAGATTTATATAACTATGATATAAAGTCGGGACAAAGTAAAGGAAGAAAAGGGTTTTGCTGAAACACAAAAGGTTTTGACAACAAAGTCCATGCTCAATAATCCAGGTATACAATCCAACATTTTCAGTCAGGTCATCTGGACAGTTTCTTTTTTTTTGTGCTGAAACATTTCGCCTTCGATCTGGAAGGCTTCATCAGTCAAGGAAACACACAACAAAATGGATTCTTCTCCCAACAGCTTACTCCAAAGTGGAACAAACCAGTTTTGTTGGTGCTAAGATGGTTTGGTGTGTGAAAAATATCACAATATTAAATGGATCTTTCTGTGGTCACTACACCCTTGTGTCGTTGTAAAAAATTTTTGAAAACTGTACACTCACCCACCAGTTAAGAAAGTGCTTCTTTTATTTTATCTTATAAGCAAATTCCTGATGTCTTGTGCAAAAATGATCTCACTCTTTCTCTGAAAAAGTAATAATTGGTGAAGGTGGGAGTGCATCAAGGATCGGCTCTGAGCCCCTTCTTGTTTGCTCTGGTGATGGACCAACTAACAGATGAGGTCAGACAGGAATCCCCGTGGACTATGATGTTTGCAGATGACATTGTGATCTGTGGTGAGAACAGGGAACAGGTGGAAGAGAACTTGGAGAGGTGGAGGTATGCACTTGAAAGAAGAGGAATGAAAGTCAGCCGTAGTAAGACAGAGTACATGTGTGTGAATGAGAGGGAGGCTGGTGGAACAGTGAGGCTACAAGGAGCAGAGGTCACAAAGGTGCAGGACTTCAAGTACTTGGGGTCCACTGTCCAGGAAAATGGGGAGTGTGGTAAAGAGGTGAAGAAGACAGTCCAGTCAGGATGGAGTGGATGGAGAAAAGTTTCAGGAGGGATTTGTGATAACATGGTGTCAGCAAAAGTCAAAGGAAAAGTTTACAAGACAGTGGTGAGACCAGACATGTTGTATGGTCTGGAGACAGAGACATGGACAAAAAGACAGGAGAAAGAACTGGAAGTTGCAGAAATGAAGATGTTGAGTTTCTCCTTAGGAGAGGAAGATGGGTAAGATTATGAATGAGATCATCAGAGGTACATCACAGGTTGAACAGCTGGGAGATAAAGTTAGAGAGGCCAGACTGAGATGGTTTGGACATGTCCAGAGCAGGGACAGTGGGTATATTGGTAGAAGGATGTTAGAAATGCAGCTGCCAGGAAAAAGACAAAGAGGAGATATATGGATGCAGTTAGAGAGGACATGAAGGTATTTGGAGTGAGGACAGAGGATGCAGAGGACAGAGTGAGGTGGAGGAGGATGACTCGCTGTGGCGACCCCTGAAGAGGGAAAAGCCATAATTATAATAATAAGTTAACTATGGGTTTATTTAAGTGGATTCTTAAAATTAATCCTTTCTAGATGTTCATCAATGACTACTTTCTACAAGTTTCATAAAAAAAATTCTAGTGGTTTATAGGATATTTTGCTAATTACAGTAAACAACAAACAAACAGACCAGAGAACCCATATTGTCTTTTTGGAGGTGGACGATAAAAATTATAAGAAAATCTGGCTTCTCGAAGGCAAAATATACAGCAAGCAGTAAGGGAGCTCTCAAAACTTTTGCCGTTGTTGAATGTCAATGTTTGTGCGAGTTAAAAGACATCAAGTTGAACTATTTAAATGGACCTCAGCTGAAGGGATTCCTTCACAGTGACTCACTCTGAATTTACATGAATTAACATCAAAATCTAAATAAGTCGTTGAACTCGTGGGATGACGTTTTTTTGACGTCATCTGTTCAAACCTGCTAGAGTCTTGGGTGTTCTTATAAAAAGATATGGTTTCCCTATATGCAGATGTGCACTCGTGTTTTAGATTATTTTTTCTCATAACGCTCCATGCGTCAGGCTTTGCATTCCATGTGATAACTATTACACATTTAATGTATTTAAGGGGGAAAAGAAGATGACCAGCGGAACGCCGCCTACAGTCTCCATGGCTCTGGTGAACCCCCAAATGCCCTCTGCCTCTGCAGACGGCAAGAACTCCTCCACGCAGCAGCTCTCCATCAGCGTGTGAGTCACAGTTTAGCACATTGCATTAATGGCGTGATAATGTGGAGTAATATGTGCAACACACAAACGCCTGATGTAAAAATGCAGCACAGACTGGATAAGCATCATAAAATCTGTGGCGTTAAAAGTACTTCAATGTGTGACTCCAGGTGTGCTGTCCAGTACTCCTACAAACCTCGACGGCTGGAGGAGCTGGAGCTGAAGGCAGGAGAGATGGTAGGAGTGTATGGAAAGTTCAAGGAGGGCTGGCTGCGTGGGCTGTCGCTCAGAACAGGCAAAGTTGGCATTCTTCCCAGCAACTACGTCACCCCCGTGCTCAGGTGAGAGGCTGTGCTCTTTTAAGTGCTTATGGAGTCAGAGATGAACGGTGACTTAATATGTACAAGGACATTGACACCCGTAAATGCAAAATCAGTGTTTCAGTGCTATACTCAGATAGATTAATAGAATTAAGCAGGTTCAAGCTCAGCTTTTCATAACATGTCTTTGTTTCACTTCAGAACCTCAGCCAGAATTATCGAGACCAAAGCAGCTAACGCGTCCTCGCGGTACAACACGGTGTCTGGAAAGAAACCCACAGCAACAAAGAATCCTGCTGTGGTCCTTGCACTCGATAGGGTGACAGGTGATGGAGCGATGTACTCACCGGGACAGGTCTCATCTGTGCCAAATGGAGCACAGCATGCGATGTCGTCCGCTGGCGCCGCAAAACCGTCCTTCTATGGGAGTGCTCAAGGTTGGGACACTGTGAGGCGAGCTTTTAACCCACACAGAGGTGAGCGTGAAACAACGGTCAGATCCAACAATTTTCAGTCAGGTCATCTGAACAGTTTCTTTTTTTTGCTGAAACGTTTCACCTTCCATCCAGAAGGCTTCATCAGTCAAGGAAACACACAAAACTGATTCTTCCCCCCAACAGCTTACTCCAAAGTGGAACAAACCAGTTATGTCCGTCAGATCATTGCTTGATTTCATCTGAGGTTGAATATTTTACTTTCACTTCTTTTTCAGCCTCCAACCGTCCTTCTCATATGTCCACTTTCAACATGCCGTCCAACTCACAACCTTTTGCACAAGTTCAGGCATCGGGTTACTCACCTGCCCTGCAGAGAAAGAAGAGCATCATCAGGTCTAGCTCTAAAAAACCACACGGCTGGATGACTGAGCCAGCAGCGCCCTCTGCTGCTGCGTCAATGAAGGAAAAAGACTTCCTCTTAGCCACATTTCACCGTCCCAGACAGCCTGTAAACACACCTCAGTCCATCCTGGTCAAACCTGACGCACGCAGATACAATACAGACAAGGTAATGTTCGATTTGAAAAACAATCACGAGAGCCAAATCACGTGTCAATGTTTATATTTTGCTCTTCCACAGCCGCAAAAGTCGGTGCGGTTTCAAGTAGATGAAGAATCCCCTCCTCCAAGACGTCGCACCTCCTCGTGGTCGTCAGGAACCCAGCTTCACCTCAACTGCCGTCCAGGACTCTCGCCTTTAGAAGTATGGGCCCCGTCGCTCACCATGGGAAGAGATGGACCAGGGATTTTTCTCAAAGAAGGAAAAGGTCCAGTTCTCAGGAAAGGCCTTGAAACGGCCATCTCAGACATCAATTCCAAACCGCTACACTCACAGCCATCGCTGTCAGCCCCATCAGCTCAGTTCAGCCCCATCAGGTAAACAGGGTTTGGATTTTAGTCCACACAACTAACAAAACAGAGATGGATCGTATTGATTTTGACTCACTACGTTTTGTTTTGCTTTCTTCCAGGCACAGAGTGATCGCAACACATTTAGCCCAGATGGACTCAGAGCTCAGTCTGCTTCCAGGAGAGATGGTCCTGGTCCACAGACCCCGGCCTGACGGACGGGTCCTTGTCACACAGGAAAGCAGTGGGCAGACGGGTGTATTCCACAGCAATATTCTTCAGATCCTGGAGAGGCTCAGCTGACTCTGTATTTCTGCTGCTGTTGTATAAACGTATATTATTTCTTCGTTCAAGCTGCCAAATGTCCTCAACTGAGCAATTTGTGTTTGGGTCCAACAGTTAATCCTGTCAGATAACAATCGGAGGACTAATGTTGGCTTTTGGTCCTGAGAGCGTGGGAACATTTTCTGGAGAAACATTTTTATGTTCTTCAATGTGTGTGTGCATGTTTGTGACACTTAAAAGACGTTGCACTGAAACTTTATGACTTTGTTGTTTTATAACCGTGTTAAACACAGTGATGAGTGCCTTTGTCAGAACACACTAAGAAAAATTATATATGAATATATTTAGAGAAATTAAACTGTAAAATATCTGTACAGATTAAATGTTATTAAAAGTATAGTTCCTCAACATAAAAAATATTGTGTCTTCCATCTGGTGTCACTAGTAACCAACATGTAAGCATCGTTTTCCATCAGCATATCTTCTCATCATCTGCGTGCACCTAAAAGTTGTTTAAAGCCTAGAAGACAGAAAATGTCACCTGTTGACATGTGTTACTTGACAGATTTATGCATTTTTTTAAATTAATGCAAGTGGTGTGTTTCAGCAAATACTCAGACAGGGGCAACAGCAAAACTGGACAAGAAAAGCGCAGAATGTCTAGCAAGAATAATGTGGAATTTCTAATGCAGATAGGTTAATTACTTAGTAATGGACTTTTTTTTTATTGTAAAAAGCAAAGAATGGCTGAGACAGTGGATATTAGTACCATGTCAGCTACTGCAAAAAAAAAAATAAAAAATCAGTGAATCTGAATATCTGCAAAGGTAACATTTGTAAATCAACACTGAACTTCCACAACCTTTGGATTGTTAAAATAAACTGGTAATCCTAAATCTTTATATTTACACCCATCAGTTGAAGGTAAAGCTCTGTCCTACAAAATACAATGTCTATAAAACTTTAAAAACATTTCCATATGCCTAGACTAATTTAGGATTACTTGAAATTTGGAAAACTGTTATGTATATTAACAACTCAGTACCATATAATAAAGATATCAAGGTTCAATGTGACTTTATTGTCATTCACATCACATGTACATGAGGTGGTATGAAATTGTGTACTCAAGGTTCCACTTACACCCAAAAATAGCAAAATATGAGGTATGAAAATAAACAGTATACAAGGATCTAAGATACACACTAAACAATAATAACGTAATATAATACGGTGTATTAAACAGCAGCCTGAACATGAGTTTGTTGTGAGCAGATGGGTATGAATACAGCAGCTTATGGGTAAGAAATCAGCAGCATGGAAAAAGTGACATATCTCCATTTAAAGTGGCATTACAGTGATTTTTCTGGTTATGGATTTATGAGTCTAACAGCTGATCCTTGTTTAGCCATAAATGTAATGATATGAAGGTGAGTTAGCATTTGCCCATTTGCAAATACAGGTTTTGAAACCAAATATGTTGCTATCCAGTTTATGTGTTTTACCAGGATGTCCTTACTTTTTCCTGATTTAATATGTCAAAAGACAGTCTGAACATATATAACAGCATGAGTTAAAAATTATAATGAGCCCCATTATGATACAAAGAAAGAGCACATGAAGTCCCTCTGCTTTGAGCCAATAAAATGCTATACCAAGCAAAAATGGAGAAAAATACTTATATTTTAAATAAACTTAGTCTCATGTTTCAAGCATAGTGATAACATAACTAAATTGTACTGCAACATATTGCCATCTAATTCAAAATGATCCTACACGGTGCCACAAACAAATTGTTGTAGTGTCAACATTTCAGACATCATTGTTCAATTTGTAGAATAAATTTAATGGGTTGTCAAATTACAAGAGATCACATCTAAACTGACACCAAGCAGTATTTGGTGACATGCATGTTAACGAGTATCAAAGGAGCCACACAATTACCTATACAGTATTGACCTTATATATATATATATATAT
>NC_056501.1:24412567-24412887 GCF_014905685.2 Nematolebias whitei
TATATATATATATATATATATATATATATATATATATATATATAAGGGGGAGTGGTGGTGCAGAGGTTAGAGAGGTGGGCTTGTGATCCAAAGATCGCCGGTTCACGCCCCGGCCCCGACAACATCAAAATTGTGGGTGGGGTAGGTGAAACACCCACACTTGCCCCCACCCTCATTCGCCCCACTCTGGGCCCATGAGCAAGGCCCTTAACCCCCACCATGTGCTCCCTAAACAGGTCTCTCTTGAAAATGAGTTCTCGTGGCTCAATGAGACTACCTGTATAAATAAAGGCTAAATGAAAAAAAAAAAAAAAAAAAAA
>NC_056501.1:24412987-24416306 GCF_014905685.2 Nematolebias whitei
AAAAAAAAAAAAAAAAAAAAAAAAAAATATATATCTATCTATCTATATACTGTATACAGTATATAGATAGATAGATAGATAGATGATAGATAGATAGATGGATGGATGGATGGATGGATGGATGGATGGATGGATGGATGGATGGATGGATGGATGGTTGGATGGATGGATGGATGGATGCATCTCAAGCAATGAGTCGAGCTACAGGCAGGAGGTGGAACACCTGGAGAGCTGGTGCAGGAAGAACAACTTTCACATCAATGTGAAGAAGACCAAGGAGATGGTCATGGACTTCAGACGGAGCAAATACACCTAACCCCCCCACCCCCACCCCCACCACCCACCCCCCGAACATAGGAGGATCTGCAGTGGAAGTGGTTTTTAGCTACAAGTACTTGGGTGTGCACCTGAACGACAACCTCACCTGGGGCAACAACACTTCCAGCCTGGTCAAGAAAGCTAATCAGAGACACTACTTCCTCAGGTGGCTGAAGTGAGCTGGACTTGGAAGCTCAGTCCTCACCTCCTTCTACAGGTGTGCAGTGGAGAGCATCCTGTGCTCCAGCATCAACATGTGGCATGGAGGCTGCACAGTTGCAGAAAAGAGAGCTCTGCAGAGAGTGGTGAAGACTGCACAGAAGACTGTTGGAGTCAGCCTCCCCACCATCGCAGACATACACCTCCAGGAAGATGGCCACCAGCATCATGAAGGACCCCACTCACCCAGCACGCTCACTTTTTGCCCTGCTCCCCTTAGGCAGAAGGTTGATGAGCATTAAGTGTAGAACCACTAAACTGAGGAACACCTTCTACCCTGAGGCTGTTAGACTCATAAATCCCTAACCAGAAAAATCACTATAATGGCTCTTTAATTGATGATATGTGACATATTTGAGCTGCTGATTATCCATGCTGCTGATTTCATGCTCTTGACTATCTCATGCTGCTTCATATCCATCTACTCACTAGAGACTCATGTTCAGGCTGCTGCTTAATACACCGTATTATTTACATTATTATGTATTTAGCGTATATCTTAGATCTTTTAGTGTACTGTTCAATGTTTGTTTAACTATATTGTTATTAGCTATATGTATGCATGTACTGTATGTATGTACTTTGAATGTATGTGTGTATGTGTGTATGTATGTATGCATGTATGCATGTATGTACTTTTATTACAACGGTTTTGCTATTTACTGTGTAGTCACCGCTTCCTTTCAGTGCGCATGCGCAGCGCACCGACCTGGCAACAAGATGCGATGAAATGGCTACAACGCTGGTGTTTTAATTCTTCTAGTAACCCAGAGTCAAATGAACAAAGCACGTCAAACATTTCACAGTCAATATACGCAAATTATAACCGGCTCTCTTCGTTGTCATTATGCCGGTAAGTCGCCACGCATGTATTTGTTTTTGTTCTTGTAAGGGGTTCCTCCCTTGGGTGGATGTGATGCTAACCGGGTTAGCACTGCTAGCCTCTTACGGTTTTCGATGCTGAGGGGTGAAAGGGGACTGTTGTCGTTTTAAAACCTGGCTTTTTTCTTTACCATGATTAAACTTTGACCCCTGTTGTTTGGATCATGAATAGTATCGTTAGTGTAATCGCTGCCCTGCTTAACAACACAGCAAATAACGTAATGGAGAATCTCAAGTATGCAGTGGCGACGTTTGTCTCATTTGTTTACTGTCTGGAGGGACAACAGATGAAAACTAGCGCAAGGCTAAATCTGGTGCAATGCATCAAATGTTCTTACAATTATGTTGCACAGTGTCCCGAGTAAACAAAGTAGATTGAGCTGAATTTATATCTTAGCTTTTCCCGTTTACTGTCTGTCAGCTACACCCTAAACGTCCATCCACCTTTATCTCACATTCTAATAATATGTGCGACTTCTTTCTCGTTTCAGAGCAGTAAGCCTGACAAACAGGAGGTCAGCGATAATGTCAAAGTGGTGGTGCGATGTCGTCCCCTCAACCAGAAAGAAAAGATGATGGGCCACAAGCAGTCCGTCATTGTGGACGAGATCCGTGGGACCATAACTGTGAACAAACTGGAGACCTCTCAGGAGCCTCCTAAAACCTTCACTTTTGACACTGTGTTTGGACCTGACAGCAAACAGCTGGACGTCTACAATCTCACAGCCCGCCCGATCATTGACTCTGTTTTAGAGGGATATAATGGTAAAGTTCATGTGATTAAGCCACACATTGCTGTGCAATATGCACATTTTGCACTCATATCTAATGTATTGTTCATCTTTGTTTTTTGTGATCTATTTTATTAGTGATTTTGTTTTCTGTTACCTATTTCAGGCACAATTTTTGCATATGGACAAACTGGCACGGGAAAAACATTCACCATGGAGGGTGTGAGAGCAGTGCCAGAACTCAGAGGAATAATCCCAAATTCTTTCGCTCATATTTTTGGTCATATTGCCAAGGCAGAGGGGGATACCAGGTATAATATCAACACCTACACAAATACTGGATTACTGATGTGATTAGGCCTGTCACAATAACACATTTTGCTGGGCAATTAATTGTCTCAGAAATGATTGTGATAAACGATAATATTGTTTGAAATTTGACAAAAATTAGTAATTATTATCAAATTTAGGAAGAAATGTTAAATTTCCTGATGCATGCTCAATAATCCAGGTAGAAAAATCCAAAAAAGTTCAATCTGGTCCTCTGGACATTCAAAAAAAACAAAAAACAAAACAAAGCAAAAAATATATAGAAACGTTTCGTCTCTCATCCAAGAGACTTCCTCAGTCTGAGGTGCTGTTTTCAGCTCAGTCTCTTAAATAGCACCTTCTCAGAGTGGAACACCACATACAGAACACCATGGACTTTGTGGATAAGGTGAGGGATGTCATCATGGAGACTAATGAAACAATGGTCTCTTTTGATGTCACATCACTCTTTACGTGCATTCCTGTTGATGATGCAGTAGAGGTGGTCAGTTTAAGATTAAAATCAGACACCACTCTGAGCAGCAGGACCACACTTTCCACAGAACAACTGTGTCAACTCTTGAAACTGTGCCTGCAGTCAACCTACTTCACATATGGGGAGCAATATTATAGGCAGAAACATGGGTGTGCTATGGGGTCTCCAGTTTCTCCTATTGTTGCCAACCTGTACATGGAGGAGGTAGAAAAGAGAGCCTTGACGTCCTTTTCAGGGACACCACCAAGTCAATGGTTCAGGTATGTTGACGACACCTGGGTTAAAATTAAATCTCATGAAGTCCAACATTTTACTGACCACATCAACTCTGTGGATAAATACATCAAGTTCACACGAGAAGATG
>NC_056501.1:24416706-24459610 GCF_014905685.2 Nematolebias whitei
CAAACCCACCCACACAGACCAGTATTTGCAGTTTGACTCCCATCACCCTTTGGAGCACAAGTTAGGAGTCATCAGGACTCTGTATCACAGAGCAGACAGCGTCCCCACTAGCTCAGGAGCCAGGCAGAAGGAGAAATCCTACACAAAACAGGCTCTAGAGCAATGTGGATATCCTAACTGGGCCTTCCTGAAAGCAGAGAAGAAACCCAAACAGGACTCCAGTCAGCCATCAGGTGAAAAGGAGGAACCCAGACCCAGACCAGTGGTCATTCCATATGTTGAGGGAGTATCAGAGAAATTGAGACGTTTATTTTCTAAACATAACGTCCCAGTGGCTTTTAAACCCCAAAATACATTACGGCAAAGACTGGTTCATCCCAAAGATCCAGTCCCCCGGCACAAACAGAGTAATGTTGTGTATGCTGTTCAGTGTCAGGAGGGCTGTGATCATTCTTGCATCGGGGAAACAAAACAGCCACTGGCCAAAAGGATGGCCCAGCACAGAAGATCAACATCATCAGGCCAGGACTCTGCGGTCTACACTCATCTCCAGGCCAGCGGTCACTCTTTCAGGGATGAAGATGTTCAAATCCTGGACAGAGAGGAACGATGGTTTGAGAGAAGAGTAAAGGAGGCCATCTTTGTGAAAAGAAATCGTCCATCATTAAACAGGGGTGGAGGCCTCCGGGTTCAACTGTCCCCCTCTTACAATGCTGTGATTGCTAGTATCACTCAGCCCTCTGTGAGTAGTGAACAGCCATCAGTGTGCTAATGACCCATTGTTAGGCTGATGGTCCTTCTTGAGCATGTGATCAGCTGGTTTTGGTTGTCAGCAGCAAACTGGTTGATCCACTCTGAGAAGGTGCTACTTAAGAGACTGAGCTGAAAACAGCACCTCAGACTGAGGAAGTCTCTTGGATGAGAGACTAAACGTTTCTATATTTTTTTGCTTTGTTCTTTTTTGAGGTCAAAAATTTAATGTCCAGAGGACCAGATTGAACTTTTTTGGAAATGTTAAATTTGTTTTGAGTGTAGAACCTTTTTTGACCTCTAGATGGCAGTATAAGACTGTTTGAACCGAAGAATGGATAGTGAGGGAGCAGCGTGTCTAAGAAAAATGGGAGGGAGGCCCCATGGGCTGTCTCTCTTCGGTTCTCAAAATGGCGGATGCTCGGTGTGGTTTGAGCTCTTTAGCGTAGTATTTTTCACACAAAGCTTTTAATAAAAAAATTTGTAAATAAGTTCTCAGCTTCTTTTTGCAGAGAAAAATAACTTTACACAAAGGCACGGGTTTCAACTGTGATTTTGGAGCTTCGACAAGATGGAGGTTTTTTCCCCGAGGTCGGCCTGTTAGCTTAGCTTGTAGCTTAGCTTCTCAGCTTAGCTGCTTTTAACCATCCCAAAACGTAATTTTGGATGGTTAAAACAGATTTTAAAGAGAAAGTGCGGGGGTCAGTGAAGAGCACCGGAGTTGAGCCTTTTGTCAACCAGTGTCTTCAATAGAAAGAGAAAAATGCAAATAAACGATAAAGCCAATAAATGAAAATTAGGTTGATTTTTTTCATTTAACATGCGATTAATTGATTTATTGTTTATTGTGATAGGCCTAGATGTGATCCCGCCTGAACTCGCAGTGAACTGTGTTACAGATGAGCATGTTATTTTATGTCCTGACAGTATTAACACCTACTTGTGGCAAGGCTGGGAATATGGATGTTTTTTGTTTTAACTTGCAGCACTGCCACCTTAGGACTTTCACACAATGCAATAATTTATACTGGATACCAAAATGCACTTAGGTTCATTCACAAAGTAAGCGGGAAATGGTGTTCCAAGATAGAATATAAAATGTATTAAACACTTTATTAAAACCAATTTTAATGGAGGCAGTAGTGATTCTTAACAAAATAAATGTTCAGCTAAGACTGAGGCTTTCCAGTAGTCAGTCGACTAATAAAGACAATGGTTCAAGGCAACATAAAAACAGAAATTCACCCAGAAGCTGTGATGCACGGCACAGGAGTGGAAGGGAACCAACACCAGACTGGACTGCCACCTTCAGCCTTCACCTGGAACAAAAAATGAAATTAAATAAACAGCAATAAATATGCTAATAAGTAAGAATTGAAAATAAAAGATAACACGAGCCTTACATTCACATGCATACAAAATAACCAGAAATGGCCCCAGTATTTAGATCAGCCAGTCTTCTCTCAGGTAAGACACTGCCTGATTGTGTTGACTCATGCAGGCTGTGAAAGCCCACCAAGGCAGGCCCGAGCAGAGTAAGGATAGCTGGGATCAAACCAGTGCTGTGGTCTACATTTATGTACTGGGTATACTGTGCTTAGAAACCAAAGTACACTGGTTAGTGCAATGTAATCATCAATTTATTTAGATTTTTAAGCATATTGGACATTTCAAACTTTCTCTTATGTTTATATTTGAATAAATCTACAACAAAGTTTGTACAACAGTTGGCTTTGTATTAAAAACATGTTATAGAATTTATAACAGTATCAAAGCAAAATGTATTAAGTAGTAAGTACTGAAGTATTATACAAAAAACAGGTTGTACCAACTCAATGTGTCTATAAAATGTTCCAAATGTGTTGACAATGACACATGCCCAATAATGTCATGTATCATTGGGCACGTTTAAGTGGGTATACTGAAATTCCCAAGCTTTTCTAGTGGGTATACTTCGTATGCCCAGTATCACATAGACTACACCACTGGATCAAACTGAACCAGCTGACCCAGAGCAACGAATCAAAGTAAGCCCAATAAAAAAAAAGGGAGGGGGGCAAAAACAATTCAAAACTGTACCAAAATGAGCAGAGCAAAGCAAAACAGCAGGGTGTCTTGACATCTGTCTCTGCAACACAAGTATCATGGGGGAGTGGTGGCGCAGAGGTTAGAAGATGGGCTTGTGATGGGAAAGTCGCAGGTTCACTTCCCGGTACCGTCAACATCAAAATGTGGGTGGAAAAGATGAAACATCCACACCTCCCTCCACCCTCACTCGCCCCACCCTGGGCCCCTGAGCAAGGCCCTTAACCCCCACCATCTGCTCCCTAAAAACAGGTCTCTCTTGTAAATGAGTTCTCGTGGCTCAATGAGACTACCTGTATAAATAAAGGGTAAATGGAAAAAAACAAGTATCATTATACTAAAGTTTTTTATTTTATTGGATGTCAGAAAAACGGAGTGTACATGCCACTTCTGCTGATCACATCACCCGAGGAGAGGAGTCACACCGTCTGTGACAGGAGAATCACATGCCAGTCACTACCGCATGAACAAAAACAGATTAATCAGCATAACGCAAAAATTGTAGCCAGCCAGTGCAAAGGTCAAATACACTTACCGCCCAGAAGGAAAGGAAACAATTCAGTCCCAACATTTGTTGTCGCGGTTTTCCATTGTTGTCATCATTCTTTGTTGAAATCAGGTCTCTCTTGTATAAATGAGTCCTCGAGGCTCAATGGGATTTACCGGTCTAAATAAAGGTTTAATGAATGAATGAGATTTAGTGGACAAAACCACACCGAGTACTAGCTGTCATAATAAAATCAGTTATCGAGTCCAGACTTCAACTTCAAGTGAAACAGGAAATACATACCCACCTGGTGTGATGGTGGAATGCTGATCAGGCGCACACAGCAGCACTGCCAGGTAACCTGGAAGTCAGTAACACCAAAGAGGGAATCTTCTTCTTCTTCTATTGATTTTATTGACAGTTGGCAAACGTATAAAGAGGGAATCACAGCAAGAAAAGAACACCTGCTTATATAAAACACCTTCTCCTGTCCAGTCAATTTACACTTCTGTAAACGGTATTGGGAGCAGGAACAATCATCATACTGCTACATGTTTAAGATATTGATTCCCTGAGAATGACAGTAATCAGTAAGTTGTAAGAAAGAGGCTGTCCCATCTGCATTTGATCAAATAAAGAAACTTCAGCAGTTTTGAAAAGGTAACAAAGTTTACATTTTAAACTGTACAATATATGTTAGAAGTTCTAACCATGACCTGAATAAATTTAATCTCTGCGTTTGATCAGTTCCTGTTTAAAAAAAAAAAAAAAAAAACCCACCTACAAAGCCATTCTGCATTTGGGTCATCTGAACACAACTTGGTAATGAGTGTGCTTGACGTAACACTGCATCTCTAAATGTGTACTTTTCTAACATACTGAAAATCTTGCGTCCCATTTGCTCTATTCAACTTACTACTTCAAGCCACAGCCGACAGAACGCAGTCTGGCTGGTGAAAACTATCAGATTGATTTGCGGAAAGTGACACAACTGGGTGGTTAACTAGTTTTGTTGTCAAGTATACTCTTGAAATGCATCCACATTTTGTAAACCATACATAAAATTTACTGGCTCTGTCTCTTCCTGGCATTTTTTTGAGACAAGGTCTTTGAGCCAGTAAAACTCCTGGTATGAAATTGCATTTTAAGATTGTCCTATTTAACAGCAACAGTCAACACGGTGGTACGCCGTGTGTTACACCTTATACAATTTAAAGGTTGTTCCAGGTACGACTCAAACCCTCATAGCTGTACTTCATTTGCTCACTTGAAGCTGTTGTGTTTTTTCTGGTTGAGGCTGTCAGATCAGAGTATAAATCTCCATGTAGCACAACTCTTAAAGACACAAGTGAATAATTTACATGAATTATTTGTATATTTCACCCGTAATTCTTTTTTCTTCACTTGTTTAAAACAGATTTTTGGTTCGTGTTTCGTATTTGGAGATTTACAACGAAGAAGTGCGGGACTTGCTGGGCAAAGACCAGATGCAGAGACTTGAGGTAACAGGATGTTTAATTGACTGATAACAAATAAAAAATTTAAAGTCACCGATTAACAACACTGGTTTTGATAAGTTGTCTTAAAGGGCACTTACTGCAAGTCATTTTTCTGAGTGGGAAGTTGCAGAAAATGTATAAGCTTTGTAGAACCACTGTTCCAAAAAAGTTGGGCCGTTGTGCTACATGTAAATAAAAACAATCATTTTATTTGTAAACCCATATTTTATTCACAATATAACATTTTAACCATATCAAACACTTAAATATTATTTTAAAAATAAGATCTTTATTAATTTTAGCAACCTACCTCAGATAAGGGGGACAGGGGCAACAAAGGGCTGTAAAAGTACCTGGTACAAATAAGAATCAGATGGAGGAGCTTTATGCAATAAATTAGGTGAATTGACAACAGGTCAGTAAGAAGACTGGGCATAAATAGAGCATTTTAGAGAGGCTGAATCTGTCAAAAGTAAAGAATGGCTGGGGTTCAGCAGTTCAAAGAAAAATTGTGGAACCGATTTAGAAAAATGTCCCTTAACACAAAATTGGGAAGACTGAATATCCCATCATCTACAGTTCATAATATCTTTAAAATATTTCAAGAATCTGGAGATTTTTGATGAATTTTTTTTTGAATGTCCAGAGGACCAGATTTAACTTTTTTAGATTTTTTTTCTACCGGGATTATTGCGCATGCATCTGGATAAGAATCAGGGGAATCTTTTTGTGCAACAGATAAGGCCAAAGGTCAATAAAAGATGGCCATGACCCTCAAACAGGTCTGATTCTGTTCTGGATGTCAGTGCATGGGCTCAGGAAGACTTCTCCAAATCATGATCTGTAGACACTGTTTATCGTCGTTGTTGGTTTTCTGTCAGCTGCTCCTTTCTACAGGAGGCGCCACAGTGAGCAAGCTCACATATGATTTGGCAATTGTTTTACTCTTCCTGACACAACCTGGGTTTGAACCTGCAGCGGCAGGTTTGTGAGACAGCAGCAGTGAACACTGATCTACCACAGCCCCAAACGTAGTTCACAAATGTTGATTTAAGCTCTTATACAAAAACAAATCCATAATTGAACGACATGTTGAAATGCTGCCATCTTATTTGGGCTGCAATTAATTTAAATGACCTAAAAGCAATGTGAATGGTCAGATAAATTCAATTTTGAAAATCTTTTTGAAAACTACAGACGTCATGTTCTTCATACTAAAGAGGAGAGGGCCCATCCTGCCTGGTATCAGCTCTCCGTTCAAAAGTCTGCTTCTCTGACTGTATGGGGCTGTCTGTGTTAGTGTCTCTGATATGTGCAGCTTACAAATCTGAAAAGGCACTGTTAATGCAGAATAGTATTTACAGGGTTTAAAAGAAATCATCAAGAAAATAACTCCAGCAGAAAAATGCCTTGGACTATTAAACAGCTTGAATCCTACGTTAGACAGAATGAGACAACGTTCCCTTCCAAAAAATTCCAGCAACTTTCCTCATTTTCTGGACGTTTTCAGACTGATGTTAAAATGACGATGCTTCACAGTGGTAAACATGGCCTTGTTGTTACTTTTTTTTTCCTTTGGATGTGTTGCATACATAAAATAAAAAATTGCCATTTGCAAATAAAGTGATGCAACTTCTTAGTTTAAACATTTGATGTGTTTACTTTGTTCTATTGTGAACTAAAATAAGGGTTTATGAGATTGGCAACTTACTGCATTCTGTTTTTATTTACATTATGTCTCAACTTATTTGTAATAGGTGTTGTGGGGGTTTTCTAATGAAGATCTTTGTTGCATCAGGTCAAAGAAAGGCCAGATGTGGGTGTCTATATCAAGGATCTCTCTGGTTACGTGGTGAACAATGCTGACGACATGGACAGGATTATGTCACTGGGTCACAAAAACCGTAAGCAGAACAACTCACAGATTACAGAAACATGTCCTTACACACATCAAGGAGTTAACTCTGTAAAAACAGAGATCTTATTTATTTTAGGAAATAAAAAAGAATGAACTTTAAAGAATCTTAAACACTTTATGAATTAAGTTTTGTAGAATCTAATAGTATTCATTTCAAAATCTAGTTAAGTGTCCAATCACTGGTTATGTTTATGTTTAGGATCTGTTGGGGCTACAAACATGAATGAGCACAGCTCTCGCTCTCATGCTATCTTCACCATCACCATCGAGTGCAGTGAGAAGGGTGTAGACGGTAACCAGCACGTGCGCATGGGAAAGCTGCACCTGGTTGATTTGGCAGTACGTAAACAAAAACAACACAAAAATGTGACAACATAGATGTAACCTCTTTTTCAATCTTAGATTATTTGTGAATAATCGAATCCTACATTTCCCCGCAGGGTTCAGAAAGACAGGGCAAGACTGGAGCCACAGGGCAGCGTTTGAAGGAAGCAACGAAGATCAATCTCTCACTCAGCACACTGGGGAACGTCATCTCTGCCCTGGTGGACGGCAAGAGCACTCATGTTCCCTACAGAAACTCAAAACTGACCCGCCTGTTGCAGGATTCACTGGGAGGAAACTCCAAGACCATGATGGTACACCTTGAGTTTGAAATATTTTCTCTGGTGTCATATTTTACATACATGTTTTATAAAACTTTGACTAGAACTGTTTACAACCAAACACAATTTGCAAGCAAGCTCGTGAATTCTCACTAAAATCTCACAAAGTTTTGAAGTTGGTCTGTTTGGTTTTATTATAATTTTTTTGGTTGGCTCAAGTGAACAGACCAGAGTTCAGTTTAATTAAATCAAACTGGTCTTGTGCAGTTTTTACCTCATATTTTATTTGCCAAATTTTCCCCACCAGTGTGCAAATATTGGCCCTGCAGACTACAACTACGATGAGACCATCAGTACCCTGCGCTATGCTAATAGAGCTAAAAACATCAAGAACAAAGCCAGAATCAACGAGGATCCAAAGGATGCTCTGCTACGGCAGTTTCAGAAAGAGATCGAGGAGCTGAAAAAGAAACTGGAAGAAGGTAAAAAGGCAAATAATTAATGTTTAACTTTGAAGTGAAAATATATTATTAAATTTTTACATGTGTTTTTGTTCTGGACAAATCTAAGGTGAAGAGATCTCTGGTTCTGACGGCAGTGGATCAGAGGAAATGGATGAAGGTGAAGATGAAACAGGTGAAACAGGAGAAGGTCGCAGGAGGAGAAGGGGTAAGAATTTGTGCAAAGTGATCATTGTGACAAAAAAATAATCTGCTGATACAGTTTAGTTTGGTGTGAGGTTTTATTACGTGTCTAGATAATCATCTGCGTAGTATGCATATGTTAGATTTCTTAATCACAATAATTCCAATTTTAGTCAGTACTTCCTCAGATTTATCTAGATAAAGGTGCTTTGAGGGTTCTACAGTGCCTTTACCTTAAGTCTGAAAAATGGTTTAGTGTGCTCATTTAGGAGTTCCCCTAGTATTTTCACCTTATTTTTGCACTACAAGTGGGATGTGTTAAAAGTGAAGAATTCTTCAGTCATCCTGTTTTGTTGCACAGTTAACGTTAATGTTCCTCTTTAACCATCATTTAAAAAATGGTGCCTTTCTTTGTTTTTCACTTGTCACTTTTATATACCAGTGTGTGTATCTATAGATGTTTACATACACTATTTCAAAAGACACATATGCATTTTTTTTCCACACTGTCTGACATGAACTCAGAATAAACTTTTCCCGTTTTAGGTCAGTTAAGATTACCAAAATTTTTTCTATTTACAAAATGCCAGAGTAATGATAGTGAGAATTTTTTAAGGCGATTTCTATTACTTTTTTCAAAGTCAAAAGTTTAAATACACTAACATTACTATGCCTTTACAATTAGGGACATTTGAAGTCATGTGTTTGAAAGCTTCTGATACGTTTATTGATAACATATGAGTTAAGTAGAGACACACCTGTGGATATAGAGCTGTCATTTCGAACCCGAAGCCTGGCCTGGCCCAACCCAGGCCATAATAATGTGCTTAATGTGCAGGCCGGGCCGGTCTCGGGGTTTGATACAGTTTTACGAATATACAGCACAAATAAAACTAAATAAGAATGCACAATATAAAATTGTGTTAATCTACTAGTTGAGGAGGAGGCTGGTCCAACCGGCTGTTTGAAATAGGTAAAAAAGTTGCGTTAAACTCAGATGAACAACTCATCACCGGCTGCGCGCATCCGCTGACCCGCCGGTTGAAATGGACTTGCGACCTGTCCAGGGTGTCCCCCGCCTCTCACACAGTGATGGCTGGACATGGGCACCAGTGACCCCTGTGACCTGAAAAGAAAGAAGCGGGTAAAGATAATGGATGGATTTGCTGATCACCTGCTGCGCACGTCTCCGCACCTGCTGTCATCTGCAGTGAGGGAAGTTGCAGCATCAGAAGCTACAAAAGCTGAAGCGAGCGGCGCGTTCAATTAAAATACCCTTGTCCTATATTTTTCCAAATAATTTTTGCTCTAAAATATTTTTGTTCATCTGTATAATAATAGCCTGTCTTTAGAGTTGATTTTTTAGGCTGTTTGTTTTGTATGTTAATATCCATATGGTGAAACAAGAAATCTTATAACTTCCTTTCTTTGAAATGAGTTTTTAAAATATTATGTCAAACTGGTTTGCTTACAAAAGCATTAAAAGTTTAATAAAAACAACGTCGTTTTTTTTTTTTCTGGGCTCAGGCCTGTAATTAAAGTTAATTTGATCAGGTCGGGTCCAGAAAAAATAGCTATGGACTGGGGCTGGGTCGGGTTGGATTTTTTAGACCCAAATGCAACTCTGTGTATGTAATTTAAGGAACACATGAGGCGCACTGCTTCCTTATGTAACATTGTGGGAAAGTCCAAATAAATTAGCCAACATATCAGGAAGAGAATTGTGGACTTGCACAAGTCTGGTTCATCCTAGGTTCAGTTTCCAGATGCCTGAAGGTGCCTCGTTCATCTGTACAAACAATTATACACTAGGGGTTGAATGAGTATATAATTTTTAAACTCGACATTAACATAATAAAACCCGAGTAGAACTCGAGTATTTGATGACGTCATAGATCTCAAGATACAAAAATAAATAAATAAAACCGCAATAAAAGGTAATTATTTACAACAAAAAAAAGACCAACAAAACATTGGGAGTGTATATTATGCTCCTACCATTTATCATACTGCAAATAAGTCACAGGAAAAACTAAACTATTAGTTATTATTATTAAACTGCAAACTAAGCACGTCAGAAACTAAACTTAAAACAGTGGATGGGCGGTGGATTGGACCCGGTGTTACACCATACTCTGTGACCTGCAACAGTGCAACACCGCCCCGTACGGTCATACAGTGGTCACATAATATGACATCACTACGGTTACTCGACATTACATTTTTAACCTCGATAGATGTCCTAGCAATCGATATGTAGATTACTCGAGTACTCTGTTAATGCCCTATTATACACAAGTACAAACAAGATGGGAATGTCCAGCCATCATACCGCTCAGGAAAGAGACGGGTTCTGTGTCCCAGAGATGAACATGCTTTGGTTCAAAATGTGCAGATCAACCCAAAAACAAAAGCAAAAGACCTGGTGAAGATGCTGGATGAAGCTGGTAAGAGTGTGTCATTATTCACAGAGAAACAAGTACTGTATCGACATGGGCTGAAAGGCCACTCTGCCAGGAAGAAGCCATTACTTCAAAAGAAACATTAAAAAAAAGCCAGATTAATGTTTGCAAATACACACAGGAACAAAGACCTTAATTTTTGGAGACGTGCCCTGTGGTCTGACATAACTAAAATTGAACTGTTTGGCCATAATGACCATTGTTACGTTTGAAGGAAAAAGGGGGAAGCTTGCAAGCCTGAGAGCACCGTCCCGACTGAAACACGGGGGATGGCAACATTATGTTGTGGGGTTGTTTTGCTGCAGGAGGGACTCTGTTGCACTTCACAAAATAGATGGCATCATGAGGAAAGAACTTTATGTGGAAATACTGAAGCAACATCTCAATGCATCAGCCATGAAGTTAAAGCTTGGGCACAAATAACCCTCAGCACGGGCTCCTCCCATGGCTGTGTGTTGAGCCCCTTCCTGTTCACTCTGCTAACATATGACTGCGTACTGACCCACCCAGGCTGTCATATTGTAAAGTATGCAGATGATACAGCGGTAGTTGGATGCATCAGAAACAATGATGAGTCCAGCTACAGGCAGGAGGTGGAACACCTGTAGAGCTGGTGCAGGACGAACAACTTTCACATCAATATGAATAAGACCAAGGAGATGGTCGTGGACTTCGTAAGGAATAAACACACCTACCCCACCAAACATAGGAGGATCTGTGGTGGAAGTGGTCTCCAGCTACAAATACTTGGGTGTACACCTGAATGACAACTTCAGGTAGGGCAACAACACCACCAGCCTGATCAAGAAAGATCGTCAGAAACTCTACTTCCTCAGGCGGCTGAGACGAGCTGGTCTGGGAATCTCAGTCCTCACCTCCTTCTACAGGTGTGCAGTGGAGAGCATCCTGTGCTCCAGCATCAACGTGTGGCATGGAGGCTGCACAGCTGCAGAAAGAAAGGCTTTGCAGAGAGTGGTGAAGGCTGCACAGAAGTCTGTTGGAGTCAGTCTCCCCACCATCACAGACATCTACACCTCCAGATGCCGGAAGAGGGCCACCTGCATCATGAAGGACTCCACACACCCAACACACACACTTTTTGCCCCGCTCCCCTCAGGCAGAAGGCTGAGGAGCATTAAGTGCAGAACCACCAGGCTAAAGAACAGCTTCTACCCTGAGGCTGTTAGACTCATGAATCTCTAAACAGGATAATCACTGTGAAATTAAAAAAAACTGTGAAAATTGCTGTAATGTCACTTGGTTGTTGATATGTGCTGCTGACTATCCATGATGCTGATCTCATGCTGCTGATTATTTCATGTTGCTGTGTTCATTAGTCCTCATCTGCTCATACAGACTCATGCTTGTGCTGCTGTTGTTTTGGCGCATTGTTTTGTACCATTAGTGCTTAGTGTTTCTTAGTCTTGTGTATTCTCAGTTTTAGTGAATGTAATATATTCTTAGTTCATGACTCGAATCTTACTAATGTTTTTCTTTACAATTTGTATTTTTGTTGGATGAAACTGGGACCCAGTGTACATAGTTTCGTTCCACATCATGCACTACATGTGATGTGAATGACAATAAAAATCCTTGTATCCTTGTATCCAAATGGGTCTTCCAAATGGACAATGACCCGAAGCATACTGCCAAACTGGTTACAAAGCGGCTCAAGGATAACGAAGTCAATGTTTTGGAGTGGCCATCACAAAACCCTGATCTCAATCCTATTGTAAATTTATGGGCAAAGCTGAAAATGCATGTGCGAGCAAGGCAGCCTACAAACATGGCTCAGTTCCACCAGTTCTGTCAGGAGGAATGGGACAAAGTTCCTGCCAACTATTGTGAGAAGCTTGTGGAAGGAGATCCAAAATATTTGACCCAAGTCATACAGTTTAAGGGCAATGGTATCAAATACTAATGAAGTGTATTTAAACTTTTGACTTTGAAGAAAGTAATAAAAATTGTCTTTAAAAATTCTCACTCATTATTCTGGCATTTTGCAAATATAAAAAATGTTGTTAATCCTAAGTGACCTAAAACGGGAAAAGTTTATTCTGATTTCACGGCAGTGTGGAAAAAATGCATATGTGTCTTTTTAAATAGTGTATGTAAACTTCTGGTTTCAACTGCAGATGGATAGATAGATACGATTACTATTTTATTTTTTATTATTCACCATTTTAGTAACAATCTACCCTGACTGACTCAGCAGTTTTCATGCCAGCACCCAAAACTGGTTCATTTATTAGACCCACAGTTTTCCTGAACTTCCTTTTTTTTTTACCTTCTGCTTTTGTGTTCTTTTCAGTTTGTGGGTTTTGTGGTAGCCAATGTTTCCTTTGCACTATCAGCTCATCAGATCAAAAATTACCTAGACTTCCTCAGAGCCTCTGCCCACTGACGACAAATTTCAAGATAATGAGTTAGAGTAATGCTTCTGCTCACCAACCTGTTCACAGATCTGAGCCTTTTCCACACACACAAGCTTTTAAAAGTTAGAATGTTACTGTAAATAATACAACAACACATTTATCTTCAGTTATTATCATTTCCTTTTTGGACAATATATAATTGACTGACATTGTTAGAAAGTTGATTTTGGAGCCACTTGATTTTCTGACCAGCGTTACATTCATGACTTTTACAAGTAGATCTTTGGGGGACTTGTCTCCACTTTAAGCCTTTAACATGTTTTTAAAGATGCTCTTCATCACATTTATTATAAACTTCATTTGACTTGTAGGGTTTTGTTCTGTCACTAAAGAGTTCTCATAAAAAACATGTATTAGATCATGCTTTTTTTATTGTTTCTTCACTTCTTTGGTTTGCTGGAGTTCTTTCTGTAGTTTTTCTGTTCATATTTAATTAACACCTTAAATTAATTTTTTGCAATGTGCATGTAGGTGGTTTTCTTTGGGGGAGGGGGGGAGGGGGGTTTCCTGATACTTTGACATCAAGCCTGCAGCTTGAGTCATTCACAGAGTTTATTTATTTTTGGACATGTCACTTTTATGTTTTGCCAAATCATAGATATTGAGAAATAGTGAGTGAAATTTCCTAAAGGTTACTGAGCAGTATTCTTAGTGTAATTAATTATGCATTTATGACTTCTTCTTTTTTTTAAATAAACCTATTATTGGAAAGCTTGAAGTATTTTCAACTTAGAGAGATGTGCAGTAACAGAAGATCTTTTGATTGTTGAACCGATCTGTAAACATTTGACCAAAAATAATGTTTTTTAAATGAATTATGGTGCATGTGTGAAAAGGGCGTAGTTTTTGTCTTTGTCTCTCATGGTGTCCCACAGTTAAACACTTCCAATTTTGACATCAAATAATGTTTCAGCATGATGATTTCTTATCCTCAGTGCTGGCCTGCCCCTCTGATGGTCTTTCTTGTGTGAAACGTATCAGCTGAACCTCAAAGACACAATTCACTCACATCAATGATGTTTCGTTATGTAAGCGATAATCTTTGTGCCCGCTTTGAGTGTTCAGCTCTGTAGACTCACAACGTCTGAGATCTTTTTGTAACATGTTGCTTTCTCTCACTTCACTTGTCTGCCTGCTGCAAATGATGCCTCTGAGTTGCCATACATTTCTTAATTCATAAAAAGAAGTTGTAAAGGTGAACATGATGTTGGTGTTCTGTGCAAAGGTGTCTCTAATCACCATAATTATCAAGGAGGTTACTTCCAAGCATTGTTTTGATTTTCTACATCTTCATGACGGTCACCTTTGTCATCAAAATATAATTGAATCTAGGTTTTTATATACTTTTTATTACAATAACAGTAAGTGTTTATTACTGTTTCAGGACTTGTGTGTTTCCAGGGAATCTCGGTCCTCAACAAGTCTTGCAAAGTTGACTACAAAACATGAAATTTACAAAGAATACGCTAGTGTTGTAGTCAAGACCACCTAACCCGAGACCAAGTCAAGACCAAGACCAGAGTGTACCGAGACAAGACCAAGACTTTTGGGGTCTGAGACCAAGACCTCAAGTCTTGGAGCTCAATTTTTTTTCACATATTATCTGTCTTTTACTATACTGTCACAACATAGTGACAGTTTTAACAAATATGGAGACAAAAAAAATGCAACTTTTATTTATATATATATATATATATATATATATATATATATATATATATATATATATTATAAAAGTTACATACTGAAACTTTAAGTTTGCGTTTGAATTAATGTATCAGGTTTTATAAAATTTCAAAGCTACATAACAAAGAAATCAGACATTCAGTGTTTTTTATACAATAATTTTCATGTCATGTGACCCACTGACACAAAATTTATGTTAAACTACTTTACTAGACCTGACAGATGAGACACCCTCATTTATTTCTCATTTTAAAGCATTTTCTAATTTGACATAATTTATTTGTTTAAAAATCATGTTTAAAATCACGGTTTTCACTCAATAACTAATTAGAAAATGCTTTAAAATGAGCAATAAATGACGGTGTCTCGTGTGTCAGGTCTATTAGAGTAGTTTAACATTAGATTTGTGTTAGTGGGTCAAATGATGTAAAAGATATTAATTTTTGTTTCTGAAGAGTGTTTGGTTCGATAATTTGTTGACAGTCTCTAAGCGAACCATTACATCTTGGAAGAGGGGCAGACTGAGTGAAGCTGTCCAAAATCAGACCGCCTGCTTCAGATCGAACGAGAGGAACACACCGCTGAAGCCACGGAGCTCGAATGTTCAATGTCCAACGTAAAACTAACTTCACCGTGGTAGAGAAACAAGGCTCCAGCAGAGCACGAACAATTCTGAAACAGTTTGAAATGAGAAAAAAAGCTGTTTATTAACTGATTAAGTCGTGGTTTAGACTGCTTATTGCTAGAGAACCTATTCTGATCCAAAGTGCAGCCGTGACTGGTTCTGAATGAGGTTTTACAGCAGACAGCCTCTCCCCTCTCTTCCAGGTATTGTGTACCAGCACAGAATATTTTAGTGGTACACAGTACCGGACTGTACCAGCTTACTTTCACCCCTGGTTGTGATGTTACGTTCTGTTGTCTACATTGCTCTGTTGGTACAGAACCGCGCTCGAGTGAATGGGGGTGGGAGTGACAGCGGTAACAAAAACATGTATTTAGCAATGAGTCATGTTATCGTTTGGATTTGAATCAGTACATTTTGCATCCAATAAAAACAAGAACGTTAACAAATAAACTGGACAATATTCTGGTAATTTAGTGATAGTTCCACAGTGGTAGTCTTGACTGGTCTTGAAATAAAATCCCGAGTCCTCAGTGTCCGAGACCGAGACAAGACCAAGATCATCAAAAAGTGGTCTTGAGACCGATTTCAAGACCAAGAACGGTCTTGAGTACTACAACACTAGAATATGCAACACTGATGCTGCTAAAAGCTCATTAAAGAATGATTGTTCTGTATTAAAATCACTGTATTAGTAGAAGTCATTTCTTGACCATTGTATACTTGGTTGCATTTTTAAACAGGAAAGAAGAAGGTTTCTGCTGACAAGATGGTGGAGATGCAGGCAAAGATTGAAGAAGAGCGAAAGGCTTTAGAGGCCAAGCTGGACATGGAGGAGGAGGAGAGGAACAAGGCCAGAGCAGAGCTGGAGAAGAGGGAGAAAGACCTCCTTAAAGCCCAGTAAGTCTTGTCAAAATAAATATAAAATGCTTGTTTGATCATTTAGAAAATGATGCATGCATGTGAAAGTCACTCATTAATTATTTGAGGTACCTTTAAACTTTTAGGCAGGAGCATCAACTCCTCCTGGAGAAATTATCAGCCTTAGAGAAGAAGGTGATAGTGGGTGGAGTGGATCTTCTTGCAAAGGCTGAGGAGCAGGAGAAGCTCCTGGAGGAATCGAATAACGAGCTCGAAGAACGCCGCAAGAGAGCGGAGCAGCTGCGTAGGGAGCTAGAAGAAAAGGAGGTATAAAGACACATAACGAGTAACAACGAACCCACCTACAGTTATTGCTTGTTTTCTGTACCAAATTAAATAATGACAATTATTAGTAAAATCACAATGACAGAAGGAACGTAAACCCCAGATTTATGATAATTTAGTGGTAGGAAATCTGAGCTTTGTGACTAAATATCGTTTACTATTCATCCTGATTTTAATACTTAAAGCTACATTTACAGTTAAATAACATAAATAAGAAGTGTTTTTACAATTAACTGCAAATATATATATATATATATATATATATATATATATATATATATATGTATATATATATTCAACTACCGGTACTTCTAGTAGAAACTGTCTTTTTCCCAGCTAAGCTGCAGCTGATTGCAGCTGATACCATTGTTACATACCACAATGTTTTAACCATAATGAAGTGGCTGTACAAGTATAACCACAATGTTGCTGATTTTATTGGTTTGGATGCAAAAGATTTTGCGTTTGGTATAAACATGACCTTTTCTCCCTCTTAAAACAGCAAGAACGTTTAGACATAGAGGAGAAGTACACAAGCCTGCAGGAGGAGGCTCAAGGAAAGACCAAGAAGCTGAAGAAAGTATGGACCATGCTAATGGCTGCTAAATCAGAAGTAAGCATAACATATATTTATGTATTTTTCAAAATAAATAGCAATTTTAATTTAATCCATTTGGGACCTCAGCTTCAGGGGTTCTCCCATGTCCCATCAGCTGTTACAGCAACAGAAGAAAACCAATCTTCCACCTCCAATAGCCTAATTTGCTTCACAGTTCCTTAAAATCGTCTGTGCACCTGATCTACCACTCATACAGCTTAGTGCCCTTTTTTTTGTACACTCATGTCAGCGAATTGAATTGTGAATTACCGGTATCCTTCTTATTCACAGAGGAACCAAAACTATGCAGCCCTGGATGCCCCGCTTCACAGCACATTTAAGTTTTGCAACATTCCTGTACTTGCACATTTTTTTGTGTGTCTAAGTGAAAAATACTTTCTACAGAATTGAAAATGATTCTCTAAAGAATCCCTTTCTCAGCTGTCTTCAATGAGTTTAAACCCATTTCACTCTTAAGTTTTAAATGATGTTGGTCATAAAAAACCCTCAGGTTCCCCTTCTGACCCCATCCCTTTATCGTTTTTAAACGAGTTTTACCATTGATTGGACCCTCTGTTCTTGCCATTATAAACAACAGTATTGCTACAAGTGTGGTCCTGATGCTTTTAAACATGCAGTAGCAAACCCATTAAATAAAAAAGCCTGGACTTCACCCTTCAGCCTGCTCAAATTTCAGACCAATCTCAAAACTTCCCTTTCTTTTGAAAATCCAGGAAAAAATATTTTTAATTCAACTAAACGAGTATTTGAATGAGAATGGAGTCTTTGAAATCTTTCAGTCTGGTTTTAAGCAATTACACAGCACTAAAACAGCTTTGGTCAGGGTTTGTAATGACATTCTGTTAGCAAATGATTCTGGTCAGTTTGTAATACTTGTCCTCCTGGACCTTATCGCTGCTTTTGATACTGTGTGTGTTGACCACAGCATCCTTATACCAAGGTTAGAACATTGGGTTGGTATTACAGACATTAGAATGGTTCAGTTTGTACCTAAGTGACAGGAGTTTCTGTGTTAAGGTTTGAAATAGTGTATCTGCGTCAGTGCCTCTGTCCTGTCCCTGTGTCCCACAGGGCTCGATTCTTGGACCCCCTTTTTTTCACTCACAAGTTTTCTAAACAGATTAACTCTGTTCTACAAAAAAATCTTCTTCCAGTTAAAGCAGAGTTCTAAGCTTAAGTGTGTGCTGACCAGATCTGACCTTGAAAAAATAGTCCCATGCATTAGATGGGGCGACTGTGGCTGAGCATTTAGAGCAGTCGCCCCCGTTGGGGGTTCGATTCCACCAGCAGCACATGCCGATGTGTCCCTGGGCAAGACACAGAACCCCTCATTGCCTCCAATGTGTGTCCCATCAGTGTACGAATGTGATAAAGCACAACTTATTCTCTGTATAGATATAGTAGAGGGCAGCACGGTGGCGCAACTGGTAGAGCTGCTGCCTCTCAGCGAGAAGGTTGCCAGTTTAAATCCCGGTCCGGGGACCTTTCTGAGTAGAGTTTGCATGTTCTCTCTGTGCATGCATGGGTTTTCTCCAGGTACTCCAGTTTCCTCCCACAGACCCAAAACATGCATGTTAGGCTGATTGGTAACTCTAAATTGTCTCTAGGTGTGAGTGAAAGAGTGAATGATTGTTTGTCTCGTTTGTCTCTATGTGGCCCTGTGATGGACTTGCTACCCGTCCAGGGTGTACACCACCCCTCGCACAGTGATTGCTGGACATGGGCACCAGCGACCCCTGTGACCCAAAATGGAAGAAGCGGGTAAAAGATAATGGATGGATGGATGGATATAGTAGAGTGCTCTTTGAATGGGTTAGTGAGGGCACAGATTGTAGTGTAAAGCGCTTTGAGTATCTTGAGCAGATAGAAAGACGCTATACAAGTTCAGTCCATTTACAACACGGCTGGAATACTGTAACGTGCTTTATGTTGAGGTCAGTCAGGTTTCCCTTTCACGTTTCCAGCTTGTCCAAAATGCTGCAGCTCAGCTATTAACAGGAACTCGTAGGTTTGAGCACATTTCACCTGTTTTGTCCTCCCTTCACCAGCTCCCTGTGCGTCATTGTTAAGCACTTTGGTAACAGCTGCTGTTTTAAATGTGCTTTATAAATAAATTTGACTTGACTAAAGTTTGTCCACATTTGTAGTTTTTGATGTTTCAGAGATGGTTGTATGATCATTCACTGGAGTAATGTTTTGTTTGTCAGATGGCAGACCTACAGCAAGAGCACAACAGAGAGATCGAGGGCCTCCTAGAAAACATCCGCCAGCTGAGCCGAGAACTGCGTCTCCAAATGCTCATCATAGACAACTTCATCCCTCAGGAATACCAGGTCTGTTTTTTACCCATGTCATATTTGTATATTTTTGTAGACTTTGAAGTCTGGTATTTTTTGTTCTAAGACCTCATCTGTCTTGAAGCAACATTAGAGATTCTCACGTTTTTTTTTATTTTGGGCTTGCTCTGTATTTGTGGAATCTGATGCCTCTGTTGTAAAAACACCATCTATTTTAGGTTTAAATATAAAATGCATACACATATTGCTGGGCCATATCATATCGTCCACGATAATACGGGTAAAAAAAACTTGCCCGGGAAAATAAATTATATCATGATATGCTAATTTCATGACGTAAATACGTCATCCCACCACGCAGCGGATTATGCTGGGATATTCAAATTGTAAAGGTGAAGGCGTGAACGGAGACATCTGAGCTGAGCGCTGTTTGTCCCAGCAGTTTTTGAGCTGGTCAGTGTCAGGGTTCAGCGTGAGGGAAGACGTTGCTTTTAGCTTTTTAGCTAGCACTGCTAACTTGGAGTTACGTCAGTGCAGGCGGGTGGGGCGGGGGTGCATGCAGCTTGGTTCGGTAGTCTGTGCGCTCGGTTCTGATGACGCAGCGGGGCACCCCGCTTGTATAATGGTAGGGGAAGTACTGACTGCATCAACCACCAATTTATGGTCAAGTCAGACCGCGGAGTCTTACCTGAGTCTGAGTGTGCACTAACAGAGACTGGGAGCTGTGCAGCTCAAACCTCCAGAGCAGCTGCTTTCCTGGGGATCAGGAAATTGGCTGATGGTTCTGATTAGCAGTCCTTTCAGGCAGCATTTAATTTGTTTTCAGTATTTGTCACAAGTTTTAGAAGTTATACCTCATTTAAAGGCTACATATATTTCGTTGTATGTTACATTTATGCTCAACAGATTTTAAGCTTTAATTTGATTTAGTTTATTTGGGAAACTGCACCTGCACTTTAGTTTTTGGAGGATTTTGTTCTTTATTTTGTGCAGACTTTTACCATCTAAATAACAGAAGGATCATTTTTATTTTTATACTTGGAGACTTAATACTAAATAAAGTAATTGCAGTAAAATTAACCCTTGTTTTTATTGTTGTTGTTGTTTTGATATAATAGTGAAAAGCAACAAGTTCATTTAGTCAAATCAATAACTATGATTTCTGTTGTTTTTTTTTGTTATATCACGAAATTTATCGTTATTGTCAGAATGCTCTGAAATATCACAATATTATATTTGAGCCATATCGCCCACCCCTACGTACACATAGTTTTGTTGTGCTGAAAAGTCAGTAAGGCAAAGGATTATTACAAGACTAGGTAGGACTGAATGATTTAAATACTTTTTTATGGGTAATCAACAAATACAATCACACAAATATGACAATATTCTTGTTTTCTGTTGTAGGGTTTTATTTTATTTTGTTTAGTTTTTTTCTGACTTGAACTTTTAGAATGTTTGAATGAGGTGTATTTGATTGAAATCTAAACATACCCAATGCAAACTGCATTATATTTATATTTGTTAATTCATCAAGAACTTTTTAAGAAGGTTGCAAGCTTTGACAGTAATGACAGCTTTGTAAAAGCCGACTAAGCATTTTTTACTTGAAAGGAACCGTTTGACTAACTGTGGCTTTATCCTGATAGCAGACATGGTAAAGGTGGTTAAGTTATCTTTCAATCACTGATTAATAACTGAACTCGGTTTAAATAAGTTTCTGCTGAAATGCTGCATATTTCCTGTTAGCTATGGTGCACACTGTTAAGGTAAAGGAAATGTCTGAAGTTCATGAACATGTTACAACATTATTTTGTTAGATTTTAAACTATGCTAGTTGAGTACAGCCTGCTGCAGCTTTAAGTTCACCGTCATCAACTCTAGATTTTTAAATTGCAGATAAATTACACTGAAAATGAAATATTTTTGCAATTATGAACCCAGATTATACTTAAATTGGCAGAGTTGAGGGAACCAGACTTGATGCAACACAGGACAAATGAGTGTGTGAAAGTTTTCAAACACTCTTTATTAGAGATCCTACAAATTAAGTCAGGTCCTCTGGACGGTTTCTTTTTTGTCGAAACGTTTCGAAACTCTATAGAGATTATTTAAATTTCTCTCAATATTACTTTTTTTTCATTCAACCTTTATTTAGACAGGTAAATCCCATTGAGCCTCGAGGACTCATTTACAAGAGAGATCTGATTTCAACAAAGAATGATGACAACAATGGACAACAGCGACAACAACAAACAGTCACAAAAAGTCATACAGATTTTATTTTTATTTTTTTACTTATGGTGTAACTATTAATTAATGAAGGCATATTTAACTTATCGTTGAACTAATTAGTCCTTTTGAATTATTAAGTTGACCAAGAGACACAAATGAGAAGCAGCTTCCTTATTCTTTTCAGTTCAGTTCAGTTAATTTATACAGCACCAAGTCACAACAGGAATTCTCTCAGGGCACTGAACAGAAACATTCACATACATAAAAAAAGCCAATTAGTAAAAGTTATTTATCCAAGGAAGCCAGCAAATTGCGCTGAATCTTCACTTTGTCACAGTATCCCATCCTGAGCAAGCACAATGGCAACAGTGGAAAGGAAAAACTTCCTTTTAATAGGAAGAAACCTCCAGCAGAACCAGGCTCAGGACGAGCGGCCATCTGCTTCGACTGACTGGGTTTGAGAGGACGGGAAGTAGAAACAAACAAGCATAGAATGACAGGTCCAGGTGTACTTTCTATTGGAAGAAAGACAAAAAAAACATGTTGGATTAAACCAACAAAGTCCATGCTCAATAATCCAGGTATACAATCCAACAATTTTCAGTGAGGTCATCTGGACAGTTTCTTTTTTTTTTTTTGTGCTGAAACGTTCACCTGACTGAAAATTGTTGGCTTGTATTATTGAGCATGGACTTTGTTGGTTTTGAACCAGTTTGACATGACTGTCGGCGAGGAAGAGGGCCGGCACCGGAGGAGGAGTCATGCCAAAGAGACCATCTTAGCACCAACATAACTGGTTTGTTCCACTTTGGAGTAAGCTGTTGGGGGAAGAATCAGTTTTGTGTTGTGTGTTTCCTTGACTGATGAAGCCTTCTGGATAGAAGGTGAAACGTTTCAGCACAAAAAAAAAGAAACTGTCCAGATGACCTGACAGAAAAATGTTGGATAAAAATAATTACAAATACAAACAGTTAGAATAGAGCAAGTAAAGACAGCAGCAGAGTGAGAAAATATGGTTACTTTGTCCTCCAGCAGTCTAAGCGTTTAGCAGCATAACTAAGGGATAGCTCACGAAACCCAAGCCAACCCTAACTATAGGATTTATCATAAAGGGAAGACTTAAGCCCAGTCTTAAAACTGGACAATGTGTCGGTCTCACAGACAGAAACTGGAAGTTGCTTCCACAAGAGAGGAGCCTGATAACTGAAAGCTCTGCCTCCCATTCTGCTTTTGGAAACTCTAGGAACCACAAGTAATCATGTAGTCTGTGAGTGAAGTGCTCTGTTAGGAAAATATGGAACAGTAATCTAAAAAAGTTAAATCTTAACTTTTTTAGATTACTGTTCCATATTTTTCCATATTTCCATATTAGATTTTTCTACCTGGATTATTGAGCATGCATCAGGATATATGTAACAATAAGGTGTGTAATATAATATGGAGCTAGGTTGTTGAGGACTTTGTAACAGAGTAAAAACTTGAAGCTAAAAGCAAATCATTTATGCACTCATAAAATAAGCCCATTTTAAGTGTGTAACATAGAATGTAACGTTTATGTGTTTTATTCTGTGGCTTGTTTTATCAGTTCTTTTTCCTGACGCATGCTCAATAATCCAGGTAGAAAAAGATGCTGCTGCTGGCTGAGCAGCTGGTTTTGGTTGTCAGCAGCAAACTGGTTGATCCACTGCGAGAGGGTGCTATTTATAAGACTGAGCTGAATACAGCACCTCAAACTGAGGAAGTCTTTCGGATGAGAGAAGAAACGTTTCTACAATTTTTTTGTTTTGTTTGGTGGGTTTTTTTTATGTCCAGAGGACCAGATTTAACTTTTTTAGATCAGTTCTTTTTGTTTGTACACTTATGAACTATGTATTTTTTACCTGCCTAAGGACAATGTGTGAAATTTAGCTACTGAGCTAATTCCAGCACAGTTATACTGCTGTTTAATGCAGAAGTATTGAAGAATGTGCAGTGTTCTTTTAAATAACTAAATGAAATTAAACAAAATGAACACCTGTCTCTGTTCTTGCTGTCCTCGCAGGAGATGATAGAAAATTATGTGCACTGGAATGAGGATATTGGAGAATGGCAGCTGGTGAGTTCAGTTTGTATGGATGATCCACAAAGTGATGTGCAGTCACTTTAGACATTTCAGCTGTAAATAAATGTTTCATTTTGAATCTGTTCTGTTTTTGATTAATGTCTTTCAGAAATGTGTGGCTTACACTGGAAACAACATGAGAAAACAAACCCCTGCTCCAGACAAAAAAGAAAAAGATGTGAGTTGTAGAAGGTTGTTTTTGTCCAATAACAAATGTAGATATTTTTCATCTCTTTATAGATCTCTTTCCATTATTTACTCCTTTCTTCTCTTGCCCCTTCTACTTGCAGCCATTTGAGGTGGATCTGTCCCATGTCTATCTTGCGTACACAGAGGAGAGTATGCGCCAGTCACTGATGAAACTAGAGCGGCCCAGAACCTCAAAGAGTAGTAAAAGTGGCAGACCCAAAACAGGCCGCAGGTAAGTTTCCAAAAACCAATGGCAGACAGACTGAAGCAGACCTGTTTTCATACCTCCAGAGACATATTTGTTTTCATTAATCTCATATTTGATTGTGATAATACTTTTTTTGTTGAGTGTCAGAACCTCAGTTGTAGAATTGTGTTTTCATGGACGAGCTTCAAATCACTATTGGTTGTCCTTTTATTCTCTGCATGGATGACAATAACAAAATTAAAGCAAATGTTTGCCGTAAGGCTAGAACTTGAAAAAGTATATACCGGTATCAAGTCAATCACTATTTGTACTGATTAGGGGTCCGATAATTCTTGCAGCGCATACGTCACGTGTTGATTAGTATTAGTCTTCATATTTAAATAGAAAACTATTTTTTTCCTGTTTATTTTTGCTAGAGTCCGGGAAACAATTATCGATTTCAGTGAAACTTCGATGTAATCTTCCATTATTATAAGAGGAAACTGTTAGAAAAGTTTGTTTCCGCCCCCTATTTTGCAGGACAGTAGTTACACTCGGACAGAGTAATTAGTACTTTTGTCTTTCATGAAGATTTTTTTGTTTAAACTTCTATTTCAGTTGCTGAAATTTGTTCTCAACCCATGTAAACCAAAGGCTTTTTTTACTCAAGCGCCTCATTAAACTAGGTTTCCTGAAAAGCTCACAACTGTCTAATAAAAGTTTTATAATAAAATAACATTTTGAAAACTTCAGTCTCAATTGAAAAAACAATATCGCCTTAGGAGTTGAAAATTATGTTCTTTATATGAGACTGGACAGATAAAAGCATATAACTGCAGGATTGAATCTGAAAATATTTATCAGTATTTTAATGTGCTTAAACCAGTTTGATTTATTTCCAGTATTTCTGGGTTGCAGTTTTGCCGATATGCTTTTTTATTCTAGATTATTTCTGATTTGCCAAGCATAAAGTGACAAAAAGTGCAAATGGGCACTCCCAAGTTACATAATGGATTATTTTTAGTTTTATTAATTCATTTGAATTCACTTTCTTTATATAGCATCAGTTCACATCAAAAGTCACCGCACCATAAAAAAGAACATAAAAATTAATAATTTCCAGTTACTATGTTGGGCTGCACTTCTGAGAAGTTATGACATTCAAAGACCTCTAAAAGTGTTGATAATCATTATGTACTCATCTCCACACAGGAAAAGATCTGCAAAGCCAGATGCTGTCATCGAGTCCCTTTTACAGTGATGACACTCAAGAGGAGGTCCGCACTTCACAGCTTTCATGTATTTAAAAAAAAGTAATTAGTCCTGCTTCTGGTTGAACAATAGAAGGTTTTTTTTGTGTACACTGTAAGGTTTTAAATGTGAACAAGCTGCACCTTTAGTGAGATGAAACCGCATGGACAAACAACCTGATTCTGTACCGTTTAGGGAGATCAATCTGAGGAATCACATTTTAGATTTCTGCATTTTCACATTGATGAACAAATCCACAAGACGCAGTTAGCCTGGCTGTTGAAAATGAAATTGCGTAAGTGACCTACAAACTTCAAAGCACTCATATTTTCTGAAATGTGCTGCGTTAACACACAGTTTACCTCTCAGAGATAAACACAAATGTTCCGATCTTTTTCCGCAATACGGTCGATAGATTAAAATTAAACGAACCACTGAAAATGCAGTCACTATATCCCAGTTGAAACCAAACTATACTACTAATCTGAGCAAAGGCTTTATTGTGAAGTTCAGTTGAAATCAAGACGATCAAAATATCATTGTAAATTATATTTAAAGTGTGCTTTCCTTTTAGGTCAGAGGCATTGAAGCATGCATGCCATTCAGCTCTTATGTCTGCCGTTTCTTACTCTACACAAGTCACATGTCCATTTCTGAACGCTTGTGAGATGCACCATATGTAACGTACGCCTTAGTTTTTATCTAAATATTGCACTGGTATAGGGTTTTTGATTTCATGGTGTTCTGTAGTGAATGCAAACTGAGTTTCATTTTTATCATACTGTATGTCAAATGTTTACACCAACAAACCTCTGGATTTTATTTATTAAATTATTATATCAGTCACAGCTCACTGTTGATGCTCTTCCTTTTTGTGTCATGATTAAATCACTGATATTTTCTTGTTGTTACAAACCAGCGTAGCTTAGCATCACACAACTGCTTTAGAAAGCAGAAACTTACATCCAGCATGGACTTGATGATTTATGGACTGTATTTACAGTGCCTTGCGAAAGTATTCGGCCCCCTTGAACTTTTAAACCTTTTGCCACATTTCAGGCTTCAAACATAAAGATATAAAATTTTAATTTTTTTGTGAAGAATCAACAACAAGTGGGACACAATTGTGAAGTGGAATGAAATTTATTGGATGTGTCAAACGTTTTTAACAAATAAAAAACTGAAAAGTGTGGCGTGCAATATTATTCGGCCCCCTTGCGTTAATACTTTGTAGCGCCGCCTTTTGCTGCAGTTCCAGCCGCAAGTCTCTTGGGGTCTGTCTCTATCAGTTTTGAACATGGAGACACTGAAATTCTTGCCCATTCTTTCTTGAAAAAACAGCTCAAGCTCAGTGAGGTTGGATGGAGAGCGTTTGTGAACAGCAGTCTTCAGCTCTTTCCACAGATTCTCGATTGGATTCAGGTCTGGACTTTGACTTGGTCATTCCAACACCTGGATACGTTTATTTGTGAACCATTCCATTGTAGATTTGTCTTTATGTTTTGGATCATTGTCTTGTTGGAAGATAAATCTCCGTCCCAGTCTCAGGTCTCTTGCAGACTCAAACAGGTTTTCTTCCAGAATGGTCCTGTATTTGGCTCCATCCATCGTCCCATCAATTCTGACCATCTTCCCTGTCCCTGCTGACAAAAACAGGCCCAAACCATGATGCTGCCACCACCATGTTTGACAGTGGGGATGGTGTGTTCAGGGTGATGAGCTGTGTTGCTTTTACGCCAAACATAATTTTGCATTGTGGCCAAACAGTTCGATTTTGGTTTCATCTGACCAGAGCACCTTCTTCCACATGTTTGGTGTGTCTCCCAGGTGCTTGTGACAAACTTTAAACACACTTTTTATGGATATCTTTGAGAAATGGCTTTCTTCTTGCCACTCTTCCATAAAGGCCAGATTTGTGCAGTGTACGACTGATTGTTGTCCTATGGACAGACTCTCCCACCTCAGCTGTAGATCTCTGCAGTTCATCCAGCGTGATCATGGGCCTCTTGGCTGCATCTCTGATCAGTCTTCTCCTTGTTCGAGATGAAAGTTTAGAGGGACGGCCGGGTCTTGGTAGATTTGCAGTGGTCTGATACTCCTTCCATTTCAATATGATTGCTTGCACAGTGCTCCTTTGGATGTTTAAAGCTTGGGAAATCTTTGTGTATCCAAATCCGGCTTTAAACTTCTCCACAACAGTATCTTGGACCTGCCTGGTGTGTTCCTTGGTCTTCATGATGCTCTCTGCTCTTTGAACAGAACCCTGAGACTATCACAGAGCAGGTGCATTTATACAGAGACTTGATTACACTCAGGTGGATTCTATTTATCATCATCAGTCTTTTGGGACAACATTGGATCATTCATAGATCCTCACTGAACTTCTGGAGTGAGTTTGCTGCACTGAAAGTAAAGGGGCAGAATAATATTGCACACCCCACTTTTCAGTTTTTTATATGTTAAAAAAAATTGAAACATCCAATAAATTTCATTCCACTTCACAATTGTGTCCCACTTGTTGATTCTTCACAAAAAATTAAAATTTTATATCTTTTATGTTTGAAGCCTGAAATGTGGCAAAAGGTTGAAAAGTTCAAGGGGGCCGAATACTTTCGCAAGGCACTGTATATATCACCTTTCTATCTTATGAAGATACTCAAAGCTCTTTACAATCTGTGCCCTCATTTATGGTATGGTATGGTATAAAGTTTATTAATTTTAAAAATACAAAACAGTTTCATAACTATATAAAAAAAATACAAGAGATTTAAAATGAAAGGCAGCAGAAAGAAGAAAAAATCTTATTATATCTGCCCCTTTTTTCAAACAATTGGTTCAATCATAATAATCTTCAAGTAACAGTACAAAATGAATAGCTTTCTAATTTTTCTAATTCTAATACAAAAACACACTAAGCTACTTCATATATATATATATATATTTTAACAATTCAGTTTTGATCTTTTTCTTAAATGTACACATTGACTTGGCATTTTTCACATCACTCTCTAGACCATTCCACAATCCAACTCCTTGGATTGAGGTAGACCTTCCCTTCAGACTAGTTCTGAATTTTGGTTTGACAAATATCTCTATCCCCTTAAAATTATAACAACTTTGTCTTTTAACAAAATTTCTTTGGATATTTAATAGTAATGTGTTATTTTGAGCCCTATACATAACAGATAAAATACTATAATCTACCAAATCATGGAACTTCAATAACTTCAGTTGATAAAATAATGTGCTTGATGGGTGACAGTAATGCTTCCTAGTGATGATTCTTACAGCTCTTTTCTGTAAAATAAAAATAGGTTTTGTAAATGTTTTACATGCTTTCCCCCAAACATCAATGCAATAGATTAAATGTGGAACAATGGTTGTGTTATACAACATGTACAGAGCTTTATCATTTAATAATTCCCTGACTTTGTAAAGTACTGCAATAGATTTAGATATTTTTGTTCTTACAGAATTTATGTGATTTTTCCATGTTAGCTGTTCATCAATGATTACATCCAAAAATGTCATCTCATTAATAATAATAATAATAATAATAATGTCATCACAATGTCAGCACTGTATGTTTCCATACAATGGCGAAATTACAAATCTCAACACCCTCAATTTTAAATGGATCATCAACAGTTCTCTTTTTGTTACTAAATATCATGTATTTAGTTTTATCTAAATTTAATGATAATTTACTAAGTTTAAACCAAATTTGTATTTTGTCAAATTCTGTCTTCATCAATTCCAACATCCGTTTTACATCTTTACCCAAACAAAAAAATGTGGTGTCATCTGCAAAAAGGACACGTTTGAGGAGTCCTGATACATTCACTAAGTCATTCACATATAAAATAAATAACTTTGGTCCAAGTTTTTAGCTTTTATCCATTCATACAGCACTCAACTATGTCTATACAAAGATTAATCAGTGCTTTATCACATTCATACACCGATGGGACACAAATCGGAGGCAATGAGTGGTTCATTGTCTTGCCCAGGGACACTTCAGCATGTGACTGCTGGTGGAATCGAACCCCCAACTCTTGCATTGGAGGACGACCGCTCTAACCACTCATCCACAGCTGCCCCTTTAATGTCAACGTAGACACAGACTCACGTTCTTTAAATGGCTGTCAGATTTACAGACCACTCCAACAGATCACTGTCACATTTTATTTATTTATTGGTGCTGAGTTACAAAAAATAAACAATACATGTCAAAAATATAAAATCATAAATAGTATAATAAATAACTTTTCATTATTGTGTTTAACAGTCCTTGTTCATTTCTTTATGTGTTTTGCTGTATAAGAAGTATTTCACACATTTCTGCACTTCTCCCAGAAACGCTCGTAGATGGTACCTATGGTCTGTGTTCAGTGTGCAGTTGGTAGAACAATGCTGAAACAAATTAATTTGGGAAAATTACAAATCTTCTATCAGTACCTTACACAAAGCACATTTTGTGAGCAACAATCATATTAATTGCCACACTAAATGACTTTAGATTTGCTGCAAACATTTGGATATCTTTGCAACAATCGAGCTGAACTGTTTCCTACCTTATTGTATTGTTTGAAGTTGTTGGTTAGTATTGTAAGGTCCTTGTTTGTCTCCGCATTTTCCTCCTTAGCTTTCTCAGCCATGACTTTCTCAGCCAAACAGAAGAAGTTTTCCTATAAGGAGAGGGTAACACGTAATTATTTTCAGCACACATTATTTACATCTCCTAAATCATTCAGACTTTAATTTCAAAATAGGGAAATTTTAGGACCTTTTAAAGAAACAGTTATTTTCTTATTTTTACGTGTCAAATATCTGCTTTGCTGTTACTTTGATTATGATAATAGCTGTGAAAAGACTTAAAATGTAAACACTTCTACATTGCGTCAAGTCTGAATGAGTTAAACTGGTAATTAAATAATAATTTAAAAAAAAAGTTTTTAACGTACCGGGCAATTGTGCGAATTTGATAATGGCTTTACCACCATTATATTCTTGAACTGAAATGATAAATACATATCAGTATGTTGGAAACTACATCAGCAACAAACAATCGCATAAATAAAGTTTGTACTTTCTCACCTCCTCCTTTAATAATTTCTCAACGGTGATATTAATCTTGTGCAGTATCATTTTACGCTGGTTAGGCTGAGGCACCCTGTTTCCTGGTGCTGAACACACCATCAGCATCATCAGCATCACCTGCAGTGTAGAGTGCCTCATCTTGAAGGTCCACATGTCTCCCTTGTCTTTGAAAGAGACTGTCTCTTCGCTCTCTGTCTCTCCGACTGTCTGCTTGGGCATAAAAGTTGACTCTGCTACTTATATTGAATTGGCATTGCATTGACACCGCGGTCACAGACACGTCAGTGTGTGTGTGTGTGTGGGGGGGGGGGGGGGGGCAAATTAGGAAATGATGATGTGTAATCTGTTTGATCAGTTTTTCTATGAATTTTTGCCACTGCAGGAACTCAACCCTGTTACTAGAGGTTGGTCTTTAAAGTCACTTGCAAAGCCTCCACTCAGGAAATGCAGATTGTCACTTGTGTATTCATATCTTGGAGTATTTTTTTTTCAAACTAAGTAAAAGTGCACAGTTAAGGTGAAGATGAAGATCTTTATTTACATCAATTATTTCCACTTGTAACTCAGTTTAAGGAAAGAACGGCAAGCAGCTTTATCAAACGAAGTTACGTTGTTTAAGTATCATTAGAAGTATGTGTTTCCAATGTGACATGTTGAAATGACATGTGGGTATATGATGACTAATGCACTAAAGTCAAGCTTTTGATGTACCGGTAGTCTCACTTGTCAAAGGAGGAAAATGTGACTTATCATGTCACCTTCAGTTTCAGCTTTAGTTTCTTGCCACAAACAGATGATTTTCTCAAGTGCTTTACCGTTTGTTTTCATAGCATAAATAGATGTTACTGTCAAAAGAATGAAAAGACAATTAACTAAACAGTCGATAGACCTTTGTGCATATACAACCCCAAATCTGAAAAAGTTTGATGGTCCTATGATAGTAAAAACTGAATGCGATAATTTGCTAAATACATAAACCCATGTTTTATTTAATTCAGTTCAATTCAGTTTATTTATATCGCGCCAAATCACAACACGGTTGTCTCAGGGCACTTTAGAAGCAGCTAGAAGAAGACAAAGCAGCTAGATAAGCTCATCAAGAAGGCCAGCTCGGTGCTTGGATGCCCCCTCGACCCAGTGCAGGTGGTGGGAGACAGAAGGACTCTAGATAAAATAACATCATTGCAACGTCTCCCACCCCATGCATGAAGCTGCTGCTGAACTGGACAGCTCGTTCAGTGACAGATTACTGCATCCTAATGCACAAAGGAGCGTTACCGCAGGTCCTTCCTCCCAGCAGCTGTTAGACTCTACAAACATCACTGCTCCCAACAAACTCAATAAGGATTAAATACATGCGGACCTCTGCTAAAACGCACACTCTGCCTGTAATACTGTACTGTAAATAGTCTGTCCTTATCAATGTTCCAACACATACTGAACAATATTATTGATATTGTTTAAATTATTTCTTTATATATTGTATTGTTTTTAACATTTAGGAACTTTTGTGTGAAATATTTTTATTTGTTGCTGCGGTTACACTTGAATGTCCCATCCGTGGGACAATAAAGGCTGTTTCTATTCTATTTACAAACCGGATTCCAAAAATGTTGGGACACTAAACAAATTGTGAATAAAAACTGAATGCAATGATGTGGAGATGGCAAATGTCAATATTTTATTCGTATTATAACATAGATGACAGATCAAAAGTTTAATCTGAGTAAATGTAACATTTTAAAGGAAAAATATGTTGATTCAAAATTTCACAGTGTCAACAAATCCCAAAAATGTTGGAACAAGTAGCAATAAGTGGCTGGAAAAAAGGAAACTGAGCATATAACGAACAGCTGGAAGACCAATTAACACTAATTAGGTCAATTGACAACATGATTGGGTATAAAAAGAGCTTCTCAGAGTGTCAGTGTCTCTTAGAAGCCAAGATGGTAAGAGGATCACCAATTCCACCATTGTTGCGCAGAAAGATAGTGCAGCAATACCAGAATGGTGTTATCCAGCGTAAAATAGCAAATACTTTTAAGTTATCATCATCAACCGTGCATAACATCATCAAAAGATTCAGAGAATCTGGAACATTCGCTGTGCGTAAGGGTCAAGGCCGTAAAACTCTACTGGATGCTCATAATCTCCGGGCCCTTAAACGTCACTGCACCTCAAACAGGAATAGGAATGCCACTGTCAAGGAAATAACAGAATGGGCTCAGGAATACTTCCAGAAAGCATTGTCCATGAACACAATCCACCGTGCCATCCGCCGTTGCCAGCTGAAACTCTACAGTGCAAAGAGGAAGCCATTTCTAAGCAAGCTCCACAAGCTCAGATGTTTGCACTGGGCCAGGGGTCATTTAAAATGGAGTGTGGCAAAATGGAAGACTGTTCTGTGGTCAGATGAGTCACGATTTGAAGTTCTTTATGGAACACTGGGATGCCATGTCATCCGGACCAGAGAGGACAAGGATAGCCCAAGTTGTTATCAACGCTCCGTTCAGAAGCCTGCATCACTGATGGTATGGGGCTGCATGAGCGCTTGTGGCATGGACAGCTTGCATGTCTGGAAAGGCACCATTAATGCAGAGAACTATGTTCAGGTTCTAGAACAACATATGCTCCCATCTAGACGTCATCTCTTTCAGGGAAGACCCTGCATTTTTCAACACGATAATGCCAGACCACATTCTGCAGCAATCACAACATCATGGCTACGTAGGAGAAGAATCCGGGTACTGAAATGGCCAGCCTGCAGTCCAGATCTTTCACCTATAGAGAACATTTGGCACATCATAAAGAGGAAGGTGCGACAAAGAAGGCCCAAGACGATTGAACAGTTAGAGGCCTGTATTAGACATGAATGGGAGAGCATTCCTATTTCTAAACTTGAGAAACTGGTCTCCTCTGTCCCCAGACGTCTGTTGAGTGTTGTAAGAAGAAGGGGGGATGCCACACAGTGGTAAAAATGGACTTGTCCCAACTTTTTTTGGGATTTGTTGAAGCCATGAAATTTGGAAACAACGGATTTTTCCCTTAAAATGAAACGTTCTCTCAGTTTAAACTTTTGATCTGTGATTTGTGTTGTATTCTGAATAAAATATTAGATGTTGGCACCTCCACATCATTGCATTCAGTTTTTATTCACAATTTGTTTAGTGTCCCAACTTTTTTAGAATCCGGTTTGTACAGGAGCATTCACATTCACAAAAGCCAATTAGTAAAGTTCTCTATCTAAGGAAGCCGCTTACATTTACATTGGAACAAAGTAAACAGCAAATGAAAAAAAGATTAAATCATGTCATCTGGACCAATTTCTTTAAGGGAGAAACGTTTCGTCTTCCATCCGGAAGACTTCATCAGCCTGTGGCCTGCCAACCAGGTCTGTCCCATCCTGTTGGGAGCAATGAAGGCTGACAAATCTGGTTGGCAGGTCACAGAAGTCTTCTGGATGGAAGACGAAACGTTTCTCCCTTTAAGAAACTGGTCCAGATGAAATGATTTAACCTTTGTTTGTTATCTACCTGGATGATTGAGCTTACAAACCATTCTTTTTAAACAGCAAATGTTCAAACTAAGATATTAGATAAGATAAAAGTTAAAATGCAGCTTCAGGCCTGATAACCAGTCATTTTCACACTTATCAGGAATTCCATTCATGTCACCATTGTGGCTCCTCTGTGGCTCAGACTAACAAAGACCCCCTGTGAGGATTGTTAGGACCATCTGCATATGTATCTAGCACATTTGGGTCTCTTGTAAATGAGTCCTCTTGACTCAGTGGGACCTGTAAATAAAGGTTGAATGAAAAAAAATCTTCTGTTACAAATATTGTTTTTGCTTTTAATCTTGTTTGGTTTTAAACTAAGATATTGTACCACTTTTTGAGAAGAAGAAAAAAAGAGACGGTAATCTTGATTTTTACAGCAGCAGCACATGTCAAACGATGGGACGAGACAACAAAAGGTCAAAATAAACAGCTGGGAGAGCATTTTGTAACAAATTATTTGAAAACGGGTCATTAAGACGTCTTAAAAAGAGCATGTTGGGGAGGATGAATTTCTCAAGTAAAGATGGGCAGAGGTTGACTTGTCTTTATAAAAGTTGTGTAAATAGTGATGCAATTTCAGAATAAAGTCCTCAACAGAAAGTGTGGATGACAGAATATCACTTTGTTTATGTTTCAGAGAGTCAGTATTTGTCATGCGCACAACATGTGGTACATGTGGTGGAACAAAATTGGAGTTACATCCACCAAAAATATAAAATGTAAAGGAAAAACAGTAATAAGATCTAAGATATGAAGTAAGAAAAACGTTAGACTAAAAATACGCTAAGCATTACTAGTATAAAAATTTCATGATATCATCAAAATAGCTTAAGCATCTCTGAGCTCAAAGGACAAATCTGAAAGTCAATATTGGTTGCCCGTGATCTTTGGGCCCTCAGGGGCAACTGCGTTGAAAACAGATCTAATTCTGTTCTGGGCATCACTGTACAGGCTCAGGAACACTTCCACAGATGATGCTTTGCAAAGTTTATCATGCCAAAATGCAGATTAAAGCAAAGAAAAGACATGAACGCAGTCCAGAAATGATGCCATCTTTGAACCAAACCTTTCATTTGGGCAACTTAAACAACTTTTTTAAGGTCTACAATCATTTTTTTCAAGAAGTTGAAAGTAACTTATTTTGAAGTTTTACAAACGGACACTTTTCCTAACATGATCTCTATCACAATCTTTTGAACACATTCACTTCTCCACACTTTCTCACTTCTCGTGCACTTTGACACCACCAAGTGACAACAGCTCCACCTTGAGGTAATTTAAGCATTCATAAGAATCAGCTTCAGTTTATTAAAATAAACTGTGACACAGTGGAGCAATGAGTGCAGGGCTATTCAGCTAAACTGTTCAGGGGGCCAGAGTTTCTGAAAGCCAACAGCTCGGGCCAGACATCCAGTGATTAAAGTCATTATGTAAATAAGCCAAGTTTTACAATGATCTGTTACCTTTTAAATTTATTTTATTGCCTTGAAACATTAATGCAATAAACAGAACCCAAATCCAGAAGCCCCCAATTATTATTATTATTATTTTCTAAGTGGACCAGATTGAAGATGGCTCGCGGGCCGCCAGATGAATAGCTCTGTCTTAGTGTTTACTTATTCGTACATTTATAAAGTTGTAATGTTCACTTTCAAACTATTTTCCCCCTAAAAGCGTGTGGTAAGTTTAAAACAAATCAACATTTTGACCGAAAAAGCAAACTTGTTTTGAAGTCCAAGCCTTCATTTTTGTGAAACATTATTTTGTATAAGGGTCCCTTACAAGATTTTTACATTTTACTATAAACCGAAGACAAAAATCAAAGGCAAACAGAAAACTATTTACCTTTTGACTGCTTCTTTGTGAATATTAATTAATTAATAGAGTTTAAAACAACCAGCTGCAGCCTGATCTGATTATCAGAGAACATAAACGCTTCAAAAATGTAAAAAAAAAAAAAAGATCAATTTGCTGCTCTGAAGTATTCGGGTGTTTTAACATAATAAGATAAGATGATGATAAGAAAGACTATAATTAGGAATGAAACATTTGCTGTCATCATTTATTTAAAATAATATTTAAATTAAGACCTGGCAAAACTAGATATGTTTATTTTTCTATATTTTTAATCATATTACGATAGAAAACACCTTGGAAAGAAAAGGTGTTCTTTCACCACAACTGTGTGAATTATATTTATAAAAGGTTAATAAACACAAAAAGGTGGATTCCATAAAAGCAAATAAAATTTCACAGCTAATTTTCATTATTGATAAAAATTAATTTACCCTTCTGAGACAGGGATATCTACTAGCACTTACACACGTTTTCCATTTTTTTCTCACATTTTACTATATGAAATTTTTGTTTGTGGAGGAAAAATGTTGCATTTAAAATGATCAAATTGAGTATATGTTCAAACTTACAATTTTCAGAGTTACTGTAGCAAATAATATTTTGGCGATTTAATGAGCATGCAATTTTAGTCGATTGAAACGTAAGATTCAAGGTCAGCCCAAAATTTTTTGGATATGTCACAACTAAAAAAATAAATGCAGTGTCATTTCCAAGTTTGTTTTACAAAAAGTGACTCATTAATATCTGTGAATTTAGCAATAATTTAGTTATATTATGGAACATTTTAAAGTGTACTTCTTTGGTTGTTAGAAATAGGAACCTCATACTAATGGAACCTCATAGGGTTCCACACAATTTTTCTTATGAAAGCACTCGCGTATGTGTTACATTTTTTATCTGTTAGTTTATTTCCTTCCAGTGAGAGCGTGGGTAGAGTTTTCGTAAATTCTCTGTAACACATATGACTTTTAACCGGTTGAATTAACTCTTTGAGAAAAGCTTTGGTTATCCAACAATTTTCTGTCAGGTCATCTGGACAGTTTCTTTTTTTTTGTTGCTGAAACGTTTCACCTTCCATCCAGGAGGCTTCAACAGTCAATGAAAGACACAACACAAAACTGATTTTTTTCCCCCAACTGCTTACTCCAAAGTGGAACAAACCAGTTATGTTGGTGCTAAGATGGTCTCTTTGGCACGCCCCCTCTGGCACCGGCCCTCTCTCTTGTCGACAGTCATGTCAAACTGGTTCAAAACCAACAAAGTCCATTGGACAAATTGTTGGATTGTATACCTGGATTATTGAGCATGCACTTTGTTGGTTTTGAACCAGTTTGACATGACTGTCAACGAGGAAGTGGGCCGGCACCGAAGGAGGGGGCGTGCCAAAGACACCATCTTAGCACCAACATAACTGGTTTGTTCCACTTTGGAGTAAGCGGTTGGGGGAAGAATCAGTTTTGTGTTGTGATTGATGAAGCCTTCTGGATGGAAGGTGAAGTGTTTCAGAAAAAAGAAAAAAAAAAAAAAAACTGTCCATATGACCTGACAGAAAATTGTTGGATTGTATACCTGGATTATTGAGCATGGACTTTGTTTGCTTTGGTTTACCATATTCTCTGAAACGAATAAAAAAACCATGGACAGACATAAAGTCCTCATAAGATAACATATGTCCAGTATTAGCAAAAAGATTAAGGATGTGGTTGATGTCTTTTTTTTAAACCAGTTAAGGAAAAAAAAAAGGATTTGCTCCTAATCAAAATATTGCAGTGATTCCAGAGGATGCACGTGAAGCTCTGAGGAAAATCACGACCTGTCAATCAATCCAATAGGCTCGTCAGCAACTGACCAATCAGCGGTCGCAAATTGTCCCGGAAGTGAACCTCCCCTTACCTGCTGGAGACTGCGCCCCCTTCTCCTGTGACAACATTGTCGATGCTGCACGGCACGTTCCGCGGGTGCGGGGATAAATCACCGGGACAAAATGGTTAAACGTTGTCAGTGGGGAACGTGCAACTCAGACACGCGCTACCCTGAGCGCTTAGAGGGGGGGATCCAGTTTGTTCCGTTCCCAAAACCTAAACGGAGTCTGGAAAAATGTAAGAGATGGATAAAGGCCTGCGGCCGACCTCACGAGCAGCTGAATACAACAGTGATCGACGGGAACTACCACATGTTCGTCTGCACGAAGGTAACAGCAAGGAAACCCCTTTTCTGTCATTATTCCATTGTATAATGAAGTGAACGGTGAAAGCTGGTTGTGCTGTGTTTGTGTAGATGCAGCAACTTGTGGTTGCACAAATTCACTGTTTGTTTGCTATGGTCACTTCACTACACCGATCGTGCTCAAAGCGGCTGTGTAATGCAACATGTGCACACTTCATACATACTGAACGTGACTGGCGCCATGAAAACATCTGCACTGTTTAAAGTTACAGCCTGTTCATTCTACACTTAACAAGGTTGAGTCAGGTCCTCTGGATGGATTCTTGTTTGTTGAAACGTCTTTTATCCCAAAGACTTCAGTGTGAGGACCTTGGACAAACTCAGTCACCTTCCCACAGTGGATCAACCAGTTTGCTGCTGACAGCCAGAACTACATGTAAGAGGAGGACCATCAGCCTAACAAATGATCGTTAGTGCCCTTATGGCCGCTTATTATTCACAGAGGACTTGAGTGATGCTTGCAACAACACCAAGGGTAATAGTTAAACATAGACCCCCGTGCCTTTTTACAGATGGATGGGTTCCCTTAACATGGCTCCCTTTGCTCCTCTCAAACCAGCGCTCCTCTCTTATCGAGTAGGGGTGCACCGATTGCAGTTTTCTGGACGATCAATGATTTCTAAAAAGTCTGACCTGCCGATTCCGATTTTGTTTTATAATTGACACTGTCAAGTGTTATAAGATCACAATCTTTCCAATCTTATTTTAGTGAAAAGCATACCCTTGGAACAATATCCGAGAGACAACAAAACCTTGTTTTAACTGACCATGAGGTGACCATGAGGTAGTGAAATCTGAAATATAAATGAAGTTCAGACAATTGTTGTTCAAACAAACAAACAAAATCGGTTTATCGTGCAATTATCGTCCGATTTCCCCAAATTAAGGAAATCGGGGCCGATAAATTGACCCGCCGATTTATTGGTGCACCCCTAATCAAGAATGTAGATGGACTGTACTTATATAGCACTTTTCTATCTTATCGAGATACTCAAAGTGCTTCACACTACAATCTGTGTCCTCATTTACCCATTCATACAGCACTCTACTAGATCTCTACAAAGAATAATCAGTGCTTTATCACATTCATACACCGAAGGGACACACATCAGAGGCAATGAGGGGTTCAGTGTCTTGCCCAGAGGCACTTCAGCATGTGACTGCTGGTGGAATCGAACCCTCGCCACCCCAATTTAAGGAGAGTTGTGATTATGTTATGGTGTGACTACCTGTATTATTGAGCATGCATCAGGATATTTATTCTACTGTTCATCTTTTAGCATTTTCCAGAAGGCAAGCCAACAGATAGATTCCCAGATCCTGTTTTTGCTAATCCCTTCACCTCAAAAACATACGAAGCAGCCAGGCTGCCACGAGCCAGAGGCGCTGTACTCCCCGTGTCAAAACGAAGGAAGATGCTGAAGGACTCGAGGTACGTTACGTCCGGGTATGTACATGGTCACCAGCACACACTGTACAAGGAGGAGACTTTGATTTGGGGGGAACGTTGAGAAAGTAGTGAGACGTTGTTGTGAATGATCACACGTCTAACAAGAAGAAACTTCCAAACAGAAAATGTTCAATTTTTTTCCGTATTCAAGACTGAGACGGGTACAATGTAAAGCTGCTGCAGACACACTTTGGTCACCATGCAGCACGCACACATGCGTCTGTTTGGCACATTTTAATCACCAGTATTTTTTGTTACTTTTAAGTGTATATACAATGATTAGAGATCTGGACGTCTCCATTATCTTGAGTGAATATAAACCTAAAATATAAATAACCAAACCGTTACATCGTGCTGGAAAAAAAAGGATGGGGCGAGAGGACTACGCATTTTATACTAGATTTTTTTTCTTCTCCTGTTAGATTCTTGACAGACGTTTATATATTTATTATACCTATTTTACATGTTGTTTTATGTTTATCTTAAATTCTAACAATGTTAAGTCAGGTCCTCTGAATGGATTCTTTTTTGTTGAAATGTTTAAGCTTTTGTCCAAAAGACCTCTTCAGGTGCCGTTTACACGGTACATATTTTGAGTGAAACTAGGCCTTTCACGATAACAAATTTTGCTGGGCGATTGTCTCAGGAATTCTTGCGATAAACAATAATATTGTTTGAAATTTGTCAATAATTAGTGATTATTGTCAAATTTAAGAAGAAATATTGGTTAATTTTTGTGTGTAGTACCTTTTTTGGCCACTGGATGACAGTTTAAAACTGAATAGAAGGATGGATAGTGAGGGAGCGAGCAGCGTGTCTCTTTAAGAAGAGTGGGAGGGAGGCCCCTGGACGTGACATGGGCTGTCTCTCCTTTATTCGGTTCTCAAAATGACATGCTCAGTGTGGTTTTAGCTCTTTAGCATAGCATTTTTCACACAAAACTTTTAATAAAAAAATCAGTAAATAAGTTCTCAGCTCCTTTTTGCAGAGAAAAACAACTTTTTACACGAAGACACGGGTTTCAACCGTGAATTTTGGAGTTTCGACAAGACGGAGGTTTTTTTCTCCCAAAGTTGGACTGTTAGCTTAGCTCGTAGTGTAGCTTCTCAATTTAGCTGCTTTTAACGATCCCAAAACGTGATTTTGGACGGTTAAAACGGATTTTAAAGAGAAAAAAGTGCGGGGTCAGTGAAGAGCACTGGAGTTGAGCCTTTTGTCATCCAGTGTCTTCAGAGAGAGAGACACACGAAGAAACGATAAAGTCGATAAATGAAAAGGTTGAAAATTTTCATTCATCATGCGATTAATTGATTTGTCATTTATTGCGACAGGCCCAAGTGAAACCGTGCCTTTCTCTCTGCTGTTCATTTACACGACTCTAGTAGCCCCCTCTTTGAATCCGGATGTTTTTCAACCCACCTGTCAAGAGTGGAGGTTTTCGAGGTGGCCACCCGCTGTTATGTAAACATTTCCTGCAGAGGTGTTAAACCACATGCGCAGTACAGACATATAATTCATGCACGCACGGACCAATGGCATATTTCTGTATGCTGTATGCAACAAGTAGATTTGAGGAGGAGGCGGGTCTAACTGACCGGTTCAAAAGGTTTAAAAAAAAAAAAGCCACGTTAAGCTCAAATCCGCGTGCGTCCGCTGACCCGCCGGTTGAAAAGGACTGGAGACCTGTCCAGGGTGTCCCCCGCCTCTCGCACAGTGATGGCTGGACTTGGGCACCAGTGACTCCCGCTACCCGAAAAGGAAGAAGCAGGTAAATATAATGGATGGGTCAGCTGATCACGCGCGCATCTCCGCACCTGCTGTCATCTGCGGTGAAGGAAGTAGCAGTATCTACAAAAGCCGAAGCGAGCAGCGCGTTCATTTAAAATAGCCTTGTTCTATATTTTTCCAAATTATTTTGCTTAAACAAAAAAAACAAAAAACGCCTAATTACGTATCGGATCCCGGCCATTTCCGTCCAAATCACAGAGATGCCTATTCGCATTGGATTAGTTATTGTCACAGGATCTCGGAGTTCAGCAAAATATAGCAGGTAATTTGCAGGGGAATTTTTTACTTTACAAATTACTGACATGGCCGATTCGCACGGGATTAACAACACAGACAATCTCTGTAATTATAACAAATAGGATGTGGTCCCTAGGTAAAACTAATCCTGTGCAAATAGGAATTAAACAGGATATTTGTCTCTGTTTTTTAATGAAACGACAACTTCATACGTTGCTGCTCTAAACCAGTTAATTTCCTGGAGAACACCAAACCTCTCCTTTGTAGCCGCTGCCCAGTCATTTTCATACCTTTTGGGAATTTACATCCATGTCACCAGATTGTCTCCAGTGAGTCAGCAAAGACCTATTGTGAAGGTTGATATCTGCATATGCATCTAGCTTGTTCACAGTGGGAGCTGCAGCAGCACACACTTTTACACAGCAGGAGGTGGGGGGAGCGGGTGAGGGGCTGGGTTTATATTCAGTGAGGGAGAGGAGGAGGAGCTGTGTGAAGGTGCAGACTGGGAGAAAAACTGGCCGATTTTCAAGTATAATTATAACTACGTACGAGACTATATCGTTTTATATCAGAGTCAGAGTTTCTTTATTGTCATTCGCACCTCATGTGGTACATGTGGTGGAGCGAAATTATGTACACAGGGTCCCAGTTACATCCAACAATAAAATGTATAAGAAAAACAGTAATAACATCTAAGATATGAACCAAGAAAAACATCAACCAAATACACACCAAGCACTCGCAACATAAAACATTGAACATCAGCACAAACATGAACATGAGTCTGTGAGCAGATGTGCACGCATGAACACATCAACATTGAAACAGATCAGCAGCAACATGAAACAGATCAGCAGCAACATGATATGGTTTTTCACAGTGATTATTCTAGTTAGAGATTCATGAGTCTAACAGCCTCAGGGTAGAAGCTGTTCCTCAGTCTAGTGGTTCTACACTTAATGCTCCTTAACCTCCTTCCTGAGGGGAGTGGGGCAAAAAGTGTGTGTGCTGGGTGAGTGGGGTCCTTCATGATGCAGGTGGCCCTCTTCCTGCATCTGGAGGTGTAGATGTCTGTGATGGTGGGGAGGCTGATTCCGACAGATTTCTGTGCAGCCTTCACCACTCTCTGCAAAGCTTTTCTTTCTGCAGCTGTGCAGCCTCCATGCCACACATTGATGCTCGAGCACAGGATGCTCTCCACTGCACACCTGTAGAAGGAGGTGAGGACTGAGCTTCCCAGACCAGCTCGCCTCAGCCGTCTGAGGAAGTAGAGTCTCTGATGAGCTTTCTTGATCAGGCTGGTGGTGTTGTTGCTCCAGCTGAGGTTGTCATTCATGTGTACACCCAAGTACTTGTAGCTGGAGACCACTTCCACCGCAGATCCTCTTATGTTCAGGGGGGTGTAG
>NC_056501.1:24460010-24511075 GCF_014905685.2 Nematolebias whitei
ATACATATATATATATATATATACATACATACATACATACATACATACATACATACATACATACATACATACATACATACATACATACATACATACATACATACATACATACATACATATATACATACATACATACATACATACATACATACATACATATATATATCGATATATAAATGGTGGTTTGACCTCACGTGATGGATGACGACACGTCAACTTCGACAATAAACACCTAGCTTTATTAATCTATGAATTAATACATCATACATTCAAGCAAATTATCGATAAATGTAAATTAATGTACCGAAGTTTTCTGAACAAGCCAACAAAAGTAAATCATGCACATGAAGCATATTAATATTTGATTTATTTTACTGGTAATAACAAAGATTTATGCTAAAAAAAAAATCTCTCTGCAGTGCAAGTACCCAGAATGAGAACACCACGAACCGTTACTCACAGCAAGGAACTTCTGATGCTTCTGTTCAGGCTTCAACGCCAGGTTGGTATTTTTCAACGCTTTATTTTTGCACATAGAAATGTCTATACACTGACACATTTTTAATAGTATTGCTTCCTTGGCTTCTGTACGAGGGTAAATTTGTTTTATTACTAGATCTTGTCTAGTGTAGGTGGCAGTTGCAGAATAAAGCACAACAGCTGTCCCTGCACTTGAAACCATTTCTTTTAAGATCAATATTTCCACCATCATTTTCCCCTCTGAGGTGCGTCGCTCACGTTCATATTGCTGATTGAAAATGGGCTTTTTATTTCCAAGACCCCAACATGTACCATGGTCACACAATTTTCCATCAGGAGAAGCCGCAATTGAAGGAAATGCTGGATTACTAACTAGTCCACAGTCATGAACATGGTTTCCAGATTTATGTCTGCACATATTTCTGGCGACCTTTTCAATGGAGGTGCCTTAGCCGTCACAGCTGCTGTGAAATGTTTTGTTTTTTTGCATACTATCAATACGTTTTTTTTTTTTCATTTAGTTTTTGTTAACAGCAGCCTTCATAACAAAATGCCCCCCTGGAGCTTTCAATAGCTGCCCACTGCACCACCTAGTGGTAGATGGGTTAAATGTAGAGACTAATTTCGCCATTGTATGGAAACATACAGCGATGACAATGTGATGACATTATTATTATTATTATTATTATTCACCAAAAATTAAAGCAGTAATTAGTTTTTCCCCTCTGTGTGCCATTTCTCATTTAAGTTTGGTCACAATTGTTCATCTAATAGCTTATTTTGCCATTGCAACATGTTTAAATGTGTCCTTGCAGTCATCAACAATGCCGAGGTTCCCAGTATGATTCACCACACCCAGTAGCTTCCGTCGGTCTGAACACCGGCTGGAGTTATGTCAACTCCAAACGATATGCATTTCATGTAAACATGCTATTAGATCTGCTATGCAGTTTGTCACTTGGCGTTTGAACAATTATTTTAATTCGGTGCGTGCTTTCTATTTTCAGAGGTTTCGACGCTGGATATGCTGGCACTGCTTGCTGAAAACGAATCTTTGAAGCAGCAACTGAGAGCAGACCAAGAGAGTTACGCTCGGATGCTGTCCCAACAAGTGCTCAAAAATGAAGATCTGCAGCGAGACAATGTGAGGCTTCTGAAGGAACTTCGTGGGAGGACACAGAATAAGAATTCAGCAGCGGGCATAGTGTCAGTGGGATGCATAAGGCACAGTAAAGTAAAGGGGAAGTTCCATCAGGCTCAAATAACAGACTGATCTTGACACTCGACACCTTTTTGCCTTACTTGATGTTATTACAGTACATTTTGCACATTTTACTATGTTGTTACTTTTGCTTTTTTCACCCATTTGCAAATGTTTTTATTTCTCTGCTTGGCATTCACCCAGAAAGACCCCCGGCCGGGATTTGAACTGGGGCGACCTGCTCGTTGAGACGCGGCAGCTCTACCCTCACCCCTTCTGGGTGGAGTTTGCATGTTCTGTCTGTGCATACGTGGGTTTGCTCTGGGTACTCCGGTTTCCTTCCACAGACCAAAAACATGCATATTAGGCTGATTGGTAACTCTAAATTGTCTCTAGGTGTGCGTGAGCGAGTGAATGGTTGTTTGTCTCTATGTGTCCCGGTGATGGACTGGAGATCTGTTCAGCGTGTCCCCCGTCTCTTGCACAGTGACTGCTGGATATGGGCACCAGTGACCCCCCATGACCCGAAAAGGAAGAAGCGGGTGAAGATGATGGATGGATGCTTCACATTCATTGTGAACAGCGAAGTAACAATTTGTCATTGCTCAGGGAAACATGTTTCCAGTTGTACACGTGACATTAGCTCATAACTAAACTACCGGTACATAATGTTTTGTTTGCATATTTGCATTGTTTGAATTTTTTTACTTTCATATAAAAGCTAAACAATTAAAACAATTGTGTCAGACTTGTAGAAAATGTTTGCTGTGATCAAATTTTACTTCACCTGTTATCCACAAATTACACTACTTGAAATTTAGAGGTATGGTAAGCAGGTTTATCATTTAGTCGTTAGTTTTTTCATTCAACCTTTATTTATACAAGCTAATGTCATTGAGTTGAGGATTCATTTTCAAGAGAGGCCTGTTTTATGCTTAAAAAAACGGATGAGGTACACACAACAATAAACAGTCATAAAGCAGAAAATGTAAAGTAACAAGTGAGAACTAAATAGAAACAAGCTACATTATAAAATTAAAAATGTTCATCCAAATTAGAATAAACAGTAAATGCCTTAAATATGACTTGCACAATTGATGAAAAAGACTAAAATATCAAGATTTGTTTTAGAAATCGAAAATGAGACCTTTCCGGTGCATCTGCAGCTATTTTAAATGTTCAGTTACTTAAGCAAGTAAATTTTAATTGGAGATATTCAGTAGTCAAAAATTTAAATACAAGTCAAACACAATAATTTAAAAATAAATTTAGGTACCATGGACGGTTTTAAAATCTAAAACGTAGAGAGCGTCGTTTTATTATATGTTGCAACGATCTTCCATAAACATTTCCGATGCATATGCAGCTATTTTAAATGTTCAATTATTTTAGCTAGTAAATTTAATTAGATATTTAATAGTCAAATATTAAATACAATACATAAAAAAATATATTCAGGCATCACGGACGGATTTAAAATAGGTAAAACGTAGAGAAGAGCGTGGTTTGATTATATGTTCCAACGATCTTCCAAAATGTCCTGCTCCACTTTCAGCGGAAAACGTTTGCCTCCTTCAGCCTGAACCAATCAGAGGCGCGGAGCCTCAGAGGCGACCAGCCAATAGGAACACTCGCATGAAGAAGACGATGTGCGCCATTTTACCGCGTCCACAGTCATCCGGCAAGATGGTCCCTTTGCTTTGTCTCTCCTGACTGGAGTTTATTTCGGTTTTCTGTCTTAATTTGCTTTCAAACCATCGAACGGACGGCAAATTGTGTTGAAGTGGATTTCTTGTAACAAGAAACAATCTCGTCTCCGTCTGTCAGGAAATGACGACGGTGAAAAGCTGGTAAGAACATTGTTTATACAGTTTGTTTTTCGCATTGATGACTGTTATCTTTGCTAGCTGCGAGCTATGCTAAACGACATGTAGCTTTTAGCTTCGCACCCGGCAATGTTGAAGCGCGCACACAGGCGGATTCGGACGTTAACACGCGAGCCCTGAAATGTTAATTAAAAATACAGACAACATTAATATATGAATAATTGATGAAAATGCGCGTATTTGTGTTGTATTGTTTCACGCTAGCTGTTGAAGAGCTACTTTGGGATGCTACAAGGCTTCAGTGCCAGACTGCATGTTGCGCGCGGGTTCGTGCCAGAGAAAAGGAAGTGAAGGCCTGCATGCATTGGTGCAAGCCCATGCACTGGACCCTGCATGAACAGTCGGGAGGTGTTGCCAGGCCAAAGTGGGGGTTGTAAAATGTAGCATCAAAGCAAACCTATTGCCAAGCGCAAAAAAAAAAAAAAAATAATGTTAGCATGTAGCCGCCTGACGTCTGTGATGCTCATGAGTTTCTGTGTTGTCAAAAACTGGGAAAAGCTTTGTTGGATGAGCTGCATAGATGAAGATGCTCACAGTTCTCGGTGTGGACTGATGCTTGGCTTGTGATTTTTAAAATACTGTCAGGACCGAGTTGTATTCTAACATGACTGAGAATAAAACAGCTTGTTGCAAAACAATCAGTGTGCCTGACAGAAATGCACGTGACAGTAGTAAGATATCAGATTTAAACATGTTAATTTAACATTGAATGCACCTTTTGCATCTAATAAATAATTGAAGCCATCAGTCCTGTTGATCATTATGTTTTTAAGATGCCATGCACCTAAAAGTTTTGAGCACAAACAGTTTATAGATAGGTAGACACTTTATTATTGATCCCCCCTTCAAGGAAACAGATACATTTTTGCAGCTAATTTTCAGGGCAACAAGCAACTGTGCAAAGGCATGGTTTGTAGAATGCAGAAAATACTACATTTATCATTTACTGAGGAAATAACTGTCCATCACCCTTGAATAATATGTCAGTGTCGTTTTGTTTTATTTTACATCTTAATTATTCCTTTATTCCAGGGTTCATATGCCGTCTTGAAATGTCTGGTATTTGTTTTTAGTATTTTTCAAGTCTAAAATGTTCTGGGGAAAAATAGAATACAGAGACAGATTTGTTTCCAGGCTCCTTTTATTCAGTTTAATAAACGATTAAACTGCTTGAAAGCACAGACTCGTCTTACATGTGTTTTCTTGTTTTATGTAAAACTCAGTTGTTTTTGGAAGCACGTTTATATGGCAGCTGTGTGCGAGTGAGAATCACAGAAGACATTCTGTAAACATTTTAAAGATGTTTATAGAAGTAAAGAACAATTAATCCCATGCGTTTTGTATGCAGTTTGACAGTTAAAAAAAACTTTATTTATTTTTTCTACAAAATTTGTTTCACATTGTTAATATAAGGTATGTGTTATAACAGTTTGGGACACCCGAGTAATAGAACACTGACCACTGTAATGTTGGGGTGGGAGGGATTGAGTGGTTAAAAAATAAAATTTAGCTTTAAATTTTGTGCTGCCTGGAGCCCCAAATGTCTCACGTATGTTGTCCACATATGTTTAATCCACTTTGAATTTTGATTTTTACTTTATTAATGGGTGTACACATGTTTTATGTTATGTTTTCATTTTTACTTTATTACTATTCGCACCTTTATGTCGAAGCAAATTCCTAGTTTGTGAACCTCGTTCATTGACATGGCAATAATAAACTGATTCTGATATTCCAATTTATGAACAGTGAACATTCATACGTATATTACCTGTATGTTAGATCTTTTAGTTTACAAAAAATTAATTCACACCTCTACATTATTCCAGTAAAACTAACACTATCTCCATTTTCTTTTATATTTTCCTAAATGCTTTCCAAAAAGTCCAAATGACGGGTGAGGCAGACATAAAAATGGCAGAACTTATTCATGAATTACACAGTTTTTTGTTTTTAAAACTTGAAGGGATTGTAGAACAGAAGGCAACAAATAGAAATAAGCTGTTGAAGTAAACCTTTTGTGATTTTTCTTTTTTTGCTTGTGTTTTGATGTGTGTGTCTGGTGGATAGTGATTATCAATTCAATCTCACTTGAATTAAAAACCAAACAATTCAAATGTTTTACTAAATGATAGTTTGGCTGGTGAGTAATTTTTTTATTGTACTACCAACCCTCTAGTCTACCAGTATAATGTAAGTTTACCACTTTGTTCATGCAGAAAATAAGATGTCTAATGTTGCTGCAGGTAAAATGAGTCTGGCTACTGAATCACATCAAGACCAAATGGAAGAGAAGGGAGAGGAGGTAAGAGCGTCACCTCACTGAAAGTTGATATTTTTTAGCCTCAGTTTGAAACTTTGTTTTCACTATATTGTTGGTATAAACGTTTCTTCTCTTCCAGCCCGGGAGCTCATCAGAAAACATAAAACCATCTTCTTCTCGCAACAAAAGGTAAGGTTTTTTTTTTTGTTTGTTTATGCAGTGCTATTATTTAAGTTGCATGTCACCCTAATGCATGCTTAATAATCCAGATATAAAAATCTAACAAGGTTAAATCAGGTCCTCTGGACAGATTCTTTGTCTTTTATTCAAAAAACTTCTTCAGTCTGAGGAGCTACAACAAACTCAGCCTTATAAATAGCACCTTCAGGGCACTAACAACCAGTTACCGATGGTCCTCCTTTTACATGTGTACCGCTAGTTCTGGCTGCCAGCAGCAGACTGATTGATCAACGGTGAGAAGGTGCTATTCATAAGACTAAGTTTGTTGCAGTGCCTCAGACTGACAGTCTTTTGGATAAAGGACAAAACTTTCAATAAAGTAGAATCCATCCAGAGGACCCGAGTTAACCTTGTGAGATAAGTTACATGTTGTTTAGTCTAATAAAGTTTAATATGATCAAGTTATTTGTCAACACATTTTAGAAAGCCATCTACAGTAACAAGGCACACAGGACAGATTGCATCAGATGCCTCAGCTGACAGTGAAAATGAAGCTGCCACTTCTGACAGCAATAAAGGTAAACATTAGTAGACAATAATTATATTTAGTATGGTTATTGCTGATGCTGTAATGAAGGCTTATTTTTGTGTTACTGTCGCTTCTCTTCATAGGTACTTTAGTGATGAGACCAACTGGGAATGAAAATAAAGGTGCCATGAAGCTCAGAATTGATTTTAAACAGAAAAAAACAGGTAATCTTTTATCCTTAATAAAAATATAACATAACTTAGAAAGTTTAATTTTTTACAACTAAAGATGCATTAAATTTTACGCTAAATAATGTGGAAGGTCTCTATGAAATACGTTTTTGGGGGGGGAGAAAGATAAAAAAGTGTCTTCCCATGACAGACGATACTCTTCAGAAGAAGGTGAACTGCACCGCCTGCGGAAAGCAAGTTAACCAGTTCCAGCGAAACTCCGTGTATGAACATCCTGCCCTCAAAGTACTTATTTGCAAGGTAGAAACTTTTATTAAATGCACGTCTAACATATTTCCATGACCTCTACTTTGATGTTTTCATTTCTTTTTCAGTATTTGTAGCAATCATTCTATGTTTATTATTTTCTAGTCATGCTACAAATATTACACAAGTGACGACATCAGCAGAGATTCTGATGGGATGGATGAACAATGCAGGTACAGAATATTTAAAATAATGTGCTGAAGTAACAATTGGCGGAATAATATAATGACAAAAATCACGAGTCAACGCTTTGAAAGTCTGGTTGAAGTTTCCAAAAGAGAAAAAATATGGTTAAATGTAGATTACTGATGAAATTGTATAACGCGTGATGATTATTCATGAGTGTTGCTTGGACTGATGTTTAGCATGTTGCTCATTTTTGTATCAATAATTCTTGCAATTGTTTAGCAAATATGTTTGAAATCTCTTTATTGCACAAAGGCAATAGTTTGTAATAATAACAATACAATACATAGTATTGTACGGTACAATAATAACATGAGGGTCTATGTGTGTGCTTATTTGTTTGTAATATTAGTAATATTTATATAAACCAATAGGCAGCTTTTTAATGAAACTCAAGGTAATCATTGCTTGAACTTCTACAATTGATACATTTTAGGAGTTACCCAATTTCAAGAAGATCACTGCCATCATTCAAGCCAACACAAAAATATTTAACTCTTTCAGTTTTTCAGATATTGAACTAAAACTTGCTCAAGTAATAGAAGAGTCATCATAAACACATACTTGAAGTGTGAACAGATAATTCAAAATCTTGCAGCATTGCATGAGATTATGCACATTGTCTTGCTGCATCCCCTCTTATTATAAGATGATTTTAGTTTAAAACTTTCACATAAATGGAGGTGAGTGATATGCTTTTTTTTTTCTCCAAGGAATGTTAGGTCTTACGTGTAATTGTTTTTTTTTTCAGGTGGTGTGCTGAAGGTGGAAAGCTTATCTGCTGCGATTACTGCAACAATGCTTTCTGCAAGAAGTGCATTTCTCGCAACCTGGGCAGAAAGGAGCTGTCGAGCATCACCGATGAAAACTCAAAGTGGCATTGCTACGTGTGCCGGTCGGAGCCCCTCCAAGATCTGGTCTCCAAATGCCACCGTGTCATGCAGAAACAAGAAAATGTGGAACTCAAACAGCAAAAAACAGAACATGACAAGAAGAAGGACAAGAGCAAATCACAGAAAGAGCACAAAACAATAGTCAATGGAAAAGAACATGTTGAAGGCTCGGGAACCATGACGTTCTCCTATAAAAACCTGCAGGTACCCAAAGAACTTATAAAGAAAGCAAAGAAGCTTGTAGAAACTACAACTGGTTTGAATCATACCTTCATCCAGTTCATCCAACAAGGGACCGATAATCAGGCAGATAAGACCATAAGGTATCGGCATTTGAAGGCCTTCAAAGCAGTGCTCTCAGATTTGAAAAAAGCCCACGATGCTTTGGAGGAAGCTTTAAAGCCTGAGTTTAGACACATGGAGTTGCAGAACGGTAACGAAGAGCAACCTACGACAAAGTTCATAAGTGCTGTTGAGCCAGCAGAAAATGATCACATGGACGGTGCTGCAGATTCAGAGCTGGAGACTGATGCAGCTAAAGAAGTGGACGGAGAACAAAGTATTGAAGCAAATTCAATTTGTGAGGCAGAAGCAACTGAAAATATTGTCAAAGAGTTGCCCAATAACAAAGATTTGGTTTGTAAAGGAGACACGGCGAAGACAGCTATAGAGCTGCCTAATGAAACAGATTTATTTAATGCTGAAGCAAGGGGAGAAGAAGTCCGAGAGCAGGTTGATGAAGCCAATTTAGGTTTTAAAGCACAAGCAATGGAAGAAGATATCAAAGAGCTGCCTAGTGAAACAGATTTGTTTAGCGAAACGGAAACGATGGAAGATGTGGCTGAGGAACAGCAAGACCTTAACAACGAAGGTTCCAATCAGACAGAAATGCAAGACCACCAAACAGAAACTGATGAAACTTCAAGGGTAATTAAAACTGAGGTCTGTGACGATGGATTACTGTCAGAGGAAATGTCTTTAGATCACGACATCATGTCTGTGCCTCCTTCAGTTCCTGAGGAGCTTTTTCAGATGGTGGAGAGCCTTGCAGATTCCTCCATGCTCTCACAGACTGACAGCAGTTCGGTCAAAGATACAAAGTCAAATGAAGACTCACCAGAGTCTCAGCACCCTCCGCCAAAAGTAAGGAATTTGATAGTCAAACTGACTCCAGTACCAGTTGTGAAAAGCTGTAGGTCAAGGTCTTCTAGGTTCAAAAACAAAGAAAAAGATGCAGAGTCGCTACAAAAAAGTCAAGAAGATTCCGAGGACAATAAAACTTGTGCCTCAAGTTCTGCAGACGGGACTGAAAGCCCACCAATCACCCGCCACTCCGCTAGAGTAAAAACTACTCCTTTAAGGAAGCAGGCAGAGAATGAGAGCAAAAGAGAGTCCTCGGAGTCAGAATCAGATGAGGACATGAAGGACAAGACCAAATCGTCCAAGAAATCCAGTAGAACCACAAAAGAAGATGTGAAGTTAGGTAAGCAGGCAGAAAATGAGATCATGAAAGAGTCCTCAGAGTCAGAATCAGAGGACCGGAAGGAAAAGGATAAGTTGTTGGAAAAGGATAAATTGTCCAAGAGGTCCTGTAGAACAAAAAAAGAAGATGTGAGCTTAAGTAAGCAGGAAGAAAACGAGAGCAAGAAAAAGTCCTCGGAGTCAGAATCAGAAGACAGGAAGGAAAAAGCCAAATCATCCAGGAAATCCAGTAGAACCAAAAAAGAAGATGTGAACTTAGGAAAGCAAGCTGAAAATGAGAGCAAGAAAGAGTCGTCAGAATCAGAGGACAGGAAGGAAAAGGATAAATTGTCCAAGAGATCCTGCAGAACCAAAAAAGAAGATGGGAAATTAGGTAAACAGGCAGAAAATGAGAGCAAGAAAAAGTCCTCAGAGTCTGAATCAGAGGAAGACGGCAAGAAAAAGGTCAAATTGTCTAAGAAGTCCAGTAACACCAAAAAAGATGATGTGAAAAAGTCCAAGACTTCAGAGAATATAATAGAAGACTCCGACTCAGATGAAGTCCCTCCTGCATTGCTGGAGAAAGCTGCAACAGGCAATAGCACAGATGAGGAACAGGAATCCACAACAGCCAAAAAACATTTGGTCAAATCAAATGCATCCACAAAAGACACGGAGAAATCATCCAAACGCAAAAGAAAGTCTGAAAGCTCAGGTTCTGACGAAGAGAATAAAAACAAGAATACTTCTAAAAAAAAGAAACAAGGTGGCTCCGACTCTTCTGATTCAGACTTCGAACAGGAGAAGGGCTCAAAGTCTAAAGCACAGAAGAAAATATCTGCAACGAGAAGATCGAGTCGTGGAAAGAAACAAAATGACACAAAGGAGGAACAACAGAGCTCACCTAATAAGAAGGTTAGTCGAAAGCGGTCGTACGAAAAGAAGCGCAGAGAAAGGAGTAACAAAGCAGCACCCAAGCTACAATTCTCCTCCAGTGAGGATGAAGAGAAGGAGGAGGCTGATGAAGACTCAGGAGAGGACAGCGACGAGCAGAAAATCAAACCCATTGTGGAGGATAATGTAGTTGGAAGCACTGGAGCTTTCCATCAGTCCTCAGGTAAAGTGGTCCAACTTGGAAATCCCAGCATTAATGAAATCATGTTATAATGGAAATTAAAGCAGATAAAGATAGAAAGCAATATAAAGTGATTGTTTACTTTAAATTAGTTGTAAAGCAGATTTTTAAGCGATCTTTTTTATTGTGCTTCATTAAAACTGCATGCGTCATTCTGTTACACAGGAGATGAAGTGGATGCTAAAGGTGGCGACACTCAGATTTGTGAAGATGATGATGATGATCCTGAGAACAGGTACTCGACAAAATATCAAGGTTCTTTGTCATTCACATGTGATACATGAGGTGGAACGAAAGTGTGTACTCAAGGTCCCAGTTGCACCCAAAATATCAAAAATCTAAAGTATAAAACAAAACTGTATACAGTGATCTAAGATATACACTAAACAATAATTATGTCATAAAATATGATTTATTAAACAGCAACCTGAACATGAGTCTAGTGACCAGATGGGTATGCTTAAAGACAAGAAATCAGCAGCATGGATAATCAGCAGCCCAGATAAAGTGACATCATCAATTAAAGTGCCATAACAGTGATTTTTCTGGTTAGGGCTTTATGGGTCTTAACAACTTCAAGGTGGAAGCTGTTCCTCAGTCTAGTGGTTCTACACTTAATGCTCCTCACCCTGCTGTCTGAGGGGAGCGAGGCAAAACGTGTGTGCTGGGTGAGTGGGGTCCTTCATGATGCAGGTGGCCCTTTTCCTGTATCTGGAGGTGTAGATGTCTGATGGTGGGGAGACTGACTCCAACATACTTCTGTGCAGCCTTCACCACTCTCTGCAAAGCTTTTCTTTCTGCAGCTGTGCAGCCTCCATGCCACACGTTGATGCTGGAGCACAGGATGCTTTCCACTGCACACCTGTAGAAGGAGGTGAGGACTGAGCTTCCCAGTCCAGCTCGTCTCAGCCGCCTGAGGAAGTAGTCTCTTATGTGCACCGCAGATCCTCCTATGTTTGGGGGGGGGGGGGGGGGTGTTGCTCCATCTGAAATCCACGACCATCTCCTTCGTCTTCTTCACATTGATGTGAAGGTTGTTCTTCCTGCACCAGCTCTCCAGGAGTTCCACCTCCTGCCTTTAGCTGGACTCATTTGTGGTGCATCCCACCACACCTGTATCATCTGCAAACTTTACAATATGACAGCCTGGATGGGTAGGTGTGCATTCAAATGTGAGCAGTGTGAACCGGAGGGGGCTCAACACACAGCCCTGAGGGGAACCAATGCTGAGGGTTATGTTGGAAAAGGAGACGTTGTGGAAAACAAACTCCCCTTTCTAGTGTTTGGATGAAGCACCAGCGTGTCCTCATCTTCATTGCCACATTTAACTGAATTCTGACCAGATGCATAATGACCAAAAAGACCTCTTGCTTGTCTATTTATAAAGCAAAAGAATATCCTCCATGGTGTATAATTAAATAACTCGCGTTTGGTAAGGACAGCTGTAGTGAAGAAACTTTACCTGAACAGCGCAAATAGTGTGATGTATCATTTGTAATTTAGTCTTTTTCTATTTGTTAAAAATGTGTTTTTAACGTTTTATTTAGTTATTGTTAACATTTTGCATTTTGCCTGTTTGTCTTTTTTTTTATTCCACCAAAGGATTGCTAAAAAGATGCTCCTTGCTCAAATAAAATCCAACTACTCTTCAGGAGCAGAGAGCTCCTCTGATAACGAAGATGCAGAAATGGAAAATAAATCCTCCAAAAAAGATGAGGAGGGGGAGGATGATGACGACGATGATGATGATGATGAGGACGAGGAGGATGAAGATGAAGAAGAGGATCAATGTAGGAAATTGGCTAAATACATTCAGTAGTTTTTAAATAGACCCCTCACTTTTTTTGGTTTCAAGCTATTTTTCTTTCTCCTAAAAGCTGAAGACAAAACGGAAGACTCTTGTTCAGATGTAGAAGTGAAGAAGAGCAGCAGACGACACAAGCTGCTTCGTCATAAACTCTCCCTGAGTGAAGGTGAATCAGGGGATGAGAAATCTGGTAGCAAAGAAAAAAAGAAGCACAAGAAAAAGTCTGGGAAAAAAGGTAATTTTAAAATTATTATTACTTATAATTATTACTATCTAATATTGACACTCATTTTAATTTTGTTTCGTTTTATTTGTCAGTAAAAAGTGACGACTCTCAAGATTCAGACTTTGAAAAATCAGAATCCAGTTCTGAGTCGGGGGTGAGCGAGGAAGTTAGTGAATCTGAGAATGACGGCAAGCGTCGAAAGACCAGGTGGGCAGAGAAAACGCAGTCTAACCTGAGTTAGCTGTTAGTTTTTGCTCTTTTTGATCTGAAGTCATTAATGTTTGTTTTTGTAGATCTTCGAAGTTAAAGGAAGATGGGAAACACAGAAGTTACAAGCAGCAGAAAAAGAAGCGACGCAGAATCAAAGTTCAGGACGACTCCTCCAGCAACGAGAAGGTGTTTTAACTACTTGCTTGATAGTTTCCCTTAAAATGAGGTTTACTAGACCAGTCATGTATGGCAGGTAAAAAGTTGTTTGATCTTACCCCTGGAGTGTGTTTTTCAATGTTACTGATCATATAAAGCTGGAATGGAAAACATTTTTAACCTCGGGGTTAAAGATCAGACAGCAACACTAAATGTTCATTTCCACAGAGCGGAGAGGAAGATGGTGAGGAGGACCCAGATGGGGATGGGCGCAAAGGCCGAAAGAAAATCCGCAAAATCCTGAAGGACAACAGCCTGCGGACAGAGACGAGAGACGCTCTTAAAGAAGAGGAGGATAGGAGGAAACGTATCGCCGAGAGGGAGGCACTCCGGAAGAAACTCCGAGAGGTAAACAGCAAGTGTTTATTATATAAATAGAACGAGCTCCTAACCAGCTTGTCAAGTAATCGGTTAAAGTTTAAATTTAATTCTTTCTTTTTTTTGTCCAGAAAAATGTTAGTTGCGAGTTGTTTTTTTATGTGTATGTAAATATATGTTTATGCTATAACATATCTAGAGGGGAGAAAAAAAATTTGTTTCTAGTGTGGCAAAGCCCTAAATGGATTTTTGTTTTCAGTGTGTAAGAAAAACTTTAAGGAGGCACCTCACACTTGTGTTCACAAATGCACTATTAAACTTGTTAGTCTCGCAACTGCTTAAAACCCTCAGTTTACAACAATTTTCCCCAAAACATTTTTGTATACATGTTTTTGTAGAATTGTTTTAGGAGCAGCATTAAGTATAATTTATAGCCATGGTAAAACGGGGAAAATAATGAATGATTTTATTTATTTTTCAAAGTAAAAGTCTTTATAATATAAGGGACAGTTCATCTCTTTCACAGAGGGTTTTGTTGAAAGGTTATGAACATTTAATATCTTACCTGTTGTAGATGGCTCTTTAAAGGACCTCAGTTTGGAAAATTAATTGAATAAATTAAATATTTCTGACCAGATTGAGCTAATCGCTACTCTTGAGCGGACCACCGACCAAAGTGGGTAGCTGCCGTCTTAAAACAACTCTAATCTGAAAAGTCTTTAGTAGATCACAAGAACACTGTTTTGTAAACCTTTGTTGTTAATTAGGTCACACATGATTATTTAAATACATTTCTAAGGTTATTGGCTGTAGCGCTCCTGGTGCTTCTTGGAGTACTTTCTGACAGAATTTAATATTTCTGCCTAAATAGTCCTGTCGGATTTTAACTCTTATTTTTACAACAGTAAGATTTCCACAGAACGAAGAACCCCCACTGTAAACTATCGATTTCAACTTTATTTTGATTGTACTGATTTTGCTTAGGAATAAGAAAGCAAACACTAAGTTATGTGTTCAAATATTGACATGTCAAAATTTAAAACACACCTTCAGATGAACGGCTGTTTATTTCTGCGTCTCAACGCTCGCATGTTAAATGTTTTTTAGGTAATATTTGAATGACTTTATCTTCAGTAAAGTAATTTTTAATGTTTTTTGTTCTGTTTTGTATTTTGTCTTTAGGTGCTTGTTGTGGATGAAACATCCCAGGTGACTTGTCCCATCACCACCAAGCTGGTGCTGGATGAGGATGAAGAGACCAAAGAGCCGCTGGTGCATGTGCACAGGAACCTCGTCACAAAGCTTAAACCTCACCAGGTTGATGGTAAGTGAACGCCATGGAGAACAAAAAGGCATGACGGATGAACCAAAGGTGATTCAGACTACAGCCTGTTTTCTGTTTTGTTTCAGGGGTTCAGTTTATGTGGGATTGCTGCTGTGAATCTGTGAAGAAGATCAAGAAGTCTCCAGGTTCTGGTTGCATCCTGGCCCACTGTATGGGTCTGGGAAAAACTCTGCAGGTAGGAACTGTTCTAACAAATTTGTAATCCTGTTTGGATTTTACTTGTCCACTAATACTTTTTATTATAGGTTGGTTGGCCCTAAAATTATATCAAATTTAAAAATAAAAAAGCAGCATTGACCATAAATGTGACTGCTGTAGTTCATAATTGTGTTTTTATGAAAGTGATACCAGTGTAGCTGAACAAGTCTAAAGGCTCTCAGGTAGTCGCCCCTCGCTATGTCACAGTTCACTTATTGCAGCTTTGCTGTATGTAGGTTTTTAAACCTGATTTTTTTTTTATTGTGTGTACTGTACATTCATCTCATCGTCATACTTTTCATCAACATCTCTAAAGTGTTTAAGAGCATATGATGTGTTTATAAGAGAGTGGGAATGTCATGATTCATGCCTGTCTGTTCACCACGCCCACCTGCTCCACTGTGATCAGCATAATTCTCACCTGGTGACCGTAGCATTTAAGTGCCAGATTAGCGATTATCATATATACATCGCTTCTACTTCGCAAATTTTTACCTATCGTGGGGGACTCTAGAACGTAACCCTCGCCATATATGAGGTGTCACTGTATCTGTATTTAAGTGTTTGCTGTTCTCATGTTGTCCTGTAGGTGGTGACATTGCTCCATACGTTGCTGCTTTGTGAGAAGCTGGACTTCAGCACAGCTCTAGTGGTTTGTCCCCTGAACACCGTCCTGAACTGGCTCAATGAGTTTGAGAAATGGCAAGAAGGATTAAAGGATGAGGAGAGCTTAGAAGTGAGGAGTTGTTCTGTGAACATTTTGTTCTTTATTTGACACTAGTGTGGCACTCAACATATTGATTTGTGGTGTGCTTTAACAGGTGACAGAGCTGGCTACTGTGAAGAGGCCACAGGACCGAGCGTACGCCCTCAGCAGCTGGCAAGAGTCGGGCGGTGTTATGATCATGGGCTACGAGATGTACCGAAATTTGACGCAGGGTCGGAACATCAAGAGCAAGAAGCTGAAAGAGACGTTTCAGAAAACACTTGTAGATCCAGGTATGGTTGTTGTAAAGTGAGAATATAAACATAATAATTCTCTTTCGTCAGGAGGAGGGACAATTAACGGTTGTGATAAAGGTGTAAAACAGGAACCAGTAAGGGGCAGTGAGAGATGTGTATCTAACAACAAACTTAGGATAGTTATTTTATGATTTAAAAAAACAGGCATTGCATACACATTTCCAGAAGCAGTTCTGTGACTATCCACTTACCATAGTTGTCTAAACAATATTTTTTACCAATGCAAAAAAATCTGTTTAGTTCTCTGTAGTGTCAGGAAGTTGCAGACTTAACATCAGTGTTTAACCATTGAGGCTTTTTTCAGATGCTGTAAAATATTTTTCTTACAGAAATGGTGTTTGTTGTAATCCAAATAATCACATTAAACTAAAGAAAGCCTAAAATTCACTATCAGACAGTCAACTAATTGAACATACTTTACTGGTTCTCGTTGTGGGAAAACTCCTCTTTATATTAGCCTGAGATATATTTCAGTCTTGGTGTTGGCAATGTATTTTAAATATGTGGTATTCATCTATTTTGCCTCTTTGAAACCAACACAAAATTGTCCTTGTGTTCACTCTTTCAGGTCCAGACTTGGTGATCTGTGATGAAGGTCACATCTTGAAGAATGAAGCTTCAGCTGTTTCCAAAGCAATGAATTCCATCAAGACCAGGAGGAGGATTGTGCTGACTGGAACACCTCTACAAAACAACCTTATTGAATGTGAGACATCCTGGTTCCTCTGGATGATATGACATATGAGACAATGATCTCATTTCAATATGAAGTTTTACATGTGTGGGTGTCAGAATCCAAATGTGTGATCTTGGTCTCCTCTTTACAGACCACTGCATGGTGAACTTCATCAAGGAAAACCTTCTTGGGTCGGTTAAGGAGTTCAGAAATCGTTTCATTAATCCAATTCAGAATGGCCAGTGTGCCGACTCCACTTTTCAGGATGTCCGGGTTATGAAGAAGAGGGCTCACATTCTTTATGAGATGCTCGCTGGCTGTGTCCAGGTAAAAATCTTTTAACTTTCTGACTCAACTTCTTTTTGGCCTCCTGTATATCTGCCTCCACAAATAATGCTTTGTTTTTGCTCTCCTTCAGAGAAAAGATTACACAGCACTCACCAAGTTCCTGCCTCCCAAACACGAGTATGTGTTGTCAGTCAGGGTTACTCCGCTCCAGTGTAAACTGTACAGACACTACCTGGAGCACTTCACAGGTGAGAAACACATTTGAACCATGCTCTTTGGAACTTCTGGATGCACAGCTGGCTTTCTAATTTTTCTGTGTGTTAGAAGCAACAGGGCCTCCAGGGGCCACTAGCAAGGATTTTCCAATGTCAAGTCCAATTGTCTTAGCACCAGTTCAGCCTAATGTTGAATTAAAACAAAACTGAATATTATTAGTCGAGGACTGGGCTAAATCCTGACGGAGACCTGTTTCTAATAAAAGTGCTCTTGTTACCTTATGTCATTTCATCACAGACGGTTTTCAGATAAATAGGCTTTTCTGGACTCTTGCTTTTTCAGTGATGTATTGTTAAGTAGTTTAGTGGACTTTCCTGTCAGAATCTGGCCCAGGACGAGTGTGTGTGTGTGTGTGTGTGTGTGTGTGTGTGTATGCACAGAGTGGCAGCTGGCACTGTGCCGCAGGCGGGTTTTAAGCCCACTTTCCCACGTTTCTCCCTAATGAAGAGCTCTGGGAGAGAAGGAACAGAGAGGGTGTGGGATAACAGAGGGGGAGATGTGGGGGCATAAAAAAAGAGAGAAATCTGGAGGGAGAAGGGGCCAGAGGTTTTACACCAAAACCAAAAACAAGGAACAGGAGAGCTGGTATGTGGGGGAAGGACGGGCGGTATGTGCTGTGTCTCATTAGACCAGGTTGTCCACAGTGCTGATGTTGTGGCTGTGGTCAGTCACAGTAGGGGTCTTCAGATTAAAGACCCACCATCAGTGATCGTAGTGGAAACGGCTATGAATGTTAATTTCTTCTGCTTCTTACCTAAAATCAAACATGACCCTTGACCTGTTTTTGAAAGATGTACAGCATTTAAGCATCTGGCAGTGACTTTGACAAACAGCTGATGGAGGAAATTTAGAACTCAAAATCGGCCAACAGGTTTTAATGAAAAGAAAGAATTTAAAATGTAATTTTATTTTACTTTAAATTCATCAAGTTAAGATACCCATATATTTAAATGTTCAGGGAAAAGTTTTATTTCTTTGTCTTCTCCAAAATCATCTGTCTGTACGAAGAGGTTGAGAGCACAGTGTGCTTGAAACGACCACACATCCATCTTCCAGCTTATACTTTTTTCCCCTTGCGTGCAGGTGTGGGGAACGCTTTGGAAGGGGGCCGAGGCCGCGCAGGAACGAAGCTCTTCCAGGATTTCCAGATGCTGAGCAGAATCTGGACCCATCCCTGGTGCCTTCAGCTGGACTACATCAGTAAAGAAAACAGGGTAAGGCTGGAGAAGAAGAGACTAAACCACACAAGGAATACATGAATACAAATCACACACACAGTGGGGAAAACTGTAGTAATGTATTGCTGACAGATCAGGCTATGCTACTCCAGCAGAACTTCAGTCTTAAGGATCATTTGTGCCACCAATGATCCAGCTGTGGATCCTGTTTGGACGACTCGCTGTATGTAACCACACGTCTCACACCAGCGTGTTCCGCTACAGGGTTTCTTTGACGAAGACAGTATGGATGACTTCATCGCCTCAGAAACAGATGAATCCTCCATGAGTTTGACCTCTGAGGACGAAAAGTCAAAAAAGTAAAGACTAATGAACTTTCTCTTTTTGTTTTCTGCTTCAACCATAAATTAACTTCACCTTGTTTCGTATGTGTAACGCTGCCTGACCCTGCCTGCATTCTTTATTCCCCATTTTGAAAAGGAAAAAGAAGCAAGGCAAGGGGAAGAAGAAGGGATCGGATGACTCTGACAGTGATGATGTGGAGGTCATCAAGGAGTGGAACACAAGCTCCCGTGGCAATAAAGAAGGTCGTCGAAACCGAGAAGAGCCTGTTGAGGAATGTAAGTTTGTTCTGCGTTTCCATGCATCGCTGTAGTTTGCCTTTTGATTCAGTTTGCCATCTAGCCTCAAGTTCATTCTAGATTCCTCGATCAAAACAGACTCCGTTACCTGAGGGAGTCCTGTAGGCAGGTTATTGATGAACCTTCTGTCTAAATTTTTGTATCTCCACCAGCTCGGCCGTCTGATTCAGCTCCAGCAAGTCCCCACTCTGCTGACTGGCACAGGGAGTTTGTCACCGAGGCTGACGCGGAGATCGTGGGACACTCTGGAAAGATAACACTCCTCTTTGAGATCCTGCGCATGGCCGAGGAGGTGGAAGATAAAGTGTACGGTTGTGCTCGCAAATCTTTCCTGGCCTTTTACTGCTGTTTTTTATTATATTTTTTTTTAAGAAAAAATGATCACAATGATTATCTTGTAGCTGTAGTTTGGTTACATCAGTGTATCTTTTTTATTTCCTCAGGTTGGTGTTCAGTCAGTCTCTCATTTCTCTTGATCTGATTGAAGATTTCCTAGAGATGTCTTGCAAAATGTCAGAAGACATGGAAGAAAATGATAAACCTTCTCCCTACAAAGGTATATGATAACTTCTGTAAATATTCTGAGAACTTCTCCCAGCATTGTATGTGGTAATATTCAGCAACTATTTGATCATTCTGCTGATTTAATTATTTCAAAGTTTCAGTAATTGCTGACTAAAATTGATAAGCCACATTATAGCGCACATTTATCACCATAAAGTTTGGAGAATGCAGAAATCGTTTCACAAAGATGCAGGTTTTAGTCTTCTCAGACAATCCACATGCAACATGTATTCTCCTACATGTTCTTTACTATCCCTAAACGCACAAACAGGCGCACACATACACATCGCTGTTGTTGTAAGGTCATGTTCCTAATTAAACTCCAGCAGCTGTTTTTGCTTTTATTTTGAAAATGATTAGACCTTGACTTTTTATTCCACAAAAAAAAAGTTTGCTCAAGGGTTTGTAATTTGTAATGAAAAGATCACAGTGCCGTAATTGGAAACATACTGAAATGTTGGTTATGAAGGCTGGTTGGAGGGGGGAGTTGGCCATGTTGAATGCTAAACACAGCTGGCTGTGAACCAACACAGCCATCTATTTGTTGACTGATAATACCCAAACAAAATGTTTTCTTGAGAAGAAAAAGATGCGGCTGATGATGACTTGTGCTGTTAAAAATTTAGCTTAGATGGTGAAAAGCTGTCAAAGCTCTTTAATCTAATTTTTTTTAAGGTGAAGGCAAATGGTTCAGGAACATTGACTATTATCGTCTGGATGGTTCCACCAATGCTCCCACCAGGAAGAAGTGGGCTGAAGAGTTCAATGACACCAGTAACACAAGGTGCGGTGCATTCAACAAATTGAAAAACAAAACTGTGAAATCACATTTAAAAAAGTCAAAATAATGATTTCAAAGACATTTGAAGCAAAAAAAAAAAAAAGTTCCATTTAAAATTCTGAGTATTTCCATCCCCTCTTCTTTCGCCCACAGAGGTCGTTTGTTCCTCATATCGACGCGAGCTGGTTCACTCGGCATCAATCTGGTGGCTGCCAACAGGGTCATCATCTTTGACGCCTCCTGGAACCCCTCGTACGACGTCCAGAGTATCTTCAGAGTTTATCGCTTCGGTCAGGTCAAACCTGTTTACGTCTACAGGTTCCTCGCCCAGGTGAGCTGTTTAACCCCATAAACAATCATTTCTGTGACCAAAGTATAGGTGTAAAAATTTAAAACTTTCAGTCTACCACCAAATGAGAGTGTACAGTAGTCCTTTGTTTATTGCGGGGATCATGTTCCAGACTCCCCGCAATAAGTGAAAATTTGCGAAGTAGCAACATTATATTTATTTTAGTATTTATATCTATATCAAGGCTTTATAAACCCTTCCCACACTCTTGTAATGTTCTAAACTCTTAAACCTATGTCATTTTAACGTACAGTATAGTATATGTAGCTACTTAATTTTACTCACCAGTTAGCAGAACAGCAGCAGCTTGGTTCCATTTCGATGGACCTACCCTGCCGGTTCTGGTCAGTTCTCTGGCTCGAGGTAATGGCGGTGGGCTCCAGAGAGAACGCCTGACGTACGGCGGCACGTCCCTGCTCTGAAGTTGGTCGGCTACCAGCTCTCGGGTTCACCGATGGGTCTGGAGGTCCCGTTCTGTGCTGCCCTTGAGCACTGAAGCACATTTTGGGGAAGGGGACCTTCAGATGGCCAACACAAGACCAAACTGAGTCCAAATCTGGATGACAAAAAGTCCCGGTGTGCTCCAGAGAGTAGCTGGACCTACGGCTGCTCACCCCTGCTCGGAAGTCCTTGTGGGCCAGCTACCAGCTCTTGGGTTCACCAGTGAGTGGAGGTCCGGTTCTGCTCCAGTTCTGTGTGGTTCTCTGAATCCGCTGGGTGCCAAAGTCACTGTAAATGACTGAAATTTCACGGATTAGATCAAAACTTTCCCTCTAGTATTTCAGCAGAAGGCACAGTGTCTTCTGGGCGGGGCACTGTTGGCTTCTGGGAAATGCGGTCCTTATGAGCAGTGATGCAGTGTATGCTTATTGAGAGAAAACTACAAAATGGTGGCGCCTGTCCAAAGTATTTTATTTTTCCCTTAACTTTTTACTGTACAGTATCCAGTACTGTCCCAGTCACGTGAGTAATATTAAAGTTGACAATCGTGTCGTGTGCAATTTATTTATTTATTTTTGTTCAATCTTACTTTGAAAAGCCACGAAAGAGCGAGTCCGTGAAAATCGAACAGCGAAGAAGAGAGGGACTACTGTTCTTAAAAACCTACATTAATCTGTAAAAATTGTTTAGATGGACACAGACTAGATGTTTTAATGTACCAGCTGTCGTCATTGTGATTACTTCACAGTTTGACTCTTAATTTTCCTTTAGTAGGAACCAAATTTTGGTTGTGAGTTGATCAACGTATTGAAGCGATTTGAGTCAGATCTGTTAACATAACTGTTAATCCAAGTTCTTAAATTTTAGTACTCATTTTAGACAAGTTCTTGTTCTTTCCTGTTATTTAATTGTTTAAATGTTTTTCTTTCAGGGTACAATGGAGGAGAAGATTTATGAGCGGCAGGTAACTAAGCAGTCTCTGTCATTCCGGGTTGTGGACCAGCAGCAGATCGAGAGGCACTTTACGATGAACGAGCTGGCTGAGCTGTACACCTTTGAACCCGACACCCTTGACGATCCATCGGGGAAGAAGAGCAAAAAAGCTACACCTGTACTTCCCAAGGTCAGCAAAATATAATCACTGATGAGCTAGACTTTCATTTAGAAGTTATATTTAATGTGACTCCGTTGCTTTGACTGCTCATGAACTCGGACGTCATATTTGAGTGATACATAAAGAAATCGTTTATGAGCTGGGTGAAATGATTAACTTTAGTCGGGGCTTTTTAAGCACCCAAAGAGTCTGATTAGGTTATGTTTGTTCATTTGTTAGCCGTTTTCTGCTCAACCTTTCACCTTTTAAACAAATTTATGGGAACTTGTTGGGAAGTTACATGAGAGTCTGCACACAGTGTTGGCATTTTCTGCTTCCCACTTTCTTACTGGAGTGTTTGCCCTTTTCTGTTTCAAATATAGAGAATTCCTATCAGGGTGCATTACAATGCCTTTTAGGTGTTGGGTTTTTTTCTTTAAAAATGGCACGAAAAACAAGTTTATTTTTCCAAACTTGCAGAGAATAGCATGTTCTGTCTTTAGAAATTTATAGTGTTACTAAACTGTTAGTACTTGTGAGCTGCATTTTTCTGATTCTCCTTTCACTTCTCATGTTGATGCAGGTGTTTTGTCACTATTTTGTCCCTCTGGGGTTTAATAAGAACCCACAACCCTTACATGGGCCATCCAGCCCTTCACAGCTGCAAAGATCTGTCTGTTTACTGTTATTTACTAAATACACTCCTTATTGATACATTGCTGCTTCTCTGCTATAAACTTGCACTCTATTTTTTTTTTCCTTCATTCATTTTTTTATGTCTTTTACTTCTCTGAAGATCTTTTTCCTACACCCTTCCAGTCGTATTTGGGTTTATTAATTTATTTTGCTTAAGTGGTTCTACCTCTTTGTTTTGGTTTAACCTGGGTTACTTTGCAGGAAACTGTAAACAAAATGGATAAAGGAAACATTATATGCAGCTTGCTTTTCTCTGAATGGACAGTTAAAGGCTTTTCAGTCTATTTTTATAGGGAATCAGTTTTTCTATTGCCCTGTAAAACAGTTTTCTTTTACAAATCTCTCCACAAATTTGCTGTAGCTGTTCCATCTTTATGGTTTTCTTAATACTTAACCTTGTTATAGCTGTACGAACCCCAGAAACATTTTCATGATGTGCACAAGTGTATTTACATTCATTTGTGCTTCCACGTCTTCATGTACGATGTTTCTGATTGTGAGCCTTCATCAAGCTTTTCCACATTGACATTCACCCCAGTTTACCATTACCGTTTTTTTGTTTGAACATTTAGTTGTAATTTCCTGCTTCTTCCAGTGTTAAACAAGTCAGAGGTGTGAATTTTTGTAGTTTTTATCATTTAATTTTAATTCAGCTCACCGGTCAGTGATTGAATGCACCAGAAAATCAAATTTAAATACTGGTATATATTTTTTATTAATACATTTTATAAATTTTTTATTGTTTTTACCCGCTTCTTCCTCTTCGGATCACGGGGGTCACGGTTGTCCGTCTTGCCCATGTCCAGCAGTCACTGTGCAAGAGGCGGGGGAGACACCCTGGACAGGTCTCCAGTCCATCACAGGGACACATAGAGACAAACAACCATTCACTCTCTCACACCTAGGGACAATTTAGAGTTAACAATCAGCCTAACATGCATGTTTTTGGTCTGTGGGAGGAAACTGGAGTACCCGGAGAAAACCCACACATGCACAGAGAGAACATGCAAACTCCACCAAGAAAGGCCCCGGACCGGGATTTGATCCAGCAACCTAATCACTGAGGCGGCAGCTCTACCAACTGAGTCACCATGTCGCCCACATTCATACACTGATGGGACACACATTGGAAGCAATGAGGGTTCAGTGTCTTGCCCAGGGACACTTCAACATGTGACTGTTGGAATAGAAGGGAATCGGCTTGTTTTTAGTGCATTAGTAATTAATCTCATTAATGTTTAAGCTTAACAACAGTACATCTGTGCTATAATCCAAACAAAAATGTTACGACTATGCATCAAGCAACAGTAAATTTAGTTTAGGGCGTCCAGAGTATACTCGCCTGTTTTTTTTTATATATTCATAGAGTAAAAGTACTCCCAAAGTTGATGTAATGTGCATCATATTTAATATTTTGCTGTGCATATTTTTAACCTCTGCCTCTCACTAAATCATAATTGTAGGCTTTTTAATTAATATTATTATTTTAGATTTGATTAAGTCGATTAGAACTTTATTGATATCTTGGGAAGATTCCTTCAGGGAAATTAAAAAACTTTTTTTAACCTCAAATAAAGATTTTCTCTGGAGATTCTACATTGACAGCCCACATTTTGGGGGCAAAACTACTTCTGGTTTTTGTACATTTAAGGTCTAACTTTGACATGACTGGACATCGTCCTGCTGGTAGTATTTGCCTCTTCTTATTCCTCTAATCTAGAAGAAGCATAGTGATAGAAAGAAACCGATATTAGGAGAGAACATTGGCTCATTGAGCTGCAGAATGTTAGTCTTATAATTCTTAATGGGCCTAGTGACATTTATGTGACATGATTTTAAAGACAGAGGGGCTGATGAGTCCTTGAACAGGCTGCCCTGTTGTGGTCAGTCGGGTAACTATAATGTGGCAGCAGGACTGAAGTACAATGGAAGGAATTTGCCGTCTGGAATAATGGGAAGATGAGTCAGACACCCTCCATCACTTTCTGCCAAAAAGGCTCTACACAGAAGGAGAAAAGTATTTGAGCCTCAGCAGATGGAGATCTGTACTTTCCTCAACTCTTCGTGCTGGGAAAATGTGGTGTTCTCCGCTGGAAAGGTCAGATTCAGGCTTGTTTGAAGAAAAAGGGCATTTGTCTGCTGTGGTTATTTCAGCAGCTGTTATCCAACCTTTAAAAACCAAATCGTCCTCTCCTCTTCTTTACTCATGTTCCCTCTCCCACCACCATTACCCCACGGCATCCTTTTCCCGCCATCTTCAAGAGCATCTGTTGTTATGACTTGGCACTTTACAGACTTTGAACATTTTCTGGCATTTTTTTTTCTCCCCCTCTCCTGCCTCTGGCCTTCCCTGCATGATGAAGGGTCATTATTTTAAACCCCCTCTTAAACACGTCTTGCTGCTCTTCAGAAAATCTAATTGGAGACAAAGGAAGCAAGCGCACTTCCCCTTAATGACAAAGAAGGTCCTTGTAGCCCAGACATGAGGTTTTGACAATCCTACCCACCCACTCTGAGATATTCTTCCCTTCTCCCTCTTAATCAGAGTTGTCTTTCTTTACCTGACATGCTTCCACATGCACTGTAGGAAGTTCAGAGGTGGATTTTGGAGTATTATTTTAATACAGATTTACAACTTTCTCTGAGAATGTTGCTGCATTGTGTTGTCTTGGAGGTCTGCATGCCCCTGTGTACTTGCTCTCAGCAGGCGATGGCTGCAGTGGTCATTAAGCCCTGGCAGGAACGCTTAAATGCTGCGGGCAGGCTGTACGCAAGCCTTGCTTTAGACAGATGCAGACTGCAGCAATAAACCACACCATGCCTGTCTCATTATGGGTAGGAAGTCACTTTGACCTTAAAGGAAAAATCCTCCCTTAAATACCTTTTCAGCTATACATCAGTGATCAATGGATCACAGGAGTTGTTTTGTGATGACGGTGTTATAAATTAATTCTTGGTTGTAGCAACTCTCGACATACCCTCCCAGTATCTGCTTGGTGAAATGGTTTCTTTTACGTCTGAGAGTGTTTTTTTGTTTTTTGCCCAGCTCCTCACAGTGCATGCCTGATCTTGTTGGCTGCAGGTGGAGAGAGCACTAATGATAGCAGCAGCAAAGAACAGTTGTTGTAGGTGAGAAAAAGCAAGAGGCATCGTTGACCCTTGATTGCAACACTCTGGTCCTTTGAAAATATCTGGAGACACTGGCGTAGCTAAAGAAAAACTTGCTCATGTTGAATTACTTTTACAGCTTCTGCTACGTTTCTTAAAGACCAGCACAGAAAACATTTGCACAGTCAGTGCTTTGTTTTTTGTAGATTGTGTCAGTGAGCTGAAAATTCACTTTCATGAACCAGTAACAAAACAAGCATTCAGATTTTTAAAGGCTTTTTAATTCTGTTGGAAAGAAAATGTAATGAGTTGGTCTTGAGGTGATATAATATTGTGTAGGAAAAAACTAGAGTTTAAGTGCTTTTCTCTAAAGTAAAATATAATGTTAATGTTTTCTATGTCGTATCTAGCAGTCTGTCAAATTGTCTCGCATGTTAGGAAAAAAAATAGGAGGTTGAGTTACATGACTACAATCTTTTAATCTAAGATTTAGCTAAATTAAACACACGCCTTTCGAACAGTCTAAAGCAGTCTAACATAAAAGATTAAATTAACTTTGATAAGAATTGATTAAAGTTGTCATTTACTTTGCCGTTGCTTTTAGGAATTTTTTTTGTTTTGCAAGTAAATCAGAAGAATCTACCTCCCCACTCCTGAACTTCATTTACCTCTTAAAGTTTTTAAAGAACCATGACAGTTTTTAAAAATTCCCCGTCTTGTTAAGTCCTCCTGAATCCTTCCTGATCTACCAGCAGCTCCAGCTGTCTGCCCCCACCCCACCCCCAACATGGCTGCTAGCTGAGGCTTGTTTTATAACGATTTGTTATTTTTATTGTCTTTTTAAGGCCTTTGTGACATGCATGATTTTGTTTCTTTCTTAACTGACTGACAGGTGGATAATCCGTTCACCAATTGTAGAGCCTGGAGGGTGTGAAGGCAATGTGGCACAGGAGTGGGGGTGTCCATTTGATGCTGGCAACAGCACTCAGATTTCAGAGCATTTCTGGAAAGAAACTGTTAATAGCCCGCCAGTAGAGTTGTGTGTGTATCGCTGGAGTGCAGCTGGTGGACGGGGAGTTTTGTCTGGCTATGTTTAGGTATTAGAGATATCTCAGGCGCTCGCATTCCTGCTGTTGGGATCCTGTCTTGGCCCCCGTGGTTGCTATGGTTAATGCACCTGTGCGTCAGAAGGAGTTTCTTGCAGACACGGCCATTTGAATTCATTCAAACACTCTGAAGCAACTTTAGAAAGTTGTTGCTTCAATCAAACAGCTGAGAATTTGTCACTTTGCTTCCTCGAGGTTTATTTTACTCTTGAGTCGTCTTTTTCTTCCCTCGGTAAACTGCAGGGTCCCCCTCCCAATCAAATCTTTGTTGTTTCTTCCAGATTTTTGTCAGTTTTTGTCTTTTATCATTGTTCTTAATTGCTCCGGTGTTTCTAAATTAAGCTTCATTTTTAATACAGTGTTGGAAATAAAACTAAATTAAACTTCCTGTAGATGGTTAGTGCATTATCTAGACAGTAAATGTTTTTTTTTTAAACAAAGTAAATTGAGGTAATGTGGTTGGTAAATGGTAAATGGACTGTACCGGTACTTGTATAGCGCTTTTTTACCTGTTCAAGATACACAAAGCTCTCTACACTACAATCTGTGCCCTCATTTACCCATTCATACAGCACTCTACTAGATCTGTACAAATAATAATCAGTGCTTTATCACATTCATACACTGATGGGACACACATTGGAGGCAATGAGGGGTTCAGTTTCTTGCCCAGGGGCACTTCAGCGTGTGTCTGTTGGTGGAATTGAACCTCCAACTATTGCATTGGAGGATGACTGCTCTAACTACTCAGCCAGAGCCGCCCGTTGGGAATGTTCTTAATTTGAGAAAGTATCTGATAACGGATAAAAAAAAAAAGGTCCTGCCAGGCAGCGTTTTATTGCATCATTCCTTTTACAGACAAGCGGCACCTTCAATCTGTTGATGAAGCAAACGTTAGATGTTTGTGCCAAGTTGTAAAGTTTACATGAGGCCTCTCTTGTGTTGACTCCCAAGTTTTTGTTTCTCTAATGTGAGAGTTGCAGAGTTTAAAACCCATTTCACGTCATTCCTGAGCTGCTGGCAGGCATTATCATATTCTCCACATGTACAAGAATTTGAGTTAAGGGTGATGTAAATTGTTCTCTTCATGAAGGTAAAACTTTTATTTTCTTCATTTTAACCCAAGAACTGTTGCAGCTTCTGAAGACATGACACTTTTATACAAAAGGAAACACTTTTGTCTTCTAAACCAGTGTTCTTCAAACACTGTGCCACGGCACACTACCAGGTGTGCCGTGGGAAATTAGTCAATTTCACCTAATTGGTCTAAAAAAACCCTTTTTGAAAACTAATTATTATCTGCAAATAATATGCCATTGTCGAGTGTCTTTGCTGTCTAGTGAATGCAGAGTAATCATGCCTTCCATATCATTTTCATCTTTGTGTGAGGAAATGGGAGCAGAGCATAAAGCCTTGCTGTTTCATATGGAGGTCCGATGGTTGTTGCGCTGCAAGGTGCAGGCCTGTGTGTTTGAGCTGCGGGAGGAACTTGAAGTGTTTCTGACAAATGAGGGGTCTGATTATGCAATGCGCTATGATGAATGGTGTGCTAGGCTGGCATCAGTGGCGATTTTAGCTACTTTTTAGCTCAAGCATCCCTAAATTTTAATTCAGCACCCCTGAAAATAAAATGAAAATAAACCAGCATTACAATTTTGTAAGGAAGCTTAGTTCTCAAACCTTAGATCCACCAAAATAGTGAATAAATATGGAATAAATGATGACTCAAACGGGCCAGAAAAATATGGTGACTTTTTTTCTTTTTTTTTTTGCATGAATCAGATCCTCAATGTCACCTAAATCCAGTAAGCTCATCAGCAACTGACAAATCGGTGACATCAATTTGTCCTGAAGTGAAACTCCCCTTACCTGCAGACGGTGGGGAGGGGGGGGGGGGTGTGTGTGTGTGTGAGAAAAACCGATTCTACTCACTAAAAAAGAAAGAAGAAGAAATTCTAAAGCATGCAATAAAGGTACAAAATAAAGTACCAAAAAGTGAAAAAGAAATAGAATTCATCCATCCATCCATTATCTTTACCCTCTTCTTCCATTTTGGGTCACGAGGGTCGCCGGTGCCCATGTCCAGCAATCACTGTGCAAGGGGCAGGGTACACCCTGGACAGGTCGCAAGTCCGTCACAGACAATAAACAATAAAATGCAATTAAAATAAATAATTAAAATAAATAAGTAGTGTTATAAAACAAGGTAAAATACTACAAACGAGAACACATTTGCTTTGATTTGTCTATTGACCTTATCAAATGTTTAAAATTTCTTACAGAAATCAAAGTAGACAGCTGCTTACTATTTACAAGAAATATAGTCAACAACAACACGGTAGAATATAAATATACAAGTAGGCTGAATATGTATAAATAAGTTTTTCACAGGTAGTAATATTAGCTTAATATTAGCTTATTGTTGTGCTATTAACTCTAAAATAGTTATTGAATCAAGTGTTTACATAAGTAGGTAAACGTAGATGTTTAACAACCAATTAAAATACACCAGAATGCAGGAAATGACATCTACTTTATCCAAAATTTTCTGGGGGAGGACCCCACCCCACACCATTCATTCAAACTTTATTTAGACAGATTAATCCCACTGAGCCTCTAGGACCCATTGTCCCCCACCACTACCACCATTGTCTCCCCACACACACATTACAAATGCATCTGATGCCAATGGACACCGCTTTGTTCAAGCCAAGAGCTACCATCAGCTCTGGGGGCTGAGCACCCTAAAAATGCCAGAGTTTAATTTTTTTTTTTTTTACATTTTTGGTTATTTGTGTGCCTTGATATTCTTTCAATGACAAAATGTACCTTGGCTCAAAAAAGGTTGAAAAACACTGTTCTAATCCAAGAATATGAACGTCATCTCTACATCTAAACAGCATACAGTAGTCCCTCGTTTATCACAAGTTCAAGTAAACTTTATTGTTATTCTCATGTGGTACATGAGATGGAACAAAATTATGTCCACAAGTAGTAGTAATAGTAGTAGTTAAGTAGTATTTTATTTTAGTATTTATATACAGTATAAAGGCTTTATAAACCCTTCCCACACTCTTGCAATGTTATAAACTCTTAAACCTCCATCATTTTAACAACATGCATACAGTACTGTATATGTAGCTACTAAATTTTACTTGCTAGCTTTGCAGAACAGCAGCAGCTCTTTGTTCCGGTCCGACTTGGTTCGCTTCTGCAGAACTATCATGCAGCGATGAAGCCCACATATCAGTCTTCTAAACTCTTAAACCTACTAATTTTAACAACAAACTTCTATGTAGCTACTACATTTTACTTACAAGGGCTCTGCAGAACAACAGCAGCTCGGTTCTTCTGTCTGACCCAATAGATAAACGTCCCGGTGCAGCATGATGAAGCCCCATCCAGCTTGATGTGTGCGTGCTGCTGCTCCAGGAAGTACACTCAGCACGCAAGGCTGCCCAGGATTTAGTCCACCACCTCTGGCCCGGTCCGGACCAGCATTGTGTGACCAGAACCAGGCTGAACTCTGCAGCTGTCTGTCGCCTGCAGCTCCCAGGATTCGGGTCACACTGAGTCCAGATCAGCTGCAGCCCAGCTACTCACCAGTGAAGATACAACTTGAAGGATGAGTTCATCTTCAGGATTATTTGTGACTTTCCTGCCAGTCCTGTGAGCTTATCCTTACAGAACTTCTGACTTTGCATCGCAAAACTTTCCCTCCATTTGCAGAAAGCAGCAATTGGATGCTGTGTTGACTTCTGGGAAGTGAACTGATGGTTTCTAGGTAACGTAGTTCTTGAGAATGGCAAAACAGTGTAGGCTTAATGAAAGAAAACTACAAAATGGTGACGCTTTTTTTTGGGTGGTGGTGGTGGGGGGGTATTATGTACAGTACTGTATCTACACAAACCGCCATAGAGCGAGTACACGAAAGTTGAACCACGAAGTAGGGAGGGACTACTGTATTCTGAATTGCCAAATGTGAACTTTTTAAAAATACAAGTGAAGTAGAGCGATTTAGCACCTTTTTTCTCTCGGTGCACAACTGTCAAGCCAGCCTCATTTCCTCCAGCAGTGGAGGAAATGGATAGGCTTCACCATGCGTGTTCATGAGGATGACAATAGTGTAGGTCGGGTTACCTACAATCATTAGTGCTGCCTCAGGACTCACAGAAAGCTCCAGGGCATAAGATGGACCGGACCACCCCAGAGCCATCGCTGAGGGGGATTACTTGGGTATCCTAGAATGCACTATTTACCAGTGGGAGCATCTGTATTGTCATTTGACCTGCAGCTTCACTGACCTGTTACCCAGTTAACTTTCAGAGACGCTCTTCTTTCATTCCTTTGAATGAAAAACACGTTCTACTTCCTGAAAAGTTTCTCACTTTTTTGTGTCTCTCAAAAACTGTAGCAGTAAATGAGACCAGACGTAGCTAAAAGTGGACCTTTTCAGACGAGTACAGACTGAAGCAGACTTCAAGAGAAATGACTGTAAGGATTGTTTCCGTTTTAATTTCTTTGTCTTATATCCCTGTCCTCTAAGCTCAAACTCAGATCAAAGTTTTGATAATTTGTGATGGGTAAAGATGCACCAGAGATAGATATTTTTCTCCACGTCTGATCACCATTTGGATAACTTTTTAGTTGAGCAAAAGACTAGTGGATTCCTGTTGCCAGCTGATTAACTGGTGCTTCCCTGGTGACAAATGCCCTGATTTACCTGCAAGTTTCTGTAGACTGCTACAGCTGAGTTAATTTGTTTGTTAGATAGTGCAGTCAAAGTGATACACATTACGTCTTTACAAGTGTTTGCATTGACTTCAGCTGTTGTGACCTTCTGTTCACCTTTTCTGGTAGAACAAGCCATAACAAGTCCCTTTTTTCTAAGTTTTGCCAACAGACTCCATTGTGCTTTTATGTCCTAATTGGAGGGTAAAGTAGCAGTCGAATCGCTCGCTGTGCTGTGCTTCGAAATGTTTGGTTGCTCAGGGGTGGCCCAGTTTTGTCCTGATTGAGAGTGATGGCCAGGAAACGTAAACATATGTCACTGAGGAGCACAAGTCTTAGAGGCTACAGTGTGTGCTGGTGAGAAGCTCTACACAGATAACTCGTGGAGCTTTTGTGCCGATCGCTCCCCTCCCTTTGATGGATCCAGTTTCACTCAGTCCAGTCTGGTGTTTATTTAACGTTTATTCACTACAGGTTTGCAATCAATGCTTAATTTCATGGTTTGATGTTTCAGTTTATTTTTTTTCTTCTCCTAATCCCAATAGCATTCATTTTTTTAATATTACATTCACACACATTATCTCTAATCAAAGTGAGACACAGAAAAAAGTAGACCCCCTCTTTGAATGGGTCTGTGTGGAGGTAAATTAGACAACTTGATGTTTCCAGAGTTCCAGTCAGAAGTAAAGCTGCATTGAGGCAAAGAAAAAGAAAAGTAAATGTGATGGGGAGAGAATAATTTGAATCGTATGTAAACCGAACCTGTCCAGACCCTTAATTTTACTTATGTCTTGTTTTCAATAACTGTGCAGGCATGGAAACCAGATTTGTGTATTCATTTATTTTGTGTCTGGAGATGACTGGGCAGATGTTTTTTTTTTTTTGTTTGTTTTTTTTTAACCTTAGTCATTGCCATGTTTGAATTAGACACGACTACAATGAAGACATGTGATCTTGTTTTGTTCTGTAGGATCCCATCCTAGCTGAGATGCTGCAGAACAATAAGGACCAGATTGTGTGCTATCATGAACACGACTCCCTGCTGGACCACAAGGAGGAGGAAGCCCTCAGTGAGGAGGATCGCAAAGCTGCGTGGGCCGAGTACGAAGCAGAGAAAAAGGTAGGCGAGGAGGAAAAACACATACAGGGACATTATTGTAAAACAGAGGCAGATCCTCTGGAATGGAAAAAAAACCCCCACCAACACAGGTAGGCCTCATGTCAATCATCCTCTAAAAGTTCAACATCAAAGAGCAAGGTGAGCTGAGTGAGGCCCTACTTTTTTTGTGAAGATTGATGAGAGACTGTAGCATCTGTCATCACCTACAGTGAGCAGATGACAGAAGCTAATACTCAGCTTTTTTTTCTTCTTCTCCCATTGATGGTCAGTTTGGCCAAGCATCGGGTTTTTCCTCAGCAACACAAATCTCTGAAGCTGCCCAGGCAGCGCCAGTTCTACTTACTGTAAGCATGTGGGTTCACAGAAGGTTAGGAACTCCTCCTGCACTCACACACTCATTCCCCACCTTTCCCCTCTCCTTTCTTGTGGGGCAATTAGTGGGGTTTATTTGGAGAAGTGTATGGAGGGGGGTTATGTTGTAAGAAAGCAAGAGCAAGTTTCCTCTGTCCCCTTGTAATCCTAGATTCTAATTCAACCTAATGATTATTTTTCCAACACACTCTCCCTCCTCTGCTGTGTGTCCTTGTTCCTCTAAACTCTTCTGCGTGTCAGGAGAACCCAGGGTTCCCAGTCGCAGGGATAACAGTGAGAAGGACCTGTTTTATGTTTGCATTGCTGCAGTTTCTCCCACAGTAAAGATGCAGAAACTGATAAGTCATCCAAAATGAGGCTGAATAAGTGTTTGGCTTTGAAAGTGACTATCTGAAAGCATTTCAACTTTGTCCAATTCCTTTACAACCTTGTCTGTGGTGGCAAAGAAACTACCTGAGTACCGTAATTCTCTGACTTTAGAACGCACCTGTCTCTAAGCCGCACTTATTAAATATAAGATGAATCTTATTTTTGTACACAAATAAGACGCTACGGTTATTAAGATGCGGACATCCACCGTTCATCGTCGCTACCTGTACCCGCGGTTTGTTCAGGCTATGTGCAGCTTCCTTGTAGTACAAGAATCAGCCAGCAGATGGTGTTTCACAGATTATAGCTTGCTTTCAACGATCGTCTTCATGTCTGACTCATGGGTACAACCATTATACCTTCAAAATGAACACAATAATCTGAATTTATTTTAAAATTATTTACCGGTAAAACCCAGTCTTATCTAGGTCATGTGACCAAAAGTCAAATGGTGCCAGTAGAATGCGGTAAATATTCATTAAATTAATACCATTTGTTTTTATTGGTAAACACTTTTGTTAACAACTGCCGTTCTTAAATGTATTTTCTAAATAAATTTGATGTGATTTCTGCTGAGGAAAGAGCTCATATGAGCAGGACGAGGGAAGAGCCCCTCCCTCTCCGACGTCTCTGCAGTTCTGTTTAATGCCCCTGTTTAAGCTTAAATGAGATACTGGTATTAAACACATATTTACCTTACACGGAAAGATTTTTAAAAAACTTTAATTTAAATAGGTCTGGACTGACTGCTTTAAAAATAAATCGGTGACAACTTCTCCACCGCTGTGCTCTCATGACCAAAGGGGAGGGGGAAAGACTCCTTTCCGTTTCTCCGCTTCGTGTTCGGATGTGACTTTAAAATGAGATCACGGTTTTTAAATGCATATTCACCGACACAGAAAAATGTCACACAGAAAGAATTTAAAAACTTTTATTAAAACGTGCCAGACTTGACTTCCGCGTCTCAAATCCTGTCCATCGACACATTTATGCAGCTTCCAGGCAGCAGCTCTGTCCTCCTCTTCAGCCGATCACTTAACATCGTAAGCGCCATAAGAAATTCTCCGTGCATTTTCCATTATCGCTGAACAAATGAACAGGTCTGCATGAAGCGCAAAATCCGGTAACACGGGAACTATCTGAAGAAATTAATGTGCATTTATCTTGGGTGGGGGGGGGTCATGAGTACCTCATTGGTCATTCAGGTTAGACTTCTGGTCACATGATGACAGAGTGGGTGGAGTTATGGTTGGATATTTGAAACCACGAGCAAGAGTCGTACATCTGATTACCTGAGGGCATTCTGTCTTTGTCGTTAATGCTTGTTCCCATGAGGGGTGAGGCACTGGGAGCTCCCAGCTCTGTCAAAGGAAAATGTTAGTCGGTGTCAGGAAACTACCGACAGACTGCTGGAATTTCAAAATAAAATATAAAAATTATGAAAATTATGAACAAAAATACATAAACAAGATGTTTCTGCATATAAACCGCGAGGTACAAAGTGTGAGACAAAAGCAGCGGCTTATACAACAACATTTACTGTAATTATTTAATTAGAGTCAAACATATGGTGAAAAACAAGAATGTGATCTTGTGCTCAAAACAAGTTTGAGCCCATGAACCATTTGTCTCACCATCACTGCGTTTTAGCAATGCAAGCAAAAATGAAAATGAATTCAGAACATGAATTTAAATTCTGCGTTTAGTTTTATTTCGTTTCCTGAGGGCTGCTCTGTGTCTGAGGATGCAGCTGGAGTGCAAGAATCACTTCTTGTTCAAAGCGAAGAGTGTGCTTGTGCAGATTCGTGTGTGATGCTGTTTTGTGGTTGTTTGGAGGGTTTGTACTGTTTAGGTTTGCACACCTGTCTCCAACCAGGTCCAGAGACCCTCGTTGGCCCCCAACACACTCAAACACACACACACTCAAACACCACATCTTCACATACCGGATGGACAGATTACAGGGCATGAGGAAACCATCTGCAGCTGAGACTCAATTACATACAAACATCGGCATTTTGCTGGCCTTTACTGGGACGAGACTGTTTACTTCAGGTCACTATGTGCACACACACACACACACACTTTATACAAAAGAAGGACACTGGAGAACTTGTGGCTCTTGCTGAATCAAACAAGCTAAAAGTATAAAAAGGGTGACGTTCTTAAAGACTGTTCAGACTGTTATCCATATCATTTTTTTCATTTAGATGTTTTTTTAAGCGTGACGAGTGCCCCAAAAATATTAATAAATACAACTTTTGCTAGTCTGAACCATATTTGCAAATGGTCTGAAATGCACTTCATGATTTCAGATGAAAATAGGTCTTTAGTTCTTCTTCGCTGGTATGTGGAGCAGCACAGACTGAAGACTTGAAATCCAGAAAACCAGTGCTGACAACACGTCTTACTGCTGTTAGCAGATGGTTAAGGCAGACAGCATGAAGAACGGTCCTTCAACAGATCAAGATTTTTAGCTTAAAGCTTGGCATGCTAGGTGATGGGTGACATGCATCCCTTTTAAGTAATGCTAGTATTGTTTAATACCTCATGATATGGTGGTGTACTGTTCTGTATTACTACCTGCTCCAAAAGGATTGCAATGTTGTCCTTTTACTGCATATAATTTTGGGTATTTTCACATTTAATATAGCTTTTAACTATTGCTTCAGACAAGTATTATTTCTCAATGCTACGGCATCACAGAAAAGATTTAAACGGATAAATAGATGACACCTTGAACAAAGGTTTGTAATGTTACAGTGATAATTTGACTGGTTTAATTTGAGTTTTGTTATTAAAACAATTTTATCAGGCTATAAAATAATTGGGTTGTGCATTAGTAATGAAGTGATGTGCTGTTAACATCCTGTTTATATGTTGAAAATTCACCATGCTTCTTTCTTTTCACTTCCCTTATAAATAGTACATGTTGCTACAGGAGAGTTTATTATTTTTATGCCTTTTTAACTTGATTATTCTCAGTTAGGATAAAATTTGGAGCCGGGTTTTTAATGGTGTAGTCAAAGTAAATGTTGGTATTGTTGGAGACTCTGAAATGTTATCGCCCAACCCCACTGGCTCGCCAGTATGATTTAATTATTGGACTGCATGAGAAATGTGATCGTAAAAGTGATTTCACCTCTGGTCAGCTAGAGGAGCTGAAAACTGTCCCTCGCTTCATTTCCCCTGTTTGTTCTTAACACTTGTCTAATTGACAACTGCCTCTCACCCCCACCTCCCCTGTCTTTTATCTCTCAGGGTCTGTCCATGAGGACCAACCAGCCGTCAGCATACGCTCAGCCAGACATGGGCTCCTCAAACTACTTCTCGTTCAACGTCGCAGCTTTGGCCTCCTTGAGCAACCAGCAGCTGGAGGTAAGTAATGAGCTCCACATGCCTCTCCTGCCTCGATCTCCTTCCCCCACGGCGCAGCGCCCCACATTCCTCAGACCCCACGTCTAATTGTGACAACAGTCTAGCAGCAGACAAACTCGGCTCAGCGCTCTCCTCCACCTAACAGTTCATAATACTCCATGTCTGCAGCAGCAACTGTTAATACACAGAGACTTGGGGGGGGGGGGGGGGACTCCGTGAAGCAATTTGTGTTGTTTAACGTGAGTTGTCCCCTGATGTGATAAATCTTTGAGATATAGGGTTATTCCAAATAGATTTTCATGCTTTCATATTTTTTATTGAGTTCACCCACTCCTTCATGAGCTTCTTTCAATCTGGAGGTCAGCTGCAGCGAGACTAATGAAAACTTTAAATATGCAACAGGCTGTAAACAATAACCTACACAGGTGGGTTTATTTACTGTTGGTTTGTCGTATATTTTGTACTCTTTATTGAGTAGTGTTTCAAAAACAACCAGAAAAATTGCATTTCCTGCGAAAATGCAGCGTGAATATGTATTGCTTAAGAACTTGCTGAAAAACAGCTGAAATTAACTAAAAACATGCTGAATTGTAGCTGAAATGAAAGAACAAGTCTAAATTAGCAGAAGAAAGCAGAAAGAACACAATTTGCTGAAATAGGTTTAAATAAGCAGGAATTACAACGAAAATCAGTAAATTAGCTTATTTTTTTAAGCTGAAATTGGTAAAAAAAAAATGGCTGAAAAGTAGCTGAAAGACAGAAAAAAGCTTCAAACTATCAGAAGGACGCGAAATGAGCTGAAATTAGCTTAAAAAAGTGACATTAGCTGGAAAAGCTAAAAATAGCATAAAAGCAGCTAAATAGTAGCTGAAACAGCAGAAGAAGATGAAACTAGCAGAAAATAGCTGAAAGGAGCATAACAAGGTGAAATTAGCATAAAGAAGTTTATTAGTCTGAAAGTAGCAGAAATTACCACAAAAAATTGAAATAAACTGAAAACGGCTGAAAATGTAGAACAAGCTTAAATTAGCTAAAGAAAGCAGAAAGAACACATTTACACAATTAGGCTGAAAGAAGCCGAAATGAGCACAAACTGGAGATTATCTGAAAAAAGCTGAAATTAGCAAAGAAACAAATTAATCAAATTTAAAAAAGCAGATGAAAAGTAGCTACAAGCAGAAAGAAGCCTAAATTAGCAGAAGGAAGTGGAGAAAACATTTTTGCTGATTTAGTCTAAAAAAAGTTGAAATGAGTGCAAAAATTGTGGAATTAGCTGAAAAAGATAAAATTAGCATAAAACAGCTAAATGGTAGCTGAAATGGCAGAAAAAAATTGAAACTTGCAGAAGTAGGCTAAAATTAACAGAACAAGCTGAAATTAGCAGAAATAAGTTAGAAGAAGCACAAAAATGTTTTAGTTAGCAGAAATAATCTGAATGGAGCACAAAACAGCTGAAAGTAGCTGAAAAAAAGTGTAAATTTGCACAAGGAAGCTGAAAGAAGCTGAAGCAGAACAAAATGTGAAAGAAGCAGTAAAAGGCTGTAAACAGAGCTAAAGATCTGAAGGATTTAAAATGAACTCAATTCATTTTCTATTAGAAAAAAATGTCAGGAAAGGCTAAATATTTCAAAAAGCTAAAGTTGCACAAATACCAAAAGTTGTAGCAGAATTGTCCTGAAAGAACTGGCTGAACATTTTATGATTTGTTGAAATAGCACAAAAATTGTGCAGAAAAACGTGCAGAAGAAAACTGGATCACAATAGTGTGAATGCTTCATAAACACAGTAATAATACATGTTCTGCATGAAGTAACGTAATATGCAAAATACTGTTTTTTCCCATGTATATTCAAACTCAAGTACTCACTTCTGAAGCGGAAATATAAGAAGAAATCACTTATTTCTACTTTAGTGTTTCATGTTTTTTACGTTTTCTTTAGGATCTCATAAACCTGGGGCGGCAGAAAGTCATTGAAGCAACGACTGCTTTGAAATCTTTAGCTCGGGAGTCACTGGAAGATATAATTGCCAGAGTGGTAAGTTTCAGAAAGCAGCAGCTCAGCCTGCGACGACAGTCTCCGTCACGTTTCTCAGAGAAAGAATATTTTATTAAAAGCTGTACTTTCTTGTCTCCTCGTCGTACAGTGGAAGGATAACGCGTCCCTCACAGAGAGCCAAGTCCAGTCTATAGCTCTGAGGCACCAAGCCACTGTGGAGATCGAGCTCAAGCGCAGAGAGGCCATTTACCGGGACGTCCTCACCAAGCAGCAATCTGTAAGAGCCGCCACGTTTATAAATACTTCACCTGCACTAAATCACTGTCGTTGCTGGTTAAACACCAAGAGTAGGATTGACCTTAAAAAAATGGATTGTATTTGTAAAAAAAAAAAGTCATTTATTTGTCAGATTTTGGTTAATTTAAACAATTTTATAAAACAAGTCTATATGGAGGCAACGGCTTTATAGATAAGTTGCCCTCAAATTTGTTTGTATCTAGCTGTATCTATTGGCCTGTTCGATGTGGATCAGTTTATCTACTCGAGCTGAAAAAGATCACGTCACGCAGGAACGTGAGGAAGTTCATTACATGAAACTGTCAAAAATAATGGCTGTTTGAGGGGAACATGTAGAGAGCATTTATTTTATTAAAGAGTTTTTAAAAAAAATAACAGGCTGTCAGTGTTTACCAACTTGTTCTACACAGTTTGAGTGTTGTTGTGTCATAATGTTGACTTTTACATTTGCATTTTTCCTCCATCTTAATGTGATTTCTGTCCTACATTAAAACTCTTTCTTTGCGTTTTCCCAGCTGATGATGTTCGTGCAGAAGCTGATCACCAACAGAAAGGTGCAGGAGCAGCAGCTAGCCATGGCTAACCAGGCCACGTTCCTGAACCAGTTAGCCATGCAGAACGGCATGATGGGATCGGGCGGGCTCAGCCAAATGGACATGATCGGGCTCTACCAGCGCCTGCACGGCATGGGTACAAATCAAGGCATGGGTACAAATCAAGGCATGGGTACAAATCAAGGCATGGGCAAGAACCCCGGACCTTCAAACAACCTGTAGGTCACACCAGACAGCTTCTCATCCCTCCCAAGTCAAGTAGCTGGCTCCTTCCCCCCCCCCCCCCGTTCTGTAACATACACACTGTGCGAGGTCGAAACGTACCGCTGGGTCAAGCAGAGGAGGAAATGGTTCTGAGATGAGGCTGCTGTCTGCTTGGGCCTCTTTAGAGTAGATCGTCCGTGTTGTACTTTGTGATTCACCGAGACGCGGTGGAATAAGATGTATAAATGGCAGCGTGTAAGGCTTGTTCAGAGTTCCAACAGGAAGAAATGTAAATACCGCCTTAATGTTGTTCACGTTCTGTAGCTTCTTTTGTTCTGCATCTAAAAGACAAACAGGTTTAACCCATCAATGCCTGTAAGCATTGCATTCATTTTCCCTTCAAAAAAGGGTTTTCCCTTTTTCTTTAAACATTTTTTTTTTTTATATATATACTCTTTTAAAATGCGCGACAGCATCTGAGTGGGACCAGGATCGTTGGTGGTGGGACTCCGGGACAAAACAAGGCTCTGATTATTAGCCTCACTTTGTTCATCAGTTATCTAGCAAAGTAGACAGCTTTTATTGCTGCTAAGTCCTGATCCTTTCAGGAGGTGGGAGAAACTGAAAGAACAATAAACAGTTAAAAAAAAAAAAAAAAGTAAAAAATGGCCTTATATTGATTTCTTTAAGAAAAACAGATTTGCTGTAAAAACCTGAGATTTGTTGTGAATCTTTTCTATTATGCTTGTAAGTGTTCTGTTAGTTGTCGCTGAACCTGAAAATGGAATGCTTGTATTGTTCAGAAGTGCTTGCCGGCTCTTTTTATTTCGTTTGTTTGTAACGTCATACTCATCATCACGTGTTGATTAGCTTAGCCCTGTGTTTCTGCTCATATTTGTTTTTGTTTGCCTGTTTGAGTGGCTTCAGCTCACAAAGCACAGACGGCTCAGCCGGATGTCAGAGTCCAAACTTCACTCTGCACCTGTCTGAACCTTTGAAATATCACCTTCAAGATGGAGTCGACAGGAAGAGCGGAAGACTGGAATTCAGATTATACGCGGCTGATTTTTCTTTTTTTGTCCGGTGCTTTGTGAGTAATGCTCTCCTGGACGTTGTAATTCCACCAGACAGGCACCCAGACTACTCGTATTCTCCTCTCACACGTTCTTTCTTCTAAAGCTCAAACTGTTGTAGCCGTTTTAACAAGAGGGAGGTGGACGTTCATCGACCCCTTCGTTTGCACAGGGTGTATTTTCTAAATGTAGAATAAGTTACTCTGCCCTTCTCTAAGAATGTTCTTATGTTAGCAGATACACCAATATGTTTTGCCATTACTGAACTGCTATTATCTTCTTAAGTATTTAATATAACATTTAATAAAGTGACCAAACCAAGACTTGTGCATCTGTGTTGTTTTAATGAAGTGCAAACAGGAAATGTACAGTGGAACGCTTTCATGAGGGGATTCAGACGAGTACTGGTGTTACACACTAGGTTCTTGTGATTTTAGTGCTTTTATTTATTTAGATTTTTGACAGAAAATATAAAATGACGGGTCAGATTAATATGTGTGTGTTTTTTTTTTAAGTACAGCGAACGGTGAGCTGAAAGTTTTGGGGTTTACAGTATGTGCAAAATACTTTTTTAAGTAAATGTACTTGGATATGTCCTTTAATACTAAATATAATTATTAGTATTAATGTAAGTGGGAGTGGTGGCGCAGAGGTTGGAGAAGGTGGGCCTGTGATCAGAAAGTCATCGGTTACAGCTGAAAGAAGAAAAAATTATAATTAATATGAAGTAAATTATACACCTAAATCCAAAAAAGTTCAATCTGGTCCTCTGGACATGGACTGAGCTGAATACAGCACCTGAGCCTGAGGAAGTCTCTCGGATGAGACGAAACATTTCTATATTTTTTGCTTTGTTTTTTTTTTTTTTTTTTTTTGAATGTCCAGAGGACCAGATTGAACTTTTTTGAATAGTCTATATTGTTTGATAGAATTGTTATGAACTGTTAATATGTTACCCGTTGCAGATTGGAGTTGCATTCAGGCCTAAAAAATCTGGCCCGAGCCCATAGGCATTTTGTCCGAGCCAGACTCGACTAATTAAAACAGGCCCGAACAAAAAAATTTTTTTTAATTAAGCTTTTACTGCTTTTGTAAACAAATCAGTTTGACCTGATAGTTTTAAAAACATATTTCAAAGAAAGGAAGACATAAGATTTCTTGTTTATTAACAAGAGTCGGCGGACGCACGCAGCTGATGATCCGGTTATCCATTGGGAGCTTGACGGGACCTTCTTTTTTTTTTTTTTTACCTCTTTCAACCGGCCGGTCGGACCTGAGCGTGCACCTGACACACATCAGCAGGTTTCACTGCTGGCTTTAGAGTGAGTTCTCCAGTTTTTAGCTTTTGTTCAATACTTTCCAGCTCCATTATGTCGCTTGTTGTGGGTCAATTGTAAATCCTCAGATGTGTGAAAGGAGCAATGGGCGGGGCCACATGCACAATTGTTGCACAATGCACCAGCGCTACTCTCTCTTTTCACAGTCTGAATAACTTCTGCACTCTATTTTATTTCTCGACATATAAACTTACTGCCTCCTCCTCTACAAGTAGATCAGTTTTATATTGTGCATTCTTATTTAGTTTTCTTTGTGCTGTTTGATTTGTAAAACCACATCAAAAGCCTGAGCCCAAACCGATCCGCCCATCCGTCACATAATTTTGGCCCGACCTGGACCAAATTTTGCGTCGGGGCACGGACTAAGAAACTCTATTGCAGATGGCTCTTTGGTCTACCTCACTTTGGAAAAGTAGTTCTGAATTCTGACAGGACTGATGAGCGAACGACCATGAGTGGGCTGACGTGGGTAAAACTTCAGACCTGAGTTGTGTTGACGACAGCAATCTGCTCCGTCGGCCTCGCTCAGACTCGGAGCTTTAATAACCGGAGAACAGCTGATTTGTCCTCTTGTGTTCCTGTATTTCACACCCAGCACTGGGGTTTGGTAGCGTTACGAACACCCTTCATCTCTTCCCCCCTTCACCCGGTATTGTTTTCATTACTGAATGCCAGGGTTTTCCCCTGCATGTCTTTGGCTTTTTCACCCCCCCCCCTCCACAGAGGAGCTTGCTCTCACCGTGCACACAGATATCTGCCAATGGAGAGACATTACAACTATTGCAGATGTTGAAATGTTGATCCCCGTCCTATCTTAGCTCCAGATGACCACCAGCCCCGGGTCTGTGGCAGGTCCCTGCAGCAGGGACAGCTGTTTCTGTCCGTTGGAAAAAAACACTCGCTGTAGCCTCCTCTGTAGAGCCTGTGCGGCCCCCGCAGTGAGCCCCCAATCACTGCATCTAATCCACGCTGATGTGTAAAGCCAATTAGAAGTTGAGATCCAGTTGCATAAGAAATCTGATTTTGTACGGTGGATGTAGGCTGGTCAAGAGCTTTGGAAAACAGAGGAAGCCTGTGTGTATTCTTTTAGAATGTGACGCCTACATGCTAAGGGGGTTTAAGAGGCCAAACTGGAAGAGGACCCCCCCCCCCCCCCCCCCCACCACCACCACTATGGGATGGAATCAACTGTGCACTTTCACGCAAATCTTTCTCACTTGAAAAGAGCCACACAACAAGCTGTGTAGTCCACAGCTTTAGTCCTTCAGTTTGAAGCGTTTACAGCAGCTTGAAGAAGTTTTTGTACTCAATGAACTTTCTCACATTTTGTCACCTTGCAGCCACACACCTCCACGTGTTTTAGTTGGATTTTATCCATCCGTCCATTATCTTTACCCCACTTCTTCCTTTTCGGGTTGCGGGGGTCACTGGTGCCCATATCCAGCAGTCACTGTGCAAGAGGCCGGGAACACCCTGGACATGTCTCCAGTCCATCACAGGGACACACAATAAGACAACCATTCACTGTCACCCACAATTTAAAGTTACCAATCAGCCTAACATGCATGTTTTTAGTCTGTGGAAGGAAACCAGAGTACCTGGAGAAAACTCATGCGTGCACGGTGAGAACATGCAAACTCCACTCAGAAAGGCCCCCGGCCAGGATTCGATCTGGCGACCTTCTCACTGAGAGGCAGCAGCTCTACCAACTGAGTCACCGTGTTTTAAACTCTCCTGATATTTTCAAAAATTTTAAAACAACCTAAACCACGAGTCGTGCATTTGTATACTGCCCCCCCCCCCCCCCCAACAAGTCAATTCTTTTTAGAACCACCTTCTGTTACAGATGCAGCTGAGAGTCTTTAGGGGGTGTGTCTTGACCAGCTTTGCACATCTAGACTGAAATTTTAGCTCATTGTTTGCAGAAGAGCTGCAGCTCGGTCACTTTGGATGGTGAGCGTCTGTTAACAGCCATTTTCAGGTTGTGCCACAGATTCTCAGCTGAATTTTTAGAATTTGATCGGGCCGGTCTAACACGTTGAAATGCTTGAATCTAAATCGGTTCATTGTAGCTCTGGCTGCACGTTTCAGACATACTGTGGGGGAGGGGGGTCTGGGGGTCCTCCCCTAGAAATTTTTGAATAAAGTAAATGCCATTTCCTGCATTCTGGTGTGTTTGAATGGGTTGTTAAACATCTACGTTTATCTACATAATTAAACACTTGAGTCAATAACTATTGAGAGCGCGGCACAAGAAGTAGCCTGACCAACAGCTCTCCTTGTGTGAATAGAGCACTCCGCTTCTCTCACGTATCCTACGCTCCAGCTCCTGCAGGGAAGGGGCGTTTCACTTCAGGACAAATTGAGGTCGCCGATTGGTCAGTTACTGACAAGCCTACTGGATTGATTGACAGGTGGCGTTGAGGATCCGATTCGTGAAAAAAAATCTTAGATTTCACTGGCCCGTCTAAAACTGTCATCATTTATTCCAAATTTATTCAATATTTTGGTGAATCTAAGATTTGAGAACTGAGTTTCTTGACAAAATCCTAATGATGGCTTCTTAATTTTTCAGGAGTGCTAAGTTAAAATTAGGGGTGCTTGGGCACCCCTCAAAGAGGCTAAAATCGCCACTGGTTGACAATTGAGCCGTCCTCTTTCCGTTTTCAGATTATGGGTTGAACAGTGCTCCATGAAGTGTTCAAAGCTCACTACATAATTTTACCCCTGACCTGTCTGGCGTGTTCATCAGTTGTTTGATAAGTGCTTTAACTGGATTTTGAAGTAAAGGGGACTGAATACAAATGCATTTTTTTATTTGTAAAACGAAACGGAAAGCTTTGAATAATTGTCCCTTGTTTTCACATAAAATCCCACATTTGGTGGCGTTTGTTACAAAGTGAATACCGTACTTCTTCAAGGTGCTGTAAGATTAGTTCAGGAGCATGCTTCAGTTAATAAATCATTTAAAATCATCACCAAACCTTAATCCAAGCACAAATGGTGTCACAATGAGTTCTTGATAGCAGGGCAATTTTATTGTCATGTTTGTTGCAGTTCTTTTTTTTTTTTTATGCCTCATTTCAGTAGAATCTGTAGTCCAGATAACTTCAAGTTCATTACAAAATAAAGTCTTTGAAATAAATAAATATATAGATTTACATTTATACTTTTTATATGTAGAAAATAAATATATTGTACATCTCATAAATAGGAACACCCATATGTACAACCTCAGACGCTTGCACCTTTTATAATGTTCGTGGCCCTCTGAACATTACAAGTCAACGCCATTAAACTAAACCGGGGATGCTAAACCTGTATTAAATCAAGTTTTCCCTTCCAGACAGAGAAGTGCTTTCATCCCAGTCTTGTACCAAAAGAAAAACCCTGCAGGTTGCTGCTTGATATTCCATTTAAACATGATGGATGTGGTGTTTCGGTTGAGACCAGGGGACTTGGGATGTGCGGTAAGTGCTCCATCGATCTTTGCAGACATTCTTGTTCAGATACCTGACTGTCACAAACCACCACCTCTCAAGCAGCACGCAGAGTGTGTTTCTGCCTCTGACATGCAATCTGTCATAGGAAATGTGGGAATGTCTCTTTGAGACATAACCAGAAATGTGTGCAACCATGACGAGTGCAAAAAATATGTGTCATCCGCAGCACTTCTAAAGGGAACTTCCTGTTGCGCCTGTAATCGTCTTCCCCACTCCCCCTTTCTTTGCTTGGAGGAAACCCAAAACAGCCACAGGTTTATGTGCCGCTGGAGAAAAGCATCTGATTAGACATTTCTGATCGACTTCATCAGCTCATCAGTCTCGAGGCTCTCCTTCCTCCTCAGTGGTTCCGCACAAAAAGCATTCCCTTCTCGCTCACAAGTCCGCCGAAGAGCTGAGGGTAAGCAGTTCCCCATCAGACCCAGAGTGCTGATCTTTTTCCTTGTTCCGAACAAAACCAGTTCTCCCAACGTAAGCGCTGGTCACCTGTACTGGAACAAGTCTCTGAACGCCTGAGGGATCTTCTCGATCTCCACCGGCCTGGGTAAGAAGTGCGTGAGTTTCTGGTGTTTTTTAGTCCTGCTGCCCTCCCTGGGCGAGCCGTCCTTGTTCAGAGCCACGTAGTAGAAGCGTCCCGTGTCCGTGTGCTTGTACAGAGTTGAAGCGTAAGTGTTGTACCAGTTCTCCTCAAACTGCTCCCTGAGCACGCACTCTGCTGTCAGCTTCTTCTGCAGGAGGGGAAACAAGATGTTAGTGGAAAAACCAACAAGATCCATAACACTGATGAGCTTAGGTGTGTTGTTTACTGGTTTTGTGCTAATATGTAGCGATGGAAACTCATTCAGGCACATGCTCATTATGACAAACGAGGGGAGGCCACGTGGCGTTGCGCTCCACGCTCACTCCTCAGACCTCCTGACCTCTCAGAGGTAGTTTCCCTTCCCTGTGATGCAACAATAAAGCCTCCGACTCCACTGACAGAACACGACGTAGATTTGCATGTGCACAGGGGTGGTCAGAAGTTTACATACACCCATTATAGGCATGAATTTCATATTCACTTTGAGCTTTAATGATTTGTGCATTCTTTTTTCAAACTAGAATTAATTGGGGGCGCCATTTTTTTCTAATTTAGAGTGGGTTTTCTCTAATCTACACAGGGTCTATAGCAGGACTATTCAACTGGTGGCCCGGGGGCCAAATCAGGCCCATGGGTGAGCTCAGTCCAGCCCACCAATGGGTTCTTATTTAAATAAAACTAGATTTTAAACCAGAAAAACTTACTTAATGATAATAACTGCTGGATGTCCGGCCCCTGAGCTTTTGGCTTTCAGTAACTGTGGCCCCCTGAGCAATTTAGTTGACTAGCGTTGGTCTATATCAAACATTGCTGCTATAATACCACTGGCAGCAAAATAGCCCCACAGCATAAAGCTACCGCCACCATGCTTGCCAGCTGGTACTGCGTTCTTAAGTTTGAAAGTCTCGTTTGACTCCTTCAACCATATATCTTGTCACTGTGGTCAAAAGCTCAATGTTGTCTCGTCTGATCATAAAGCTTTTCTCCAGAAGGCTTGTTCGTGTGGGCAGCTGCTGACTTCAGTCAAGCAAGCTGTTGTTTTTGGAGCGAGAGACTTTTGTCTCTCAGTTCATGTGGATGTAAAACCAGCTTCACTATAGTCAGTGGCACCGGTTCCGTTGTTCCAGGAGTTTCCAGTCCTCAAGACATTTGAACCTTGATGGTTCCTGGCTTGTTCCTGAACATCACCGTCCTCTCCTCATTTGATTTGCACTAGACATTTTCATTGTTCTGAGTGACGGTCAATCGCATGTGCTGTAGACTTGAGTGGGACTAATCTTCCCTGCAGGCTGGTTCCAGTACAAGTTGTAAGTCCCACTCCCTCCAAATGGGACACCTCAGATTTCTTTCAGGTGTTAATGTTTGCTGATACACATAGTTCATATCTTGCTGTTGTTTGTTGCCACATTTTAAATATATTTATCTGTACTCAGTTTCATGCAGCATCATGACTGTATGTGAGGTAGCAGACACAACCTAAAGCCCCAAGTTGTTAGTGCGCAGACCGTAGTTCCAAAAACACAACATGTCAGCTCCGGCTGTCTTCAGCTCTCAAAAATGAGTGAAGGCGAGGACACTCAGTCTAATATATTTAGTCTTTGGTGAATCCAACGCGTGCTATCAAACAAAACATTTTCTGCTGGCAAGAAGAACATATCAGCTACAGTCAATCGTGATCACTAATTGAAAGTTAGGTTGTCTAATCCTGTGTGGATTAGACATATAAATCATTAAAAAAAAACACTGAAGTTGTTCATGCTGTGCAGTCCTTCCACTCTGGAGAAAAGAAAAACTGTTCAAATAACTTTTTTTTACTGTTCAAATAAATAATTAAATTAATTAAAGCCGTCATGATCCGTGACTTTTGCTATTTCTTTTGAGTATTTCTGTGATTCTGGTATTTTGTTTGACTTGTGCTTCCAACTTCCCCAGTTGTTTCCCCCTCATGTAGTTCAGATCCTGCCCCTCCCACTCTCACCTGATCCTCATTGTGTCTCCCCAGGTGTTGTCATTTCTCCCTCATTAGTTTCCTTTTAAAGCTTGTGTCCTCTTTCTCATTTGTTGTCCGTGCATTGTGTCATACACGCCGTTCATGTTGTTCCTTCAAGTGTTCCCAGTAGTTTTACCTGCCCCATCAGCTTTTTGTTTCCTTTATAAATAAATTACGATAGTTTTTGTGTTTTGCTTTTGAGTTTTGTCTGCGCCCTGGCTTCAGCTCATCACCTAAAGACGATTAAAGCTCCAAATAACAACATTCATGCCCATGATAAGTATCTGACCACAGCTGTACGTATCTGTTTTAAGTCTTTACTCTTCTGCTGAGTTTGATTTCAGGAGCAGTTTTAATGGTTGGCTTTCAGGCTCCACATGGCTGCTCGCTGTTGTCTGTAAACACAACCTGAAGGGCACATGACTGGGCCATCCTAACACACACACCTAAACCTCATCGAATCAAAAACTTGTCAAGGTCTGGCAGTTTTAGGGTGGAAGCGCCCCCCCCACTCCCCATTTCCATCTCCACCTACTGGCCCCTCAGATTCAGACAGACATGTCGACATCTCTGTCAGTCAGGTGGCTCATTCAGGTGTGCAATTACCCCCGCCCCCCCCCGCCCCTTTAAACAACCCTAAAAACCACTGCCCCCCCCCCCCCCCCCACCCTTCCCCACCCAGCCCCCTTCATCTCAGGGTCAAAGCTCCAGGATGCCAGACTCTGATAACGTGCGGTAACAATATCTGCGCTCCCAGCATAATGGGCTGCCTAAAAGTGGCCTCTGTTCCCAATGCTCAGAGCCAGAGCCACCGAGAGGCCCCCAGGTAAATGTCCCGGGACACCTGATACAGGTCTGCACTTACATACTTCCCCTTTCATTGTTTTTATCTCGTTCGTTTCCTACCTCTCTGTCTCCACTACATGTGTGGAAAAACTCGGCAAAGAAAGTACAGAAGGTATAAAACGTGGCAGCTAGAGGCAAAGTTCTTATCCACCACGTCCTCCTGTGAAAATATGTAAATATCTCTGCATATCTTCAAACTACATGTAGACACTGGCTTTTTCTCTCAGTTTATTGTCTGAAAGCTGATTTTCCTTGAACCTTGCAGACAAAAAACAAGCACGAAGAATAAGAAACACACACTTGTTTAGTCTCACTGTGGTTTCCCCATCTGCCACAGGGAAACCTTGATAACAAACTCAGAATAAAAAGGAAGCTCCATTCTCAAGGAGCGACTCGAGCACGGAGCTTAAAACAGGTTCTGCGTGACAGGTGTGTTGTGAACGAGACCTCGACTGGGACAAATTCAAACAATAGAAACTGTTTTTGACTCACCGAACCATAGAGCTCTCCTTTCTCATTCATGCCGAGGTAGAGTCCAGCATCCACCCCCCTGATGCTGACCAGACCCACTGCCAGGCTGATGAACTCCAGGATACCTGAGGTCAAACGCATACAAACGGGTCAGGGAAGGACCCCAAAACGCACTGTAAAGACCATCAAGGAAACAGCTACAGGTGACCACGGAGTAAAACCTATAAAACTCAAAGAACGAGTATATATGCAAAAAAAAATCACCTAGAACCACAAAGTAGCGAGGGACTACTGTCCATCCATCCATCCATTATCTTTTACCCGCTTATTCCATTTTGGGTCACGGGGGTCGCTGGTGCCCATGTCCAACAATCACTGTGTGAGGGGCGGGGTACACCCTGGATGGGTCGCAAGTCCATCACAGGGCCACATAGAGACAAACAACCATTCACTCTCTCACCTAGGGACAATTTAGAGTTACCAATCAGCCTAACATGCATGTTTTTGGTCTGTGGGAGGAAACCGGAGTACCCGGAGAAAACCCACGCATGCACGGAGAGAACATGCAAACTCCACCAAGAAAGGCCCCTGGACCGGGGTTTGAACCAGGGACCTGCTCGCTGAGAGGCAGCAGCTCTACCAGTTGCGCCACCGTGCTGCCCAGGGACTACTGTATTACAGTGAATTGTAGTTTCTCAGGCATAATGTGATGCATTTTCCCCTTCTAATTTCAAACCACTATGCTAATACAGCTAGTTGAATAATACAGCTAGTTGAATAATACAGCTAGTTGAATAATACAGCTAGTTGAATAATACAGCTAGTTGAATAATACAGCTAGTTGAATAATGGCTGATGGGGGTGGAATTGGTTAACACGACTTTAAAAAGTTCAATTCAATTTAAGTATGGGGAGTATTTCTGTACAGATGTTATCTTGTTGAGACAGCTCAGAATATTATACATTATATATATATATATATATATATATAT
>NC_056501.1:24511175-24517869 GCF_014905685.2 Nematolebias whitei
TGACCTCTCTAAGTGGCTTTAAACATCTGTTAATTTCCTGGCAAAAACCAATGCAGACATGTTCCTGTTTTTTGTATTCTACATCGTCTTACAACCTAGCTGTTGTCAGGGACCATCTGAATCTTCACTAACCCATAAGCTGTTGTATTCGTACCAATCTGCTCACAACAGACTCATGTTCAGGCTGCTGTTTAATACACCATATTATATTACATTATTATTGTTCAGCGTATGTCTTAAATCCTTGTATACTGTTTCTTTTTTATACTTTATAGTTTTCCTATTTTGGGTGTAACTGAGACCTTGAGTACACAATTTCATTCCACCTCATGTACCACATGTGATGTGAATGACAATAAAGGCATCTTGAACCTTGAATCTATACCTCTGTCAAAGGTCATAGCAAATTGCCCATTCGAGTCACATATTTTAATGTAAGATTTGCATATACTATCTCAAAACTGAAGATTGTATGGATTACCTACTTGGGGTAAGAAATCAGCAGCATGGATAATCAGCAGCACATGTATGTATGTTGTACAATGAAGACAAATCTTGCAAATATTTTTTTAAATAAAACCCCGCACCCCAAAACATTGGCCATCAGTGGTGTTTTGGCGTAACAGGTGAAAAACCCTGCCCTCTTTGGAGTTCTACAGCTCAGACATGCTGCATGGTAGAAACTTTATTCAAAGTTTCAACAGGTAACAAAAAGGTGGACTTTAAACGTCTCAACAGACATATCTTTTATGGTTTTTACATAATTACAGTTTGAGTTTTATGATTTCTGGATTTTCTCACAGAATGTTCAACTCAATTCAATTCAGTTTATTTATACAGTATAGCGCCAAGTCACAACAGAAGTCATCTCAGGACACTGAACAGAAACATTCATATATAAAATAATAATTTTACATTCATTAGCTGAGGAGCAGACTGCTTTGAATTTAACTCCATCACAGAACTCTCATTTTGAGCAAGCATGAAGGTGACAGTGGAAAGGAAAAACTCCCTGGTGAGGAATAAACCTTTAGCAGAACCAGGCTCAGGACAAGCGGCCATCTGCTTCGACCGGCTGGGTTTGAGAGGACAGGAAGGAGGAACAGATACACAATGGCAGGTTGAGAGTCGCATGTTAAGATAGAAATAATATCAAATTAAAACTATTCAATTTTTAACAATTCGTTTAAGGAAATGAGGTCAATTTGTCCTCCAGTAGTCTAATCTTAAGGCGGCATAACAAACCAACCCTAATTATAGTATTTATCAAAAAGGAAAGTCTTAAGCCGGGCAGCACGGTGGCGCATTTGGTAGAATTGCTGCCTCTCAGTGAGTAGGTTACCCCAGTTCAAAATCCCAGTCCAGGGGCCTTTTTGGGTGGAGTTTGCATGTTCTCTCCGTGCATGCGTGGGTTTTCTCCGGGTGCTCCAGTTTCCTCCCAGATCAAAAACATGCATGTTAGTCTGATTGGTAACTCTAAATTGTCCCTAGCTGTGAGTGAGAGAGTGAATGGTTGTTTGTCTCGTTTGTCTCCATGTGTCCCTGTGATGGACTGGAGACCTGTCCAGGGTGTCCCTCGTCTCTCACAGTGATGGCTGGATATGGGCACCAGTGACCCCCACGAACTGAAAAAGGAAGAAGCGGGTAAAATATAATGGATGGACAAAAAGTCTTAAGCCCAGTGTTAAAACTGGACAATGTGTCAGCCTCATGGACACAAACTGGAAGTTGGTTCCACAGGAGAGGAGCTTGATAAATGAAAGATCTGCCTCTGATTCTGTTTTTGGAAACTCTAGGAACCACAAGTAAGCCTGCAGTCTGAGAGTGAAGTGCTCTGTTAGGAAAATATGGAACAATAAGATCTGTAATATAAGATGGAACTAGGTTGTTGAGGGCTTTGTAGGTTAGAAGTAAAATTTTGAATTCAGGTCTGGATTTGACAGGGAGCCAATGGAGAGAAGATAAAACCGGAGAGATATGATCTCTCCCACTAACTCCAGTTAAGACTCTGGCAGCAGCATTTTGGATCAACTGAAGATTTTTTAAGGAAATATTTGGACACCCAGATAAAAAAAAAAACATTGCAATAGTCCAGTCTAGACAAATGCAACTCATAGTTAATGATGTCACACTCTAACTTGTGAAATGTCTTAAAATGTCCAAAACTTTGCAAGCAAGCTCTTTGTAACCCCCCAGTGATTAATCTGAGCCAGATCCTGCCAGAACAGGGTCCGGGAACTTTCTTATTTTGACAGGGTGCGTTCCAGTAACTGCTTTGATTTGGTAACTCTCAGTCTTACTAATAATAAAGTTATGAACAAATATGACTGCCTTGAACGAATAAAACTTATAATGGATATGAAAACTGAAAACGATTACATAAACACTCATTTTAAACACAACGGCATACGATCTGCCTCTTCTAGTAGCATTTGCGCGTCTACCCTTAAAAAAAATCTCCACCCCTAAAAGAGTGATGGGGTGAATGCTAAGCTAACCAGGCAGTTGTATGCAGGCAGGTGTATGGAGGTTCACATGTGGAGTCGAACAACAACGAGCAGGGACAGAGTCGGTCTTGCATCCGAGCCCAACTTACTTGATAGTTCAGTCAAGTAAAGGGGGGGGGGGGGTGCTCGACAGAAGCGGAGTGTCAACAAATGTAGGTAAACGTAGATGTTTAACAACCTGCTAAAATACACCAAAATGTAGGAAATCGCATCTACTTTATTCAAAATTTTCTGGGGGAGGACCCCCAGAGCCTCTCCCGCCCAACTCCCCCCCACCACCCTGTTTTTAGCCCAGCAGTTAGTGTGCATGCCTGACTGTGTTCTGCCACTCACGCCTCAAAAATCTTCAAGATCCGACTTACAGTTTTCTCACAGCGGCTGTTTGTTTGAGGCCTCACCTAAGAGCTGTCAGGGAGTGAGAGACGCAGATACAGGGTTACCATGGTGATCAATGGAACCTCCCGCAGCAGCTTTAACATTTATTTAGATTTTGGTTATCTACAAACTTCTTATGCAGTTCATACATCAAAACGGAGGCTTTAAAACAAAAAAACAACAACTTCGTTTAGATCAGGTACGCTGACGGTTTTGCAGCTCAACACGTCTCCAGGGGGACCGTATTGAACTGGTTGAACCTTTCTTCTCATCCTGCCTCGTACAGAGTTCCCCAGCGGCTGTTTCCACAGCCGGAGAGGACACGTTAATGGAGCTGAGTGGCGGCTAACTTGTTGTCTGACTTCCAGGAAGTGACAGTAAACTTGGACTTCAAAGGTGGAGGAAACAAGTGGTAAAATGAAAAGCCAGTGGCTGTGGTGATGCAGAGGTTAGTCAGAGAGGATCCAGCTGGCTGCTCCGACTGGCAGAGGCCAACAGCTTCCAACCACCTGGTCTCCATCTCCTCCAACTCATCTGCTGCCAGAGAAGATCCCTCTATAATTTCTTGTTATTTTCTTTGTTTCTGTGGAGGGGGAAGAGTGTGTTTCATGTCCCTCTAATCAAAGCCACGTCTCACATAGACCTTGCATTCTTGTTCTTAAATATTAATTTAAAGCTGTAAGTGAAGTCAGAGACAAACAAGCATGCGGACCACCCATCCCCGCTTTTTTTTTTTTTTTTTTTTTGGGCTCGAGCCTGAACATTAAACCTCTGGATTCCGCAGTGGTCACGCTTTAATCCTGAGTTATTCGTTTCCGCAGCGGGCGAGCCGGCCTGCACCTGTGACACGGGACCGGCGCCGAGCCATGCGCCCCCCGTCTGACCTTTGACCCCTGCTTGTTCAGCTTCTCCTTCTCCCACGACAAAGACCTCCACTTGGTGACACTTGATGCTGAATGAAGGAGTAATTCCTGCATATGAGTGCGGCGGCCTTGTTTTAGTTATTGATGGGCAGACAGCGGAGAGACGGAAGCGCATGCGCATCTGCGAGCTTGTTTTGTTTGCGGCTGCGAGGAGACACCTGCGTCTCACGCGCATTGGGGATTGCGTGGCATTGCGCTCCCGCGTGCGAGGTGATAGTGACGCACAAGTTTGCTCCCCTGGGATGGTGAACTGTGGCAGGCCGTTGTAACATATAATCAAACTCAACTAGTATATACTTTTTGTTGGTAAAGCCTAATTAGCGTTCATGTTTGTTAAAAAAAACATACTGTCCAGAACTGAAATTAAAGGTATTCAAAATAACATTTGCACTTTAAAACCCATTTCAAGGTGAGGGTGAAATATTAGGAAAGTTAAAAAATAACAGTTCATATGTTGATGTGTTCATGAGTTGCATACATGCGTAATGTTGTTCTTTTTGATCAAGGAATATTTACAATAACCGGAGGACCTTCTTCCTGCTTACAATCAACTTATCAGACATCTCAAATGTTGTCCACTTTTTCCATTCATGTAAACTTGGCTTTCAGCTCCAGATGCACACAAACGCATAACAGATTAAACATTTGAGGTTTCTAAAACCGAATTCGTACAAAGAGACACTCACATTATTTAAATTACAACAGAATTCTCATTTTTGTTTTTACAAAGTCCCTCATTTAAAGATATCAGTGGATATCTAAAATGCCTTTTGAGATAAATCACTTGTTTCATGTCTCTTTAGTCTGAAATGGCTTTTTAATTAGTCACAATATGAGTTCTGAATGCTCCTATTTATCAGTTCTTATATAAACTGATTGCTTCAATTATCTGAAATGCAGGTTTCTCCTTGTGAAAATTATATTTCAAATATTCACAATAGATAGACAGACAGACGGATGGACGAATGGATGTAAATTAAAAAGAGTCATGACATTAAATAAATCCAAGTCTAAGAAATCAACTTTAAATTCATGAACTAAACTGAAACAGTCAATTCATGTGGAGCTGAGGGTCCTATTAGAAAAGGGAAGCAGTTTGTCTTGGTTCTTGAAATATCAGAACATGACACACAACAATCTCAATAGCTGAATAAAACCCAAATTTAAATGTCTTCTTTAGAAGAGCTTGTCTATTATATAATAATTTGGCTTGCCATACTTGTCGCATCTGCCTAACTAATCTAACTTTGCCTTGTTTTAGAGTTTAAACCTGTATATCCTCACATTCGTGCTCATTGTGGAACACAGATCTGTCCTCGTGTATCTCGCAAAAGCAGCAGGGGGACATCTGAATCAGCTGAAGCTGCAGGGGGACATCTAAATCAGCTGAGGCTGCAGGGGGACATTTGAATCAGCTGAAGGATGCGTAAAGTTGCTCACCAAACCTGCTGTGGTCCTGTCTCGTGCCGTGCACGGTGCCGTTGGGTAGTATTTCCAGCTGAAAGCCGGTCCTGCAGTAGAGCTGCCGCCGCCTCAGGATCCCTTTGAGGTGTCCAAAGTCCGTGGGGGACCCCTGCTGCAGCCTGCCTTCAATCTGCCCCAGCCGCTCCGTCAGCCCCACGGGGGGCTCCGGCAGGGGCATGCTGTTCCCCAGCGAAGGGAAGCTCTGTAAATCCAAGTCCAGCGTCCCCAGAACACTGCCCACCTCCGCCATGGTGTGCACAGCTGTCAAATTCAGCGAGGGCATTTTGAGGTGGAGTGAGTTAGAAAGTTGACGCAAGAAGAAGTCCGGTCCATTCACGCTAAATCAAAAACAAAATGAAAAATCAAACAACATCCCGAGCGCGCAGCAGTGCTCCTCCAAAACATAACAATAATGTAAAAATATCCTCTTGTCAGGGAGTCCTCTGCTCTTATCATGACTTTATCAAACGGCAGGACTCTGTTATATACATCCTCCCCACGCGCCCTCACATTGGACACTCAGAGACAAGCCACGCCTGGCTGGCATCCCTTCTTCTTTTACGCGCATCACTTTGCTCCACTTCACGCGCACTTTCGGACTAACTTTTCTTGTTTTGCTTTATCTCCTTTTTTTTCAGCTAATGATGTGAGAACCGAGGTCCCGGCTCGCTCTGAAAGTTCTCATCCAATCACATCACGAGCCGAGTCCGTGAAGCGGTTCCGCAAAGGCTGCGGCTGCTGCGCTCTTACGGTCGCTCATCCAGTGCAGGACAACGCGACACATTAAACTGTGTAGCATTAAGAAGACTTTTTCAACAAAAGCCAATTCTTTTGGTTTAGTTTGTCACACACACACACACAAAAAAAAAAGGGGGGGGAGGGGGGACCTGCTGCACAAACTTGTGCGCACGCTCTGGGTAACCCAACCTCTGTGCGCAATGGTCGGGGCCGACCTCCCCAGGTTTCCACCTCCTCGCTGGAAGCAGGTGCTTTCTCACCCCCGTCTGCACGACATGTGCAACGAGCAGCTTGAACACATGGAAGAAGGGCAAGGAGGGGTGGAGGAAAGGGAAAATCCAACAGCTGGTATAAACATGAGCGGTGCAGGGATGTGGGGTTTCATCAGAAAGACTTCAGCTTAACTTTAACTGGCCACTGGTGCAGTTTTATGTGAAGAAATGATGGAGTTGTAGCCGTTTGGTCAAACCTTGAAAATAACATTATGCATTTTCTCACTCTCAGCTACTAACACATCAGAGTTTAGCTAATATATGTGTATAACTGAGTGGGTTATATCGATTAACTGTGGAGCCATCTTGAATTGGATCGACTCTGAAAATTAATCAGCTGTAGAAGCTCTTCCAATGATTAATTCCTAAAAGTTTGATTAAAATCTGCCCAATGGTTCATGAGATATTTTGCTAA
>NC_056501.1:24518269-24555216 GCF_014905685.2 Nematolebias whitei
GGACGATGTGTGTGAGGGTGGACATGTTTGGAGGTTGCTGTGTTGAAGCTCCATGGATCAGCCTCTCTGCAGCTCTCAGCTCCTTCACTGAGCCTTGAGGGAATCACTGAGCTGCTCTTGTTCTTCACAGTTAGAAGGTGGGAGCTCTCGTCAAATGATGATCTCCAGCATCATCTTGTTCATGCCAGGCTTTTCATCCACTGACCACAGACACCTGGAAACATCAGGGGGACCAGTAGCTGTTTAACACATCTGGAAGGAAACCAGTGAGATTTTAATATGACCATGACCAGTATGATATGATATGTGGGGGAGTGGGGGTGCAGAGGTTAGAAGATGGGCCTGTGATTGGAAAGTCGCAGGTTCAACTCCCAGTACGTCAACATCAAAATGTGGAAAAGGTGAAACACCCACACCTGCCTCCACCCTCATTTGCCCCACTCTGGGCCCCTGAGCAAGGCCCTTAACCCCCCTCCCCCCCCATCTGCTCCCTAAACAGGTCTCTCTTGAAAATGAGTTCTCGTGACTCAATGAGACTACCTGGATAAATAAAGGGTAATTCACTTTGGTCTTTGCTCTACTCAGACTAGCCATTAGCTCATCAGTAAAACAATGTGTTCATTTGCTGGGAAAAAAAACCAACAACTTGGCACCCAAACTCAAAATCCAATATGGCTGACTGAAACGTGATAATTAGTAGCAGACTTTGTTGGACTGTAGCTCATTATATGAAGAGATATGTGCCCACAGAGATTTTCTTGTATCGCTAACAGAATTAGCCTAACACTGTTTGTTTGTTTTGATGAGCAACTAAATGTTAATTCAGGTATGACAAAGTTTCCGAGATGGTAAAAATAATTCAAGCAAATTTATTCAAATTGAGCTCAATCAAAATATCTACAGGTGAGACGTTAATGACTAATAATGTTCCACAGAACCCCACTTACTTTAAAGAATGAAGCTAACACTTAAAGGGGCAGCTGTGGCTGAGTGGTCTGAGCAGTTGTCTTCCAATGCGAAAGTCGGGGGTTCAATTCCACCTGCCGAAGTGTCCCTGGGCAAGGCACCAAACTTCTCATTGTCTCCGATGTGTGTCCCATCGGTGCATGAATGTGGTGAAGCTCTGATTATTCTTTGTAGAGTGCTGTATGAACGGGTCAATGAGGGCACAGATTGTAGTGTAAAGTGCTTTGATAAAATAGAAAGATGGTGTATAAGTACAGTCCATGTACCAGTTTGAAGTGGCACAAATCAAACTGGTCTGTTACACTTGCTCTCTCCCTCCCTGAGAGACACAATATATGAAGCTGTCAGATCAAATCTCGTGGAGTTCAAGTACAGCGTTTGATCTTTGCCATTGTGCGCATGAAAGAAAACACCCAGACAGCCACAACAGGACGAATGAATAATATTTTATGACTGAATGGGGGGGGATTTTTGCACTTCTGCTGCGCACCATGAGATAACAGGCCTTGACATGTTGCATTAAAGAAAGAAAAAGCAAAACACAGCTGTTTTAGTCAGGACTTTATTTTGGTGATGCGAAAACAAACTGCTTTAATTAGTTCCCTGAGATTTTCAGAAAGCCCCATTCTGTGAGTGGGGTGGGGGCGACTTCTCACCTTGGAGCTCCTCGTCGGGCCTGTGCAGCTTCCCTACAGAGATATGGGATTTATGACGGTGTCTTGCTGACAAATAGTGTGTTTAAGTGTGTGTGACTGTTTCCACGTCTCTGTCAGGGGGTGAGATGAATTTCTGGACTTCTAGTTCGGGGCTAATTTATCAACTTTTGTGGTTGGTTGGTGGCGCAGGCTGCTCTGAAGCAGATGTGAATGGCTGTGAGAGCTCCTCGGAGTAGAATACACCATGATGGCCCTTCCAAAGCATGTAGCCCCCAGCCCTCCCTCTGTTTTTTTCTCACTGCTACTAATTATGCCACTATAAATCTTGTGGGTGTGTCACGGCTGCATTGAAGTCAGAGGAGGGACGGTAGCTTTCAGCTGGTGCGGGATATGAAAGGTGGTGGAGGTGATGAATGCCTTTGGGCCTCCTGCTTGATGAATTGGGCAGTGGGGTTGACGAGGAGTCACTGATGGTCAGGCTTTGTGCAAAAAGACATCAGGGTCCTCGCTGCTGCGGAGGATGAAAGGAGGATTCGTCTCAGCTGAGGGCTGGAAGGATTAAAGAAAGGACAGGAGGAGGCAAAGAAAGAGATCAAGCAAGTGAAACAGAAAATTAAAAAAACTGTCTTTGTCACTTTTGCCCACTTTCCACTAAAACCCATCTTGCTTTGGATTAAAACCCCCTAATGGTGGTAAATTTTGATTTCTCTGTTATTGTGGTAGCTATTAGACCTACATCTGTTACTGGTCAGTCATATTTTATAGATGACATGCCAGATTTATGGCTTCGAATAAAAAAAATAAGAAAAGAACGAGAACTGCGGGGTTAAAATGTTCCCAGATGTTGAGAACCTGCAGAGGATACAGAAATGAAGATAATGACCTCAAAGTGCGTAGCTGCAGCTTTTGAAGCAGCTCTCCCAGGAGTGACGGCGACCAAGTTCAAATTAAAATCCAAGTTGCACTTGCTTCGGAAACTCCGGGTTGCACAGACCTCACCTGTTGATTTGGGCTAGAAAGGTGAGCAGAGATTTTGCTCAGATTAAAAAAAAAATAATCTGTTGTGAAGTGTGAACCAGATGTTCATCTGTATTTTACAGTTGATGAAGAAACAAACAGCCCCCGTTTGCTTAAGGTACAGAAAAAGTTATGGGTCTAATAGGGATGGCTGAAGTCTTTTGAAATGGGGTTTTATTAAAAGGTTATGAACAATCAGTATCTTACCTGTTGTAGATAGATTTTTCAATGCCCTCAATTTGAAGAAAAAGGGTTTAATTTGGATCAGATTAATCAGCTAATTAGTCGGAGTGGGGCCAAAACCGAAGTCGATTGCTGTCATTTTAAAACAACTCTCGTCTCAATATTTTAAAACAGTATACAAATTTTAATTTTTACATTTTTTCACTATCAATTTTGCATTCTAATGTAATTTACACAGAAGCCTGGTTATTTAGCATTAGCAGCATCTAGTTGTAACACTATTAGTGCAGCAGGAGTATCATGATATGTTTTGCCAGAAAAACTGTGTAACGTGAAAAATAAATGGATGTAAAGGATAATAAATCAGTATTTACACGAACTGCTAAAGAAATATTTGACAGTGAGGGTGTTTTAAAATGGTAGTGATCCACTCTGATATTGCCCTGTTTGGACTAGATGTTATCTATTTATCAAAACGAATCTCTAAAAGATCTTAATTATTACTTTATGTGTAAAAGCTCTAATAGGAAATGCATCAAGTGAGGCCAAAGTTCATGCTCAATAATCCAGGTTAAAATCCAACAATGTTCAGTCAGATCATTTGGATGGTTGCTTTCTTTGCTGAGACGTTTCGTCCTCTATCCTAAGGACTTCTTCAAACTGAGGAGCCAGCAACAAACTGAGTGAGTCCCACAAACAGCACACTCCATAGTGGGGGAAAAAAAAACAGTTTGCTGGTGATCATCTGGATTATTGAGCATGAACTTTGGTGTTTTGAACCACTTCGGCATGACTGCCTCAGAGGAGTTGACGGGGGGAGAGGGAGGGCCCCAGAGGGCATTTTATCACCATCAAACTGTTTTTTCCACTATGGGAGTGTGCTGTTTGTGGGACTCAGTTTGTTGCTGGCTCCTCAGATTGAAGAAGTCCTTTGGATGGAGGACGAAATGGCTCAGCAAAAAAAACAAAAAAACATCCAGATGACCTGACTGAACATTGATGTATCAAGTGATTCATTCGTTGTTATTATAATGAGTCTGAGCAGAGCTGCTGAATCCCAGTAAAATAAACGCAGTACAGTAAAAGTATTTAAAGTAAATGTAGGTGCTGAAGTTTTGTTGATGTGACACATGAGAATCATTTCTGCACATCAAGATAAACAACAAATCTGGAATGATTCCAGTGCTTTTTTTTTGTTCGTTTCACTATCACCTGCTGCCAAAATATGAAGGTTCATGTCTTTGTGTGCACTGTATGTCTGTTTCTGTCTGTTTGCAAACTTTCTCAGGAACCACGGAAGAAATTTTCATGGAACTTGTAGAAAGACAATCTTTGTTCAAGATGGCCGCCAAATTGCATTAAAAATCCAACTATGACTTAATCAGCAGCAATAATTTGGTGTGATAGTAGCTGAGACTGATCCTCAACACGTTCTGAGAACAGATAAGACACAATCTTTGCAGTTGTGGTTAACTCAGTCTGTCAACAAAATATCTCATGAACCACTGGACAAATTATAATGAAACTTCTCAGAAATGCTCACTGGATGTACATATACAACTAATTAACTTTTGCAGAAGATCCAATTCAAGATGGCCGCCACAGTGAAAGGATAACACAAAAATGACTACAATTCAGTCAGTTTTACAGATACTGAGCCATAATTTGTTACAGTAGTAGCTGCAAGTAATTTACAACACGTACTCTTATTCTGCTCTTTAAGGGGAGTGGTGGAGCAGAGGTTAGAGAAGGTGGGCCTGTGTTCAGAAGGTCGCTGGTTCAACTCCCCAGACAGACAACATCAAAATGTAGATGGAAAAGCTGAAACACCCACACTTGTCTCAACCCTCATTTGCCCCACACTGAGCCCTTGAGCAAGGCCCACCATCTGCTCCCCCAGGCGCCCTAGATGGCAGCTTTCTGCTCCACACAGAGGGCTGTGGTAGCTCGGTGGTCTGTGGTTGCATCAATAAGGGCATCCGGTGTAAAAACAATTGCCGAGTCTTTGTGCGAGATAGTTGGCTGTGGTGATCCCTGAAGAAGGGAGCAGCCAAAAGAAGCAAAAGATTCTTATTCTATTATTTCTGTCTGATTTGTCTTAAAAGAAAAGTTGAAAAATCTCCTCAAGCGAGCGAGCGAGCTGTGAAGACCTCCGGGTTGTCTCACGTAGAATCATCAGATCTGGGGTCAGGTTCCTTGAAGCCCTCTTAACCTCAACCTCGACGACAAGAAAAAAAAAATGGCTGACTCAGAGTCAACAGCTACCACCCTCGTAACGAGACCACTAAAGAGAGTGTGTGTGTGTGTGTGTGTGTGTGGGGGGGTCACACCCCCAACGTCTGCCCGCTCGCAGCGCTGCAGGCCTCTGCATGAAGGCTGCCGGCTGCAGAGCCGAACTCCCAACGAGAGGCGGGACATCATCTGTTCTTATTTTACCTTTTGTCAAGCAGCATGTGGAAAATGATCTTCGCTGTGAGTTATTTGCAAAGCTGGATTCCGTGTTATTTCATTCCTGAGCAGAGACATAACAGAAAGGGTCTCCTCTTTCACGCAGGTGGTCCTTCGGCCTTGTTCAAGGGCGCTGTGTGCGTTTGGGGCAGGGCCGGGAGGGAGACGCGGACAGATGCATGCGAATTTAGGTAATGGTGTAACATTTCAGCGCCTGCTTTCCTTGCCCCCCATTTAAAGATAGTGTTAATTAATTTGTTTGCTTTGCTTTCAAGCCGTAACGAAGAGAGCACTCCAGGCTTTGAGAAGCCACTTGTACGCAGGGAACACGCACTAAAACCAACATTTGCAGGACAAATTGCTTGCATATGGTTTTGGGATAGAAAAAAATCTTTGTCATGCCACCAACAGAGATGTTCAGATATTTGTTTTAAAGTTGTTAAAAAGAAACCAAGTAATCTGGGCCCCTTTAACATTTTTGAATTAGCAGGTAATTAATTGCTACGTGTTTTTCTCGCTCGCTAAATTAAAGGTTTATCTGGAACATTAAAAGCTGTACTCCCTAATTTAAGCTTGAACTTCCCACTCTGCATTGTTTTTAATAGCTTTTTCTTATTTGTTGCCGTGAAAGCGAGAGCGATCATGTAGTTATCCATGTCTGTTCATTTGTCTGTCTGTTAGCTACGTATCCAGTGGACCACCGGACAGATTTGAATGAAACTCTCAGAAAGTAATTATCAGATGTTCATACAGAAGTGATTCATGTTTGAAGTCAACCAGAATCAAGATGACTGCCACAGTTTCTCAACCTTACCAACACAAACATGGCTACATCGCTGTTTCACAGATATTAAGTTAAGATCTGCTGTGGTAGAAGCAAATGATCTTTTCCAACACAAAATTCAAGCACCAACAGATTTCACAAAATCTTCTCTGCATCATGTTATTTTTCAAGATTTGACCCAAAATGATAAAACATTTTTCATTTTTCTAAATAAAATGAGTGTAAAGCATGAAAAGTAGCAAGCGATACGCACGTCTGCAAGGATTCATAGGATTTTAATTTTCTGTTCATTTTTATTTTTATATGTTTAATAGGATTTGATTTATTCTGCATAAAAGCCAATTTGTATCCCTCCTGCTGTCCTTGGGTCAAAACGACCTTGGTCCTAACACTGAGACCTCTTGGGGCATTTTGACCCAAGGGCAGCAGGAGGGTTAAGCAGATATTGGACATCCACAGTGCAACGATTACCTCTATACCCACATACAAGGACTGAAGAGAACAAATACAAAGACTCAGAATAAGTTTACAGTGTTTATTTACAAAGTGAGAAATACAGTAGTCCCCTCATTTATTGCGGGGGATTCGTACCCTGAAGCTCCGCGATAAGTGAAAAACTGTAAAGTAGGAATAGTAGTAGTTTATTTTAGTACACACACACACATATATATACATATATATAGGTGTTTAAACTCTTCCCACACTCTTGCAATATTTTAAACAATGTTTCTAAACTCTGAACGCTCTGACAGAGCACAGCATGTCACGATTTCAGCTCTACCACGGCTGCACTCTGCATTCTTGGCCACGCCCACTTCTCTTGGGCGGCTGTGGCTGAGGGGTTAGAGCAGTCGTCCTCCAACGCAAGAGTTGGGGGTTCGAATCCACCAGCAGTCACATGCTGAAGTGTCCCTGGGCAAGAGACTGAACCCCTCATAGCCTCCGATGTGTGTCCCATCAGTGTATGAATGTGATCTAAAAGCACTGATTAGTCTCTTTAGAATGATTTGTTCAATTAGCTTTGTAGAGATCTAGTAGAGTGCTGTGTGAATGAGTAAATGAGGCACAGATTGTAGTGTAAAAGCGCTTTGAGTATCTTGATCAGATATAAAGGCACTATATAAGTACAGTCCATCTACCATTTACCATTTCTCTGCAGCAGAACGGACATCACAGAGAAGCTGCAGGAGGATGTTTCTCCTGCAGTGTGGGTTGCACAAAGGTGCAGCAGGTAAATAATTAAAAGTCATTTATTTTAAATAAAAATTCTGTGCCGATTGTGCGGCTCAACCATCAATCAGCCAATTGTGTGTCATGTCCAATCTTATTTTGAAAAACCACAATAGAGCGAGTCCACGAAGAACGAACCATGAAGTAGCGAGGGACTACTGCACTGCAATAAGCCAGGGAGGGGACTGGAACATATGGAGGTCGGGGTCAGACGTGGGGCGGGTTGACCCCAAATGATTCCAGGTGAAGGTGATGCAGGTGTTCAGGTGAGTGGTAGGGAGGCAGCTGATGAGATACAGAGGAGCTCGAGGTCCACAGTGGAGGGTTCAGGAGTGGAGGCACGGAGAAAAATACAAAATCATTAATGTTTGGTTTTCAACACGAGTAGAAGGCTATGCCGTTGGCAGGTAACGCTCCAGCGCTGGCTGAATGTCTTCTGACACCTTTCATGCTTCTCATGCTCATCAAGTTGAAGCTCCACAGGTGTAGCTAATAAGAGTCTAACAGCGGGTGTAGGAGCTGGCAGAGCAGAATTCCCACACACAGGGAGTGATACTGGTGTATAACTCTCACCTGTCTGTCTGCTGCTGCTGCTTTATGAGTCAGGGGGTTCGGTTGACGTTTCACCTGTCCGTCCCTGAGGAGCTCCACTCTCTCAGCTCTGCAGGGCGGCAGCCTGATGTTAGAGTGAGTGTATATGCGTGATCATGATCCGTCTGATGAAGGGAACAGGCCCTCAGAGCGAGACTATTATTCTTACTACAACACAGAGCAGGAATCTATCCTCAAACAGATGTTAGGAGCCCTTTGTAGAGTCTCCTGGCACAGGGCCTGGCTCTACCTATCCTCACAGCTATTTACATGGCAGTCCAGCTGCTCGGTTCTTTTTTCCCCTTTTTCTTCTCTTTCTTCCCTTCACCCCTCTTTTTCTTCTCGCTGTACGTTTCTCCAACCCCCACCAACACCACCGCTCCACCCTGCTTTCCTCCCCTCACTGTTTGAAATCAAATACCTGCTCTCTTATATAAACTTTGATCAATCAAATGCACTAATTTGTTTAGCTGGGGAGACAGTGACATACTGGGGCAGGTTTAGTTACATGTAGATGAAAAAAGCCAGGCTTCCTGTATGTATCTGAGAATATCTCGGGGGTGACGCAAACTTTTACCTCACACTTTATATTTGGTCGGACCTTTTTGCAGAAAAGCCAAACATATCCCAAAAATTTCTTTTTGCTACAGTGACTTATTATCCCCTCTAGTTCAAGCAGATGTGGGGAAAAAAAAAGTTTATAATGATAAAATATTCCTGGAATGAGAGTTTATATTTGCTTTCTAAATAATCTTGCACACTGACATAAAATGCCTTTCAGCTCTGACTTTTGAGAGAAGTGCGCAGAGCAAACGTTGTGTTCATTTAACTCATCTATTGAAGGGATAGTTCAGATAAACTAAAGCGGGGTTTGTGGAAGGGTTACCTGTTGAAGGGGCAGTCGACACAGCAAAGATGTGTGTCGAAATGCAAACGTTTGCTTGTTATAGTTTCAAGTATAATTTAGAAACAAGTTCAAGAGTGAAAAAATAATCTTGAAACCATCTTTGTGTTTTTGAGGAGATGACCAAAACACAACTTTTTGAAGACAGGACAACAGAAGGGCCTCTTCTTTGCATTATGTTTTCATTTTCACCTGGTATATAATCTGTATGTGCACGCTCCATGCCTTGTTTCCTGTTTTTGATGGCACTGTTACAGCGTCACGTATAGGCCTGGCATTATTATTACTGTGTTTTAAGTCATTGTTGGCATTTTACAGTGATTTAAGACATTTCTAGAAACTGTGCTGTGCTTACAAAGATATTTATTTATATCTATTACTCTGAAGGTTATGAGGAATATACTTTATTTCTGATCACACTGACGAGGTAATGGCTAGTCTAAGCCAAGCTAAAACCAAAGTAGATTGCTGCTGTATTTAAACAGCTTCAATGTCCAACATTTCATAGCGTTTTAAAAAAAATAAGCCCCACAAAGAAGCATTTAATGGGACAATCCCCCCCACCCCCAAGTCAGATAATGTTCAGATTAGCAGCGAGTGAGTTACTGTAAATTAGTCAAAGGTAACATTAAAGTTCATGCTCAATAATCCAGGTAAAAAAAAATCCAACAAAGTTAAGTCACGTCCTCTGGATGTCCTGATGCATGCTCAATAATCCATGTAGAAAAATCTAAAAAAGTTAAATCTAAAAAAGTTAAATCTAAAAAAGTTAAACCATCCTCTGGATGGTTTCTTTTTTGTTGAGATGTTTTGTCCTTCATCCAAAGGACTTAATCAGTCCAAAGAGCCACAACAAACTCAGTCTCACAAGCAGCACACTCACAAAATGGGCCAACCAGTTTGATGGTGCACCAAAGTTCATGCTCAATAATCCAGGTATAAATCCAACAATGTTCAGTCAGGTCATCTGGATGATTCCTTTTGTTGATGAGACGTTTAATCCGAAGGACTTCTTCAGTCTGAGGAGACCACCAAACCAAACTGAATCCCACAAACATCTCACCTCCAGAGTGGAAAAAAAAACAATTGGCTGGTGATAAGATGGTTTCTAGGGCCCGCCCTCTCCCCCTTTGACTCCTTTGAGGCAGCCATAGCAAAAGTGGTTCAAAACATCAAAGTTCATTCCCAATAATCCAGGTAAAAACTAATTGTACTGATGAAGTCCTTTTTATGCAAAATGTCTCGGAAAAAAAAAAGAAACATCCAGAGGACCTGACTTAATTTTGTTGGATTTTTTACCTGGATTATTGAGCATGAACTTTGATATTTTGAACCACTTTGGCTATGGCTGCCTCAGAGGAGTTGATGGGGGAGAGGGCAGGCCCCTGAAACCATCTTATCACCAGCAAACTGGCTGGTCCACTATGTGAGTGTGCCGCTTGTGGGACTGTTTGTTGTGGCTCCTCGGACTGATGAAGTCCTTGGGATAAAGAACAAAACGGCTCAACAAAAAAAGAAAACATCCAGAGGATCTGATTGAACTTTGTTGGAGTCAGAAGTAACATTTAGAAACCTTCCATGTTGGCCTGTTTAATGGTTAGATCACAGTGTAGTTCTGTTTAATGGTTAGATCTCAGTGTAGTTCTGTTTAATGGTTAGATCACAGTATAGTTCTGTTTAATGGTTACATTACAGTATAGTTCTGTTTAATGGTTAGATCACAGTGTAGTTCTGTTTAATGGTTACATTACAGTATAGTTCTGTTTAATGGTTACATTACAGTATAGTTCTGTTTAATGGTTAGATCACAGTGTAGTTCTGTTTAATGGTTACATTACAGTATAGTTCTGTTTAATGGTTAGATCACAGTGTGGTGCTGCAGGTTCAGTGAGGTTAGTGTGGATAAAACCAACTCCTGAGTTTATGCTCCTTAGATGACATTTAACGCCCTGTTGTCTCCTAATCTTGCAGAAAAATGCATGTAAAATGAGGTAAATGATGCATGGGGTTTTTCTCACTCTGGGGTGGATCTGGTCCTTATTAGCATGCTGCTCAGTGGCTGCATCATCATAAGCTGATAATTAGACAAGCAACCTTCATGCAAATGAAAGGAAATGAAATCAAAAGTCTTCTGGCGCTCTAAAGCGGGCTGCTTCATCAGTAGAGGGTGCTGATGTTTCCCCCTGCAGGAGCTCGGGCCCAACATCTCAGATTGCCTCAGAACCATGCAATGTCACGCCATGACTAATGGAGGTGCATTAGTTAATTAGAGGGGGAGTTCAAACCAGGGTGACGCAGGTTGTCATTTTTTTCCCTTTTATTTTTTAAAACATTCCTCAGAGTCACGATGCAGAAGGAGAGCTGAGTCCAACTGTGACTCTCCTGGCGTGATTGGTTGAGTTTCTGTAATCAAGGCTGCTTCATATTCTGACACAGTTTGTGTGTGTGTGTGTTTCTCCACTTTTAGCTGAGTGGATTGTTGACTCAGGTGAACACTCATTCAGTACGCTTAATAAGAGTTTCTTAACGGACGTACAGTTTAGGATCAGTCATGTGGGCCTACAGCTACACAAGAACTTTTATAATCACTCGCTGCCAAAAGTCAAGAAGTAATGAATTTGTTTGTGACTGTGTGTATGGGTATGTGCATCTTTTGTCTGTCTGTTAGCAAAATGTCTAATGAACTACTGAAAGGATTTAAAAAAAACTCTCTAAAAGTATTAACTGGATCTACAACTGATTACCATTTGGAGTCACCTCGATTCTTGATGGCCGCTTGAGCTAATCTGTTTTAACCAATGCAAGAATGATTGTAACTGAGTCAGTTTTACAGACATTGAGCTACAATTTGGTGTGGCAGTAGCTGAGTCATTTACACATTCTCTGAATGTGATGAGATTTGTTCCATCACAAACTGGTGCTAAATGCTGATAAAACCAAAGGGTTTTCAAACAGGAAGTTGTTGGTACCAGCAGTCCTTCCTTCTATTTTATCTTCGAATGGTGTACCTGTTGAGCTAATCGATTCTTATAAATACTTGGGTATTTTGGTCAATGCACATCTCTCTTTTAAGCCTTATGTCAGAGACTTGGTAAAGAAATTGAAAGTAAAACCAAGTTTATTTTTTTAGAAATAGATCCTGTGTAACTCTGAACGCTAAACGCCTTGTAACTGCGACTTTCCTTCCCTCCACTGATTACGGTGACATTATTTACATGAATATGTTGGATGCTGTCTATCACGGTGCACTAAGATTCATAACTGGCTGTAACTACTGTACCCAGCACTGCACCCTGTATTCATTGGTTAACTGGTCATCATTAACTTCATGCAGACTCTCACTGGTACATTTTCATCTTTAAATAACTTCTTGGTCTGTTGCCTTCATCTCATACATCTCCTCCTACATGTCACTGTGTGAGTGCAGCTACAGTGTGCGCTCTCAGGACATAATTACCTGCAGTGTCCCCTCAGTACGGACTGAACTTGGCAAAAGGGCCTTCTCCTACTCTGCTCCTGCAACCTGGAACATAGGCGTAGACTACTGAGGACAAATTGACCTCATCTGTTTAAATGAGTTGTTAAAATTTAATAGGTCTCATTTTGATTTATTTCTATCTTAACGTGATTCTCGACCTGCCATTGTGTATCTTTTCCTCTTCCTGTTCCTCTCAAACCCAGCTGGTCAAAGTAGATGGTCGCTTGTCCTGAGCATGGTTCTGCTAAAGGTTTCTTCCTCATGAGGGAGTTTTTCCTTTCCACTGTCACCTTCATGTTTGCTCAAGATGAGAGTCTGTGATGAAGTTAAATTCAAAGCAGTCTGCTCCTCAGATAAATAATGTTATTAACTTACTTTTTATATATATGAATGTTTCCATTCAGCGCACTGAGATGACTTCTGTTGTGACTTTGCGCTATATAAAGAACAACTGTTAATTTCATGGCAAAAACCAATGCAGACATATTCTTGTTTTTAGTATTTTACATCACTTTATAATGTAGCTGTCTTTATTTTATTCATATTTCATTTCTTCTATTTACTTTTCATTTTATATGCTTTTTATATAATTGTCTATTGCTGTCTGTACCTCATCTGTGTTCTTTGTTTAAAATAGGTCCCTCTTGTAAAAGAGTCCTCGTGTCTCAATGAGATTAACATAAAAGGTTGAAAAAAAAGAAAAAGAAAGCTTACAGCTCTTGCAGTATCATGTGTGATCAAGAACAATGTTATTTTCTAAATTTGAAAAGCAATAATTATAATAAGCTAAAACTGTCAGTTCTAAAGATAAAAATGTTGTCATGAACAGCAGCGGATGATATGCTTCACTTCAAGAATAATAAGACTTTAGCATATCCTGATGCATGCTCAATAATCCAGGTAGAAAAATCCAAAAAAAGTTCAATCTGGTCCTCTGGACATTCAAAAAACCAAAAAACAAAACAAAGCAAAAAAATGTAGAAACGTTTCGAAAATAATACTTTTTTTTTTTAAACCAGCCACTAGGGAGCACAAGCCAGTGTATCTCTTGTGCCGGTCCCAAGCCCAGGTAAATGGTGAGGGTTGTGTCAGGAATGGCATCCGATGTAAAACACTTTTGCCAAAACCATAATGCGAGTTCATCAAAGCAAAACCATACTGGATTGGTTGAGGCCCGGGTTAACAACGACCGCCACCGGTGCTGTTGACAAACAGGGTGCCAGCGGAAATTGTGCTTCTGTTAGTCGAAGACCACGAGGAGGGAAATGTGTCAGGAGACAGAGGGAGAAGAGGAAAGTGAAGAATGTAGGACTGAAGGTTGCAACTCTAAATGTGGGGACAATGACAGGCAAAGGTAGAGAGCTGGCTGACATGATGCAGAGAAGGAAGGTAGATGTTTTAGGTGTCCAAGAGACCAAGTGGAAGGGCAGCAAGGCTCGCAGCATTGGGGCAGGGTTCAAATAGTTTTACCTTGGTGTGGATAGAAAGAGAAATGGAGTAGGGGTGGTCCTGAAGGAGGAGTTGGCAAAGAATGTAGTAGAGGTGAAGAGAGTGTCAAATAGGGTGATGTGCCTGAAGGTAGAAGTAGAAAGTCTGATGCTAAACATTGTCATTGGTTATGCTCCACAGGTTGGATGTGATGAGGAGGAGAAGGATACATTTTGGAAAGATCTGGATGAAGTGATAGAGAGTATTCCCAGGGAGGAGAGAGTGGTGATCGAAGCAGACAAAAATGGACATGTTGGTGAAGGAAACAGAGGGGATGAGGAAGTGATGGGTATGTTTGGTGTCAAGGAAAGAAACCAGGAAAGACAGATGGTAGTGTATTTTGCCAAGAGAATGGAAATGGCTATAGACAATACCTATTTCCAAAAGAGGGAGGAACATAGAGTGACCTAGAAGAGTGGATGAAGGAGTACACAGGTCGACTACATTCTGTGTAGAAGAGGAAACCTGAGGGAGATTGGAGACTGTAAGGTTGTGGCAGGGGGCAGCGTGGCCAGACAGCATTGGATGGTTGTGTGTAGAATGACTGTTGTTGTGAAGAAGAGAAAAAGAGTAAAATCAGAGAAGAGGACCAAATGGTGGAAGATGAAGAAGGAAGAATTTTGTGAGAAATTCAGAGAGGAGCTGCTAAAGGCTCTGGGTGGTAAGAAAGAGCTTCCAAATGACTGGGCTACCACAGCAACAATAATTAGAGAGACAGGTAGGAAGGTACTTGGTGTGTCATTTGGACAGAGAATGGATGATAAGGAAACCTGGTGGTGGAATAGTGACGTGCAGGACGCTGTTCAAATAAAGAGATTAGCCAAGAAGAATTATGACAGTGAGAGGACTGAAGAGAGGAGACAGGAATATAAGGAGATGGGACATAGAGCAAAGAGGGAAGTAGCTAAGGCAAAGCAGAGAGCGTACGATGAGTTGTATTGGAGACTAGACACTAAAGAGGGCGAGAAGGACTTGTACTGATTGGCAAGACAGAGGGATCAGGCTGGAAAAGATGTGCAGCAGGTTAGGCTTATTAAAGACAGGAATGGTAATGTTCTAACAAGTGAGGAGAGTGTAATGGGAAGATGGAAGGAGTACTTTGAGGAGTTAATGAATGAAGAGAATGAAAGAGAAAGAAGAGTAGAGGTCATAGAAACTGTGGACCAGGAAGTGGGAAAGATTAGTGAGGGTGAAGCCCGGAAAGCTCTGAAAAGAATGAAGAAGGGGAAAGCAGTAGGACCTGAGGACATACCAGTGGAGGTTTGGAAATGTCTTGGAGAGATGGCAGTGAGGTTTTTGACTCAAATATTCAATGGCATATTTGAAGGTGCGAAAATGCCTGAGGAATGGAGGAAAAGTGTGCTGGTGCCCATTTTTAAGAACAAGGGTGATGTACAGAGTTTAGTAACTACAGGGGAATTAAGATGAGCCACACAATGAAGATCTGGGAGAGTATCAAGGATCGGCTCTGAGCCCCTTCTTTTTTGCTCTGGTGATGGACCGACTAACAGATGAGGTCAGGCAGGAATCACTGTGGACTATGATGTTTGCAGACAACATTATGGTCTGTGGTGAAAACAGAGAACAGGTGGAAGAGAACTTGGAGATGTGGAGGTATGCACTTGAAAGAAGAGGAATGAAAGTCAGCCATAGTAAGACAGAGTACATGTGTGTGAATGAGAGAGAGTCTGATGGAACAGTGAGGCTACAAGGAGCAGAGGTCAAAAAGGTGCAGGACTTCAAGTACTTGGGGTCCACTGTCCAGGAAAATGGGGAATGTTGTAAAGAAGTGAAAAAGAGAGTCCAGGCAGGATGGAGTGGACGGACAAAAGTTTCAGGAGTGATTTGTGACAAAAAGGTGTCAGCAAAAGTCAAAGGAAAAGTTTACAAGACAGTGGTGAGACCAGCTATATTGTATGGTCTGGAGACAGAGACATGGACAAAAAGACAGGAGAAAGAACTGGAAGTGGCAGAAAGGAAGATGGTGAGGTTCTCCTTAGGAGTGACAAGGATGGATAAGATTATGAATGAGATCATCAGAGGTACAGCACAGGTTGACCAACTGGGAGATAAAGTTAGGGAGGCCAGACTGAGATGGTTTGGACATGTCAAGAGGAGGGACCGTGGGTATACTGGTAGAAGGATGTTAGAAATGCAGCTGCCAGGAAAAAAGACAAATAAGAAGGCCAAGGAGGACATATATGGATGCAGTTAGAGAGGACATAAAGGTAGTTGGAGTGAGGACAGAGGATGCAGAGGACAGAGTGAGGTGGAGGAGGATGACTCGCTGTAACGACCCCTGAAGAGGGAAAAGCCAAAAGAAGAAGAAGAAAGAAGAAGTTTTTTTTTCTTATTCCTCTGCTTATTCAACAAAATAAAAATAATCTTCTGCAAGTGACATGTTAAATTGCTTAATATGGGAATTGGCAATGAGCGTGCACATACGCACACACACAGACACACAGATAGGGCAATAGGTTCATTGATGATTTGCATTGGAGAGTTTAAATGGAAACAAAAGCACAGAAACTCGTATTTCTCATCCAAGCTCCTAAGCATCTCCGTCTTTGATGTTTCTGGAGTGGTTAGACGGAGAGAGAGAGAATGTCTCTGCTGCCAGAAACAAAGCTGGAGGCTGAGACAGGTGCACGATGTTCATCACATCCTGATGGATGAGTCCGCGGGCCAAGACGTTCTCCTCAACATCTTGTAAGTGTTTGCTAACAGATGGAGACTCGTACTGGCAAACGCTGCCTCGCTTTGTCCAGAAACGGAGAAGGTTTAATCTCTAAAGACACGAAAGATGCAGCGACAGCAAGAAAAGTGGGGAAAGCCAGGACATTAATTAAATTTAATATCTGCATGTTGAAGAGTTACAGACGAGGTGGGGATACTGTCAGTCCAGTCTGAAGGAAAATGACTGAGACAGCAACATCCACCTGCAAATTGTGTAAAACCACAAATGGGTTAAAGACTTGATCCAGTGTCTGTCATGCACATATGTTCCTGCCCAGTACATGCTTCTATCTGTGTTTGTATCGCAGCTTCATTCCTCCTGTAAGGTCACACAGCTACAGCTGGCATCAATATGGCAGGACGTTTTTTCTTCTGTCTGAGCCCCAGCACTGGAAAGTTACATTCATCTGGCTAATCAGTTTAGGAGATAATGAAAACAGAGATTGTTTACAGAGATTAGGCCCTTGGAAATGGACTAATCAGCGCTCTGAAAAGGGCTCTGACAGCGGCGGGCTGGATTTGGTGGCTGTAGAAACCAAGCAACGCTGGCTCCGCGCTCTGTCTGTAGCGAGCTCTCGGAGCCCTGATGTCATCACAGATAGAAGATAGAGTACCTTATCCTCCGCTGCTCTCCATTAGGTCCTGTTTGCTGGAATGAAATTACTCAATGTTTAACAGACGGGGCACCTGCCAGCCAGATGTGTCTGAGTAATGAATAAAGTGTAGCATGAAGTAAGCATTTTGACACACACACACTGTTGGGAGAAAGAATTAATCACAGTCTTGATTTCTTCTGCTGCTGTTAAATATGCTGGTATGATGTATGTGGCAATAGATTTATATCAGGGAGAGGAAGAGACAACAATTTGAAGCTTGAATCAACATTTCACGCTTTTATAAACTTTTGGATTAACTGCTTATCCAAAGCAAAAAGACACCTTTTGAGTGTCTGTTTAATCGGTGAAGCCTTCAGTCCGAGTGTAACGAGGGGAGAGAGGGGTTCCTTTATAAGAACTCTCAACATGAAAGTAATCGTCAGTATCTTCTATCTCATCCCGTGAGGGAGGTGGGAGGCAGGGGAAGACATGTGTTCAGGATTTGGGTTGCCCCATTCACCAGCCAAACACAACTTGTGTCATTTTGCTATTAATCAACATGTCTTCTGGCAGGGAAAAGAAGATAAAAGGTCTCTGAGTAAGATCGATGTTTTTACGAAGACAGTGAGCCTGATACGCAGGACAAGAGTTAAAGTTTGGGTGTTGTAATATTTCCATTTTTATACTTGCTTCACATAATTTTCTGCAAAATTGCGATTGTTGAGCCATTTAATGCGGGGAGAGAGAAAGCGCTTGCTGGCTTGGGTTTGTCCCTGTGACTGATCAGCTCTGAGTGGTCTTTCTGGACAAGGAGAGGATGGGTGTGGATCTTTAGTCTCAGTCTGAGTCCACTCTTGGACACAGCTTTCTGTCAGCTGAGCAGCTCGGGGAGGCTAAAACCCTGATCTTCCACCTCTGACTGAAGGCTCTGGCATCTTCTTCTCTGGCACTGCGACGCCCCAGGGGGAGTTTCAACTCCCTTTAAATTCCCACAATAAAACAAAACAGAGAAGCCGCGGACTTTCCTGAGAAGGCGAAAAATCAGGGGGGGACACATCACCATGGAAAAGTCCTTTATCTTTAGGGAGTTGATCACAGCATCCCTATTTTCCCGACAAGATACTTTTCTGTACTTGAACAAAGATTCTGTTGGTGCTGCTGTCATGTTCCTGGAGACAAATGTTAGGAGGTTTGTAAAGAACTGAATCTATTCTGGTGATATCCATTCGAGCAACGCTGGGCGTTTTGATTTTGAAGGAGACCCTGACATCCATTTCATCCCCAAAGGAGAATGACAGGGGACTGCTTTAGCTGCGAGTGGCCCCCACTGCACACCCATAAGAACTGGTAGTTGGGTGGTCTGTCCATCAACAGCAGATCTGGGGCTAGGCCTGAGAAAAAAACCTCACCCCGGATCACTTTCAAAGAATGAAACCCAAAGCGCCGACCGGTCTCTGCTCACTGCAGCCTTATATGCACAAAGACACCTGTTGTTCCACTCACACACAAAGCATTAATCAGTCGAGGTGTTTCTAACCAAACAACCACGAAGGCCATCAAATATCCAGTTTAATCAATTCTACGTACTAAAATTAGCCTAAAGCCTTTTTAATGCCAAAACACATCAGACTTTACGTCATAAAGAACAGAAAACATTAGATAAGATTTTCCATGTACTGTCAGGCTGCAGCATAAATTAAATACTATCTAAAGTAATGTGTGGAAGAAAAGAATACTCGGCCATGCTCAGGCTTATCGGAGCCATCCATAAGTGATCTGAGAAGGTTTCAGGGTTGAGCTTAGAAGTTGTTGCATTCTGGACATATTTATGTTCGAACGAACGATGCAACAAAATGAGACATTTATGCCAGAGTGAAACGATACCGGCTTGCAGCTTAGAGATAATAATTCATTTGAGCAATTATCTTCAATCAACACCACATATTTTTAATTTTGGGATTATGTAAATAAGGTTTATTGAGGTATGAAGACGAGAAAGGTTTTATCCGTTTCGTGGCTGAACAAGGGTCAGACTGTTGGGGCTAGTTGTTAAATCAAAATGACAAGAACATGCAAATTCTCCATCTCCTATAAAAGAGCAACCAGCAAGCTTTGGTGTCTGTTTACACATCAACTATTGAAAATGGAGGTTTATTCTTGTTGAACTTTGGTGTTTTGAACCACTTTGGCATGACTGTCTCAGAGGAGTTGACAGGGGAGAAGGCGGACCCCGGAGGCCATCATAGCACCAGCAAACTGTTTTTTATCCCCCACTATGGAGTATGAAAAAAGGTTTGTAGGCTCAATCATCCAGGTAGGTAACAAAAAAAGGTTAAATCATGTCATATGGACCAGTTTCTTTAAGGGAGAAACGTGTCGTCTATGGAGTATGATGTTTGTGGAAATCAGTTTTGTTTGGTGATTGAAGATTGAAGAAATCCTTTGGATGAAGGACAAAATGTTTCAGCCAAAAAAAAAAAAAAAAAAGAAACCATCCAGATGAACTGACTGAACATTGTTGGATTTTATACCTGGATTATTGAGCAATAACTTTGTGGATTATTCTTGTGTGCAAATCTTGCAAAACTGTGTTCTATCTGTGCACATTATTTCATGGTCCACCTTTACATTGTACCAACCATCTTGTGCAACTCCTTTGACTCTGAAAGTAAATTTGTTGCATTTTTTCCCCCTCAAAATTCAAGCAACAATACTTTGTGACCCATATGAGGAATATGAAAATCACCGGAAACGTCTCAAGACAATTTGGAGATGAAATGCCATTTGCCAACTAGTTGATAAGTGAGAAACTACCTGAAAACCCCATCTAAACTACTTCATATATTTATTGTAGTTGGATATTTTATCTCTCCAGCGTTACAAAGATTTACCACAACACATAAACACCCCTGCCATGCCACTGCGATGCCACATGTGAAAATGTCCACATTAACAACATTTGAAAACAGAAAAAGCACATTTTTAGTTTGGCAAAAGATTCTCTTAAAACTCAAGTTTTTCATTGATGCTAGTTACAATTTGCTCTCAGTCATGGAGAATTTCAGCACACAATCAAAGTTTAATGGTGAATAAATCATGATAAAGTCATCCAGACATAAAACAGCTGTAACTGTTGTTCTGCATACAGAACTATCCTGGAGGGTTCTGGGATATGGAGTTATTGGCATACATGAAATAAGCTGATATGGCACTGGTTCTGAAAAGCACTGTATCTTGTGTCCACACAGAAAACAACAAAATTGTCAAAAATCCTCTCTTTGGAAAGAGTTTTCAAACATGTATGATTTTCTCACCCAAACCTTCATTTGTGAAGCAGAAAATCTTCATTTTATTTTATAATATAGCTGTAGTGGTGTGGACATGACCTAATCTTAACAGGGTCAGTTGAAACACTAAATATGTGCAAACTGCAGATGTAACTGTTTATTTTAGGCATTATTTAAGATTAAAAGAAAAAGCTGTAAATCACAACTAATGTCAGCGACATAAAATGTTTTCTCTCTCTAAGTCTTACAATACCTGCAGGGAGAAATGAGCAACAACACAAGAATAAAAAAAGTCTTTGAAACATGAAGCAATATGTTGTTTTGATAATTTCACTATTTTTCTCTCAAGTTAGTTTACATTAGCAGAGCCTAATCTCACGCTCATTGTGAGATAAATGTTTGATGCTATTTAATCCAGTCATCAAACGGGGAACAATTAAGAAAGGCTGAAGGCTGTTGAAGAAAGATGGGATTGGTTTCTGCCAAAGTCTTTCCATTAGAACCGTGGCAGATATGAATAGCTGTGGTAATGTGATGAGGTACTGCCTCTCCTTGAGATCGCACACTGAGAGGAAGCTTTGTTTACGTGCCAAATGGATTTATGGATTCAAATAGAAGTTTTCATTTCCTTGTTTGAGTAGATGTGCAGGGGATTAGATGGGGGGGGGGGGGGGGGGAGAAATGTGGGCAATAATAAAAGTACTTATCAAACATAGCAATGGAACAAAAGCTCCATGGTTCATTCTGATTTTCCATTTCATTTTGAGCAGCATCTCTATGTCACATCTTCAGGATGTGACATTTGTTCTTGAAAAAATCACGTTTTGTTTTTTTTCTAAAAGCATAGTTTAGTTCCAAGAAAGAGAACAAGGCAATGACAGAATTAATGTTAATTTTTCATTTTTAATGTTAATTTAATTTATGTTAATTTTTGAAGATTGACAAGATCAAACAATCAAAACAAGGTTGTGTGACATTTTACCAACAATATTAATAACGAACAAAATAAATGTTAAATAAGTTAAAAAAGTTAAATTAAGAAAATCTTTCTTTTCACCAAATGCTAACCATCCATCCATCCATCCATCCATCCATCCATCCATCCATCCATCCAACTGTCATTATGTCCAAAACACTTGCTCTTTCAGAACATGTTCAGAAGAGTATCCTGATGCATGCTCAATAATCCAGGTACAAAAATCTAAAAAAATCAAATCTGGTCCGCTGGACGGGTTCAAAAAACAAACAAAAATAATTGTAGAAACGGTTCGTCTTTCATCCGAAAGACTTAATCAGTCTGAGTTCAGAAGAGATTAATTATATGCCTAGGTAGCAACTCACTCCAATCTGGAGTTAATAATCCACATCTTCCCATCTAAGGACCATAGCCTGGATGTGAAGGTTCTCATTTTCATCTGTACATTTCTCATTTTGCACTAGAGGACTTCAGCGTTTGCTGAAGGTCTTTACACAACGATGCCTGAAGGACCATGTTGTCTGCAAAAGCAAGGATTTAAAGTCAATTAAAATGAACGCCTCCACCCCTGGCAATAGGAATTTAATCCAAAAAAAGGCAGTTAAGTAAGACTCAACAGATCGGAGTACTGTACAGCACAACTTTTTTTTTCATCCATCCATCCATTATCTTTACCCGCTTCTTTCATTTTGGATCACAGGGGCCGCCAGTGCCCATGTCCAGCAATCACTGTGCCAGGGGCAGGGGACACCCTGAGAACATGCAAACTCTACTCAGAAAGGCCCCCGGACCTGGATTTGAACCCGGCAGCATTGAGAGGCAGCAGCTCTACCAGTTGCGCCACCGTGCTGCCCCTTTTATTTATTTATTTTTTTCATAAAAATTTTATTTATACAGGTTAGTTACTACATTAAGTCACGAGGACTAATTTACAAGAGAGACCTATTTTAAACAAAACACAGATGAGGTACAGACAACAATAGACAATCATGTAAAAGCGTGTAAAATAAAAAGTAAATGAAATAAATTATATAAAAACGAAACCAAAACAAGCTACATTATTAAACATTAAAGCATCGTAAAATACTAAAACCAGGAATATGTTGTGGGTTTTTGCAATGAACTTAGTTGTTTAAAATCCCTTAAACTGGTCAAAGTTGACAGCGTCAAATATTTTTGCAAGGAATTCCAGGTTACAGGAGTGGAGTAAGAGAAGGCCCTTTTGCCGAATTCAAGCCGCACTGTGGGGATGCTGCAGGTAATGATGTCTTGAGAGCGCTCACTGTAGATGCACTGACACAGTGACATGTAGGAGGAGATGTATGAAGGCAACAGACCAAGAAGTGATTTAATGATAAAAATGTACCAGTGAGAGAGTCTGTGAAGTTAATGACATCCAGTTAACCAGTGAATACAGGGTGCAGTGATGGGTACGATAGTTAAACCCAGTTATGAGTCTTAGCGCACCGTGATAGACAGCATCCAACACCTGCAAAGTGCTTGCAAGAGCGTTCATGTAAATAATGTCACCATGGTCAATGGAGGGGAGGAATGTAGCAGTTACAAGGCATTTCCTAGTGTTCAGAGTTAAACGGGATCTAGTTCTAACAAAGAAACCCGGTTTTACTTTAAACAGCTTTACCAAGTTCTCGAAAGGCAACCTGGTTGGCAAGCGGCGCTCAGACTGACCGATGAGGCTGGAAGTGATCCTGGTCGGTTCTGTACAGCTCTCTGCATCCACTGAGTACCAAAGTCACTTTGAAGAAGACCCAAACATTTTAGTCCAGTTTGGATCAGGTCAGTTTGATGTTACAGGACTGCAGAGATGCTGGGGAGCTGCAGCCAGCTGCCACTCAGACCAGCAACTTCTTACAGGAAATGTGAACCTGACTCCCAATTCCTTACACTTTCAAACAGTGGTCCACAAATGGTGGTCCAGGGTCCACATACAGCCCATGAACTGTGGACATTTGGACCCCTAGCCACCCATTTGTTGACAGTGGTTGCAATCAGTCTGAATCTCAGTTCAGGATGACACAAAAGATCCTGAATCTTGGTCCTAGATATCCTGAGTCTGAACATAGACACTGTGCACCCTTGGTTTGGCTAGCATGCATAAAATAACTGATAACAGTGTACAGATAGGTTGTAACAAAGTCAAAGAGAGTTCACAGAGAACAGCTATATATAAAAAAAGTTTTTCAAGGGTTCATTCCAGTGTAAGAATAAAAATGGCCTGCTCCAAGTTTGCTGATTAAAAAAAAAAAGGTGGACATCAAACATCAGTTGTTTAAGAAAATAACAATTTATATTTTTTCTGTTGCCAACCAGCACTGGACTAATGTTTGTAATCTGCCAATAAATCAATGCTCTGGACAATATTTCCAACTTTAAATGGCCTTACAAAATCACTGGTATCTGACACATTGTAAAATAGTTGTTAAGTGCAATTTGATATCTGATATCTACATATACTGTATCTGTTTACCATGTTTAGCATTTTTAGTATTTTATTGGGAATTCTTGAGTTCGTTGAGTCGCCTTAGAAAATATTTATTTCCTCCCTACTTGTAGTCATTTGTAGTTTCCTTAACCCTCTCTTGACATTTGTTTTGAATTCTTTGTAGTAATTTATATTTTCAAGCATTTATTTGAATTTACATTAAAATGGAAATGACATTTTATGTAAGTGTGTATTTTTGTTGTAATTTTTAATCAAAATGACATTTTGTTTTGAATATGACAGTTTTATGGCTTGTGCCTTGACCCATCATGATAGATGGCCCTTTGACTCTTTCAAAAAAAAAATTGTCTTTGTGTACCTTCAAGATTTGTATTTGAGTACCCCTGTTCTAGAAGCACCACAGGACACCTCAAAGGGTCCGGCACAATCCTCCTCCAAGTCAACGAAACACACGAGCACAAACAAATTCTCATGCATCCTCTAAAATACCCCTGCAGTGCTTTGCAGCCAGGATGAAAACACTTCACCCACTGAGTTTTTATTACTCTGGTGATTTCAAACCCAGTGATTTGTGAATAGTTCCTGAATTTCACAACCTCTGGTTCCATCATAGAAGATGTATCAGTCATGAAAACAATATCCTCAAAATACTCCTTCAATCACACGTTATATTTTTAGTTGAGGTCACCATCTTTATATAAATCGCTGCAAACCATGTTGGTGAAGCACCTGCCTTCACCTGAGATATCTGATGTTTGCCAGAATCTTTTCAGGCCACCTGAGAATCACTTTATGGACCCTAAACTTTTCTTACATCTATGTTATTTTGGTTTCCACAGCTATCAGAACCATAATTTGCTTGGCTTACCAGTACTGGCCAGCTGGTTCTGAAGTCCCACAAGTAAATATCTGTGTAGGACTTCTTTAGTCTCATAAATCCCTAATCAGGATTATCACTGTGAAAAAAATCAATGTAATGCCACTTTGATTATTGATATGTGCTGCTGATTATCCATGCTGCTGATCTCATGCTGCTGATTATTTCATGCTGCTGTATTCATTCGTACCCATCTACTCACAGACTCGTGTTCGTGTTGTTGTTGTTCGGCGTGTTGTTTTGCACTATTAGTGTTTAGCGTATATCTTAGATTTCTTAGTTTAGCGTATATCTTAGTTTATATCTTAGATCCTTATTCCTGTTTCTTTTACAATTTATATTTTTGCTGTTGTTAGATGTAACTGGGACCCCCGTATACCCAATTTCGTTCCACCTCATGTGCCACATGTGATGCAAATGGCAATAAAGAACCTTGAACTTGAATCTTAATTGTCCACTGTTCGGTTCTGTAGTCACCATCATGACTAAAACCAATCACCTTATGGTCACAGTTCTGTAGCAGAGTCAGAAATGGCCCATTCAAATTTAATGTACTTTGCCCCCTGTCTTTGCTAAAAATGGGGGATGATGAAGTGTTCACCTTCACCCAGACTTTCCCAGCGCATCCACACTAGAAGCCTGGTGTCCTCTGGCACCTTCTCCAGCACACCACTGAACGGTAATCAGCTGACAGCTCAGCTCTTCTCACCAAAGTGACATAGTTACAAAACATATGGTTTCAGATCTGACAACAAAATTACAAAATTAAGGATAAACTACAGAAGGTCCAGAAAGAAACAACAAAAGCCCACAGTGGTTAAAACTGAGCAGATTATTCATTCCAGTCACACCTGTTCAAGTCACTCTGTCTTCTTGCATAATCACTGACTGTGGTCTCTGCAGGGGGTGTACCTTCTAACTCCCCCTCTTTTTATCTGAGTCAAGTGCAAACTCTTCTGAGAAGAGTATACTCAGAGTCCACAGAGCAAAACCTATTAGCCATATTCGTTTTTGCAACAATAACATTTAGTGTCCTTAATGTGCATACATTTTTTTCAGATTGATAACGCGGGGTGATTTTCGTGGCATTGTGTGTAATTTGAATCTAAACTTGATTGCATTGGCTATTGCCTGTGAGGGACAAATGAGGTTATTAATTATCATTGTCTCTTGGCTCTTGCAAAGGCAACAGCTGCATTTAATAGCCTACTCACAGGCAACTTTGTTCATAAAAAGATGGACTGAAATAGGTCTTTGGGAATTAAAGCAATGAAGTACTCAAAAATGGTATTTCTTTCAGAGAACTGAAGTGTCTCTAGGTTCAAGGTTCTTTATTATCATTCACATCACATGTGGTACATGAGGTGGAACGAAATTGTGTACTCAAGGTCCCAGTTACACCCAAAAATAGTAAAAATATAAATTATAAAATGAAACAGAATACAAGGATCTAAGAAATATGCTAAACAATATAAATGTAATATAATACTGTCTATTAAAAGGTAAAGATAAAAGCTGATATGTTTCTGTGATGGTTTTCTTTCACTTTCTTGTTTACACAAAACAAGTCTAAAAAAACTGGTGCTAAGGTGCAGAAAAAAAACGGCAACAAACACAATTTTTTAGAGTTTAGCCTAAAGGTTTTTGACATTTATTATTGGTATTATTGGTTATTACTTCTAATACAAATGAAATAGACCATTTACTTGAATATTTAGTCTCTTGACTAATTGTTCAGTCCTCACCTCCTTCTACAGGTGTGCAGTGGAGAGCATCCTGTGCTCCAGCATCAACGTGTGGCATGGAGGCTGCACAGCTGCAGAAATAAAAGCTTTGCAGAGAGTGGTGAAGGCTGCACAGAAGTATGTTGGAGTCAGCCTCCCCACCATCACAGACATCTATACCTCTAGATGCAGGATTTGGGCCACCTGCATCATGAAGGACCCCACTCACCCAGCACACACACTTTTTGCCTCGCTCCCCTCAGGAAGGAGGTTAAGGAGCATTAAGTGTAGAACCACTAGACTGAGAAACAGCTTTTACCCTGAGACTGTTAGACTCATGAATCTCTAACTAGAATAATCACTGTTGAAAATCACATCATGTTGATGTGTTTATGCTCATCTGCTCACACAGACTCATGTTCGTGCTGCTGTTTGACGTAATGTTTTTATGCTATTAGTGCTTAGTGTATATTTAGTTGATGTTTGTCTTAGTTCATATCTTAGATCTTATTACTGTTTTTCTTTTACATTTTATTGTTGGATGTAACTGGGACCCTGTGTACATAATCTCGTTCCACCACATGTACCACATGAGATGCGAATGACAAATAAATCTCTCTGACTTTCTAGATAGACCATTGACCAAAAGAACCAGACTGTAGTTGTACGAGACCCAGAACGAAACAAGACTCCAGAGAGTAAAAGTTTAACAGTGATTTATTTGTACAGTGAAATTAGTAAATGTGCAATAGGTCTTCTGGAACCCCTGGGGAGCAAGGACAAGGTCAGGTAGGTATGCTTTGGAGTAGAGGATTTTAAATTTGCTGTATTGTCTTTTAAATTTGCTGTATTGTCTCTACTTACAGTTCGAGGACTTTGGGTGTTGGATCAGATCCAAGAAGGGATCCAGGATGTGGATCACAGGTGAGGCAGGCAGGCAAGTGGCTGGTGGGCACGGAACAAGGAGCTGGAAACAGGACCAAGGAAGACCAGGACTTGGAGGCACTCGTGGAAACAGGAGAACTGGAAACATGAAGGACAAGTTAAGTAAATACTTGATTCATCAGAATAGAATACAATTAGGCCAGAAGTACAAGTACCAGTAGGCATCATAATGCTCCAGTGAAGGGTAGCACTCGACTCCAGCCTTATGTAGGGTGGATCCTCATTAAAGAGATGACCATCATCTGGCAGTACTCTTACACAGACAAGGAGGACCTCAAAAGGTCAACTCCAAAGAGATGGTTCAGGTTATTTATATAATTGCAATAATGTTACTGTTGTGTGTTCTTGTAAAATTTAGGCCATAGACTTCTCTATTTGGTTGAAAATAGGGCTTTAACAGAGTACTCAAGTAATCTACACATCGATTCCTAGGACACCTATCGAGGTTTTTAATTTCATGTCGAGTATTTGTGGTGAGGTCATTACGCCACTGTTACGTCATCGTTTCACGTGATCCGCACCGGGCGCAGGTTACAAAATGGATTCCTCCAAGCAGACGGATGGAGTAGAGCAGACCCAGTCTTGGCAAACAGGTAGAAATGCATCAATAGTCTGGAAATATTTCACTAAAGATGAATCTTCTGGTTCAACTACCGTAAGGAAACAAAAAATGAAACAACTTCCTGACTGTTTGGAGCTTGTTGCAAACCGGTGTTACACCATATTTTGTGACCATAGGGGGCAGTGTTACATGCACTGTTGCAGGTCACAGAATATGGTGTAACACCGGGTCCAATCGACCGAACCAGAACCAGCTTTCTCTGACGTTGTTTCACAAACAAAAAGCAAAAAATATTAATCTCTAAACCTATAAAAAAATCTATAAACATATTAACCTCTAAAACTAAACCTAATGTGCACCACAGCTGGCGGTGGTGCGGGGTGGTCGACCCCCCCCCCCCCACTGTTTTTAGTTTTGTTTTTGCTGCACGTTTCTTCACGTTTGCAGCTTGATATTAAAACCTAATAGTTTAGTTTTTCTTGTGACTTATTTGCTGTATGATAAATGGTAGGATCATAATATACACTCCCAATTTTTTTGCTGGCCTTATTTTTTGTAAATAATTACCTTTGTTGCGGTTTTATTTATTTATTTTTATCAAGTACTCGAGTTCTACTCGAGTTTTATTTTGTCAATGTCGAGTTTTAAAATTATTTAGTCGTTCAACCCCTAGTTGAAAACCACCCAAGCAGCATGATTCTGCATGATTACCATGCTTCACAGTAAGAATGGTAATAATGAAATGCCTTATTTTTCTCTCCATGCTTTGCTCTGGGAGTAGAAACAAATTCATTCAGTTCACATTTTAATATATGAGAAAATGTTACTTCTCATTATCTACAAGTCATTGAGGGGCTCTTCAGTGCAAAAATCCAGCAGACTGTCACGTGCCTCTTTAATCAGAAATGGTTTATAAAGTCTGGTTGTTGTACCATGAAGGTCTGGCTGGTGGAGCGACACATTGACAGCGTCCGAATGTAAGTTTCACCAGAATACATCTCATACATGTTTTTGTTTTCTTATCAAACCCAAGCTGTTTGTCAAGAAATATCTAGTTTGGCTTTGCAGCAAAATCTTTTTGCTTGAAAAGTCCAAAAAATTACTTTAGGGTCTTTAAATAGATTTCACATTTGAGCCATGACCCAGCTATGACACAGATTAACAGAAGATTCTCTTCTCTTCATGTTTTGGTTTTTCCTCCAGGACGATCAGCTGGAAGACATTATGTGGACACACATGTGTGCCTTAACAACGGACTTTAATGAACTGATGTAGATCAAAGATGAAGCCAGTGAAGTTGGGTAAAGTGGAGCTCACATGTTGGTGTCATACATTGATGTTGATGATGTTTGATTTTAATCAACTTTAACAACTCTCGAGTGGATGTGGACAAAGAGGGAAATAATTAGGAGAGTCTGAAACAAACATGTTCTGAAAACTTGCCGTTTGCACCGTTATCAGGTCAGAATGATGATTGTGCCAATTCTACCATTTAAATGTTTTATTGTTTAAACTCAGAAAACGGTGCAGATGCTAAACCATGTGCGTTATAAATGTGTCCTAAAGTGTATAAAATCATTTTCAACATTTCTATGGTTGTGTGCTGATCAGGATGCATGGATTCGTTTTAAGGAATGATTTGAAAATAGCATGTGTAAAATGTAATGTATGCATGTTTTAAGTGAGTTTAAATGTCTATTTACTGGAGATTTTCTAAAAACCTTTTCAACATAAAACTCCAGCTGAAATGACCCAAACACCCCAAATTCCCCCAAACTACAAAAGAACAGTCAGTAAGTGTTGCTAGACTGCGTCCAACTGGCTCCTCCAACAGAGTTCAGTTTCATTGTTTATAGTATGAATTTCTAAACTTTGTTGGTTTCAGATTTGTAAAATCTCCCCGACGCCTGAAAAAATGACTTATTTTCATTATGTCATCCTTGTTGGCCAAATGGAAACCTGCTTGAAGGACCTGCGGGGGTGGGGGGTTGAGGTAACGCTAATGCAGATGTGCCGAGGGATGCACATCTCTAATCTGTGTGGGTTCATATGCCAGGCGAACAGCTTTAAACTGGTGTCGAGACGTTCAGTGAGTTGATTCAAAGCCGAAACAATTAGGCAGAAGGTGTTTTACTTCCATAAAATGTATTTCTACCATTTGGTGAGTGAAAAAAAAAACAGGTAAATATAGAAAGAAAAAATGCAAAAGAAAGGCATCATAAAGAAATTTTAATAAAGAAAATAGCTACTTCCACTTGTGCAACTTCATTAGTTGAAGTTTTAATCATTACATCTCACTGACTCAACAATCTTCTCTTTTTTTCTTGTTTTGATTTTATTCTCTGAATTTAACACAGAGCAAAGATGCACACAAAAGTAAAGTTGGATAGTCTGAAAAGCAATGAATATAACAGCATAATCAACCAGTAGATATTTCTAAATTTTACATGGGAGGATTTGTATACTTTAGTTAAAAAAAAATCAACACAGAAGTGCCTGAACATGTATTACTATTAAAATAAGAGTTGTAAGCTCAATCATCCAGGTAGATAATAAAAAAGGTTAAATCATGTCATCTCAATCATCATTTCTTTAAGTGAGAAATGTTTCGTCCTCCATCCAGAGGACATCCTCAGTCTGCAGGCCATAGGCTGAGGAAGTCCTCTGGATGGGAGATGAAACGTTTCTGACTTAAAGAAACTGGTCCAGATGACACGATTTAATCGTTTTTTAATGTATTACTATTATTTTTACATCCAATTAAAGACCACTCCTGTGGAGAAGTGGTGCACAGATGTTTGAGAAGGCGAGCCTGCGATTGAGAGGTTGCTGGTTCAAATCTCCTGACTGTTACATAAAAATTTGGGTGGTAAAGACGAAGCAATCACACCTACCTCCACGCTCATTTGCCTCACTCTTGGCCCTTGAGAAAGGCCCTTAACCTCCCCGGCTGCTCCCCGAGCTGCCTTTGATAGCAGCCCTCTGCTCCACACAGAGGGCTGTGGTCGCTCTGTGTTGTTGGTTGTGTCAGGAAGGACATCTGGAGTGAAAACGAATGCCAAATCTTTGTGCCATTTTGTCTACTGTGGCAACCCCTGAAGAAGGGAACAGCCACAAAAAAAAAAAAAAAAAACTATTTAAGAAAAAAGAAAAGAAGGAGAAAATGTTTTAAATTAAATAATTAAGTGCAAATGAAGGGACAGGGTGGTAAAAAGCTTTCTGACTCCACCCCATCCCGTTAACCACACCCACATTTCTGGGTAACAATTTAACCCGGGGAGCTTGGTGGTCAGTGCCGTGGTTTTATAATTCTGAGGTCGCTGGCTCGAGCCCAGGTTGTGTCAGGAAGGAAGGGCATCCGGCATAAAACAACTGCCAAATATTTCATGCAAGTTGTCTCACGGTGGCAACCCCTGAAGAAGGGAGTAGCTGAAAGAAATTTACTAAGCAGCTGCAAAGGACAAAAATAATTAGTCTTCTAAATGACACAACTATGTATGCAACAAAACATTACATTGGTTTAATTTTGCCTGATACACATTTTCATTGCAAACAGTGCTTAACAAAATGTAACCAAATATAAATTGCATGAATGCTCCTGCAAGCACCCTGCAGATGTTGGATGCTGTCTATCATGGTGCACTAAGATTCATAACTGACTGTAACTACCGTACACACCACCGCACCCTGTTTTCACTGGTTAACTGGTCATCATTAACTTCACGCAGACTCTCTCACTGGTACATTTTCATCTTTAAATCACTTCTTGGTCTGCTGCCTTCTTACATCTCCTCCTACATGTCACTACGTGAGTGCAGCTACAGCGTGCGCTCTCAGGACATAATTACCTGCAGTGTTCCCTCACTTTGAACCGAACTTGGCAAAAAGGCCTTCTCCTACTTCACTCCTGTTTCCTGGAACATCTTGCAAAAAGATCTGAAGCTCTCGACTTTGACCTCTCTAAGTGGATTCAAACATCTGCTAAGTTCATGGCAAAAAACAATGTTCTTGTTTTTAGTTTTCTACATCACTTTATAATGTAGCTGTTTTTATTTCATTTTTTAAATATAATTTCTTCCATTTAGTTTTCATTTTATATGTTTTTTTTAATGATTATCTACTGTTGTCATCTGTGTTCTTTGTTTAAATCAGGTCTCTATTGAAAATGAGTCCTCGTGGCTCATTGAGACTAATCTGGATCAATAAAGGTTGAATTGATTTGAATAAAAAAAACAGATTTAACATTAAGATCAGAAAACTGATTACACTTTTGTTACATCTGGAGTGGATTGGCATTGGCTTGAGATAAGGAGCAGCTGATAATCCATAACATGCCTACTTTTTTAGAGTTTTGTTTGTTCCAGCTCATAATGTGAACAAAGTTATAATTTTATTTTATTTTAAACAAAGAAAAAAATAGTTTAGAAAACATTTGGGGTTGTGTAAAGAGGGTGAAAATGTAACATTACCGTTTATGTTAACTAAATTACTGTGTTTATTAGTTATTATGTAACAGCTATTGAATTAAAGTTGAAGGTGGGCCTGTGATGGGAAGGTTGCCAGATCAACTCCCCAGACTAACAACATCAAAAATGTGATGGGAAAGGTGACAAACCCACACCTGCCTCCACCCTCATTTGCCCCACTATGGGCCCTTGAGCAAGGCCCTTAACCCCCACCATCTGCTCTCCTGGGTGCAGCTCTCTGCTCCACACAGTAAGATGTGGTAGCTCAGTGGTCTGTGGTTGTGTCAGGAAGGACATCCTGCATAAAAACAATCAGCAAATCTTCATACGAGTTATTTCTTTGTGGCGACACCTGAAGAAGGGAGCAGCCAACAGAGGAAAAAAAAACTATTATGTAATTATGAAACAACTATTATGTTATGTAAACTGAAAGACTTTTACACCTGTTGTACAAAAAGTGACTGAAAAACAACCAGCTGTATTTAAGTAGTATTAGTACGGTAGTAGTAGTAGTAGTAAGGGAGTAACTCAAGTAGATTTATCGTTCCACTAAATAAACCGTTCTGATCAATCACATGAACATATGACACAAGCATTAGTCTATTTGTGGAGTGACGCCTAACTTAAGGTCAGTTTTCAGTACAAAAGATTACTGATAATACTTTATCTTGTCGTGGGACACAGACTTACCAGCTTCTGTGTGAGATAATAAATTTCTGTCTGTTAAATTGATTAGAACGATGAAACAGAGCGCACACAGTGGCAGCTACTTCAGAAGACACGATCATAACCTTTGAATAGAGTTGTGACAGTAGTTCATATATCTGCCGATGGTTTAGTCAAGTGGACAGCTGTTCATAAACACATTCCACAGCTCCAGACGATGAGCCATTTTCCAGAGAAGGTGGAAAGAAGGAATCTTAAAAGCTTGCTCGTTTTTTAAGAGTGATCGGCGCTTTATAAAACGTTACATCTTTGACCCTCAGACACATGGTTTTCTCATTGTCCTCATGTGGTCCGTCTTTTGTTTGCAGCCTCTCTGTGCTCCGGTCAGACTGATGGTTGTGAGGATGCACCTGGCCCATGCAGTTTCACTCATACTGTGTGTCCTCTGCCTCGCATTATTAAAACGCAGAAGTTAAACTGAGCAGCCATCTTTTGGTAGACCGCTCTGTAGCACAGTGTGAGGAGCTATTGTCCTCAGAATGAGATTCAAATACCTCATGGTCTTTATTGGGGATATCATGTTTTTGGGAATCGATGTGGGTTTATTTGAACTAGACGGGCTGGGATGAGGGGGCGAGGTGTGGAAGAAATTTGAAGGTGGCTGTAAGTTTGGCGATACAGGGGCTCAGACTCAGTCTGGATCATGAGACTAACAGATGTGGACCTGTCTCTGTTCCCCATCCAAGCTGCCATTCCAGTCAGTGAGTCTGACAGAGGTTCGACCCGGGGAGAACAGGTTCGAGCCTCGCGTGCACCTTTTCTCGATGTTTCCCCTACATGTTGTCAGCATGGCTGGGCTGAGCCTTAAAACAGCCGGCTGCTGATGATGTCCAGGGCTGATAGAGGTATCTGCTTTTATTGAAGAAGACCCTCTTTCCCCGTGGTGTGAATTTAACGTTTGTTCTTCAAGGCCAAACTTCAGATAAATGAAGGTTTATCTATAGCTCTCTTATTGAAACCACATTTACTCTTGATTCTCCTCCCTCCTGCTATCCCCCCTGGCCTCGCTCTAGTGAGTGATTTCATGACTTTTGTCCGTCGGCATCACAAGAAACAGATGTGAGAAAGAGTCCTGCTGGTTTCTGTTTTCGGCTGAAAAACCTGGTAGTTGGTCAGATTGATGACACTTGGTTTGCCTGTGAACATGCTCTTCGTTTTTGTGGATTTATGTTTTCTAGAATGTGTCTCTGCTTTCAAAACACCTGCTCCGAAGGGATGTCAAATCAAAACAGATACTCTCACATCTCTGACATCGCTGAACAGAGAAGAGCCAAAGTGAAAAAGAAGTAAAAGAGAAAACATAAAATAAAACAGCCACTCTTTGGAGGATGTATGTTTCCAAAGTAAAACAAAAAAATTGTACAGTCTTTTTGCTCTTTGTGTGTTTGTTGGGGAGTACTCTTAGCTATCACCACACCAAATTTTAGCTTGATAGTTAGCATTCAGTTTTCCAGCTGAACGTGTATAGAAGTGACTGAGTTGACTCTATTTGTGTTTTCTACAGTTGATTAGCTGTGGAGCCACTTTGAATCAAGTTAACTTTAAAGTTAGTTTGTTATAGATCTACATTCAATTAATACTTTCTGAAAGTTTCATTAAAATCCATTACCTGGTTTTTGATGTATTTTGCCAACAGAAAGACAAGGTTGACACAAGGTATCACAAGGAGGAGAACCCAGAGAATATGGACTGAGAGAAAACAGGACTCAAACTCTTAAGTAACAAAAGAGATTTATTCACAGTGAGAATCAAAACATCAAGTGCAGAGATCAAGGAAACCTGGGGATGGAGGAGAATGATTAGTTCCTCTGAGGAGGAGAGATGGTGGTTATCTTGTTCTTTGTATCTTACAGTAGAGAGAACCAGTAGAAACGATGAGGAGAGGGCAGAGGATTTCCAGTAAGGGTGGTCCAGACTTACAAGACGCAGTGGTGGAAGGAGTAGACAGACGGCAAGTGGCTGGACAGCGGAGGAGCAGCTGAAAGGGAGTCAACAAGGGATCCACAGGTAGGTACCAGTATAGAGAGCTCAGGTTGGTAGGAGAGCGATCCAGGGAAATAGACTCAGGAGACAAGTCTCTAAAAAAATCACAGAGAACACAAGGTAAGTATTTTTTTTAGTTAGAATATCACTAGAAAGCTGGAGACACTAATACTGGTTGACATGTAATGCTTCAGCAGGGAATGGAGCTCTTCTGCAGACACATACTCCTGGAGCTAATTAGTGGGTGATCTCCAGCTGCTGCTCAATGGCACCACCCTGGACCTCAGGAACCTGCAAAAACTGAAAACCCTACACTAACATCCATCCATCCATCCATCCATCCATTATCTTTTACCCGCTTCTTCCATTTTGGGTCACGTTCGTTGTCGGTGCCCATGTCTGGCAATCGCTGTGCGAGGGGCGGTGTACACCCTGGACAGGTTGCAAGTCAATCACAGGGCCCTACACTAACAATTAATGCTAAAGTTTTGAACAACATTCTTGTGCAATATATCAAAATATGTGCTGGAAATGAACGCCAGCTACTACTTTACTTAATTTTAGCTCAGTGTTTGTAATAATGGCTGAGTTGTAGCCATTTTTATGTTTGCTAAACTCACTTAGCTGTGGTAGCCATCTTGAATCAGACTGATATCAAATGTTAATAAGTCTTAGACAGGCATCTAATTATTATTTTTGAGTGAGGTGTGTATACATCACTTTAAAAACCATCTACTGTTTTACGAGATATTTTGCTAACGGGCAAACAAATACAAATATTGTTGCCCATATTTAGTAGCAGTAGGCAATTTTATTATTATTATTTTTATTAAATGTGAATGTTTTTAGACTTTGCAAACCACAAATGTATGCCAAAGCTGCTGGAGTAACCACCAATAATTTTCACCCTCTAAAAAATATTGTTTTAACAATCATTCACTTGAATGTACTCAAAGCTGAAATTTTTGCAATCTCATCCAAGAATATTAAACTATTATTTTTTATGGTTTAGCACGGCACCAAGTGTTTAATGTCTAGTAGACAGAAAATGTACTCCTGTTTAATCAAGTGTCACTGAACTTGTCGAGTAGAAAAACAATTAAGGTTGGATTCAGGAGTTTTCTCCGATGTGTTTAACCTGCGGTTAACCTGATAACTCTAAGAGCAGCTCTGGAAAGTGGAATGATCGACCGCTCGTTGCCAGCTTCAGAGGCCCTGTCACTTCATGTTAGCAATAACAGTCAGCTGCAACGCAGCCGGCTCAGTCTGGCAGTCAGCTGGAGAGCCTTAAACACCTGCTCATGTTAGGCAGTTTCCATGGAATAAAGCTGTAATTCCATCAGGAATTGATTGCAAAGAGGGGGGGGAAAAGGAAAACAAATATGTGTCTGCACATACAGTAGACTTCACTGGAAAGAATGCCTCTGTGTATTTTTTTAAGAAAAGGGAAAAAGATGTCTGTACTTTTACCACAGAAGATCAAAGAGGTGGTGATATAAGACGGTGTGTATACATCACTTTGAAATGAATTACGACCTGGCTTAAGGCCACCACAATCTGCTACTTCCACCGATAATTGTAAAGAATTATAAACTGTTCTACGTGTTTCACTTGTGAGTGTTTTTATCGATGCAAAATAAGTCAAAGCTTAGACGTGCACTGCTTGAGAGTTTGTGAATCCTTTAGAATTTATAATAAATTATGCATAAATGTAAAAAAAAAAAGACACAACCCAGTGGTAAATTACCAGGAACTATAGGGTTTTTATTCTGTGCGGTGGAAATAAAGCTTACGTACTGTACTTTATATATATATATATATATATATATATATATATATATATATATATATATATATATA
>NC_056501.1:24555316-24564055 GCF_014905685.2 Nematolebias whitei
ATATATATATATATGGCTGGGCAAAGATTAATTTTTTTTAAGCATGAATAATCTCAAATATTTTTGCAATTAATCGTGATTAATCTCATTACTGTACGCAAAATTAACTTATGACTCAAAGATGTTTAGAACGTTTTTAAGTTACTGTTTTATATAAAAAATGTTCAATACATTAAAAAATGCACTTTTAACATCAGTGTTCCCCTAGCAAATAATGTATTTCAAGTAACATAAACATGAACAACATCGTATCAGTTATGAACAGGGCAATAATGCTTTTAGTTTATTTTGGAGAAAAAATTTATTTTAAGGCAGGATCATCGTCTGAGCTCTCCGTGTCCCAAGAGAGAGATGGCAAAAAGCAGGCAGGACAGCAGAGCACGACACATACTTTTGTCCTCCCAGAATTTCACTCACATTTTTTTCATTTATCCTTTATTTATACAGGTAGTCTCATTGAGTCAAGAGAATTCATTTTCAAGAGAGACCTGTTTAGGGAGCAGATGGTGGGGGTTAAGGGCCTTGCTCAGGGGCCCAGAGTGGGGCCAATGAGGGTGGAGGCAGGTGTGGGTGTTTCACCTTTTCCTGCCCACATTTTGATGTTGACGGTACCGGGAGTTGAACCTGCAACTTTCCAATCACCGGCCAATCTTCTAAGCTCTGCACCACCACTCCCCTAAACATACCTGCAACAAGAAAATTCAAACCTATTTCAGTCAAATTGTATTGCATTCCCATATTTATATAAACAAAAAATGTCCTTCACATACTTTTGGTACATTTGCACACATATATTATTTATTTCTTACAAACAGGACAATGAAAAAAAGTAAAATATACCTGCAGGGCTCCAGAAGCATTTCTAACTTTTATAGTTTCTCTATTTCAGCTGTTAGTATGGCAGTCTTGGTTTTGTGTGTGACCTGAACATGTCTCAGTGGCTGTCCATTTCTGCAGACACTTTTGATCATGTCCAGAGTTGAATTCCATCTGGTTAGAACGTCTTGCACGAGTGATTCTTTCTTTTGTCCATGTCCATGTTGTTCTAACTCTGCAGCATTTGCTGGACTGTGTTTAAAATGACCCACAGCTATTTAAAGTAATTAAACTAGCTTTAACTAACTAACAACTAACACAACTAATTGTAACTATGTTAAATTATATATTTTATTTTAAGACCCTGTCTACTCTTTTACAGATATTTATTTTATAAACAACCTTTTCCTGCTGCGCCTCTACCTCATATTCACACATAAACATAGTATTTAGTGAGAAAATGTCATATTGGGTGGATCTGTGTGGGCTGGTCAAGTTGAGCATTTGAGAAACAATGGCATAGCAGCCTAAATTTATACATATTCAGTATCACTTTGTCCTAAAAACCACAACAAAAATGGAACAATATTTACTTTTTTCTGCATCTATCACATTGTCCTGATCTTGTTAACATTTAACTTTGATTGTGTGCTAAATAAGATAAGAACTGAGATTATCAACTGTAAATAATGTTAAAAGGAAAACACATTAGGATAATTTTATCCCAACTAAGAATATCCATCCATCCATCCATCCATCCATCCATCCATCCATCCATCATCCATCCATCCATCCATCCATCCATCCATTCATCCATCCATCCATCCATCCATCCATCCATCCATCCATCATCCATCCAATATCTTCTGCTTATTCTGACTAAGAATATTTTTTCTATTTATTATGTCGTTATTGTCAATGTTCTCCTCATTGCCAATGCTATTTCATTTTGTTTAAATTCCTACTGGTGGTTTAGATCAAATTTGATATTTGAGCCAAAGGAAAAAACATTAATTAAAAAAAATGGACGTAATGTAGACAGAGCCTAAAACAACAGCTACTTATTGTTGTTTATTTGGAGTATAGCAAAGAACCCAATATCCAAATCAGATTACTGGCATGTAGTGCAAGCCCCTTATTGTTTTAGAATGAGTCTTTCTCCAAATACCCAAACTACTCAGTTGTAAGAATCTTATGAACAGTTCTAATATTTTTTTCATCATACTAATACACAAGTTCATTCAATGATCAGCCAGCCAACCACTCTGGTAAATCCACTTGTAGTATTGAATCTTAGGTGGTTTCTGTATGGTTGTGTCCAGCATGCTTAAATCAGATGACATTCTAGCAGTTTATGGATTTTACAGATAAGGCATGCTTAGCACAGCATGAAGTTCAAGACCCGCCAACAAAAGAAGTTTAATTTACTGGCAACTTGTCAAGCCCATTTCAATCCTAATTCAGATTCAGAGATTCTTTATTGTCGTTCGCACCACATGGGAGCATGTGGCAGAATGAAATTATGTACACAGGGTCCCATTTACATCCAACAATAAAATGTAAAAGAAAAACAGTAATATCATACCATACCATACCATACCATACCAATTTATTTATAGAGCACTTAAAACAGCAACAAGGCCAACCAAAGTGCTGTACAAAAGAAAACAAACATGCACAGCGGACAGGAAAACATAAAATAGAAATACAGATACAAATAGCAGCAGAAGCTAACTAAAATGGCCAACAGAGTAGAGAACAGACCGGACCAAAACAAATCACAACGTGTTAAAGGCAAGAGAATAGAAGTGGGTCTTCAAGCGAGACTTAAAGACTGAGAGTGTGGGAGCCTGCCAGACACTCAGTGGCAACTCATTCCACAGTCGTGGACCTGCAACAAAGAAAGCCCTGTCACCTCTGAGCTTACGATGGGTTTCTGGGACTGAGAGAAGCATCTGGTCTGCTGACCTCAGAGAGCGCGGTGGGACATATGGCTGCAGAAGATCAGTGAGATAGGATGGGGCGGAACTGTTCAGTGATTTAAAAACATACATGAGAATTTTGAATTGGATCCGAAGGTGAATGGGTAGCCAGTGCAGGGAGGCCAAAACTGGCGTGATGTGCTCTCTATAGCCTGTACCAGTTAAAAATCGGGCTGCAGCATTTTGGACCAGTTGTAGACGAGCAATGGAGGACTGACTGATTCCAAACAGAGGTGAATTGCAGTAATCAAGCCTAGATGTTATGAAGGCGTGGATCACTGTTTCAAGGTTCTTCTTGGAGAGTATAGGTTTCAGCTTAGACAGCCGTCTCAGCTGAAAAAAACAGGATTTGACCATCATGTTTACGTGACTGTTGAGTTTTAAGGACGGGTCCATTATCACCCCCAGATTAGTGACCTTTTGTTTCTCTAGCGGGGCTAGAGAGAAAAGGTCAATGTCATGGTTCATGAGTGAGCCACTGGGATGGAACAGCATGACTTCAGACTTCTTCTCATTGAAGCTTAAGAAGTTTAAAGCCATCCAGTCCCGGATGTCAGCCAGGCAGTCAAGAAGAGGCTGAATAGAGCGTGTGCCTCTGTGCCTCAGGGGGAAGTAAATTTGGCAATCATCGGCGTAGAAATGAAAGGGTATGTTGTGTTTGCGGAAGATAGCACCTAGTGGCAGCAGGTATAAAGAAAAGAGAAGGGGACCGAGGATGGACCCCTGCGGTACCCCCCACTGGAGCGCTGTCGATGTCGAACTAAAATCTTTGATATTGACACAGAAGGTTCTGTCAGAGAGGTAGGACCCAAACCATTTAAGGGCTGACCCTGTGATGCCCACCCACTGCTCCAGTCTAGAAATGAGGATCTTGTGGTCGATGGTATCAAAAGCAGATGTAAGGTCCAATAGGACAAGCAGAACAGAATCACCTGCGTCTGTGGATATGAAAATGTCGTTAAAAACCTTCAGTAGAGCAGTTTCAGTGCTATGGAGAGATTTGAAGCCAAATTGGAATAACTCTAGGATAGCGTGATCCCCCAAAAACTGTTTCAACTGAGACTCCACAATTTTTTCCAGTAGTTTAGAGGTGAATGGGAGTCTGGAGACAGGCCGGAAGTTGGACATGACTGAGGGTTCAAGGTTAGGTTTTTTTCAGGAGGGGCTGGACAGCAGCATGTTTAAAAGTCTTTGGCACCACACCTGAGGATAAACTGCTATTCAGAATAGCGAGGATAAAAGGACCCAGGGTAGGAAAAACTTCCTTTAGTAGTCGAGGGGGGACCACATCAAAGGGAGAACCAGATGGCTTCATGCTGCACATTACCTGCTCCAGAGAAGACAGAGAGATGGGCTCAAAGTGGTCAAACACAGTCACACACTGAGATGGGATGGACAGATCATGAGCTGGCGGAGAAATGAGTGCCCGGGTGTTTGCCACTTTTTCTAAAAAGAAATGGAGGAAGTTTTCACACAGCTCAGTTGAGGCTTCCAGAGGTGAAGGCTCACTGAGGTGTAGAACTGAGTTCAGGGTGGAGAAAAGAACTCGGGGGTTGTGGGAGTTGGAGACAATAATAAGATCTAAGCTATGAACTAAGAAAAACATCAATTTAATATCTAAAAAAGTTAAATCTGGTCCTCTGGACATTCAAAAAAACAAAACAAAGCAAATCAACAAAAAAATGTAGAAACGTTTCGTCTCTCATCCGAGAGACTTCCTCAGTCTGAGGAGCTGTATATTAGTTGGCAGCTCAGAACACCACATACAGAACACCATGGACTTTGTGGACAAGGTGAGGGATGTCATCATGGAGACTGATGAAACAATGGTCTCTTTTGATGTCACATCACTCTTTACATGCATTCCTGTTGATGATGCAGTAGAGGTGGTCAGTTTAAAATTAAAATCAGACACCACTCTGAGCAGCAGGACCACACTTTCCACAGAACAACTGTGTCAACTCTTGAAACTGTGCCTGCAGTCAACCTACTTCACATATGGGGAGCAATATTATAGGCAGAAACATGGGTGTGCTATGGGGTCTCCAGTTTCTCCTATTGTTGCCAACCTGTACATGGAGGAGGTAGAAAAGAGAGCCTTGACGTCCTTTTCAGGGATACCACCAAGTCATTGGTTCAGGTATGTTGACGACACCTGGGTTAAAATCAAATCTCAGGAAGTCCAACATTTTACTGACCACATCAACTCTGTGGATAAATACATCAAGTTCACACGAGAAGATGTAAAAAATGGCAGGTTGGCTTTCTTGGACTGTGAGGTTTCAGTCTCTGATAGAGGACATTTGCAAACTGAGGTGTACCGCAAACCCACCCACACAGACCAGTATTTGCAGTTTGACTCCCATCACCCTTTGGAGCACGTTAGGAGTCATCAGGACTCTGTATCACAGAGCAGACAGCGTCCCCACTAGCTCAGGAGCCAGGCAGAAGGAGAAATCCTACACAAGACAGGCTCTAGAGCAATGTGGATATCCTAACTGGGCCTTCCTGAAAGCAGAGAAGAAACCCAAACAGGACTCCAGTCAGCCAACAGGTGAAAAGGAGGAACCCAGACCCAGACCAGTGGTCATTCCATATGTTGAGGGAGTATCAGAGAAACTGAGACGTTTATTTTCTAAACATAACGTCCCAGTGGCTTTTAAACCCCAAAATACATTACGGCAAAGACTGGTTCATCCCAAAGATCCAGTCCCCCGGCACAAACAGAGCAATGTTGTGTATGCGGTTCAGTGTCAGGAGGGCTGTGATCAGTCTTACATCGGGGAAACAAAACAGCCACTGGCCAAAAGGATGGCCCAGCACAGAAGACCAACATCATCAGGCCAGGACTCTGCGGTCTACACTCATCTCCAGGCCAGCGGTCACTCTTTCAGGGATGAAGATGTTCACATCCTGGACAGAGAGGAACGATGGTTTGAGAGAGGAGTAAAGGAGGCCATCTTTGTGAAAAGAAACCGTCCATCATTAAACAGGGGTGGAGGCCTACGTGTTCAATTGTCCCCCTCTTACAATGCTGTGATTGCTAGTATCACTCAGCCCTCTGTGAACAGTAAACAGCCATCAGTGTGCTAATGATCCATTGTTAGGCTGATGGTCCTTCTTGAGCATGTGATCAGCTGGTTTTGGTTGTCAGCAGCAAAACTGGTTGATCCACTCTGAGACGGTGCTATTTAAGAGACTGAGCTGAATACAGCTCCTCAGACTGAGGAAGTCTCTCGGATGAGAGACGAAACGTTTCTACATTTTTTTGTTGATTTGTTTTGTTTTTTGTTTTTTTGAATGTCCAGAGGACCAGATTGAACTTTTTTAGATTTTTCTACCTGGATTATTGAGCATGCATCAGGATATCAATTTAATATACACTAAGCACTAATAACATAAAAACAATACACCAAACAGCAGCACGAACATGAGTCTGTGTGAGCAGATGAACACTCAATAGCACACTGGAAGACAGTCACACCCAGCTGGAGATAGAGACCCTTGGGACTGAACTTTGTAGTTACATCAAGAAGAATTCCTCTGGTGGAGATGATCATAGCCACAGAATAAGCCATCTGCAACAAAAAATGTCAAAATTTAATGCAGAACAAAATAAGGCCCCGACATATTCGGGCGTACTTAAGTCCGCGGAGGTCCACGCATACTTGAGGTGGCCTCAACATGGACTCGAAGCAGACATCGCCGGCCAAGTCCGCGCAAAGATACATTTTTATGACCGCGTACGAGTACTTGGTGTTGCACAATAAACTGCCCGGCAAGAAACAGTGTTCACATCGAACTGTTTTGTATGCGACATCAACTGCAGCACGGATGTGAAGCGCGACTGCTGTGAAGCGCGACTGCTGCGAAGCGCGACTGCTGTTCTCTGTGCAACGTTGACAGGTGTGCGGTGGCTGTCCTGGTGGTAAAGCGCATAAATAGCTCATCGAACTTGCTAGAATCCATTAGAAAATATTCAAAATGTTTCTCGCTGTCCCATCGTCTTCATGTCCTTCACCGGTGTAATAAATTCCCCTTCTTCATCCCTGGTCAGGTGTAATGGTCGTATGTACCATCTTATCCTGATGCATGCTCAATGCCAATCAAGATGTACCATCTTGTTTACTTTTTTTTAAAAAGAATATCTCAATTTCTTTTCTTTATATATATATATATATATATATATATATATATAATTATTTAAAAGCTAAGAGGCAAGAGATCTCTTCCTCTTCGTTTGTTGATGCCATGACTGAAATTGTGAGAAATTAAAGAATTTGTCACAAGATAAATTTAGACAATCTGTCCGCTCAAGTATGAAGTCTCAACCGTCTGCGGACAGTATGTGCAAAGTCCACGCGGCTCATGGAGTACACACAGTACGCCTGAGTATGTGGGGGCCTTAGGAACAATGTTTCAGCCTGTTTCACCAATGCCAAATCACCACCTTACAACATCAGCAGAGAGGAGAGGGACGTACTCACCACTCTCAGTAAGAACGAGAACATCATCCTCCTCCCAGCAGACAAAGGAAGGTGCATAGTGATTTTGAACCATAAAGACATAATGAGAAAGTTATGACACTCCTTAGTGACTTACAAGATCCAGGAAATAGTTAAAAGAAGAAGTTTATAAAGTACCTGAAACATCTGGAGCAGGACAAGGATATTGATCGTATTCTGTACCACAGGCTGTACTCAGGGGAGCCCACACCTAGTCTGTATGGTTTTCCTAAAGTTCACAAACACGTAGTATATTTTTTAGGTTACAACTCAAAAAAGCACACTTTTCCATCATTTATAAAAATATAGATTTCTCACATCTACCAGATGGAAAGATAAATGTAATTTCCAGGACTGAGCACGTTGTGGGAAAGTCCTAAAACCAAAGGGTTCTAAAAGATCTGGAGAGTTCTTCTTGCACACTGCTTGGACGTGGTAGAAACACAATTTTTCGCACATTCATCATCCCACAAGAGTACTATTGACATCATCATTCCTCATCCAATTGCAGGCAAAGCATCTTGCTCAATCTGGAGTCATTTCTCTTTGAAATCATGCAGTCTGAATTTATGTATTTATCTAAAAGTACCTTATTTGTAGCCTCATCTCTGTTGATTACCTTGACCAAGTATCAATCACAGTGAACTGCAGCCTTTAGTGGACACCTAAAAGCTCAACAAGGTTAAGTGACTGAAATTTTAAAAAGATGCTTTTACAGCACCTATGTGAAAGAGTTAGCAGGTAAATTTTCTATATGACAGATGCTTTTTAAAGAATAATGTGCAGACTAAAATGTGTTGGCTTCTATCAGTAAAATAAAGTATAAAATGGAAAACTGTTCATCCACAGTACACGTTTGAATTTTTCACATGATCTCAGAACAGGTTGTTTTGTTCTTGTCGTGCACTGGTTGCTTACAGTGTCTCCTCCCCCCCCTGCTAAAACATGACATATTGTCTCAGCACCGACAGGTATTCTACAGACTGTCTCTGCCGAGCCTGAACGCTCGCACATGCACAAACAATTTCCCCCCACGTTGATGGCTGAGCGAGAAAAACATTCCTCAGACAAAAAGTGGAGGTGCCCTGAAGGATTTTAAGTGTGTGTCTGTGCATGAAAAACAGGAAGACGAAGGACGTGTTTGACACTGGACATAATAACTTGTAACACTGCTGGGCAGGAGGCACTGTCACACACACACACACACACACACTGTCAATCAAAAATATTTATTTCTCTGCATAAACACAGACATAAATAAACATAGATGTGACTTTGTTCCTATAGGAAATACAATTTGGTCCCCATATAAACTGTTGGTGTCCTGTCAGGGTTTTGGCCCCATTATGATGAAAAACAAACAAACACACACACACAAACACACACACACACACACACACACACGCACACACACACACACACACACACACACACAC
>NC_056501.1:24569055-24648243 GCF_014905685.2 Nematolebias whitei
TATATATTTTGTTTTATGAATTCATTATTTAATTTATTAGCAAATGAACAAGCAGCTCCCCAGAAGCTGTTGCACCAAGTATGTCACATAGATTGGCTCATAAACCCTAGCAATATTATTTTTCCTTAGGGGTGATATCGCTGTGACTTATTGGTTGTCTCCAAATTGTCTTGAAATTTTTGCATATTCTTCACATGAATCGTTGAGAGTCACAGTCTTGTTGCTTGAATTTTGAACAAATTTTAAAATATTGGTGGGAAAATTATTTTCTGAAAATAGTTGCAGAGTTGTCACAGGTGTCTCAAACCTGTTTCAAACTCTTCGCAATTTAGTTTAGGTAATTGAAGAATGTTTAGAGCTTTCCCTATGAAAGAAAACAAGTAACCCTGGATGTTCAGGCCACATGTAACCCTCTGACCTTCTAATCTGCCTGTCTTCAAAAGTGTACCTCATAGATCAAATCATAAATATGTGGGCAGCTGTTAAGGTACAAAGCAGGCTGAGGCAAGTACGATGTGGGTGGATGGAGGTGGGCAATGAATTAATGTGCACAACGTAGAATAGTTTTGCAAGCTGTGCACATGAAAATAGGCTAGAATTTTAGAAAAGCAGGATTTTCAAAATGCAGCTCATTGGTTGCATACACTCAGAAACCAGTTAGACTGGAGCTGAAGATTTGAATTCAGTTTGAAGATTTTCTAACAATGTCCCTGCAATTTTAAGCACAAACTGTCTTCCAACAGTCACAGCCAAGTGTGATACTACCTTAAGAAGCAAGAAATGGAGGATTTAAATGGTTACTGCATCCACCAAATAATACTGTCGACAAAAATGTTTAGATCTGATTGTATTTTCCAAAGAATTACCAGTAAGTCAAGAAAGAAGTCATATACAAATCTGTAAGCACAGATTTACTACTGAAGGCTTAGAGCACAACTGGTTTGTTCAGATTTCCATACCTAGAGGTGTGTACTGTAAGGCAACTGAACTTTTGCAAAAACTGAAATGTGAAGAATCAATGACCAGCTAACGGTATTGTGGATCCATCAGGATCACGTGATCATGTTTCAGCGTAAGTGTTAATGGAGTTGCACGACCTTTGAGAACAGCTGGATTTTCACGAGATAAGAATCTTGAGCGAATGCATCTTGCCAGGCTTTCAAACTTCGTGGGACCAATAGAGTTCCCTACTGAGACCAGTCCCAGTCTCATATTAGTGTTACACCTAGTCCAGCCACAGTGCTGTGTTATCATCACTCTGAAATATTTTTTATAAAAATTATATTAAAATTTTTGTCAACACTTACCAATCTGTTTGTGGATTTTATTGTTATAAGATTGTTTAAGCAGTAGATTTGTTCAGTTTCCTACTGAAATCTTTTGGAATTTAATGTTTCCAGATGTGCATTGGACCATTTGCTCCATCTTGTGCCTTCTGGTCTAACAAGTTAAAGAGTAGTTTTTAATGAAGTCACACTGGGTCCCTCCAAAGAGTGTTCAGTAACTCTTGACTTTTTCATTTTGAAATTCAAGGCAAATTTTTATGCTGTTCCACTTTTTTTTATTTTTACTTTTAAGTCATTTGATTTTTTTTTTGTTTTTGCTTGTTCCCAATCATATACAGTGTCATTAAACAGCACTGTCTAACTGCATTTGAACAAAAAAGCAGCTGATTTTAATTTTAATGGTCTTTGATATAAGGCTCTGCTGTGGGGACAGGAAACATTATGTCTTGTAATGCACAGCAAACATAAAAAAAAGTGAAACGTTACGCAGGATGTAATTTTACATCTTGCTTTAGTATGGCTCTTGACTTTGCTGCAGGACAGAGAAGCAATCAGTGCATGTGAAGCTCACAGATCCAGATGAACTTTGAAGTGTACAGTCGTGGAATGAGTTTCCTCACATGCCAGGCAGTTAATTTGTGGGAGCTGGAGGACAGGGAGCATTGGTGGTGTTTAAAGTCTGCAGCTGCTCAGACCTGACCAATGCTGTGCGCTGTATAGCCTGAAACTACATCAGTAATGGAAAAGGAGTCTCTGATCTCTGAGCCGTCATGGCACTTTTAACAGTTCTGTGTGAACAACCCTGTCCATAGCACTCAGTTATGGAGGGTATGCTCCTACTGTCCTATCTGGTGCCTCTTAAACGTGCTTCCTTAGTGGCAAGACATTCCCATACCACTGAAATTTGTGGGACTAGAAGTACGTAAGTGATTGACCTCATGAATCCAAACAGTTGGTCTTGACATGGATCATTGCAAACTTTCAAAGACTAAAAAGAGGCCAGACATTAACAACTGAGCAGAAATAGGGGTTTTCTAATGTATACCTGGTTTTATGTGATTGCAGGGATTCCCATGTTTTCCATTGATCACATTATTGCAGCCTCCTGAGTGGCAGTGCAGTGCCAGTCACCAACAGCTGATCCCTATCCTGTGGATGAGCCCTTGGGTATTTAAGGCTGTGTGGGTTGTCATTTCTATACTGGAACATTTGCTACTATTGGTACTGATCTACAGTCTTAGCATGCACTTTCATGAGAATGTTACTGACCTGGGTTTTCCTTAGTGCACGCTCCCTGATGCTCTGATCATCTTGTGTCTCCAAGTGAATCTCTGAAGTCAAGATTCCTTGTGGACTCTCTCCATGAAACCTCTTACCACCACTTCTGCAGTAACCCAACAACCAAATGTCGCACCGCCAGTCTTTGTGTCCATCCTGCCACTCTACATCCTGCCATCTACTTACCTTCTCCACCGCTGTCATCATCTGTTCTGGAATCCTCTGCCCTCCTCTCCAAGCTACCAAGACAACCATAACACCATAAAACAAAAGTACCACTTCATTAGCAAAGTTAAAATTATACTAAAGGATAATGCCATTTCCTGTCTTCTACAGATCCGTTGTCCCCGACATCCACCTTGTATTTAAAATACCAACCTTTTATTTGAGTGTGGAGTTTCTTGCGCTACAGTTTATCTACTCTGGGTGGTAAAGATAACAGTTAAACATGATAGCTATGAAGATTTACTAAGAAAAATCTGGAGGTACTTTAAACCTGAATATGTGGTTTAATTTCCAAAGTGCATTTGTCAGCACAGTTAGGGAAAACAGGAGCATCAGTCCATTGTGAGATGTTGGTGATAACATACAGTGCCTCACCTCTATAAATGAAAAGTGTTTTGTAAATGTTTAAGTTAATGAGATGAGTAAAAATTCTGCAAGTTGTTCTTCCCACTCTCCTGTAGTACAATGCATCATGCATTGCTATTGTACTACAGTTACCTAGAATTAAAGAACAGAGCAAACATTTATGTTTTATGAAATTATTTGAGCATGTGTTCATGTATCAGGGTTTGTCCACAGATTGTAAGCTATTCAAAGTTAATAAAATAGAAAAAAACATTGTTGAACAAAAAATAGGAACAAGAATACAAATACAATATTTTGCATGTGACTGTGTGATTAACATAAGACTTTGCAACCTAAGAAAAAATGTCCCTCTTTTCTGCAGTGCATATTTTCATACCTATACCAACATGTAATGCTAAACTTCTCACTGGTGGTTTTATTTTATAATTCCATATTTTGTCTGATGATGAGGCAAATAAGAACAGAAAATTTTTTGCAATTCGCTGTTTGCCTATTGACAAACAACATTACTTTTATCATTCATTTCAGAATCCTGATAACATGTCTCTATGAATCCAGTAATTCTCAGTCAGGTCATCTGGACAGTTTATTTTTTATAGAGATGTTTCGCCCTCTATCCGGAGGCTTGGTGGGGAAACAGTTTATTGGAACTCCTCAGACTGATGAAGCCCTCCGTATAGAGAGCGAAACGTCTCTATAAAAAAGAAACTGTCCAGATGACCTCACTGAGAATTATTGGATTTGATACCTGGATGATTGAGCATGAACACTGATGTCTCTATCAAGCATTATCAAACTGTGAAAACACTTCCTGCTTGTTGTCAGCTGAATATGTCTCCTGGGAAAACACCACTCTTAGCTGCGCCCTGACTATCAGCTGGGGAAGCATGTGCAGCTTCTGTATTTCTAAAGTTTAGGTTCACTTTTTGCAGTAGCAGTAGCACTTGACCAGTTTGAATAAAAAGCCAGAGACGTATTTATTCATATGAGCGTTTGTTTCATAATGTCCTTTTCATTTATTTGAATATGAACGTGTTCCATCTGTGTTTGTGTGATTGTGTGCGGTCCTGCTCGTGTACTTTTAAACACCCTGACAACCATAAAATGGCCCTCAGTGGAGCGAGCCTTCACACAGCCTATCACTCCATTACCAGTCGCGCTGTTTGACTTGGGCCAATGTGCAAAACAGCTGTGGAAAGGCCTTATGCCTTTTCTTTAATAGACAGTCCCCTAAGAAATGTTTTTTCCTACTCTACTCATTTTTATCAGAAGTACAGAAATACCCACCCACTTCTGTCATGTAAGATTGGTCCCCGTCCAAGTATGACATGATGGAGCCCATCTGGATCGAGTTAGGGTGGAGCACCCTGTGGAGATAGAGTGGACAAGGAGTGTCATAACCGAGTTGATAAAGCTTCATAAGCATAGCTGAGCTTAACAAAAACTCAGTTCTCCGGAAGATTCATTTTTCATCTTCAGATGCAGTCACTGTAACATGACGGTGCAACATTTTGCATTTTGCAGGTGCCATACCTCTGTCACAAATGAAGCCTGATCTTGTTTTGGCTGTTTTACTCATTTAAAACACACATTTCAACACAATGAAAGTGTTTTGCTGCCATTGTAGGCTGTAAGGCACAGATTTCATCACTGGCTGCTGAATGTAGTTAAAAGTTGAGTAAACTTTTGACTGACTAGATGTGCCACAATCAGAATAGACACGATCCAGCTAACATGTGCTCAACACATGTACATTAGCTCAGGAAAAGGTTCAGTTGAGAAAACAGAGACAAACAACACAATTGGTGTCATGCATAAGTGGAGCGTTCTTTCACACTTGTTTAATAAGACTGAAGTTATTTTTAAAAAAAAATCATACACCATCATTTGGCCAGCTGTTAGCCAACCTGGAAAAAGACTTCTTGTGAGGGTTCTGTTTTTTATTTTTCCCATTGTCTGACAACTCTTGAATCTCCTGAGTGGCAGGGCGGAGCCAATCATCTCCAGCTGTCTCCAGTTCTGTTGATGAGGAACCTCAGTATGTTGCCTGGATCATTTGGACTCCACTGGAACGGTGTCCCACATTGATACTTTGCCTGGCCTTAGTGAGATTTTGTCTGTCGTTCAAGATTAAACTAACTTCAGTTCTCTTTGTGCTCCTACTGGTTCTTGATTAACTGTTCCTCATTCCCTGGATCTTCCTTGTGACTACTCCTTGTCCAGTTCCTCGTGTCCTTCTGGATTCATCTCCTGGAACAGTCACCTACAACCTACAATAATGAAAGCATCACTAAACATCTCACCATCCAGCCCTGAGGTCCATCCTGCCACTCTCAGTCCTCGCTGCTTACCTGGTCACCTTGGTATGCTCCGCTATCCTGGTCCTCTCTCCAACCTGCAAACCATAAAACAACAAGTAAGCCCACTTCTCCACTTTCTGAGTAACCACAGCCCCTCCTGTGTTCCTGTGAATCATTATTGTAAACAAACACTTACCTTTTTACTGCTTGGTCTCTGCACGCTGGGTGTATTATTTGCTTATAAAAAACATGATGCTTTTCCCTTTTCTTCAAACTCTGTTTTCTATGAATGATGTCACAACTGGTATTTCTTCCATCCATCCATCCATCCATCCATCCATCCATTATCTTTTACGTGTTTCTTTTTGGATTGAGAGGGTCACTGGTGGTGACCATGTCCAGCAGTCACTGTGTGAGAAGTGGTACATCCTGGACAGGTCTCCAGTCCATCACAGGGACACAGAAACAAACGAGACAAACAACCATTCACTCTCTCACACCTAGATACATTTTAGAGTTACCAATAAGACTAACATGCATGGTTTTGGTCTGTGGGAAGAAACTGGAGTACCTGGAGAAAACCCACACATGCACGGAGAGAACATGCAAACTCCACCCAGAAAAGGTCCCAGGCCAGGATTTGAACTGGCGACCTTCTAGTTGAAATGCAACGTTCTACCAACAGAGCCACTGTGCCAAAACATATTTAAGTGTTAAGTGCTAAGGTATTTAAAGTTGTTTTTTTTGTCAAATAGATATCAGAATTGAATAGTAAGTTCATAAATACTGATATCTATTTGACAAAAAAAAATCACTTTAAAGTTGACAGGATTTTCCCTTTAACTAGATGAAAGTTGGAGTTGCAAGTCTCTGTTGGTGTTATTTTATGGACCAAAAGCTGAAAAGACAGTTTGTGTCTCATGAGCTAAATAAAAAAAAATATTATAGATACCCTGATTCATGCTCAATAATCCAGGTAGAAAATCCAACAAAGTCAAGTCAGGTCCTCTGGACGATTTATTTTTGTTGAAACGTTTCGTCTTTCATCCAAAAGACTTCAACAGTTCGAGGACCTTCACATGGATCAACCAGTTTGATGGTTGACCCATGTGAAGATCCTATTTATAAGACTGAGTTTGTTGCAGCACCTCGGACTGATGATGAAAAACGAAGCATTTCAACAAAAAGAAACCTTCCAGAGGACCTGACTTAACTTTGTTAGAAATTATCAAAGAGTTTAGAAAAGGATATATGGTTATTGAAGGATAAAACCTGGATCAAGACATGCATTTTTCATAAACAAAGACAATATTTGTTATATTGAAGTTGGGCTTTGATTCAAATGTCAAATCGTTTCCCCAAAATGTGGAGGTTTTTATTAACACTAGTGGTCCTGATGCTTTTTGAACTGAGTGAACTTGAGCCAGGTGTGGGGTGTGGACAGTCCAGTGCTTCAATATCTTGTGTAGGCTCAGCGAAGAGGTGCTGCTCTTATCTTTTTTTATGGTTCATTGATCAGTCTGTTTCCCGGTTCAGCTCTGATTGTTTCCATTTGTCCTTTGATTGCAGCAGCTGTAAATCCCCCACTGAATGACATTATCTTTCAAAATGACATTTCCTTGTGAGCAATTTCTTTATGAAAAGATTCTCACTTTCTTTAATCGCTCTAGCAACAATGTTTCCCAGTCAACTGTAAAACATCTGAATTTGCATCATAAAAGGTGACTTATGAGCACACCTGTTCATTGTTTTACCTCTGCACCTTATTGTTTCCGCTTCAGGAGCCCTAAACTATCTCAGCCCCCTCTGGTGGCTATTCCAGGAAGATTATATTCCGTGTAATCATTTGTGCTCGCTAACATAAATGCATAGTTGAAATAGCCAACATTTTCCCTGAGTCTTGTTTGATTACTCGAGAAAATTTCTGATGAGAGACATCAGACTTGTTTTTGAGGCCTTGTGCATGTTAAACACCCATTAGGTTTATCTCCGTGCCGGCTTTGATGGCAGAGCAATCAAACTAATTGGCCATGGCAACACTGATGAAATATTTCAGAGGGAGAGAAGGAGAAAACACAGACCTGGAAAACTGAACCAATATCATTAATCACAGACAGAATCTGCTATTAATGGTGTCTGTTTTCTATTAGGGGCTGAATACAGACGTCAGGGATGGGGATTCTTTGACCGGTGCTGTGAACTCAGCTGTCCTCGGCATGACCAAGGTTCACTCTGATCTCTGCAGCAGCAGTTTACAGGAACCACTGTCAGCTCCAAAAAGGACACGATAAGCCTGTGTTGTCGCTATCTGTCAAGGTTCCAGTTGATGTAACAAATCCTGCAGGTGCAGCAGCCTGAGCAAAAAGAGTTGCACCACCTATGAGTTTACCGGGCAGTTTAAAAAAAAACTTTAAGTAATATAAGTTTTGGAGGAAAGTTGTTTTAGACATAGCAAAAATTCTGGCTTTGAAAGGTGATAATACGAGTGTCAGACTCATACAAGAGTAATTGTCTCTCCTCTGAGCAAGGCTGTCCTTACAGCTGTGGATGTTGCATTTGTATCTTCGTTGTCATCCAGGACAAAATAAATCACGACGTTCAGTCACAACAACGTTTGTTTCACTAAAACCATGCATTCGCCATTATGTTTTTGCTCGCTTGGAAAATGTAACAACAAACACTGACACATTGAGACCTTCGGTTATGGTGACATATTTGCAAAGACACACAAAAGATTCACAATTAAAACTCTTTTTTTAACCACAATGGGTGTGCTTGTTTTCAAAACCATTGCTTTTTTTCTGTGAGAATATGACAAAAATATTTTCTTGTATGTACTAGTTATAAAAAAAGCAAAATAAAGAAATGAAACAAATGTATGACACTTGACATGATCCGATGTAAGGTTGTTTTTTATTTATTGGGAAAATAGATACATTATCTACTACCAAATAAACAGTAATAGAAGAGCTTTTATCTAATAAATAGGAACTCAATCTTTTTTTTATCTAATATTATATAACAAGGAGGTTTATATCAAAATTCAATGTTCACATATTTGTATACATAAGTGTGTAGTGACACGAACATGGGATTTCTGATAGGGGAAACTCCTACATGTGCAGTACAGTATGACATACAAATATAACCAAAAGTGCTGTGAAAAAAATAAAATAAATGTACAACTACTTTGAAATACCTAGAGTAAATGTAAAGATTTGGACTATTACTGGCTTTCAAATATTCCAAATAGTAAATAATTAAAGATCATACAATAAAGCAGATAAACAAACAGAGGAAGGCTTTGATAAATGACTTTTTGTGAAATTTAAATTTGAATTTACCACTTTAATATACAATAAGTCACAAAAGCCACTGTAAATATAATGGTTTGAGCAGCTTTTTATCAATCCAGAGCACTAAAGCTGTCATTCAATAATAATTAAAGTTTAAATACATACCATGACAGATTAATGTGAATTATTCATTAAACCTGTTTTTTCCATGTGACTGAAACTTCAAGAGACGTTTGAAGATCAGATGCATGATTGTCTCCCTTCAGTTTGTACAAACTGTAGCAGATGCACAGTCAGTAGGCAATAACTCATCAGAAATATATTAAAAAAAAGGGGAAAGTTTGTAATAATAATACATTGAGAACTAAATGAAGAAGAGGAATTGTGAGGGATGTGTGGCTGCTGTTCCACATCACAACTTCAGTACTGGTGCATAACCAAATACCTGTAAAAGGGTTAGTTCAGACCTGTGCGGTTTCGTGGAAAGGTCATGAACAATTAATATCTTGTTATGCATAGTTTGTTGAACAACCTCAGTTAAAAAAAAAAAAAAAAAAAGTTTAAATCTGACTGGATAAGACCAAAGTATATCTCCAAGATTTCACAGCAGCTAATGAAAAAGCCATTTTTATAAACATTCACACCATCATCAATTTCATATCCCACAGTAAATCCAGCAGACAAATAATAGGATATTTCTGCTGGAAATGCCCAAAGCTAAACAGGAAGTGCTACAGCTAACTGCTGCTGTTTGAACTTGCATAGAACCACAAATGTTCAGTATATAAATGAACATATAATGTGAAATGTATGGCAGTGTAAAGGTTTATAAAATCACATTTGAATGGCTGCGGTCCTCTTGGCTCTGCTCTGACCAGACAGCAGCTCATCAGTTAGGCCAGAATTAAACTCTCTTTCTCTGAAATGAGTCGTTCAAAGAACAAACCAGAACAGGTAAGATCATAATTGTCCAGAACCTTACCACAGAACTTCCCGTGGCACATGGCTGGAAATACACAGGACCAACAGAAAGTGTACCCTCTGTCTCTTGGAATGGTTTTCTCTTTCCCGCTCCGCTCTTTGCAATTCCTGACTTTGATGTAGCACTGCTGGTTATGCCATATTTTTCTTGGCTTTTGAGTGTGAATGGAAAATCCAGTGTAACAAAGTTTTTGTTGCTGCCCAAGCGCATAGATTTAACTTTTTATATGATTTTAAAAGATGGAGGAACTATTTGGAGGTGACACTGGCACTTTAATTCCCTCCTAATCCCTAACTCAACACAGAGCTCATTTGCGAATGAGAAGCCTCTTCCACACTGGAGCTCTCCTTTATGTGAAGGCGGTGACATCATCACTACAATACGTGTCCATTATCAGCCACCTGACGGCATGTGGGGAAGTTGAATTTGTTGTCATGGCGATGGAAACACTGCAGTACATACATTGCATGTGTGCGATAGCAGAACTGAAGTATAGGTTTGTATTCATACAAGTATTGCAGCTCATACAAGTGTTTGTATTTCAAATTAGGACCGTATACCCAGCTCACACACAATTTTCATCTGAAGTTAAGTCATAACTGCGGTAGTACCATTCTTAGTAGCCTGAAGACAATCCAAGCCAGATGTACAACACTGGCTCATATTATTGAGCTTACATGACCATCCAAGAGAAACGTGTTTCTACCCGCTCAGTTGCTGTTTTCCATCAATGAATCACACACACATTAGGAGGAATTTATGTTTGCACTCTTTTGACAGTAATTACTTATGTTGTCAAATTTATAATAATATCTGAAATGGCATGCCATAGCCGGCGTTTAGGTTATTATGGGTATAGCCTGCAACCTGTCGGACTGAATGTATCTGTTTGCAACAAGTAGTATTTTTGATATCAACAAACCAAATGAAGATTTTTGACCAAAGCTGAGACCCAGAGGAGTCCAACCAAGTTTGCTGCTGTCAGCTGTCAGAACAGACTGGTGTCTCCTGACAGGGGAAGGACTGTACTGGTGCAGGGAGGGTCTAAAGTCAGTTGCCAGTGTCTACAGGATGCTGCCAGTGGAAAGATGGAGACTTAAAAATAAAATTAGTCAGCAGAAAAAAAAACAACATCCGAGAAATCAGCATTCTCCCAGACTGATAATACCAGATGTTGTTTGTTTTAGTTTATTTTAAATGAATGAATAAATGAATAAATGAATAAATAAATGTTGATTCAAAATAAGCTCATGTTCTCATATTCAACTCGCATTATTTATACAGAAAATTAATTCTGATCTTTACTGCTACATAACTGAGAAAGTGTTGGACGCATTAGTTGTGAACAGGTTTTATCAAATTTACAGTGCGCCTCATTTTTCTGTGTGGTTCGTAATTTTGAGTCAGTCAGATTTTATTAAATTATAGTTTTAAATCAAGACAAGTTCAAGTTCAAGTTATGTTGTGATGGCGTTTTAAACCCTTCTCACACTCTTGCAATATTCTAAACAATGTTTCTAAACTCTAAACGCTCTAAAAGAGCACAGCATGCGCTCTCTCCGCTCTCTGCCTCCGGCTGCTCTCTGCCACCTGCCAGCGCTCTCAGCCACACCCACTTCTCTGCTGCAGAGCGGAGATGTGACACGCTGCAGGAGGAAGCTTCTCCTGCAGTTGTGAGCTGCACACAGGTGCTAAATAATTTTAAATAATTTATTGAAAAAATTAAAAATCCATGCAGATTGTGTGGCTCATCCATCAATCAGCCAGTTGTGTGTCATGTCCAATTTTACTTTGAAAAACCGCGATAGAGCGAGTCTGCGAAAAACAAACTGCGAAGTAGTGAGGGATTACGATATGTGCTGTATGTGTAGTTTAAAAATACTGATCACAAACTTTGCAACCTGAGGCGTCAGGTGGTTTGTCGAAACTGACAGCACTGTCTTTGCAGTAAGTATGAACTTGTACAACACAAGTGGTGTTTTATGCATCATTTCTATTTTTATGAGCAGTGTCAGCTAATGAAGTGTTGCTGCTGGCATAAGTGGTGTTTTGAAATGGCACATGCGCCCTGGGCGTACACTCGCCCATCTGTCTGTCTAGCTGTCTTTCTGCACTTCAAAGGCATGTATCAGAGGCAGCAAACTGGTCCATATTTTCTTAAAGGTGCACACAAGGTCAACAAAATATTCTGTGATTGTACTAACCAGTGCCCCTGCTGCAGCAGACTGCATCTTACAAAATTCCTTACAAAACAGAGAGAAACACGGTCACCGAGTTTGTTTTGGTGACCCGAAGCACGAACCACATTAGTGCCTACATCACAAGGCTTTAAACACCAAGGTTGGGATTACTTCATGTCGTTTACAACTCAGTAACTGTGCCACCTTTGGCTGCCTTCTCTCACTGCGCTGGGAGCACTCACTAAATTGCCACATCAATAAATCCCCTTCCGACTTCATGTGTTTCCAATTTACTTCTTGTACCTGGAACACTTTTTTTAAGAGGGGGAGAAATTTCAACACCACACTTGTGCATCTTTATCTATTTTACCCTTTGCGTTGTTCACCCCTCTCTCTGCTCACACTCTCATTACTCCTCAGCCATCTTTTTTCTCCATCTCTCTCCCACAGCCAGATTTCTGTTCTATTTATTTCACTCTTGAGCCCCTGATTTTCTGCTTCTTTCTGTTAAACTGAAACAGGAAAACAGATTCCCTGCAGTACCTGCTCTGGAATCTTGTACACAATGATAACTCCAGACACTTTACCATCAGGACTGGAGGAACTAAATACAAACTTGAATTTTTAAAAGAGCAAATGGAAAACAACCCATTAAAAAAATTAAAGGCCCAGCTATCCTTGAACCTGTATAAATACAGGTTGAATGAAGGAAGATCACCTTATCTTATGGTCGACTAAGGAATTTAAAACAATTGTGAAGATCATGGCAAAACCCAATGCAGACATGTTCCTGTTTTTAGTATTTTACATCACTTTATAATGTAGCTGTTTTTTGTTCCGTTTTTCTATAATTTCTTCTATTTACTTTTTATTTATATGCTTTTATATGATTGTCTATTTTTGCCTGTACCTCATTTGTGTTCTTTGTTTAAAACAGGTCTCTCTTGTAAATGAGTTCTCAAGGCTCAACGAGACTTACCTGTCTAAATAAAGGTTGAATGAAAAAAAAAAGATGTTATATAATATAGCCATTTTAGTCAAACCTTATAAATCATGTAATGTGCAAGCTTATGTGATACTGTAAGATCTGTTAAAGCTTGGGGTATGTATTGAGGACGGCTCTCACCCTTCTCAGAGTTTAGATCACTGTCTGTAAAACTGACTGAGTTCAAAATGATTTTGTGTTCAATCATCCAGGTAGATAACAACAAAAAAGGTTAAATCGTGTCATCTGGACCAGTTTCTTTAAGTGAGAAATGTTCCGTCCCCCATTCAGAGGACTTCCTCAGTCTGCGGCCTGCCTACCAGATCTGTCCCATAGGTAGCCTTCACTGCTGTGTTTCAAACCAACCTCCCGTTTTTGTGTTTATTAGACCCTGTTTACATGACGTGTTTTTTGAGTGAAACCTGAGTTTTTCTATCGTGATTTCACTGTTTGTGTACACGACAACAGCCCTCAATCTCTGACACTGAAGGTTTCTGAATCCAACTCACAGTGGGGGTTTTTCAGGGGAACCTTCCATAGAGGTGTGAAATACTCCGCAGGTGTGAAATTGCACATGCACTCTGCAGGCAACTGGAGTCTAAAAGTTTTTCTGCACTAACAACAGTTGCAATAAATGGCGAGAGCAGAGTGCTGTTTTGAACCACTCACCCTTCACTTATAGGAGCAAACCAACAGCATCCTAGGTTTAAAGGAACACGTATGTTTTCACCAGTTTGGATGTAGCTGTGTTTCATGCTGACACTGCATGCACGATGCATGCAGCTGGGATTTGCATCAGTGTTGCCAAATAAATGTAATTATGTTTTTGGCCCAACCTTCTTTTCTGTGCACATGTTCACCAAACACAGCACACACTTCCTTTTACAACCTCTTCCTTCTAAAAATGTTCACCTTCACTCAGCACATATGACAGTTTGGCTCAAAATACATTCATTTTAAAGCAACAGGACAATAGTTCACTATTTCCTATCTGGCAGCCCTTCATAACATGAAAACTATGTTGGATCAATGTAAACACATCTTTTACTTGTTTATTCACCCCAATAAACATTGAAAAAACACCAATGGTCATGTAAACATGCCATATGAGTTAGGCGTGGCGACTGTCTTGTATCATTTCAATTCAAAAGTTAATTAGTTATAGATGAACATCTAATGATTACTTTGTGAGCGTCCCATTAGAATCTGCTTATTGTTTATTGAGGTATTATGTTAATGCAATAAACCCACACAGAAACTAGTAAAAACATTATTGTCTTTTTGACTTGTGTGGCGTGTCATTGTGATTTAAATACAGGGCACATTTTTTGCTTAAAGTATTTATCTGTATATCAGCACGTAAACTTGTACAACATTCATTTTTTTTGTGGTTGATATATGTTCTACGTGAATTACTGTTCACTGCGGTTGGAGACTGATGAGCTGTTGTCACCTAGATTTTCTTTATGGCACATTACTGCTCTGTCAGAGTTCAGTTTCTTACACAGCTTGGCTTTGACTGAGTCGTACACGTCTGGAGCTAGACGACTGGCAACTGAGCTATAAAATCTCGTCTGTTTGCAGCCTAAACCTTAGATAAATACAAGCTCTACAGCATGACAAGTGCGAGGTGAAAAATAGGAGTTGTTAAATATTATGACCATGATTCCACGTTAATGCCTTTCCACGTTATTGGTGGGTAAGATGTTAGTGAAGTTTATTTATATTCCAATATTTCCATATCATTAATCCTGAGAGCGGCTGGCTGATAAAGGTCGTTCTGTGTGTGTATGTAGGCAGCGCAGTGTTTATTCATGAGGATGAGTGACGGACACCGGTGGTGGAAGACGGCTGACTTAGTCCCAAGTGAACCTGACGTATAGGTCCAACAGGACTGGATGATCAGAACCTAATGAGGCTTTCCTCCCCATCTCTACCTCAGTCTATTCCCTGCTGGACCATCAGTGAGTAATGTTTTTTGAGGTTTTATGGAGGATGGGAAAAAAAGGATGGGTTTCTGGTTATTGTTGTCATGTGCACATGTAGAAATCTTGGCGTCTGATACCAATAAATGCCACACATTAAAAAAAATTTAAAAATCAGTTTGTTTTGTGTGATGCTGTGCCCAAACTGTTTTTAAACTGTTTTTTTCTCTTACTATAACCTCAGTGGATCAACCAGTGTTGTACTGGCACGTAACAAACAACTTACCAAAGAAACAAATTTAAATTGATATTTATGCGTTTTGTTTTATCCGCCAGCAGACACAGTTTGTTCCCAATTTTTTTTTTAGTTGAATCGACAGAAATTACCAAAACTAAAACAGTTTGACACATAAAAATGGTATTTTAATTTAAACAAAGTGATTCCCAAACAGCTTTTTGATGAAAACTAAACATAAAATAGATGATCAACTGAAGGCTCATCACTCACTCGTGTCTTGGCAGATTTATTTTCTCAATTCTTAAAGATGTGACTTTCAATACTGTTAATCTGTCACAGGTAGATTTTTTTCACCTTCTTTTGTCATCCACTTGTTCACTTTCCTCTTATAAAAACCCTCTGCATCATACAGTGTACAAGAACTGAACAGAAAACAAGTGAAAAGGCAGCCAAAGTCTAAAGAAAAACTTAAAAATACATCCAAAAGGTTTCAGTTCAATTCAGTTCAGTTCAGTTTATTTATTTAGCGCAACAGAAGTCATCTCAGGGCACTGACCAGAAACATTCATATATAAAAATAATAATTAAACATTATTTATCTGAGGAGCAGACTGCTTTGAATTTAACTCCATCACAGAAATCTCATCTTGAGCAAGCATGAAGGTGACAGTGGAAAGAAAAAACTCTCTCACAAGGAAGAAACCTTTAGCAGAACCAGGCTCAGGACAAGAGGTCATCTGCTTTGACTGGCTGGGTTTGAGAGGAATAGATACACAATGGCAGGTGAAGAATCACATGTTAAGATAGAAATAGTATCAATGAAAACTACATTATTCAATTTTAGCAAATCATTTAAGGAAATGAGGTTAATTTGTTCTCTAGTAGTCTAAGCCTATGGCAGCAAAACAAGTCAACCCTAACTATAGGATTTATCAAAAAGGAACGTCTTAAGCTCAGTCTGAAAACTGGACAATGTGTCAGTCTCATGGACAGAAACTGGAAGTTGTTTCCACAAGAGAGGAGCCTGATAACTGAAAGACCTTCCTCCCATTCTGTTTTTGGAAACTCTAGGAACCACAAGTAAGCCTGCAGTCTGAGAGCAAAGTGCTATGGTAGGAAAATATGGAACAATAAGATCTGTAATATAAGATGGAGCTAGGTTGCTGAGAGCTTTGTAGGTAGAAGTAGGATTTTGAATTCAATTCTGGACTTGACAGGGAGCCAATGGAGAGAAGTTAAAACTGGAGAGATATGATCTCTCCCACTAACTCCAGTTAAGACTCTGGCAGCAACATTTTGGATCAACTGAAGACTTTTTAAAGAAGTATTTGGACACCCAGATAACCCAGGTTTGAAAATGTTGCTCAAATCCACTTAGAAAAATTACACGAATGTCTCATTGGATGTAAAAAAAAAAAAAAAAAAGAGGGGGTGATTTAAATTGTACACGGCATCACAGCTTTTTACAAAACAAGGCTGTTTTTTGTGTCTGTGTTTAATGGAAAGAGTTCTCTGCCCAAGATCCAGTCATTGTCCTTGAGGACAACCGGAGGCAGGCACACAACACTAAAACAAACAGCATCTGAACCTGAGAGATGATAGATTCCCCAGCTGCACTCTGTGTCCAGTACAGCACTGTTCTCTCTCTGTTTGTGTCTCACTGGTGGCCCTTAACCACTTCCCTTCCACACAGTCACATTTCATACATGGCTACTGTTAATTGCGCTCATGGAAAGCCAATCAAAGGTGTTGAAAGCGGGCCTAAATTAGAGAACTGCCTTTTGTTCTCCAGTCTGTTTGAGGAGTAAAGGGCTCACCTCCAAAGATCATTTTCCACAAGCTGTTTCCAGCGACGATGAGATGGTTAAGTTTAGACAGACACCGGCGGCATTGGAGCTTTCAAATGAGCCCTTGAATGCGACAAAGCTGCCGCCGCTTCCCTTTGATGCTCTGCTCTAAATATTATCATGTGGTTAAACGCCGTGTGTCACTTTATCACTTAGCAAAGTGCAGCTCAGCTGTTCAATGACAAGCGCAGAGCGCAAGAACAATAACAGTGATGAAATGCAATTTTCACTTATAATCCTGTCTGCATCAAAGCTGTGAAGAGCTCTGTGGAGGTGCTTGAGGTCCTTGAGGTCTTCAAGGACACAGAAAATGCCTAACATGCACACGGCGTAATGAAATTCCTTTAATGAAACGCATGTAGTCCTCCTATGTGGTGTGGCCATTGAAGTTTTCCATGATTGTTGAAGACACAAACAGGTCTCCACCCTTGAACAAATTTATTTTCACACATGCTGGGGTGAGGTGTCTGCAATTCCTCCCTGCCCTGTCATTGTTTGTTCTGCTGTTGAGTGTGAATATGAAGCAGAGGCTCTGCAGAGAACGGTTTTGAGGGCTTCTACTGCTCTGATGAGTGCTGCACACTGATGTCACGGCAGCTCAACAGTTTTCCAGAAGCCGGCCTTGTCCATCGGCTGGGTGAGAACCAGAGCTTGAGGCTCTGCAGTCGCCCTCAGTCAGAACATGTGGCCGTATGACGTCAAAATCCAAAAATGGCGTGCATTATTCTCCCTAATTCCAACCTAACACATTCATGCATGCGTAATATATCAAAACAAGACATTTCTCGATGCAATTCATTGGTGTTAGCAGGTTAAATTTAGAGTGGATTAGGCTGCTCTCTGTGTTGTGTTAAGTTGAATTGCTAATGACTTGCGTGACCATAATCGGTGAAGTCATGGCTGTGTTTCGTTGTACTGGTCTGCTTCTCTAATTACTCCTGTGCTTATGTCTGAATTTTACACACACATACGTTTGGTCTAAACGTGGGCAACTCAAAACAGCAACTCTTTGATCACCTGGATGCACACCAATGACAATATGTTGCAATGAGTTCAGACTTTCCAATATGTGCTCTGCATTAACTTCAAACGGATGCACACATGATGAACTCTCCCTGTCCAGACGCTGAAGCATGCAGGGAATGAAATGGATCAAACTCAACACTGCAACATCTTGTGTTGTTGCAGGAGAACAAAGACGGACAATAAGTTCATAAACACGCAAAACAAGTAAAGGCCTTGCATTCCTTAAAAATGCATATCGCCCACAGTCTTATATACCACAGTTTTTAACTAATATCAGTTTTGTTAAGACATGATAGGGTTATGGCCAATTTAGTTAAATCTTGAATATAATGTCATGCAATCTCAAGTGACATTGCGAGATCTTGCACACTCTGTTAGCTCTTGACGTATACGCTGGCGATGATGCTTAATGACTATCACATCAAACGTTAGCACAACATCTCTAAAACTGATCGAGTTATAGCATTTTATGTTTTCTAATGTTGATAAGCTGTGGCAGCCATGTTGAATTGTCTTGACTCCAAAAGTTAATCTATTGTAGATGTGCATCCATTGATTACTTTGTGAAGGTTTTATTAAAATCATGGACATGACAGGTTGATTTCAAGAGTTGAGAACATTTTAAGCAAAGGTCATGGGCAATGTCTAGCACACAAAATATGCATTAACTCTCAGCTTATACCAAACTAAATTTAAATCCGGTATATTTAATATTGGTTGAGTTTCAGGCATTTTTGTGTTGTATAAAATCAGTTGTCTGTGTTAGAAATACTAAATTAGGTTTGACTAAAAGTTTATCGGCTGTTTATATACATCCAGTAATTACTTTGTGAGTTTTGTTCAAATCTGTTCAGTGATTCACAAGCTATTTTACTAACAGATAGAGAGTTGACATCTATGTTTATTAGTGCTCGGAGTATGTATTAGGAATGAGTCTCAGCTTCGATCACACCAAGTTTAAGATCTAGATGTCTAGGTTTTACCAAATTACTGTAATTTTTGTTTGGTGAGATCAGTTGGCTGTTGCCCCGGTTTGGAAATGGGTTTACGCCAAAAGTTAACCAGTTGTGCAACTAAATCTACTTTCTACGAGTTTCATTAAAATTTGTCAATGGGATATTTTACTCACACTACAGAGAAACAAACACATGCACATCATCGACCGCCTTTCGAGTAAACACTAATATACCATCCTTGATCTTTACCCAGATTCCTTAAACTCACATGAAGACATGCTCATACACCCCTAAAATTAACCACCATCCCCACTGCTCAGCATCATCAGCGTTCTATGAATTAGCTGTGACTGCAGAGCACAACTGTCTAGCACAAAAGTCTCGAGGGCCAAATGAAATGCACCCTCTAAGTGCCACTTCATCTTCAAGGCAGCATCTCTAAAACAACCTCCTGCAATGCCGGACTGCATCCACTATTGTCTTCCCCTCGCCAGGTAGTGATATAGCATGGCGGTTCATTGTACAACTCTGCTCCTTGGGCACTTTTCTGTCGCCGCGCATGATTTCCCCCCAAATGGGCTCTTCTCCAGCCCCTACTGTCTGTTTATGTAGACTACCAACGGGGCGGCAAGGAATGCGCCTCTGTTCGCACACATCTCTGGGACGAGGAGTCTGCCTCGACCTGCTGATACGAGCTGTTTGTGTTTTACTTCCACGCCGGTGTAAATGTTTTGATTAAAAGGCCGTTACTATTTTGCTAGTCACAATGAGTTTGTAGCGGAGGGGTTTGCAGGCGTGCTGACGGATGGATTGCCGCTCCCTGCCTCCAGTGAGCGCTTGAGTGAGAGAGAAGCTGTCATCGCCCGGGTGCCGACACCGTGGCTTGAAGGGGAGGAGAAGGCGGGGTGGTGGAGTCTGAATGTGTTGAAGTGGGAGAAGATATGAGGGGAGAGAACTCAGACAGTGAACGAGAGAGGGGAACACGTGTTATGTTAGAGGTTAGTTTTGGGCGCAGCTCACCTCACACCCTTGTCCCAGAAGGCACTGCACAAGAGGTGTCTGCTACATGATGTAACCCTGGAAAGGCAGGTGGTCTACTGGAGAACACGAAGGCTATGGAGTTTCACAATGTTCAGTAATGGGGAGACAGTTACACTTGTCTTTACGTATTGTTCTAGACAGAAAATGTCAGAGGATGACGAAAGGCCATATACTGCAAAAGCAAAAAGAGGATACAAAAGAGTCTGAGGGACACATTAGGGATAGGTATTAAAAAACTGTAGGCTAAGATGATCTAAAAGCTCCTAAACAACCTCAGTCTGGGACGGAAATGCCTTCTGGCTGCCCCGGTGTTACTTCTGAATGGACTGAGGCGGCGAGAGGGGGTCGAGGCCAGTCTACATCTGGTGTGTCTCTGTGCCGCAGAGCAAGGTAGTAAGGGAAGGGACGTTTGAGATTGTCATCACTGTATGTTCCCATACAATGGCAAAATTAGTTATTTGCATTTAACCCATCACACGCGAGATATACCCAGGTGGAACAGTGGGAAGCTATGTAAGCACCCGGGAAGCAATTAGGGATTGGGTATCTTACTCAAGGACACCATGACATGTGGGCATGGCGGGGAACTGAACCGCAACTTTCTGGTCCCAAGTCAGCTGCCCTACCTCTACACCATCTTGGCCCAGAGATGAATGGAAATGGATAGTAACAGGGTTAAACATGAACTGTAAATAAGCCAGTGCTGCCACTCAGTACAGTGACAAAGTGATGACAATAGTGTGTGACCACTTGGTTTCAGGATTAAACAACAACAAACATATTTATTACTGAGGGAATATTGATGATAACAATACAGCAATTTTGTAGTTGGTTTTAAAATAGTAAACCACAAGCAGGATCACTAAAGTCAATTAAATCAGAAGTTATGTAAATGATATGAGGGAGACATCCGTTTTACATGTTTGATCTGAGATGGTGTAGGGGTAGGGCAGCCGACTCGGGACCAGAAGGTCCTGGGTCATTGCACATCTCGTGGTGTCTCTGAGCAGAACACCTAATCCCGAATTGCTCCCCGGGCACTTATAGCTACCCACTGCTTCACCTGGGTGTATCCCAGGTGCGATGGGTTAAATGCAGAGAGCCAATTTCATCTTTGTATGGGCACATACAATGATGACCACACATAGCATTTTATATGCTGCGCTCCATGTCAACCCAGCTGAGTTTTGCTCCACGCCTCTTTTGGTTCCACACTACTCGCTTCATTTCTGAAAGCTCACATCTGTGCAGGAAGTGGTCGGCTTAATCTGTGTCAGAAGGAAGAATAAGATGGACTGGTCTATTCACCCCATTCTGAGGAAGTGTTTTATGAAAGAGCGTTAAGTGACATTTGCAATTTTCTCCTCTTTCTGATTGTGCAAATTTTGAGAGCCACAAAAACACAAATATGTGCTCAAACAACTCTTAATTACTTGAGTTAATCAGATATAATAAAAGGGATATTTCAGGCCTTGCTAAGCGTAGTTTAAATGCAACCTCATTAAACCATATACCATAGTTTCATGGTAAGGTTGTAAATGATCAACGTGCTATTTTTGTTGCTCTTTAAGGATTCAAGGTTCTTTATTTGTCATTCGCACCCCATGTGGTACATGTGGTGGAACGAAATTATGTACACAGGGTCCCAGTTACATCCAACAATAAAATGTAAAAGAAAAACAGTAATAAGATTTAAGATATGAACTAAGAAAAACATCAACTAAATATACACAACCTCAAACAACCTCAGTTTGGAAAAACAGAGTTTAATTTTGACTGGACTGACACCCCCCAGCCAAAAAAAAACAAATAAAAGGAAAAAAAGAAAGAAATTCCTGTTGTTAGAGCCAAAAGTGTTGGAAGCTGTTTGCAAAATTGACGACAGTGTAAAGATTTTTTTAAATGACTTTTTCATAAACTACTACGAACTTTAAATATTTGAGTTGTTTCAAGATGCCAGCTGTTCACTTTGGTCTTCAGTCCATTTGAACTCGCCATTACCTCGTCAATCTAGTCAGAATTAAACTCTATTTCTCCAAACTGATGCCGTTCAAAGAGCTATCGAGAACAGGTAAGATATTAACTGTTCACAACCTGCACTTTAAAAGATTTTAACTTTTTGATGTTCACTGTCACTTAGCTTCAGTTTTTAATGAAAATATCAACATTTAAACAGCAAGTTAAAAAGATGCTACAAAGTCCAAACTCAATCAGGAAACGATGTGTTAGTTAGAAGATGCTCAGATTGTGGGTCTGAGTTGACCAAGCTTCAAATTACTGCTTTTCAAAAGGTCTCACATCGCCCCCTGTTGGAAAGTCCTGCAAAGTACACAAGTTAAATACATTTAAACTAAATGCCTGTTTTCATTTAAGGCTAAAAAATTTTAAAATATTGTTTTTTCAATAAATGTGACAATAAATCACTGTAGTTGGACAATCAACAGGAACAGTAAGCTCCATTTACTCACAGTTTTTTTTTTAGGTAAATGCATTCCTCTTCTTGCAAGTGCATACCTTCACCTCTCCAAGTTCTCTTTCACCTGTTCCCTGTTCTCACCACAGATCACGTCATCTGCAAACATCATAGTCCACAGGGATTCTTACCTGACCTCATCTGTTAGTCGGTCCATCACAAAAACAAACAAGAAGGGGCTCAGAACTGATCCTTGATACAATCCCACCTCCACCTTGAAGCTTTCTGTCACTCAGCACATCTCACCACTGTCCTGCTGTCCTCATCCTCATGTCCTGTACCAGTCTAACATACTTCTCTGCCACTCCAGATTTCCTCATGCAATAACACACCTCCTCCCTCAGCACTCTGTCATATGTTTTTCTAAATCCACAAAGACACAATGAAGTTCTTTCTGACCCTCTCTGTACTTTTCCATCAGCATCCTCAAAGCAAAGATGTCATATGTGGTGCTCTTTCTTGGCATGAAAACATACTGCTGCTCACAGATAGTCACCTCTCGTCTAAGTCTTGCTTCCACAACTCTCTCCCAGATCTTAATTTTGTGGCTCAACTTAATTCCCCTGTAGTTGCTATAACTCTGTACATCACCCTTGTTCTTAAAAATGGGCACCAGCACACTTCTTCTCCATTCCTCAGGAATTTTCTCTCCTTCAAATATGCCATTGAATATTTGAGTCAAAAACCTCACTGCCATCTCTCCAAGACATTTCAAAACCTCCATGGGTATGTCCTCAGGTCCTACTACCTTCTCCTTCTTCATTCTTTTCTGAGGTTTCTGAACTTCACCCTCACTAATCTTTCCCACTTCCTGGTCCACAGTTTCTATGACCTCTACTCCTCTTTCCCTTTCATTCTCTTCATTCATGAGCTCCTCAAAGTACACCTTCCATCTTCCCTTCACGTTCTCCTCACTTCTTATAACATTACCATTCCTATTTTTATTTAAGCTAACCATCTGCACATCCTTTCCAGCCTGATCCCTCTGTTGTGCCAATCGGTACAAGTCCTTCTCACCCTGTTTAGTGTTCAGCCTCCCATACAACTCATCATATGCCTTCTGCTTTGCCTTAGCTACCTCCCTTTTTGCTCTGAGTTGCATCTCCTTATATTCCTGTCTCCTCTCTTCAGTCCTCTCAATGTCATAATTCTTCTTGGCTAACATCTTTCTCTGAATAGCTTCCTGCGCTTCACTCTTCCACCAGGTTTCCTTATCATCTTTTCTTTGTCCATATGACACAGAACCTTCCTACCTGTCTCTCTAGTTACTATTGATGTGGTAGCCCTGTCATCTGGAAGCTCTTTCTTACTATAAATATGACCAATTATGATTTGATATTAATTATTTTATATTGTAGCTCATTTTCACCACTGAAAAAGCAAATGCTGTCATAATTGTGAGCTTCAACATCATCTTTATGACTTTCACAGTCATAAAATAATCAAATACAAAATCTGAATAAAGACTTTAAAAGTCATAATTGTGAAATAGAAATCTCATAATTTGTATTTCTTGATTATAAATAACTTTAAAACTCATATTTACGAATGTGCATTTTATAATTATGACTTTCAAAGACATAATTATAAAATGGACAGTGTTTGAGTATTTATTGTGTAGAAGGCATTTACTTCCATATATTATTGAATTATTTGCTAAATGATCAGCTATTCTCATTCCTAAACTATTTATATAATTTCAACTAGTGTATTAAGAATACTTACGTAAATATTTTCGTCATTTGGGTTTCATTCAAAACCAAAACAAGCAGAAATTGTATGTAAAGAATGAGTTGTAGTTGATGTACCTGCTCTTTCAGCTCAGTGTGCGGTAAATCGATCCCAGATGTCGCAGATGGGCGAAGCCCAGGAATAGTAATGGAGCGCCGATAAGAGTGAATGAATGATGGAACATGGCTCTCTCCAGAGGATTGCGATGCTGTCAGAGGGTTTTCTCTTGGATCCCTGTTCTTATTATCACAGCCGTCGTGTTGTGGTCCTACTATGCTTATGTCTTCGAGCTATGCCTCGGTGAGTGTGACGGACTGTATTTGTCTTTTGTTTCCTCACATCGCGCGCTGCAGCGTTAAACAACAATAACGTTATTGAGACACAGAGCTGGAGCTAAAAAAAAAAAAAAAAAAGGCGGAAGTGGCTTCAAAAATTTGCGCTTTATTGAAGTTAATTTTTATAAATGTATTACTTATTGTGAAAAAGAGGCCAGCGTTTATTGTGTTTTAATACAAAAATACAGCCTGGCTAGTTGTGTTAGCTTATTTTGAGGAATTGGACTTCTGTTAGCTTCCAGCTACTTTAAACGACTTTATTGTTCCTGTTTTGACAGTTACCATCCCTAATGCATTGGAAAAAGGTAAGCTACCTTCCTTATGTTTTTTAGTCCAAGCAGTATGAACATTCAAACTATAAATTTAACCCCTGTCATGGTTGTTTTTATTATTTTGTGCTCGCAGTGGTTTATTTACTGGTGTTTCATGTCTGCTTTGCGATGTTCTCCTGGACCTACTGGAAGTCCATCTTTACTCCTCCTGCTACACCATGTAAAAAGGTACATGGAAATTAAAATTTGACGGCATGAAAACAAATAATGACTGTGATTTGCTTTGGGCATACACTGAGGTTGTGGTATAATGTTTTTGGTTTAGTTTCAGTTGTCATACTCCGACAAGCAACGATACGAGATGGAGGAGAGACCAGATGCTCAGAAACAAATCCTTGTTGATATAGCAAGAAAACTTCCCATTTTCACCCGAGCTCAATCAGGAGGTGAGTTCCCCACAAGACGATCAAAGATGTCAAACTCTGGGGCTTTTGTCACAATTCATCACATTGCATGTGTGGTGAAATGAAGTAGTGCAATTAGCTGTGTGCTCTCCTGAGCGTCCAAATCCAGAGTAATCAGCCAATGTGATCTTTTCATTAGTGCTGATTGCTAAATGTGAACTCTAAGCCACAGGAAGTGTGTGAAGGTGATGCTCAGCTCAAATATCATCCATTCAACTAGAAATGTTCTTGTCTCCAGCTATCAGGTTCTGTGACCGCTGCCAGGTGCTGAAGCCTGACCGCTGTCACCACTGCTCCGTTTGTGAAACGTAAGCCTTACTTTTTACCCCAATACATTCACCTAAGTGGGCTCGCCCCAGGCAAGAAGTAATGTTGCAGGCTGGAACTCGTGATCATTAGAAATACCGGTAGTTGTCTCTTGGAGCAAAGATCCTCAGGACAAATCCGTGCAGCTCGTTGTCAAAAAGAAAACTGATTGCAGAATACATCAGGAAAAAAAAAGTTGGACTATAAAGCAGATTGTTTTACGATTCCATACCGTACCATTTTATTTATAGAGCACTTAAAACAGTGACAAGGCCAACCAAAGTGCTGTACAGACAGAACAACAGGTAACACACAAAGCAAAATACAAAATGAAGTAAATCAGAAATATAGACATAAATACGATGCAGATAATGACGACAAACCAGTGTTGGTATAGTATGATGGTATAGTATACGCTAGTTACAGTTTTGATAGATTATTATGATGTGAAAAACACCAGATGAACAGAGCCTCATTAAAACTCATTCAGCATTTGTTATTTAAAAAAAACTACAATGCATTGACTTTAAATGTTGGGATCTCAAGATCATGTAGTTTAATGTGTTGCTTTTTTCTTTAAGTTGTGTCTTGAAGATGGACCATCACTGTCCCTGGTAAGTTAGCCTATATTTTAAAGTTTAACTGATTGATCTGTAGACCATGCTCTGACCATTAGGGTTTCTTTTTCCTCTCAGGGTTAACAACTGCGTTGGTTTTTCCAACTACAAGTATTTCCTTCTTTTTCTTGCGTTCTCCATGCTGTACTGCGTATTCATTGCAGCAACAGTTTTTCAGTATTTCCTCAAGTTTTGGGTGGTAAGTGTCATCATTCCTCCTTTCAACAACCGACAGAGCAATATCACTGCATGTTTGCACAAATGTATTGATAACAGAGGTCAAAGGTTATTGTAACTTTTTTTGTAAAACCCTTGATTTTCTGATCTTAGTTTTTTTTTTTTTTTTTTTTTACAGGGAGACTTGCCAAATAGACCTGCTAAGTTCCACATCCTCTTCCTCATGTTTGTGGCGCTCATGTTTTTTGTCAGTCTTATGTTTCTCTTTGGCTACCACTGCTGGTTGGTTGCCAAGAACAGATCCACTTTAGGTGAGAGTTGTTTTTATTTAACCTCGCAGACATTCAACTGATGCACTTTCTGTTTTCTGAACTTAAAGGAAAAACCAATAACAAACACAAAACCCTGCAAAGTTGTGCGATGAAAGCATATTCTGACCCACAACTCTTTTTTTTTTTTTTTTTCCAGAGGCCTTTTCAGCTCCAGTTTTTGTCAGCGGACCAGACAGAAATGGGTTTAATGTTGGACTACGCAAAAACCTGCAGCAAGTATTTGGAGAAGATAAGAGACTGTGGTTCATCCCCGTTTTTACAGGGTGAGTTTTCAGTCAAGGAATCAAAGGCATAAAGTTTTCATTAGAGTTGTGCAAAGTATTGTTAGAAAATTAAATGGATGGCCTATCTTTCCTTTGAGGGACGGATATATGACTGAGTTATAGCTATTTCGTGTTTGCTAAGATTTATTAGCTGTGGTGGCTGTATTGAACTGGGTTGAATCCAGAAGTTTGTCACACGGCATCTGTGGCTGAGTGGTTAGAGCAGTCGTCCTCCAATGGGAGAATAGGGGGTTCGATTCCACCACTTCACATGTTGAAGTGTCTCTGGGAAAGACTGAACCCCTCATTGCCTCCATTGTGTGAATGTGATCTAAATCACTGATTAGTCTCTACAGATTCAGATTAGCTTTGTAGAAATATAGTAGAGTGCTATATAAGTACAGTCCATTTACCATTCTAGATGTACATCTAATATTAGAATACTGTACATCTAGGGACTTATGACATATTTTGCTAATATGACAAATACACACATGGGCAAACACGTTATAGCAGTGAGCCTTTTGGAGGCGGTGATAATAATCCAAATATAGGAATTATAGGACAATGGTTAAACAGTTGTGCCAACACTGAAACTATCCATCCATCCATTTTCTTGACCCGTTTATTCCATTTTGGGTCACGGGGGTCGCTGGTGCCCATGTCCAGCAATCACTGTGCGAGGGGCGGGGTACACCCTGGACAGGTCGCAAGTCCATCACAGGGACACAGAGACAAACAACCATTCACTCTCTCACTCACACCTAGGGACGATTTAGAGTTACCAATCAGCCTAACATGCATGTTTTTGGTCTGTGGGAGGAAACCGGAGTACCCGGAGAAAACCCACGCATGCACGGAGAGAACATACAAACTCCACTCAGAAGGCACCTGGACCGGGGTTTGAACCAGGGACCTGACCTCTACCAGTTGCGCCACCGTGCTGCCACACTGAAACTAAAACATGTTAAAGAACTGGAAACGGGTAACGGGCTTCAAATCAATTAACCTCTATTTGCTTTTGCTTATTTTAATGGCAGCCAAGGGAACGGCCACTACTTCCCTGTAAGGAGTCAGAGTTCTGAATCTCACAACCCCTTGTTAGCTAATGAGGACATGTGGGAGGAGTCAGATAATGGGTCTGAAGAAGGAAGCTTGGGTAAGTTTGCCTACATTTTGTTGTTTACACCCACAGAGATTATAGTTATTCATTTTGTGTCTCCACCTTGTACTTAGTGGTTGCCAACAACAGGTGCCATTTCTTACTTGTGCACTTACCACCATGTATTTCTGTGTCTTTGTTGAGGGTTAAGGTAAGGTTTGGGTTAGATGTCAGGAAAATGTGTTATGGGTTTGGATTAAGGGTTAGAGGACAGCGCTAGGGATTTGGCAAACACCTGCCTACCCTGAAATTACAGAAGGTAATAATACTAGTAGTTAATCCATTATCTTCCACTAGTTCTGGAGTCAGGTTGCGGGGGCAGCAGCTTGAGCTACTAATACTAATAGTCGGGTAGATTAAATCAACTTTGGGGCCGCTGCCAAGGAGGACATGAAGAGACCATGGGCAGGCAGCCATCTTTTGGTACCAATGAAAGCATGAGTGCGCAGTGACCAAAGCTAAAATATGAATTAACCTGAAGCCCATATAGACTGTAGAGTCTGTGAAATAATTAATTTAAATTCCCATAAATATATTGTTTGCAGTGTATTTAACTGAGTTCAGTTTATTTATATAGGGCCAATTCACAAGTTAGCTCGGAGCCGAGTAGAAAATAATTTAGACAACAGTTTTACCAACAGGATAAACTGGTTTGATGTTTCTAAGTAGTTGAATCTTGTACGTCTAACTTTTGTGAATATTACAAGTGTGGAGTTTTGCCACAACATAAAGTCCATTAATTGACCAATTAAGAAATACAGCCGTGAAGAAGAACAGTCAGGGTTACTATAAATACAAACATTTTCCTTCAAGGTTTTGGCAGATTTATTTATTTTTTTGTCTTAGAAAGTGTGTCATTACTTAAATGCAGTCATGACATTCTTTAAAATTGTTTTTGTGTTTTTCTTTGTACTTTGTGCTCTTTTAGCCGCTTATATATCAAAACATTCAACTCACTCAGGAGATAGGTGCTATGACTTTTGTACCGTTTGTACTTTTTATCTCTTGAATTCCTTCAAAAACATTTAGTTTGAAATCTGTTTCAGCACATGTTTTGACAGGTCATTTTGTCTGCTTAATTAACTTTTAGCTTGTCTTGTGCTACTTTAACTTTTAGCTACTATACTGCTCTTTTTAGCTTTTAGTCAACCTTTTACTTGTTTTTAGTGTTTACCATTAGGTTCTAGCTACGTTCTGCTGCTTTTAGCGTATCTTTTTTGCTTTAAGCTTGGTTTTTGTTACTTTGAACTTGTACCTGCCTTTTGCTACTTTTAGCTTTTAGCAAGCCGTTTGCTACTTTTGTGCTACTTATGTTTTAGCTGATGCTTTGGTACTTTTTTACTTATCTACTTTTTGCCAGCCTTTTGCTTCTTTTGTTTTTTTGCTAGCCATTGGGTTTTTACGCAGTCTGTTGCCTCTTTTTAGCTTTAACAGCTCAGTTTCAGGTTCTTCAGCGAGTTTTATTTGTCATTATTCACTCAGTATACATATAGCACTATCCGTATCCTCTTATATGTGTAGTTGGATACATTGGTGATATTTGAATTTAAAGACTTTCTCCATGCTGCTATACATTTCTGTTGTCAGTAACTGTGTTCTCTCGTCATCTTGATGTTTTGCTGCCACCTGGTGGTCACATGAAGCAAATCCTCAACCACCCGATTCAAAACCTGCAACAAAGGGTATCACTATTTTTCATCTGAAATTAATTCTCTCATTGCAGTCGAGGATATCGACCCCTCCGTTACCATAGAGATGGAGGAATAATTACTACTTGTACAGAGGATGTAAACTTTTATCGCACATACTGTGTAACCATGAAGTGAATGCATTCCACGTGGGACGCTGGAGGCGGCGAATCAAGAGGCTTACAGCCTGCATTTGGATCACGTTTGCCAATTTTCCCCTGACGTTTGAGATCATGATGAACGAAGAAACTCGATGGATAACCAGCATAAACGTAACCTTTCCTTAAAGATGAATTATTAGTTTTATTATGAAAAATAATTCAACCAATACCTCATCTAAAAAATGCATTTAATGTTTTTTTTGTGATAATTTATGTAGCTGAGAAAGTGGAAACATCTCTTCATGTTCATGCCAGTTTCAGAGTTGACTTTAGAGTGTCACTCTGTTTTTACAGTGTGGTGTTTAAACTGATAAACTTTAAACTTAATAAATAATAAACAGACTTTTAGTTTTTGCATTGAACATGAACACATTAGAAAATGCCTTACTTGAGTATTTCTTTACGCTGGGTGTGTTTTCTCCTGAGAATGTATCCAACCTGCGAACGCATCGTGTTGACACTTTGGACAGTTGCTGAAATCTTATAATCCTGGTTTAATGCAGTATTTTAACATCTTATAGTTTAACAGATCTGATCAGTCAAGTGGCAATAACCAGAAAAACTAACATTTATGAAAACTTAATGCTTTTTTCTTCACTTTTTAGTAAAGTAGTATTCTTAATATACTGTATAATAAGACCTAAATGCTGTTTGCTCATTTACCAAGTAAAACATGCAGTGATAAGGTTGATTTTAAGTCTGGGTTAAGCTCATTATATTATATCATGTTTTCTATCATATCAGCTGACCCCCGTTCTAAAACTGTACATATTTATAAAACTGATCCTCGTCTACTGGATGGAAGAGGACAGGAATCATCTGCAGTATATTGTTTTTTTTTTATTTGTGCTTATGTATTGCTAAATGTTTAATATCATAGAAAAATATTCTACTCATCAGTACTTTTCAGTTTGTGTATTTAACCAGTTTCTGATCATTATGAGTATGTTTGTCCTATAATCAAAAATGTTATACTACTTGATTGGGATAGTTTTAAAAAGTTTAACCATGCTTTATTTCTATATTTTGTTGGATAAGCCAAATCAAACGCTGCTGAAGTCAGAGAAATCGTTTTAAACTTTTCTATTTGAGATGTGTAGAGTAAAAGGTTAGAAATCCTGTCAGTGTTGGGCGGTTCATATTGTCCTATTTATTTTGATAATGTTCAGATTTTTTCCCATGTGTTGATAATTTTTACCTGCTGCAGGCAGTCTGTATATTTTGATCCTTCTGTAACACTTTAAACAACTGAAGTACTTTTATTAAAAATATAGGATACAAAGAGCATAGGACTGTTTAACCCAGCCGACAGACAAGCTAATATATAGCATGTTATTGAACTGTGTTTGGAGTATGATGATTGTGGTGCTTCCCCCTTTTTACCACTTCAGACCCAGCAGAAAAACCTCAACACGTCTTCTCTGTAAACAAATAAATTCTTTATTGATCCACTGGTTAACATGCAAAATAAAACGATCCACATTTTCATCTTTGTGGTTTTCTCTCTACACACAAATGGCAAAAAGCAATAAATACAAACAGTATGATTATTGATTTGGATTCACTTTCGAAACGTAAGTTAAGTAGCAGTACGTGGCACAACAAGGAGAACATGAGATCCAAGATAAAGCCAAAACACTTTGCTGATCGTGTTCCTCAGGTATTCCTCATTTCAGTCCGTGCCGAAGTATCTCTGTCCAAAATGTGTTGGAGCGACTGGGTGCACCTCTGTGGTCAAGATGGTGATCTCTGGGAATTCCTGGATTATAGATTTGGCTCCTAAAAGAGAAAAACGCTGGTTTACTTTTAAGTTTTTAAACTTAAATATGTTGTACACTGCCAGTATTAAGAAAAAAAAAGAGAAACTTGAACTAGAAGGAAATATGTAAATGGTTATCTGCTTCCCATAAATCACAGATGTTCACTGATGACTAACAAGTAAAAATCATCTCAGAGGCCTCAGATTTCAGCAATACAGTAGTCCCTCGATACTTTGCGGTTCAACTTTCGCGGACTTGTGGTTTTTCAAAGTACCGGTAAGATTGAACACGTGAAAAAAAAAAGAGAACTGTACAGGTCACACGATTGTCAACTTTAATATTACTCATGTGATTGGGACAGTATGGGATACTGTACAGTAAAAAGTTGCAGAAACAATAAAATACTTCGGACAGGCACTGCCATTTTGTAGTTTTCTCTCAATAAGCCTACACTGTATCGCTGCTCATAAGGACTACATTTCCCAGAAGCCCCAGTGCCTTCTGCTGAAATACTAGAGGGAAAGTTTTGATCTGATCGGAAAAAGTTTGGCGCTTATTACAGTCACTTCGGCGCCTACAGGACCTCCAGACCCATTGGTGAATTTTGAGAGCTGGTAGCCGGCCTGTGAGAACTTCCGAGCGGGACGCATGCCGCTGAAGGTCTGGCACTCCATCCAGAGCCCAGCGGGACTTTTTTCATCTCTTGGACCACTCAGTCGGACCACCGGTCCCACATCCCATCCGGAGCCCACCGCCACTATCTCGAGCCAGAGAGCTGACCAGAACCGGCAGAGTAGGTCTGCAGAAACGGAACAGAGTCGGACCGGAACCGAGCTGCTGCTGTTCTGAAGAACTAGTGAGTAAAATTTTGTAGATACATATAAGTATGTTATTAAAATTAGTAGAATTAAGAGTTTAGAACATTGCAAGAGTGAATAAACAATGGACTTCTGTAAGTTGTAAATCTTTAATGTTGGCATGAATAGTGTTGTCCCCAAAATAACCAGTTTTGTGATACTGTGCTGCTTAGTAAGATTTATTTAATTCATATAATTTAATTTTACCCAAAATATGTTTAATCTGCTCTACAATAGAAGCCTAGATCTTTAAATTCACAAGTTACAGTGAGGAAAACAAGTATTTGAACACCCTGCGACTTTGCAAGTTTTCCAACTTTGAAATCATGGAGGGGTCTGAAAGTTTCATCTTAGGTGCATGTCCACTGTGAGAGACATAATCTAAAAAAAAAAAAAAAATCTGTAAATCACTGTATGATTTTTTAAAATAATTTATTTGTGTGTTACTGCTGCAAATAAGCATTAGAACATCTGCCAATCAGCAACAGTTCTGGTCCTCAAAGACCTGTTAGTCCTCTAAAACTCCACCTCCACTGACTATTCTACATTAGAAGCAGCTGTTTGAGGTCGGTAGCTGCATAAAGACACATGTCCACCCCGCATAATCAGTGAGACTCCAACTACTAACATGGCTAAGACCAAAGAGCTGTCCAAAGACACCAGAGACAAAACTGTAGACCTCCACAAAGCTGGAAAGAGCTACGGGGCAATTGCCAAACAGCTTGGTGAAAAAAGATCAACTGTTGGAGCAATTATTAGAAAATGGAAGAATCTAAACATGACTGTCAATCTCCCTCGGACTGGGGCTCCATGCAAGATCTCACCTCGTGGCGTATCAATGATCCTAAGAAAGGTGAGGAATCAGCCCAGAACTATGGGAGGAGCTGGTCAATGACCTGAAGAGAGCTGGCACCACTGTTTCCATGGTTACTGTGGGTAATACCCTAAGACGTCATAGTTTAAAATCATGCGTGGCACCGAAGGTTCCCCTGCTTAAATCAGCACACGTCCAGGCCCGTCTTAAGTTTGACCATGACCATTTGGATGATCCAGAGGAGTCATGGGAGAAAGTCATGTGGTCAGATGAGACCAAAATAGAAGTTTTTGGTCGTAATCCCACTCGCTGTGTTTGGAGGACGAAGAATGATCCAAAAACACCATCCCTACTGTGAAGCATGGGGGTGGAAGCATCATGCTTTGGGGGTGTTTTTCTGCACATGGGACAGGACGACTGCACTGTATTAAGGAGAGGATGACCGGGGCCATGTATTGTGAGATTTTGGGGAACAACCTCCTTCCCTCAGAACATTGAAGATGGGTCGTGGCTGGGCCTTCCAACATGACAATGAAGCACACAGCCAGGAGAACCAAGGAGTGGCTCCGTAAGAAGCACATCAAGGTTCTGGAGTGGCCTAGCCAGTCTCCAGACTTAAACCTTATAGAAAATATTTGGAGGGAGCCCAAACTCCATGTTTCTCAGAGACATCCCAGAAACCTGGCTGATCTAGAGAAGATCTGTGTGGAGGAATGGACCAGAATCTCTGCTGCAGTGTGAGCACACCTGGTGAAACACTACAGGAAACACTTGACCTCTGTAACTGCAAACAAAGACTACTGTACCAAATATTAACATTGATTTTCACAGGTGTTCAAATACTTATTTGCAGCAGTAACACACAAATAAATTATTTAAAAAAAATCATACATTGTGATTTCCGGATTTATTTTAAATATTATGTCTCTCACAGTGGACATGCACCTAAGATGAAAATTTCAGACCCCTCCATGATTTCTAAGTGGAAGAACTTGCAAAGTCGCAGGGTGTTCAAATACTTACTTTCCTCACTGTACTTTATAGGAGGTCCTTATAATATATGAGGAATAAGTCTGGCAGTGTACAGTCTAAACAATAAGACTGGTTTGACTTGCAGCAGATCTTATGCTGCCGTTTCCCCCATATCTTCCTTATCCTGCCTAATCTGACGCCATTACAGAAAGGCATCCAAAAGTGTGAAGAACAACCTTAAAAAAAAAAAAAAAGCATAAGAACCTTGATCCTTTTGAAAACACTGAATTATAAAGTGCATTTTATGGCAACATGCCCTTCAGATTTAAATCTATCTTGTGTTGAAAGTGTATATTTTAACCTGACAGATTCACCGCAAGAAAGGTCACAGTTAAAAAAAAAATCCTTTTCAGGGAAACCTCGAACATTCATTAAATGTCACAGTTATCTGGTCATGTAGTTATTGGTGAGAATCTACCAGGCAGCTTCATAATTATCCAGCAACTACTAAAACTATTTAAATGGGCGCTTAATGCTGAGAAAACTTCATACTTGTAATAAATAAATTAATCTGATAAGATTAGCAGCCTCAACAAAGAAGAACGGTAATAAAGGCGATAAGAGTGACTCAGTTTTTACCACATTAAATTAGCTCAGTTTTTATAAATTTGAAGTCCATCTTGAATTGAGTTTGCTCAAAAAAATAATCTGTTGTAGATCTATATCCAATATTTACTTCCTGAAAGTTTCATTAAAATCAGTCCAGTGTTTCTTTCATATGATAACAGACTGCGTTGACTCCAAGAAGTTATTTGTCCTCATTTGAAATGAAGATATTGCACAAACTGTTAGCACTCAGAATATATGTTTGAGATCAGACTCAGTTCCTACCACACCAAATGTTAGATATGCATCTGTAAATAGTTATATCCATTTTTTAAATGTTCTTTTTTGAAGGCTGTGGTAGCCATTTTGAATCAGATTAACTGTACTCTCTAATTTCGTGAAAATTCATCCAGTGGTTCATGAGGTGTTTGGTTAACAGACAGCCATGCATAAACAAAAAGAAAACTTGATCTGAAGTTGTGAGCTGGCATACCGTGCGGAGTGGAGAAGAGGCTGAGGAGGATAATATGTCTGGGCTGAACTCCATGTTCTATCAGCACCCTCACCGCCTCGATCACGGTGTTCCCTGTACCTGCACAAACAGAAAATGTAGAGTTAGACGTGTGCTTCACTTCCCTCTGCTTACAAAGTCCCTTTAAACTGAGAACTAATCTCTATATTCACTTAAAACACGCTGAATCAGGATTATATAAAAAGATGAGTTAAAAAGTTAAAGTTTGTGAAGCCTTTAGAATTTTCTATATTTTTGCATAAATGTGACCTAAAACATCAGATTTTCACACACGTCCTAAAAATTGATAAACAAACGAGACAAAAATATTATAATTGGTCATTGATTTATTGAGGAAAATTATCTAATATTACATATTTGTGAGTGGCAAACGTATTTGAACCTCTGGATTAGCAATTAATTTGAAGGTGAAATTAGAGTCAGGTGTTTTCAATCAATGGGATGAGTAGGTCTGTCACCATAACAAAGTTTGCTGGGTGATTGTTTCTGAAATTATTGCGATAAACGATAATATTGTTTGAAATTTGACAATAATTAGTAATTATTGGCAAATTTAAGAGGAAATGTTTGTTAATTTGTTTTGCATGCAACTTTTTTCAACCACCGGATGGTAGTATAAGACTGTTTGAACCGACGGATGGATAGTGAGGGAGCGAGCAGCATGTGTCTTTAAGACAAATGGGAGAGAGGCCCCTTGATGTGTCATAGGCTGTTTCTCTTCGGTTCTCAAAATGGTGGACGCTCGGTGTGGTTTGAGCTCTTTAGCATAGCATTTTTCACACAAAGCTTTTAATTAAAAAAATCAGCAAACAAGTTCTCAGCTTCTTTTTGCAGAAAAAAAAAACAAAAAAACTTTTTATAAAAAGCACTGGTTTCAACCGTGAATTTTGGAGCTTCGACAAGACGGAGTTTTTTTCCCCCCGAGGTTGGCCTGTTAGCTTAGCTCGTAGCTTCTCAGCTTAGTAATAGAAAGAGAGACACGATGAAACGATAAAGCTGATAAATGAAGATGAGTTCAATAATTTTCATTTATCATGTGATTAATTGATTTGTTTATTGCAAAAGGCCTAGGAATGATGATCAGGTGCGATTGGACACCCTGTTTGATTTAAAGAACAGGGATCTATCAAAGTCTGATCTTCACAACATGTTTGTGGAAGTGGATCATGACAGGAAAAAAGGAGATTTCTGAGGAACTCTGAAAAAGAGTTGTTGATGCTTGTCAGGCTGGAAACGGTTAAAAACCATCTCAAAACAGTTTGGACTCCACCAATCCACAGTCAGACAGATTGTGTACAAATGGAGGAAATTCAAGACCATTGTTAACCTCCCCAGGAGTGGTGGACCAACAAAGATCACTCCAAGAGGTCACAGAGGACCCCAGGGTAACTTCTAACAACTGAAGGTCTCTCTCACATTGACTAATGTTCATGTTCATGAGTCCACCATCAGGAGAACTTGAACAACAATGGCAGGGTTGAAGGAGAAAGCCACTGCTCTCCAAAAAGAACTTTGATGCTCGTCTGCAGTTTGTTAAAGATCACGTGGACAAGCCAGAAGGCTGATGGAAGAATGTTTTGTGGACGGATGAGACCAAAATAGAACTTTTTGGTTTAAATGAAAGTTTTAAGTTTGGAGAAAGTAAAACTGCATTCCTGCATAAGAACCTTATCCCATCTGTGAAAGATGGTGGTGGTAGTATCATGGTTTGGCTGCATCTGGTCCAGGATGTCTTGCCATCATTGATGGAACAATAAATTCTGAATTATGTCAGAAAATTCTAAAGGAAAATGTCAGAACATCTGTCCATGAACTGAATCTCAGGAGAAGGTGGGTCATGCAGCGAGACAATGATTCTAAACACACGAGTCGTTCTACCAAACAATGGTTCAAGAAGAATAAAGTTCATGTTTTGGAATGGCCAAGTCGAAGTCCTGACCTTAATCCAATCCAGATGTTGTGGAAGGACTTGAAGCAGCAGTTAATGTGCTGAAACCACCAACATCCCAGAGTTGAAGCTGCTCTGTACAGAGGAATGGACTAAAAATTCCTCCAAGCTGGTGCAGGACTGATCAACAGTTACTGGAAACATTTAGTTGCAGTTAATGCTGCACGGGCTGAGGGAGGAGGGGGTCACACCAGATACTGAAAGCAAAGGTTCACATACTTTTGTCACACACAAATATGTAATATTGGATCATTTTCCTCAATAAATAAATGACCAAGTATAACATTTTTGTCTCATTTGTTTAACTGGGTTCTCTTGATCTACTTTTAGGACTTGTGTGAAAATCTGATGATGTTTTAGGTCAAATTTATGTAGAAATATAGACAATTCAAAAGGCTTCACAAACGTTCAAGCACTGCTGTATATATCAGATGTTGTGAACTGTGAGTCTTGATTCAACTGTTCAGCATGTTAGCGTGCATCAATTAAACCCTCTGTTCTGACATAATAAACTATGCTTCCAGCCGAGCACTTCCACCATCATCTTTTTTAAAGTGAGAATAGAAAAATGCAGCTTTATCACATCAGGAAACCGGGACTATTAAGATACTATTTTTGTTGGCCCTCATTATGCCATTCAGCAGCCTGGTGGCTAACTCTTCGGCAGTGTATAATTTACCCCATGAGAGCTGTAATTATCAGAGCAGTGTGAATGGGCCTGTATGATGTGGAAATGCAGACTTGGTGGTGAGGGTCAGCTCAAGTGAGACTTCTCAGAATTAATAAATACATAAAATGTTTTTTTTTTCCGCATTTGCACAAAATTAGACATGTCTTGACATTTACGTGCAACTGAAGGTGGTTAACTGGAGTCAACATGGAAATCAAGGCGTGCTCAGCTTTTACTTACTGAGAATTGGGTACATGAGCAGCACTTTTCTTCGGTACACATCTGGGGGGAACTTAGCATAGTAGACTTTGGCCTTCTGGGTCTCCTCGTCACTCTGGATGAGGATCTTTCCGATGCGGATGGAGCGGCAGCAGTCTCGGAGACCCTGCTCCATGGCCTCACCTGCGAGATTCAAAGATTGTCTCTTTACACGCGACTGTGTTTGTTATTTTTTATTAGTACTGATCAAATTAAAGGGGTCTGCTTTCATGTCAGTTTGAGGCTCTGTTTACACGATGCACATTTTAAATGAAACCATCGCTTTTCTGCAGCATTTAGCTGTTTGTGCACAAGACAACAGCGCTCGTTTCCTCTGGAACTGAAGGTTTCTGAATCTGGGTCTCTGAGTGGAGGGTTTTGGAAGACCCACCACAGAGGTGTGAAATCGCCGGGTGCTCTACCCGTGGTTGCAGTCAAAAGGTTTTTTTGTGTCTGTGTGAGCAGCAGAACAGCTGAGCTCAAAGTTCTGTTTGTGCTGTTCACCCTTTTCAACATGTAGGAGCAGCTGGACCTCATCCACAGTCCAAACTAAAGGTTCCTGTAGTCATTTTGGATAAATAAAACCACTTTGTCTCATGTTGCGACTGCATGTGAATTTCACCGAAACCTCAGTGATGCCAAATAAACCATACCATACTATAATTACTCCTTTTAGAACCCCCTCCTTTTCTGTCCACATGAACAACACACAAGAAAATGCACCTCACTCAAATTCAAATTCAAAAATACTTTATTAATCCCAGAGGGAAATTATTTAATTATTATTTAATCATTTATTATTTACACTCTGCACCTATGATAGCTTTAATCCACATACATGAATTTTAAAGCAACTGTACGACATTTCTTCATTTCCTATCTGGCAACGCTACAATAAACATTAAAAAACATTAATGTTTCTAGAGATCATTCTTGCGTAAACAGAGCCTTTGACTATCAACTAATGATGAGAAATAATGGATATATACCGTTGATCAAACCTTGAAAATAACATTATGCACAGTCTCATGTGATAAGAGCTTGTGCAACATGTTAGCATCAGACTATGAGGTAAATGACTCAGTTACTACCACATCAAACTTTAGCTCAATATCTACAATTGTCACTAAACAATAGTCATATTTGTGTTTGCAAAGATCAACTAGTTCCATTAGATTGACTCCAAAGGTTAATCAGTTATAGATCTAATGTGTTATGGATTAACTTAAGTTTTAATAAAATATGCCTAGTGCTTTGTAAGATTATTTTCACAATAGATGATGGCTCACCCAAAAGTTAATGGCAAAAGTTTAAGTTTTTTTTTTTATGAGTAATGCTCAAAGCATGAGTCAGAGATGACATTCAGCTAGTTCATCAAAATTTAGCTCAATATCTGTAAAATTGACTGAGTCATTCATCTTTTGTTGGTTAAGGTTGATTAACTGTGGCAGCAACTTTGATTTGGACAGATTTTAAAGGTTAATCAAGTTTTGACATGCATCCAAAGTTCACTTTCTGGCTATTTTAATAATATTCATCCAGTGGTTCGTGAGATTTTTTTGCAAAATGAGTTTATTCCAACATTTAATGCCAAAGTAATCTTGCACTATGAGTAGCATACAAAGTGTGTGTTACATATTACTCTTGGCTACTACCACACAAAATTTTAGCTCAATACCTACATAACTATAGACTCTTCTTGAGAGTTTACATTTAGATGTGTGGCTCTGCAGAGCACAAGTAGCAGATCAGCTCTTTAAGCAAGACTCATCAAATGCCCTTAAAAAGAAAGTCTAACTTGCTGGAAGTGCTGCAGCAGCTTTAACTTACCACTCCTCATAATGCTGACTCCACAGTTGCCTCGTTCAAACCTGACACCTTCATACTTGTACCCTGCGGGGAAAATTGAAGCAAGAACAGTCACAAAAGAACCTGCTTTCATTAAGCCCACTCAAGCATATATAAGTCTGCGTGTGAATCGCTTCACTTTTAGAGCTCAGCTTTTTTTTTTTTTTTTTTTTAACCTTCATTATCAAACTTTACTTTATCATGAAGGAGAGATTCTCACCTGTTGGAGTGGTCACAGTGCACTCAGAGAACGGAAGCTGATTCAAGCCCTCTTCAACTACTAGTCTGATCTGTAATTGCACATAGACAGAAAAACAAAGTCGTGTACTTTATAAACATAAACACAGAGTTTCATTAGGCAGCAGCACAGAAATAATCTTACCAGTCGGTCCGCACAAAAAACAAAATCTCCTCTGCTGGTTGTTCTGAAAATATAAATATAAACCTGATTAGGTGAGTCTAGATTGTTGGTCTATGCTCATCAATACTTTTGATCTTCTAGACTTCAACCTAAAATCTTACAGTTTAACATTTTAAATTGAATATTTTTTGGGGGGATTGGGTGTAACATTAAGCTCAAAACACTTAAATGTTTAAACAAAATGTTTTAACACACTAAGCTGTTAATTAATTCAATTCAGTTTATTTATATAGCACCAAGTCACAACAGAAGTTGTCTCAAGGCACTGAACAGAAACATTCACATACATAAAAAAAAAGCATTTAGTAAAAGTTATCTATAAGGAAGCCAGCAGATTGAGTTGGAAGCTTCACTTCGTTGCAGTCTCCCATCCTGAGCAAGCACAAAGGAGACAGTGGAAAGGAAAAACTCTCTTAACAGGAAGAAAACTCCAGCAGAACCAGCCTCAGGATGAGCAGCCATCTGCTTCAAACAGCTGGGGTCTAGATGTCTTAAGTAGAAATATATGACAGCAAATGGTATTTCACCCTTAATTACCAAAAATATTTAGAGTTTTCCCTAAATTAACTTAAATCATTTTGTAATATGTACAGTATCCTAAATATTGTCCTTTCTCAGCTTAACTGGAGTTCTGTTCACCCAGTTATACAATCAAACTAAAAACTTTGCTAATATTACTGCATCATCTGTAAATGTAAATATTAGGGGTGTAGTGGTACATGTGCATGTAGCATGATGATTCGGTACTGACATTTGAGACGGGTACAAAAACTAGACAATAAATATGTTTGTCAGTAGAGATGTACCGATCCGATACAACATCGATATCGGTACAGATATCGGAAAAACTTCTTGCTCGGGTATTGGTGACAATGTGACCGATCCATGACTGGGCAGATCTATTCACTTTAATTCTATGCTTTGTGCTCTGAGTGACGTCACGCGCTAACGTACTGACTGAACAAATTAAAGTTGTGTTGTTTACATGTTTGACCAAGCTTGTGAAGCTCTTGGTGTGTTTAAGTGTGCTGTTATTATGGTGCAGAGTTGTCAATGAATTTGTAATTCAGTACATTCATGTCTGCGTTTAACAAAACAAATGTTTTAAGTTAATTCAGCACTGGGTTTGTAAGCTCAAACATCCAGGTAGACAACAAAAATGGCTAAATCATGTCATCTGGACCTGTTTCAGAAACAGGCCCAGATGACATGATTTAGCCATTTTTGTTAATTCAGCACAGTTTTTCTGTATCAGATCGGTATCGACAGATAACATACATTAGGGATCGGTATCGGATCAGAAGTGAGAAAAAAAAAAAAGTGGATCGGTGCATCCCTATTTGTCAGCTGATCATGGCTCCCATCTATAAGCAGGCACAAATATTTTTTAAACTGCACTTTGATAACAGCCTCAGCAGAAAAGATGTAGAGGAAGATATTATCTAAACACTAGAATGAGTCAAGCACGAGTAGCTGGGTCAAAATAATACGCAGAAGCTCAAAGACCTGACTATTTCAAATCAGCTGTGGGAAAAAAACAACTACTGTCCCAGTGATTGCAGACAGCTACAACAGGAGGGAGAGGTACATGTACACAGTAAAACATACAAGAGTAAAAAGGTACCTTGGATTACCTTAAATTAGGGGTATCCCAATACTAGTTTTTTAAAGGCCAAGTACAAGTACTTCTGCTTGGATTTGTAAATGGTAAATGGACTGCACTTATAGCACTTTTCTATCTGATCAAGACACTCAAAGCGCTTTACACTACAATCTGTGCCCTCATTTACCCAGTCATATAGCACTCTACTATTTCCGTACAAAGACTAATCAGTACTTTATCACATTCATACACCGATGGGAAACACATCAGAGGCATTTAGGGGTTCGGTGTCTTGCCCAGGGACACTTGGGCATGTGACTGCTGGTGGAATCAAACCTCCCGGAGGACAACTGCTCTAAGAACTCAGCCACAGCCGCCCCTTGTGCAGATACAGAGTACCAATACAGAGTAGTTAATGAGTTAGTACTTAAAACATTACAAAAGGACTTCAGAAATATTCATTTAATTAAGAACATCAAATTATCTGACGTCTTAACATCAAATGTGTTTTATCTCAAAATATCTCCAAACTGACATTTTCTATGTTTTTGCCCTTGGTTACTTGTGAAGTGCAAGAGAAAATGATGTCACCAAGCATAGCAGTGGTGTTGGCTGAAGTGTTGTACAACTACCAGTATTTGAGGATGGTATTGGTCCGATATCAATACAGCACTACCTTCAATTGTATTTTCTTTGTACCTTAGGATGTAAAAATATACCAGTATTCATGTACCATGCCTGCATGTTTTGGGGTACTACCTGCATCATTCAAAGAGCAGCTATAGTGACAAGCTAATGAACATTTTTAGGGACGTGCGCACCTCGATTTGTTTTGTGTGTAAATGGCAATTAGTTGTGCCAGATAATGAGAACAAGCTTTGTCCTACACTACAACCGCTGCCAAGTTTGGTGTCTCACATTTTTATTTTCGAATTAAAAAGATGTTGCTCACGTCTGTGTTGCATCAGGTGGACACACGAACACTGTTCAACGTTCAGATTGGATGAAAAATGAACAATGATGTGACCTTTTAAGTTTTATTTTGTGGTGAAGATGCAAGTTTAATCCTGCCTTGCTATCCAAGACCTTATCACTTGCAAGGTTGCTTTGTTTATCTGATTTCCAGCCTGTCTGTGGCTTAGACACACCCTTATCTCCAGTAAATGTACAATATGATTTTGTTTCCGGGTGAAACAACTGTTCTTTTCTTTTAGAGACACCAAACTGGCTACATTTTCCTACGACTCCTGGACCATTAAGGCCAGTATAGAGGAGTGGGAACTCACTTGTCTCTGATGATCGTCTGTAGCTCTCGGACCTGGTCGTTCAGAGGAAGCAGTTTGAGCTGGGGTCCCAGGTTCAGGTGGTCATGGCTGACAGGGACAGATTGTTGCGTAGTAACACCATCACCCGGTTCGGCGCTGCTGGTTAGTACTGCAGGCACACTGCTACTGCTGTTGTTGGCAAACCGAACCTGCTTCATTGGATGCTCTTGGCCGCTGCTTACATTGTTCAGTTGCTGATTGTGGCATGGCATCCTGAGTTTGGGACGAAGTGATTGTCGTGCTAAAGCTAGTTAGCGCGCTTCTTGTTACTTGCTGACCCCGTTCGGTGTCCGACAACGGAGGCAACGTGCTCCTCCTTTTGACCTAAACTCTAGTTTTCACGACTTACGCGGCTAATACAAAGACAAAAACACGAAGAAGGCATAAAAAAAAAACACCGCAGAGAATGCACCGAGCTTCGTTCAAGTCAATTTAACAACTACTAAAAACCCAAAACGTGGCGTCGACTTCCACTGATCGCCCGCTAGCTGTGACGCTCCGCCGCTCGTTGACCAAAGCCGGATGTGACGTAGCCGGCGTGTTGACGAAACGTCTCCCTCCTTCCTCAACATGGCGCTGATGTTGGCGCCGCTAAAATGCGGCTTTCATATCCAAAGACGAAAGTTAGCGTTTCTCATTCGTCAGACGAGTTCTTACCACATTTGGAGTAAAAGCTGCAGTGAAAACAGGACTAAATGCAAGCGGAAGGACACATCTGTGGTGAGTGAGGCGGTTGACTGATGAGGACACGGTGTTTTTGGACAAGAACAGATAGTTAAAGCGCTTTTAACTAACTTTTAAGAGACGGGAACAAAACTTCAACGAGATAGTTTGCGTGGTGTTTGCAAAGCGATTGATAAAGTAGTAACTGGCATGTAAACTTATGCTTGACAACTTGTTACTCTTTTAGCTTTAGAGTTGTGTTACTTGTTCGTAGGTGTTATAAACTCATTTTCGTAGAGACATAAAGTGTAACTAAATGTCAAGCGTATGGAACATATACCACATGTTTGTGTTTTGAGCAGTTGGTCAGATGCTAACCCTGCGGGCTAACCCTGGCCGTAGTCACGTGCTACCAGGGCTAGCTGACAGGTTTAGATAAGATAGTCTGTCCCACCCGGGACAACAACTGGTCTTACTACTTATTAACTGTTTATCTCGTGTCAACTCTTAAGTCAATGATCAACTGAACTCAATTAGAGAATTTCCTCCACAAATCAACTGGATTATCCTGTTTTTCACACATTTATCTCCTACTAAATAAACACAAACATAAATGCAAAAATCAGAACCAGACTTTATTAGTTCAAGTAACATTTATTTTTTATCTTTGGTGCAAAAAGGACAAAGGGTAAATCCGTTTTAACTAATCTCAAATTAGGGAAGTAGTGATGATGACCAATACAAACAACTTGGACTGAAATACAATTAGTATAATAAGATAAGAACACTTAGTTATCCTGTTCCCTTATGTAGTTGACTTTGCAGGGAACAATGATTGTCCTTTAGAGGACAATCAGTGTCAGAAGTCATGACAGATAGTTTCAGGTCAGTTTTTAAATATTGTAAAAAAAAAAAGTCCTTAATTCAGTGACAGCATACGTCTCTAGTCTTGTCTCTTAATGACTTGTTTAGATTAGAATGTTGAGATTAGGTTAGCTGTCTTTTTGCTTTTATTATAGGTCTGTTTGCATTTATTGTTCTGTTGTGTATCTGCACTGTGTATTATATTGCTTTTGCATGTAATGCAAGTGGTTAGAGCAGTCGTCCTCCATTGCAAGAATTGGGGGTTCAAATCCACCAGCAGTCACATGCCTAAGTGTCCATGGGCAAGACACTGAACACCTCATCGCCTCCGATGTGTGTCCCATCGTTGTATGAATGTGATCTAAAGCTCTGATTATTCTCTTTAGAATGATTTGTTCAATTAGCTTTGTAGAGATCTAGTAGAGTGCTGTATGAATGGGTAAATGAGGCACAGATTGTTGTGTAAAGCGCTTTGAGTGTCTGGATAAGATAGAAAGGCGCTATACAAGTACAGTCCATTTACCATTTACTCTGGAGGAACGCTGTTACTTTTCAATGTGTACTTGTACGTAGCTGAAATGACAATAAAACTTCTCTGACTCACATCCACAGAGTTCATGTCTGTGCAGTTCTTTCTTGCTTGTGTGCTGAGAGTCATTGTCCTGCAGGATGCTGAACCCTTGGCCTGACTGTAGGTAAAGCATTCTGGGAAAAGCTAGTTGGAAAATATAGCCAAGGCTGCTGTATTATTGGGAACTAGGCTTACCTAAAATGCTTCAAGATTGTTTAAATTGGCCTTGATGGAAAGTTATTACTCATATAAGGAGTGTTTATATTGACACTGTGTCATCAAGGAAGGAAACTTGTCCAGTGGTTGCCTCTAACCTTTCTGTGTATGTATACATTTGTTAGTACACCAATAGCAACAGAATACTTCATGTTAAGGTTACAGTAAGCTCAGTATTCTCACCTTAAACCACCCACTTGTATCTTGCTTCTTCAAGCACTCAGCCTCTGTAGACAAAGTAGTATTTTCATCCTACGTCAACCCAAGAGTGTGTTTAAATTCAGGTTTGGTTCGCCACAGGTACACAAAAGTGATGCACAATCACAGGCTCTGACTGGTTTTTTTTTATTTCTTTTTGTGTGAACATGACATGTTTTAAACTTTCATTGCACCCATTGACTTAACGTTTAAATACATTTCCACGGAGATGCAAAATGTGTAGCAAAGCTTTTCAGTACAGTTTGCTACTTTAACCTTGTTGTCTTCTACGGTAACTTGTTTGGCTGTTTCATTTCTAACCCTAAGAATAACCGCAGAAAGCATCAAATCAAATACACAGTGGAGTTTATTTCTTGTTTATATGGGAATAAAATACATTTTTTTTCTAAAACTATTTTATTTCAATCTGCGGAAGTATTGTATAAACAGTCCGCGTTAGTATGAACTTTGTCTTGTGTTTCAGTTAAGCTGCCTTCCACTCCTACGAACAGCAACATGGAGCACAAACAGAACAGAAAACAGCCATCAGATTTTAGAAGGAGTTTCAAAGGTAAGCGTGCTTTAATAATAGTAACCACATTAGTGTCTGTTATCAAAATCAAGCATGGGAATCAAAATGATCTGATTATATTTTCACAGCATTTACAGGCGATGGACAAACGGACATGTTGGCATGGAAATGCAGGGGGAGGTCTAAGTGCAGATCCAAAAAATGTGGTGAGTCCTGCACCTTGTTTGAGTCCGCCATAACAAGTAAAAATAAGATGCTGCTGTTTCAGAATCAAATTGGTTTACAACGATCAGTTGTACTTTAAATATCACATGGAAAATTAAACCTATTGATTCAGCTCATACTTATTCTCTCCAATATTTTTAAATTCACCTTTCATTGCCCTCATGACAGAATCTTGTTTAATTGCTGGAATCTCTACTGCTAATCCCAAAAGTCTTTGAAACCAGTAAATCAATGATTATCAAAAAGCAAGCTTTTTGGCCATATCTGATCCAGAAGTTTATTAGTTTATTACTATTTGTGCACAATTCGATCTATAATCTTTTCTAGCCAAGCTCAGAAGGGGATAATGATAGCAGCGCTTCAGCCAATCAGAGTGCTCGCTTACAACACTTGCTCTGTTTTGTAAACCGCCTTATTTTTTAAAAGCGACGGTTCAGCTTTTTTTACTATGGAGTTCTTTTGAAAGGTTACGAACAATTACCTGTTTGAACAAGCTCAGGTTTTAAATTTTATCTGAGTTTAAGCTCCGTTTTAATCAGATTATGAACGGTTCTGCCCCTTCAACAAATGTTGTCGATGATCCATGCCCTAGACCAGTTTGCAGCATCTTTATTTATTTCAGATCTCCAGTCATCATATGTAAACCTTGGTTCTGAAAATAAAAGATTCAAACTTGTAAATCTTAAATGCCAAGCGTCTGATTTTTATTTTAATTGTTGTTGCTATTGTTATTATAGATTTACTGATGGGCATTTTAGATGGTGCGTTAAGCTGGCAGGAGAGGGGACTGCAGTGTTGTAATCCTGAGGGTGCAGGTTCAAGCCCAGGTTGTGTCAGGACAGTCATCTGGAGTAAAACCAGGGAGCAGCCAAAGAAAACAACAACAACAACAACAACAGCATCAGGCTAATGGGAGAGAGCCATCTGAATCCAGAATCCCTCTACTCTAGGCAGGTACTGAGGATATCTGGATTCATTTAAAAGAATGTGTCTCACAGGCTGCACTGTGCAGCTCCTCCTGTCAGGACATAGACAACAAGTGTCAAAATGTAAGCCAAACGTTAGGCCTGTCATGATAACCAATTTTGCTTGGCGATTAATTGTCTCAGAAATTATCAAAGTCCATGCTCAATAATCCAGGTATACAATGCAACATTTTTCAGTCAGGTCTTCTGGACAGTTTCTTTTTTTTTTTTGTGCTGAAACATTTCGCCTTCGCCTGATGAAGCCTTCCGGGCCGAAGGCGAAACGTTTCAGCACAAAAAAAAAGAAACTGTCCAGATGACCTGACTGAAAAATGTTGGATGTCTCAGAAATTATTGCGATAAATGACAATATTGTTTGAAATTTGACATTAAGTAATTATTGACAAATTTAAGAAGAAATGTTGGTAAATTTTGTGTGTAGTACCTTTTTTGACCACTGGATGGCAGTATAAGACTGAACTGAAGGATGGATAGTGAGGGATCAAGCAGCATGTCTCTTTAAGAAAACTGGGTGGGAGGCCCCTTGACGTGACATGGGCTGTCTCTCCTTCCTTTTTTCGGTTCTCAAAATGGCGGACGTTCGGTGTGGTTTGAGCTCTTTAGCATAGCATTTTTCACACAAAGCTTTTAATAAAGAAATCAGTAAACAAGTTCTGAGCTTCTTTTTGCAGAGAAAAACAACTTTTTACACGAAGACACGGGTTTCAACTGTGAATTTTGGAGCTTCGACAAGATGGAGGTTTTTTCCCGATGTCGGCCTGTTAGCTTAGCTCGTAGCTTAGCTTCTCTGCTTAGCTACTTTTAACCATCCAAAAATGTGATTTTGGATGGTTAAAACAGATTTTAAAGAGAAAAGGAGGGTTTAGTGAAGTGCGCCTTTTGTCATCCAGTGTCTTCAGTAGAAAGAGAGACACGAAGAAATGATAAAGCCGATAAATGAAAATGAGGTAGATAATTTTCATTTATCATGCGATTAATTAATTAATTTTTTATTGCGACTGACCTACCAAACGTTTTAAAAGCCAGCTTTGTTCCACCAGTTTATGTTGTTTGAACACAATCTGTTCTTTTAGTTAATTTTTTAATCCTTTTATCTATTCTGATCTTGTGTTATCTTGTTTTAGCCGATTCATTTTAATATTTTGTCTTGTTTTTAAAGATGGATGAGGGTATTTATTTTAAAGCACTGTGCAAATGGGCCAGGTTAATTAATATTTAATTCTGTACAATTCAGTTGTTTAATAGGGTGCCAGTTCATAACAAATGTCATCTCAGCGTACTGTACAAAAACAATCTGTTGCATTAATTTGGGTCGAACCTTCACTTTATGAATGTTGTTGTCTTTAAACAATTCCCATAAAAGAAATGTGTTAAATGGTTCATGCAAACACTCGTTTATTTACACTCTATTCTCTGGCTGTTCACTAATTGAAGCAGCTACCTGTAGCACTTTTGTTGCGGCCCGAGACACTTCCAGACAAAGCATTATTATAATTAATATTAAACAGAAAATTAAATAGTGTTATAAAGTTGATGGATTATTCTGACCCTTCAGCATATTTTGTTGACACCCCCTGGTTGAAACTAGTTCACTCTATTTAAAATCACACTCATCAAATAAAGCATCCTCTGATAATATATTAAACTTGTAAATCTTTAGCATTTAGCTTTAATTTTTTTAAGTTGTTGCTTTCATTATTAATGTAGATTAGCTGGTGGGCTTTTTAGATTGCGTATTATTTAGTGTCATCTCTCACAGTATAAAACATTTCTTTATTTATGAAGGCAGGCGTGAGACGTAATTTCTCTGTCATTTGTTTGGAGGTGCTGACATGCAGCTGTGCTTAACATGGTGCCACCATATTGAGTGGATTAGAGGAATTACAGCGTATTCTTTGGCCTGCCAGGGTCCCTGTGGCAGATGTGCGTTGGAGTGTTGGTAAACAGCCACGCTGGCACCAGTGGGTTCCCAGCCTCAGCTGAGATGACAGCCCAGGTGTCTCTTGGGACTTGTAGTGTCAGACTGGATCCACAAGTCCACCTGGAGAGTCTATCGTTGTTGTTGTCGGATCTCCCAAGGGACTCCTGTTGACATTTGACGTTCCATGTGTCTGCCCACAGTGCCATCTTAAGGTTCCTGGTTCTGTCGCACTAATGCAGAATAAACATTAGTTGCTCATGTTTACAGGCAAAACTCAGATTAGAAAGATAATGTTGCACTAAACACCATTTTACACACGTTATCTCTATTTGACAAGCCCGAATAAGGAAACAAAGGAGAATTTTTAATAAGATTTTTTTTTTCTTTTTATTTATAGCTGAAGGAGGTGAACTCAGCCAAGATTCTTTCTGCTATGCTGTCTTATGTTTGGCCAAAAGATAGACCAGACCTGCGGGCCCGTGTTGCCATCTCGCTAGGCCTGCTTGCTGGAGCCAAGGTAAGTTATGCTAACAAATTTACGTAATTAGATCTATGCCTGTCACAATAACAAATTTTGCTGGGCGATTAATTGTCTCAGAAATTATTGCGATAAACGATAACATTGTTTGAAATTTGACAATAATTAGTAGTTGTTGGCAAATTTAAGAAGAAATGCTGATTCGTTTATTTTGCGTGTAGTACCTTTTTGACCACCGGATGGCAGTATAAGACTGTTTGAAACGAAAGATGGATAGTGAGGGAGCGAGCAGCGTGTCTCTTTAAGAAAAATGGGAGGGAGGCCCCTTGACGTGACATGGGCTATCTCTCCTTCCTTTTTTTTTTTGGTTCTCAAAATGGCGGATGCTCGGTGTGGTTTGAGCTCTTTAGCATAGCATTTTTCACACAAAGCTTTTAATATAAAAAAAAATCAGTAAACAAGTTCTGTGCTTCTTTTTACACGAAGGCACGGGTTTCAACCGTGAATTTTGGAGCTTCGACAAGACGTCCCCCCCCCCCCCCCCGAGGTCGGCCTGTTAGCTTAGCTTCTCAGCTTAGCTGCTTTTAACGATGCAAAAACATGATTTGGGTCGGTTAAAATGGATTTTAAAGGGAAAAGAGAAAGTGCGGGGTCAGCGAAGAGCACCGGAGTTGAGCCTTTTTGTCATCCAGTGTCCAGTACAAAGAGAGAGACACGAAGAAACGATAAAGCCAATAAACGAAAATGAGGTTGATTATTTTAATTTATCATGTGATTAACTGATTTACTGTTTATTGCGTCAGGCCTAATTAGATCTCTTCTGTGTACTTTTTTCCCTTAAATGTCTAATAAGAGATTAGGGTTTATAAATGCTGCATTTAAACTTTTTTTCTACACTGCAACCAAAATTATGCAGCATTTCTTTAGAATAAGCAGGTGAGATTGAGATTACTAACCAAGCAAAACAGTTAATAGGGTCAATAAGTTGAAACCTTCATTTTATTTTTTAGGGTTTTACTTCTCAATGCACCGTTAGATAAATCCACACCTGCGTATAAGGGCTAAAATATAAACATTTATAAAGGTTTTGTGCATTTAAATCAGAATATGTAGTTTTAAATCAGCTTTTTCACCTTCTGAAATAAAATCAATAAAAAAATTTGGATTTGTGCATGGGTTTTTTTGTGCATCTGGGGGTGGAGATGGTGCAGAGGTAGGGCAGCCGACTTGTCACCAGAAAGTCAAAGGCTCAACTCCCCGCCATGCCCACATGTCGTGGTGTCCTTGAGCAAGACACCTAATCCTTAACTGCTCCCTGGGTGCTTGCATAGCTGCCTGCTGCTCCACCTGGGTGTATCCCAGATGTGATGGGTTGAATGCAGAGACTAATTTAATTATTGTATGGGAATATACAATGAGGACAACACATAGCACTTATTTAGAAATTATTTTAGGATTTTGTAGTCCCTCACTTATCGTTGGAGTTACATTCCAGACACCTTTGCAATAGGTGAAAATCTGCAAAGTAGGGATGCTGTATTTATTTTAGTATTTATATATATTTTAAGGCTTTTATAAACCCTTGCCACACTCTTGCAATGTTCTTAACAATGTTTTACACTCTAAATGCTCTAAAAGAGAACAGCGAAAGAGAGCAGACAGACTGATGCTAGGGTTACTGAGTCAATCAGTGCTCAGGATACAGAGCACAATGCTCTGCTTGGTTGACTTCCATCAGTCAGCCAATTGTGTGTCGTGTATACAAACCGGATTCCAAAAAAGTTGGGACACTAAACAAATTGTGAATAAAAACTGAATGCAATGATTTGGAGATGGCAAATGTCAATATTTTATTCGTATTATAACATAGATGACAGATCAAAAGTTTAATCTGAGTAAATGTAACATTTTAAAGGAAAATATGTTGATTCAAAATTTCACAGTGTCAACAAATCCCAAAAAAGTTGGGACAAGTAGCAATAAGAGGCTGACAAAAGGAAATTGAGCATATAACGAACAGCTGGAAGACCAATTAACACTAATTAGGTCAATTGACAACATGAGTGCGTATAAAAAGAGCTTCTCAGAGTGTCAGTGTCTCTCAGAAGCCAAGATGGTAAGAGGATCACCAATTCCACCATTGTTGCACAGAAAGATAGTGCAGCAATACCAGAATGGTGTTACCCAGCGTAAAGTAGCAAAGACTTTTAAGTTATCATCATCAACCGTGCATAACATCATCAAAAGATTCAGAGAATCTGGAACAATCACTGTGCTTAACGGTCAAGGCCGTAAAACTCTACTAGATGCTCGTGATCTCCGGGCCCTTAAACGTCACTGCACCTCAAACAGGAATGCCACTGTCAAGGAAATAACAGAATGGGCTCAGGAGTACTTCCAGAAAGCATTGTCAGTGAACAAAATCCACCGTGCCATCCGCTGTTGCCAGCTGAAACTCTATAATGCAAAGAGGAAGCCATTTCTAAGCAAGCTCCACAAGCTCAGACGTTTGCACTGGGCCAGGGGTCATTTAAAATGGAGTGTGGCAAAATGGAAGACTGTTCTGTGGTCAGATGAGTCACGATTTGAGGTTCTTTATGGAACACTGGGACGCCATGCCATCCGGACCAGAGAGGACAAGGATAGCCCAAGTTGTTATCAACGCTCCGTTCAGAAGCCTGCATCACTGATGGTATGGGGTTGCATGAGCGCTTGTGGCATGGGCAGCTTGCATGTCTGGAAAGGCACCATTAATGCAGAGAACTATGTTCAGGTTCTAGAACAACATATGCTCCCATCTAGACGTCATCTCTTTCAGGGAAGACCCTGCATTTTTCAACACGATAATGCCAGACCACATTCTGCAGCAATCACAACATCATGGCTACGTAGGAGAAGGATCCAGGTACTGAAATGGCCAGCCTGCAGTCCAGACCTTTCACCTATAGAGAACATTTGGCACATCATAAAGAGGAAGGTACGACAAAGAAGGCCCAAGACGATTGAACAGTTAGAGGCCTGTATTAGACATGAATGGGAGAGCATTCCTATTTCTAAACTTGAGAAACTGGTCTCCTCTGTCCCCAGACGTCTGTTGAGTGTTGTAAGAAGAAGGGGGGATGCCACACAGTGGTAAAAATGGACTTGTCCCAACTTTCTTGGGATTTGTTGATGCCATGAAATTTGGAAACAACAGATTTTTCCCTTAAATGATACATTCTCTCAGTTTAAACTTTTGATCTGTGATTTGTGTTGTATTCTGAATAAAATATTAGATGTTGGCACCTCCACATCATTGCATTCAGTTTTTATTCACAATTTGTTTAGTGTCCCAACTTTTTTGTAATCCGGTTTGTACAATCTTACGTTGAAAACCTGCGAAACAGTGGGTATGTTTACATGGACATAAGTAACCGGATCAAATGGCCGGTCGGAATAAAAGTGTGTCATGTAAACACTCCGTTCGGGTTATTTTTTGTGTATTCGGCGCGATCCGTTATAATTTGTGATCAGAACGAAACTGGTGGTTTACGCCGATCCGTAACCCGATCGGTGCGCATGTAAACGCTTGATCTGTTCGTTTTTATCTGATCGTGAAAAACTGACCTGACTGCGCATGTGCGACTTTGCCATTTCCGCCTGGCTAATGCTAATAATATTAGCATGTCAGGGAAGCAAAACTGGTCGGTGAGCGACACAACATTTCTACTAGAAACTTTGAAAGAGCTCAAAATGATCTGTATTACCTGTAGCTCAGTCAGGGAGTGCAGTAACGTCTCCACCATCATTAAAACCTGTCACGGGTCCATTTTGGGTGCTCAGGTTTGTTTACGTTCACCCGGAAGTAGAACTTCTTCTTCTGTGGTTTTTTTAAGGAGAGTTTACCACTCTGCGCATGTCAGTACTGCTGTTCAGAACAAAGCCCGCTGCATGTAAACGCTCATCATGAACAGATTGTGCCCATGTAAACAATACATTTGAATTATTCAAACAGAACACATTTCAATCCGGTCAAAGAATTCTGCGCATGTAAACATAGCTAGTGAGTCCGTGAAAGTTGAATCGAGAAGTTCCGAGGGACTACTGTAACAAACAAACATAAAACGGAGGTGAAACTAGACACGGCCTTGTTGAAAACTTTGGGCTGACTTCATTAACATAGATGCTAAACTTTTCATAGCATTGGTCTTTTCAAAGTCACAAGATCAATCTAAAGAAGATTTACTTAAAAAAATGTATATGGTGATAAAATGTATTTGGACTGGCAACCTGTCCAGGTGTACCCCGGCTCTCACGCAGTGGCAGCTAGAGTTGAGCACCAGCTCCCCACGACCCTGAACAGGAACAAGTGTGTAGAGAAAATAGGTGGAAATACAGTACATTTGTCATGTGTATCACAGGCATGCTGATTATATACAAACAGAATAAACTTTCACTTTGTCCTTAAGCAGCAAGAAACAAGATTCAAATGTTCTGGTCTCACACTCTGAATTAGTAATTAAGAATACCAGTAGTAATCTTTAACCCCCTATCTAGTATAGTTTATAAACTTGGGCATTGTAATTGTGCTGATCAATTCTCCAAATCCTAGTAGTAATATTTATTCATCTAAACATTTATTTGACCCTTTCTGGAGGATACAGTGATGTAAAGAGGTGTAAAAATGTAAGGCTGTAGATAATGTCAGCTTGACACAAAAACTCTTTGATGTCAGAGATCAGCTTTTTAATTTCATGCTGTCTTTCAAACAAGTGTCAAGAATCGAAGACCTCAAACTTTCAAAAGATGTAACATCTTCTGCAGAATTGTTGGTTTTAATAAAACGCTTTACACCTGGCTCAGGTTGACACCGTGTAGTCTTTTTTTATTATTTGATGTTGAATGGCATTGCTGTTGGGAAAACAAGACTGATGTGAAAACCATGTTGTTTACTGATACTCCGGTAAGGTGCTCGCAAGTTCAAGAAGTGAAGCTCTGCGACGGGTTTTCCTATTTATTTAATCAAAATCACCCAAAGATGACAAATATAGGCAGAATATAAACACTTCAGTTTCATTTTATCTTTTAATAATATAATGAATATGTAATATTTTTTACATATTTGTATTTCAGTTTTAGCATGAACATAGTGTGAATGTTTATGAAGCATTCACACTATTGTGATCCATTTTTCTTCCATACATTTTTCAGCATCTTTCTCGTTCCACAACTTTTGTGCTATTTCAACAATTCATATGTCAAAACGGTTCAGAAGAAGGGTGCTATGACTTTTGGTATTGGTGCAACTTTAGCGGTTTGAAATATTTAGCTTTTTCTGCTACTTTTTCCTCATAGGAAATGAACTGACCTCATTTTACATCCTTCAAAATCTTTAGATCTGTTTACAATCTTTTACTGCTCCTTTTGCATTTTGTTCTGCTTCAGCTTCTTTCAACTTCCTTGTGCAAATTTGAAAAAAAAAATCTGCTACTTTCAGCTAATTTCAGCTGTTTTTTCAGTTGTTTTGTGCTCCTTTCAGATTCTTTCTACTAACTACAACATTTTTGTGCTTCTTCTAACTTCTTTCTGTCATTTCAGCTTGTTGTGCTCCTTTCAACTCATGTATGCAAGTTTCAGCTTTTTCTGCTATTTCAGCTGTTTTAGGCTAATTCTAACCTTTTTAGCTAATTCCACGTTTTGCACTGGTTTATAACTGTTTCAGCCTTATTTAGCAAAAAAAGTGCTTTCTCCACTTCCTTCTGTTAATTTAAGCATTTTTATGCATTTTTAGCTTCTTTTCTGCTGATTTTTGCTAATTTCAGAGTTTTTCAGATAATTTCCACTTTTTTGTGCTAATTTCTGCTTCTTTAAATTTAATTGAGCAAACATGTTCTTTCTGATTTCTTCTGCTGCTATAAACTTGTTCTACCTTTACAGCTACCTTTTTAGCATTTTAGCTAATTACAGCTGTTTTCAGATAAATTCTAGTTTTCCATGGTAATTTCTGCTACTTTCAGTCTAATTAACTTCTTTTTGCTAATTTCAGCTTGTTATGCTCAATTCAGTGTATCTCTGCTAGTTTCAGGTTTTTCTGCTATTTCAGCTACTATTTAGCTTTTATTTGCTAATTTTAACTTTTTTAGCCAATTCCACATTTTTAAGCTCATTTCAGGTCTTTTTGCTTCTTCTGGTAGTTTAAGCTTTTTCTGCCTTTTCAGCTACTTTTCATCATTTTTTTTTTAGCTAATTTCCTATTTTTTGTGCTAATTTCAGCTTATTTAAACACAATTCAACAAATGAGTTCTTTCTGCTTGTTTCTGCTAATATAGGCTTTTCTTCTATTTCAGCTAACTTTCACCTTTTTTTAAGCTATTTTCACCTGTTTTTCAGCAAGTTCTTCTGCAATAAGCATTCACTCTGCAGGAAATGCAAGTTCTCTAGTAATTTTAGTCACTATTTCCGTTAACTTCCGCTTTATGAGCAGCTCACATTGAAACCTGGAAAAGTAAACATCTTTCAAAATCTTCCTGCAGTACCTTTTTGATGTTACACGCAGCAACTGATGACTAAAAGCATCGGTCTAATTGTTTAGCATATTGTTTATTTACCTAATCAGATTCTTCTCGTTGCTCAAACATGAGCACTCTCCCGTAAGTGATTACACTTGGCACAGAACCCGTGTTAAACTCAAAACAATGTGCATTTAGAACAGCTTTTTAAATAATTAATTGCACGCATCAATCAGTGTGCGAGGCATTTTCTCTTTCTTTGTTGATAGTCTCTAATTTACACCCTGGAAAATAATCACAAATTCAAAGCTCCTAAATAAGTGTGTCCTGCTGCAGCTCAGCACGGCTCCCTCTAGTGTGTTTCTAAGGAGCCGTGAACATGCACACGCAATCCAATCGACTCCTTGTGTTTTCCTGCTTGGTTGGAGTTAACCTCCATTTTACCAATTTGTCTGTTTGAACTGAAACCACCAGCTGTGTGGCTGCAATTTTTAAATCAGCTGAATAATTACTTGGTTACGGGGGCATCTCACCTCTGCGAGCAACATTATCGTGACATTTTCATTTCAAACAAGTGATTATATACAAGTTGGCCTCAAATGAAGCCCTCTTTGTCTCTGTGCCCGTCTGTATTTTTATAGTATAAGGTAAAGCTGATTCTCCATAGCCTGAAGCCTTTTCCCTGCTACTTGACACTGAATCTCTATTATGGGATGTCACGTTACCAGGTACAGATTGACACTGTGTCACTTTAATCTCCAGTGGTTGCCATTAATGGATTAAAAGAGCCCATCCAACCTTATCATGTATTAGTGGTAAAATTGAAGACATGTTTTGGCTTCGCGATAATAAGCTCAGGCTATTTTTGTGTCATGTTCTGTTGTCTTGGTAGCAAAGTGGCAGATATTGTTTTTCCTTTAGGGACTCGGAGGACTTCTATTGTCTGAGTGTAATACCCAAGTGTGTAAAGAAAGAGCCCTAGAGAGGTGGCTTTTGGCTCCATAAATAGAGCTTTATAGGTGAGTGTTTACATTTAGGTTGACACAGGAATGCATTCTACACTCCGTTTTTTGTCCTTTTTTAAAAATCTATCCAAAACATTTCAAACTGAATGCGACTGGGGAGAAAGACCTAAAAATCTGGCCTCATGTTGGGCTTTTACAGGTTCAAATGAAAGGGGTTTAAAACTGCTTTGCTGTGTGATGCAGTGTTCTCTGCGTCCTAATGTGCAGCGGACCGCTCAGACTGAGTCACACAGCTGTCCCTGTGCTTTTAATTAGCTCTAATAACCATTTCAATTCCATTAGCAGGAAGCACCAGCCTTCTCTCAGTGCTACTAGTGCCAGTCCAAAAAAAAAAAGACAGAAAACATGCTCCTACAATTACACATCATGTCCAATTTATACTAGAAATTCACCTGATTGGATGTACTATAGCATTTTCCATACAACTGAGGAAATTCGCCTTTTAAGAAGCATGTGCGTGTGTAAAAGTACAAAAAAGGCAGAAAAATTTAATTAGAATTTAAATAATTTGAGCATTTTTGAATCAAATGTCTGCAATCAGAATCAGAATAAGCTTTATTATCATTGCACCGAAGCACTACGAGATTGTATTCCGTACAGTCGTCCAAAAGATGGACGGAGTGCACGTGGCTGCAGCTCCTAGGAGCGCGTCCCCGGTAAGTGGGCACCGTTAGGTTACAAGAGAGTAGAATAATGGCTAAAAGTTACAAAGTCACACATTTTAATATAATTTAAGAAGTTTAAAGTAAGATGAATGTTTGATAAAAATAAATATCCTTTCATCATCTGCTTACTCAAATAAGCCACTCTGAGGACAAGAGAAGATTTTTAACCTGTCTTTGCTTGCAAGGGTAGACGGTCACGAGGAAGCTTTCACAGATGTACAAAATGTACATACTTTGAGCCTCGTCGGTGAGAATCCAGCCGGACAGTGAGGCAGGAAGTGCTTTGTACAGGGGCGAGGTCAAGACGACCTCGGCTTCCCAGCTTACAGAGTCGGAGAAGGCCTTGGGGATTATCAGGTGCACCTCCGTGCGTCTGCAGGCTCCTCTCTGAGCAGACAAACCAACTCCAACTCACACATGGTTCAACATTAATTTAACGTTCGAGATGAACATCCATAACATTTACCTAAATTCTCCTGACAATGAAGGTATTCTTGTTTTGTACATTTTTAACAACAGTATGGACATTTTTAAAAATCACTGTAGATTTAAGCTCTTTGCAAAATGGTAAATGGTAAATGGACTGTACTTATATAACGCCTTTCCATCTTATGGAGATACTCAAAGTGCTTTACAACACAATCTGTGTCCTCATTTACTCATTCATACAGCACTCTACTAGATCTCTACAAAGCTAATTGAACAAATCATTCTAAAGAGACGAATCAGTGCTTTATCACATTCATTCACCGATGGGACACACATCAGAGGCTATGAGGGGTTCAGTGTCTTGCCCAGGGACACTTCGGCATGTGACTGCTGGTGGATTCGAACCCCCAACTCTTGCATTGGAGGATGACTGCTCTAACCACTCAGCCTCAGCCGCTAATGTTTCTTATTTCTTCTTATTACCCATATTATGAATAATAATTCATTGTAAATCTTGATTATTAGTATTTTTTAATAATTACTTTTGGTTTTTTAATCAACCTGTGCTTCAGTTACAAGCAACAGATTCTAAACAACAGTCAAGCTGCTGTCAGCTTTTATATTAACCAAGCAACATTTTGCTCTTCATCCCATCCAGGCCTTCTTGTTCAAAATGTTTCAGAAGTAGAGCATTTTGTCTTTCAGACTGTAGTCACTTATTACTCAAGCAAAGCTTTTGTACTTTATGGTATCAAACTAGCTGATTTTTTTTTGTATACAGCCTAAAGTGTTTACAGTAGTGCAGCCCATTTTAGCAGTCTGCTTTCTTTTTTGTATATTGCTGTGTATATTTTTAAAGCCAACGTAAAGCCTCTTCTAAAACCATCTACAAAGCATCTTGAATCCACCAGCTTGTCTTGTGTGGCTGTATTTGTCTCAGATGTGGTGTAAATAAGGTTTCTAAAAGACTTTTGTAGCTGATACTTCTCAAAGTGGGCGTTAAGTGCTTATATACGGTTTTACATACCTTTGTTTTTTTAACTGGAAAAAAAAAGTTTTTATGCGTAAAAATGAAAAGAATTTCACCATTTAACTAATAATGAGCACGTCTGTTTATCAGTGGTTCCCAAAGTTGGCATTGGGACCCTTTTGTGGCAGGGCTTAATTTGTAAACCGATCGATGCCAGAACACAAATAGCAGACTGGGTGGCTTTGGGAGTCTGAGGGTACTCCCCCAAAAAATTTTGAATAAAGTAGATGCGATTTCCTGCATTTTGGTGTATTTTAATGGGTTGTTAAACATCTATGTTTACCCAGATTTGTAAACACTCCACTTCTGTCAAGCATCCTACCCCACTTTTTATGACGGTTCCGAGCCAACTCTTCGCTGAATTCACCGTCCGCTTCCACATGTGAAACCTCCAGGCACCTCCTCCGTCTGTTCATCGTGGCTGCCTGTGGGCTGCACATGTATGACTGCCTGGTTAGCTCGGCACTCACACCCACTACTCTTCTAGGGCAGCTATTTATTTAAGGGTAGACGCGGAAATGCTACTAGAAGAGGCAGCTCTTATGTGATATTAAGTAGGCATAAGTGGCTGTTGTGTTTAAAATGAGTGTTTATGTAATTATTTTCAGTTTACATATCCAATATAAGTTTTATTTATTCAAGGCAGTCATAGTTGTTCATAACTTTATTATTAGTAAGCCTGAGAGTTACCAGATACAAGCAAACAATTACCGGAAACGCACCCTGTCAAAATAAGAGAGTTCCAGGATCCGGTTCAAATTAAGCCCTGTTCTGTGGGTCATAAAACATCAAGTGGTCCTTGGATAACCTCTTATAAATATACATTATGGCATACTTTTTACTATAGTTGTTAAAAAGAATAAAAGCAGTCATAATTTGGTATCGTTGTTAATAAGACTTTGTTGTCATTATTCTATTTTAATTAAAGTCATTAACAAAGTTAGCCAAGCCTTTCTCACTCATTTTGTTGTTTCGAAGTCAGAAAGTTTGTAATCGGCTGTTTGAATCCGTTTTTCCTTTCTTTTTTTTTAAACTCATGCTATTTTTTCCCCAGCTCACCAACGTGGTGGTTCCCTTCATGTTTAAGTATGCAGTGGACGAGCTTAACCAGATGTCGGGGCACATGCTGAACCTGAATGACGCGCCAAGCACCGTGGCTACCATGGCAACGGCAATGCTGATTGGCTGTAAGTCGTAGACTTGTGTTTCGCTGGCAGGTGCTGCGCTTATCAGAGGAGACTGTGGGACTCTGTGTTGTCTGCTGGCTGACCTTTCCCTCCACATTCATATCAATGCTGCTCCGCAACATCCTCTCTGGATTATTTACATTGTGTGCAACCTTTTTATGTTTGAGTTACCCTTTTTTTAAATTTGGCACGCAGAAGTGGATGCGTTTCTAAAGCAGGGGAGAGTCAATATTTTTAGTTTATGCAGAAGTCGGGGAGAACATTTTTACCCACAACCTTTATAGAGAATTTTCTTTTTCACTTTGTTTTATCAGAACTAGCCTGTTAGTGTAAACGTGCATGAGAAATTAGAACAGCTTTCATCAAATCGCTGACAAAAGTAGGAAAATATGTTTTAAACCTGATTCTCACAAGTTCCTCTGACCTTATGACACAATCATGAACATAATGTGCACTTCAGCCTCTTATTTTGACGAGTCCTCTTAGATGTTGCACACTAGTGCTGCATGTTGTGAGACGTGGAAAAAACGATCTTCAGGAAAGAAATGCTCTTCTTCTTGCTCGTTCTTTTGAGCACTTGTGCTCCTGGATCTGAAGCCTGCAGTGACTGGTGTAATTTGGCTGTCAAGGTTGCACGGCGCTCGTCCTACCTTGTCAGATGTGGACATATTGTTCATTAGATGAGCATTCCTATTTAACGCCACATTACAGCTCCCGTGAAGACCGTCAGACAGAGAGATTATCACCCTGACTTTGGTCTCTGCAGACGAGTCACGTGTTTGCGCGACTTAGTGAATTCACCACAGGAAGACCGTGTATCTTTCAAACACAGACACTTATCAATTTGTGACAGTCGTACTAGTCATTCGACTGTGCAGCAATGTGATTGGTTTCATTTTTAACTGTTAGCACGTCGATTTTATTGAAGTAAATTAGTTTGTTTTTGCTGCATATTAATTCTAGTACTTAATAAAGAAAAACTTCAGATGTAGTACATTTTTAAAATACATTCAAGAAAGGCGTTCCTTTTTTTTTGCTTTTATTCTTCAGAGACGGCGTAAACTCAGAGTGGCAACATTAAGCCTGATAATTGAAAAGTCACTCTCATCTTTTCACGGCACTCTTCTTAAGTTTTTCTCCTTTCTTTTGAAATGTTCTGCTCACACATGTAGTCTCCTCTGTTGTCATAAACATACTTTTGTGCACGCTCGGATATCATTTGTTTTTCTCGATCCTTTGCTTCAATCCAAACCGCTTGCATCCTGCTGCCGCATAATATATTTAAACTGCTCTCTGTGTTTAGGATGTCACTAAAATCCCACATGATGGTCCTGCTGTGTAAACCTTTGGGCATTTCACAGCAGGTGTCCTTAAACGTTGCCTCCTCTGCTCTTCCAGATGGTGTTTCGCGGGCCTGTTCGGCGCTCTTCAACGAGCTGAGGAACACCGTGTTCGGCAAAGTGGCCCAGAGCTCGATTCGACGCATCGCCAAGAACGTCTTCCTGCACCTGCACAATCTGGATCTGGGTTTCCACCTCAGCCGCCAGACAGGGGCGCTGTCCAAGGCAATTGACCGCGGCACACGGGGCATTTCATTTGTCCTCAGTGCTCTCGTTTTCAATCTAGGACCCACAGTCTTTGAGATGGGCCTCGTCAGTGCTATTCTGGTGAGTTCCTGCTTTTAAGCTGACGGTCTGTTATTGTACAAAAATATGGTGTTGAATTCTAAAAAAGTTAAGTCATGTCCTCTGGACGTTCAAAAAACAAAAAAACAAACGGAACAAAAAAATAACGTTCAGAGGACCTGACTTAACTTTTTTTATATCTTTCTACCTGGATTATTGAGCATGCATCAGGATATGGTGTTGAATTATTTTATTTTTTTAATTAGAGGATGCTCATTCATGCTCGTTTGTTGGAATTAAAACAGGTTTGTAATTTATTTAACTAAACATGCTACCTAAAAATCTTCATATAATAATGTTGTAGAGGTCCTCCCCCCTACAGGTCAAGTAAAGGAAAACTCGTGAATAGGGATGCACGATATTGGATTTTTGGACGATATGTTAAAATTTGTTTGGCAGATAACCGATACCGATATTTTATATATTTTCCTTTGTCAGAACATAGCTCTCTTATTTAGGCTTATTTGCTACAAAAACTGTGCAACAGCTGTAAGAGCTGGTGACATTTATTCAGTAACAGCCATATGATATGCATAGCACTTTAACTTATATTAAATGAAAAGTGTTAAATGTTATTTATCAGCATTAGTCACCTGCGATGCTGTCTCACTTGTGGAGGCTTGTTCCAGGTTCCTAGCTGCAGCGTGGGATCCTCTGCACTCCTGTGCATGAAGGACAGACTTTTTAAGTTCAAAGTTTTTGTCTATTCATTGTACCGTAAGACTAATCATGCTAGCGGCGCTAACACGACGTCCAAATGTCTGTGGTGAAACTCGCCCAAGCGCTATCGGCTACTAGCTTCTCAATGACGTTGGAAATGACGGCTTGCAACTCGGGTAAGGCTACGTCGGAAAAATATCTCCGACTGGGGACGATGTAGCGAGGCTCATCGTAGTCCAAAAATCTTTGGAATCTGACATCCTCAACAAAAAAATAAAACTTCCACACCACCAACATTTTGAATTTTCCTCTCCGCTGTGAGATCAGGTAGACGTGCGTGACGTCATCACGTTGTGCTGCCGCTGCAGGCATCCTTGTCACTGTGTTGTCATACAAAAACAGCACCTTTTGTATCTGATTATTTGGATGGAATGGTCGATGTCCGATATTGATCTTTAACGCTAATATCGGCCGATACTGATACCATGCCGATAATATCGTGCATCCCTACTCGTGAAACTATCTTGTATATGTATCGCTAAAACGTCCACATAAAAACATATGTAGGTTTGCAATAAAAAAGGTAAAGCTTGCTTATGGTAAGGCTCTATTGCACTTGGTTGATTAACAAATTAACAAAACATCACTTCTTTTATTGATAAAAAGTGTTGTTTTATTATTAGTAAAAAAAAAACTAAAGCCAAAGGAACAATAAGTTTTTAAATTTTATGTATGAACATTTGTATGTTGATGTTTTTTCTTCTTTTCCTTGAACAGGAAAAAAGCCAAGTAATTAAAAAAACAATTTTTATTCATTTTTATCGCATTTATGATTAGCTATTTAACAAAATGGTTTGTTGTATTTGTGATTAGATTTTTGTACAACTACAACATAAAGCGGTAAAATTAAACATCCTTCAAAGGTTTTGACATAATTTTGTTCGTACGAGTTTTAGTATATTTGTAGAAACACCATCAGCATTCTGTGGTTTCTGTCTTGTTGTCTTCGCTGTTCATTTTGTAAAAACTCAGGACCTTCCATCACCTCGACATTCTCCACGGCAGATTGTCTGGAAATTAATTTAGGAGATATTGTCTCATTTACATTGTAAATGGAATTTGAATCCCTGTGAACTTTTGGTGGAAACACAGTCGATTAGTGTCAATGATGAATCCTAGAGCTTTGTAGCAGCTTAATGTGTTTCGGCAGAGAATGCTCTAAACAGATGTGTCCCTTCTTGGCCACCACAGACAGAACGTCTCCTTTATAGCGTTGTGCTTTTACTCCAGTTGATAAATAATTGCTTGTAATGAGGTCAAACTCTATTGACCCAACTCAAAGCTTTAGCACAGATACTTTTAGAAATAATACCCTTTAAAAACTGTGTAATGTTATCAATAATGTAGTCCAATACGGTTGCTGAAATTTGATAAAATGTGTATTTACTGCACATAAAAGCTGCTCTATCTTGCTCCTCTCCCCTGCAGTATTATAAGTGTGGTGGACAGTTTGCAGCAGTGGCCTTGGGCACCTTATCAGCGTACACAATTTTCACCATTCTTGTTACTCAGTGGAGGTAGGAAACTGTATTTGCTTTTTTTGAGTCCGTCTATAGGTCAGGATTGTTATTTCTTGACAGGTCCCTAAATACCCCAGTGACTTCTTGTGCAACCTGTAAAAATTGTCACACCCTGTTTGAAACGTACTAATGAAAGCCCTCGTGTCATCGTGCATGTGTCTCTATATTCAGGACTCGGTTTCGAATCCAGATGAACAAAGCTGACAATGAAGCAGGCAACGCAGCTATTGATTCGCTGCTCAACTATGAGACTGTGAAGGTGAGTTCCTACCCCACTTACCCCCCCCCGGTTTGTATTTGTCCTACATCGTTGGAAATTCTGACTGTCTTGTTAGCTAGATAAGTTAAAAAAAAAAAAAAAAAGCGAGATACCGACTTCCCATTTTGGTGTGTGGCTGTATATAGGAGTAAGAAAAGTCACCATCCAATTCAAGATGGCTGCCGCCATATGTATATATGTAAACATCTTGAGCTGGATACGTTACAAAATAAGCAAAGTACTGACTTGTGTGTGTGAGAAACTATGCTTTCTAGTTTTTTATATTTGTTAAAAGTATAGTTTCCTGAAATGATTGGGGTGGCCAGTGGGATGGCCAAAGATCAATCTATGGCCACCATTGGCCACCCTCTGGCTCTGCCTTTGCTCCTGGTGGCAGATAAAATTGTTCCCTTATCTTGCCTGGATCTGTCTCTGCGCCTCCTCAGATAAGCAAATAAAAACACTTCTCTTTTATTCTTATACAAAGTGTAACTCCTACCCATTTAAATATTGTGCACCAAAAAAATAAAAATAAAAATCCATGTTCAGTTTCAGCCCAGAAAAAAAACATTCATTTTTAAAATTACAAACATTCACTATTCCATTCCCTCGACACGATACGGTATATCAGTGTTTTGCTTGCCCACCTTTCTTTCAACTATTGTCTCGTATTTGTTTTTTTTCTCCTGCGAAGCTGTTCGTAGAAATGTATGATGCAAAGTAGGAGCCGAATGGGTGATGTAACATGTTTTTTTTAATGTTTTTTGCTAAGGGCCCATTTAAATCTGGTCTTAAATATTAGTTCTTTAGGTTTTTCTCAAGATCTTAGAGTTTTCCTTTTACCATTGATTGCTCTTTTTCTCATTTTTGTTCAGTTTTTATACATGACTTTTTTCAGAGAAGCATCAATATTTTGAAGCCACCTAGTGCTAACATATGAATCATTTAGGGATAAGAAAGGCACCTCACACAAGAGACGAAGCAATGTTGTCTACACATAACAGGCAATTTGATAAAGACGCTTTAGACACTTTGCTTCTAGCAGCCCTCTGCAAAAATATACAATTGTTCCTTTTTCTTTTATTGAATCTACTAAAAATGACAAAAACCAGAGACTGGCATGTATAAAATGATATTTTCTTATTCAGCAATATTATTTCTAAAGCTATGTTGGGGGGGGGGGAACATTGATGTGCAATATAATCCTAAAAATTATGAAATTTAAAACCAGAGGAAGAAATAAAGAAGTAGAAGACCTAATTTCTATGCACACTAGATGAACATTAGCTGTTACTAAGAAAGTTGGCCTCGTGTGATCTCAGAGAAGCATAATTGATGACCTGTTTCATTTTACTATTAACAAAAACTTCATCTGAAAGGATTTTAAAGCCATTCTAGCAAAAGTAGAATCAGGAAGGAGAGATTGTGTCAAATAACTTAAGAGGTACGCTAAACAATTTGCTACAAAACAGTGAAATATCTTGCAGACTGAAAAAATTAAATTTAAAATGTTTGTACTGAAGTTGTCCAAATGTAGAGATGAAAGTCCACAGACCAGTACATCAGTGTAAAACACAGTGGAGGTGCTGTCATTGTATGGGTCAGCTTGATATATCATCATGACATTAATCCCATACACAATGTCGGTGTAATAAAAACAAACCTTGATAGAAAACCTAAGAATAGAGCTCTGTCAGTCATGGATTGGACGTCCTTCAAGCCCAAACCTCAATATTATTGAAGCAATGTGCAAACATGTTGACAGAAAACTGCTGCCAGTATTGAAATAAAAACTGTGATGTTGTGCATAGGCCTGTCGCGGTAACAATAAATCAGTTAATCGCATGATGGATGAAAATTATCAACGTCATTTTTATTTATCGGCTTTATCGTTTTTTCGTGTCGCTCTCTTTCTACTGAAGACACTGGATGACAAAAAGCTCAACTCCGGAGCTCTTTACTGACCCCTCCCTTTCGCTTTTCTCTTTAAAATCCGTTTTAACCGTCCAAGATCATGTTTTTGGATCGTTAAAAGCAGCTAAGCTGAGAAGCTAAACTACGAGCTAAGCTAACAGACCGACCTCGGGGAAAAACGTCCGTCTTGTCGAAGCTCCAAAATTCACAGGTCAAACTCGTGTCTTTGTGTAAAAAGTTGTTTTTCTCTGCAAAAAGAAGCTGAGAACTTGTTTACTGATTATTATTTTTTATTAAAAGCTTTGTGGCGCAAATGCTATGCTAAAGAGCTCAAACCACACCAAGCATCTGTCATTTTGAGAATCGAATAAAGGAAGGAGAGACAGCTCATGTCACGTCAAGGGGCCTCCCTCTCATTTTTCTTAAAGACACGCTGCTCGCTCCCTCACTATCCATCCTTCGGTTCAAACAGTCTTATACTGTCATCCGGTGGTTAAAAAAAGTCACTACATGCAAAACGACTTAACCAACATTTCTTCTTTACAATATTATAAACAATATTATTGTTTATCGCAATAATTTCTGAGACAATTTATCGCCCAGCAAAATTTGTTATGGTGACAGGCATAGTTGTGCAGAAAGTTTAGAAGATAAATCCTGAAGACTTCCTGGAGAAATGAGAAAAAAAAACTTGGTTAAGAGACAGGTCATACTAAGTGCTGACTTTCAGGTGTGTTAAATCAGAAGCGGTGTAAGACTTGTTCATTGTACCAGTACTTTACATTAAATTTAAGGTACTTTCTGATTTTATATTTTTTGGTCACCGACTTGTTTTTTTGCCGCATTATTTTGTCCTGTTTTTCTTAACATCTTGTTCTGTGTTATTTTGTGTCATCTATGTCAATGCAGCCAGATTTAGCATCACTCTGAGCTGTGAGTGTGCATATGTAATTAGATCTCCACCCACTCAGAAATCCGTTCCACTTTCATAAAGGCTTGGATGAGAACCTGAACGCAGTGCCTTGCGCTGCTTCAGTTTGTCTTCTATGTGCCACTTTCTTATTTCCCCTTCTCAGATTTTGCTGCATTTTCTTCTATGCAAATCGATGGTAAGTCAGTAGCTGCACGGCATCACTGCTGTTAGCAAGAGAGGCAAATCGCCCACTTAACCAGAGCAGGGAAACAATAGTGCAAGCTAAACAAACAGCAGTGCAGCAACAATATGAAGTAATTAGCAGCAGAGTTGGGGATCGTTGCAATTATTCTTTTGTTTCATGTTCTATATTTCTGAGGTGTGCTTGTGGCTGATTCATGAGCCTTTTTTTCTTAATGATAGCTGTCTTAATCAGAATTAGTTCTGCTTGTGTGGTGCAACATTTAAGAAGGCTTTCTAAGCTTTGTTGGTAATGCAGGCATCTTTGTGAATACAGAGAGGCAGAGGCGACGATTTCCGTGATGAGTGCTCTGCAGCCGTTTCAGTCGCCCTTACAAGTGATCAGGCTTCGCTCCCTGCCTAATATTTGTAACTGTTGTTTTACCAGAGTCGCTGAGCTCTGTGGAAACATCAGATCGGCTGCCAGTTCAGCAAAGCAGGCTTTGGATTTTGTTCCACTGCTTTCAAGTCCGTTAAAATCTGTCGGGAGCAGATGAAGATACAGACATGAAAAAGTGCTTCGGAGGCCAACTGAGACGCAGTCTCTGCTCGGAGCGGTCACTGAGAACAAATGCAGCCTCAAGGCACACTGAGCTAAAGTGTATCAGCCTGACGCTTCTCTCCGTGCTTCCTTAACCTTTGACCTCAACCATATTTGTGTCTCTCCCCCTTTTTTCTCACTCTAAACTCACTCTTTTGTGAATCCCTTCATCGTCTCCCCGGCCTGCGCTCCTTTCTCTGCTCTCTCTTCATGTTTTTTTTTTCTTGTCTTGGCTACAGTACTTCAATAATGAGAAGTATGAAGCTGAAAGGTATGATGAATTCCTGAAGATCTATGAGTCATCCTCTTTAAAAACCACGTCGACGCTCGCCATGCTCAACTTTGGCCAGAGTGCCATCTTCAGCGTCGGCCTCACTGCAATCATGCTGCTGGCCAGTAAAGGCATCACAGCAGGTGAGCATTTTAGGAGTTTTTGGTGATTATGTGTATTTGTGGCTCAGGGTGGGGGGGATTGAAACCAGACAACAGTTCTTTTCAAGATGCAAAACATACCAGCATTCAAGTGTGAAGATGGAGGGAAAAAAAAACATCAGCTGACCTCAATTTGACCTTTTCACTTGTGATTTTTACTAAAAGCATAGCAGGGGAAAATATCACATAGCAATTAAAAAAAAAATCCCTCAAAATAAAATACATGAAACATGCAAGTAAAATCCTGACTGAACTCCATAATAGAAAAAAAATAATAAGCACAAAGCACTGCAAGCATAAAAAAGGCATGAATAGAAAATAAAATAGCCTTGATACAGCAAATGAACGATGGGAGGGGCAGAGATGCTCTCTGCTTTCACAGCAACTTGAAGAGAAAATGGTTTGAGTGGTTTTATTTTATTCATTTTTTTAGATCTTGTATTTAAATCCATGTTGTAACAGAGCAGGAACACGTGCATCACTTTGAGCCGTTGTGTTGCCGTGTAGGTACCATGACCGTGGGAGACCTGGTGATGGTGAATGGCCTGCTCTTCCAGCTCTCTCTTCCTCTCAACTTCCTGGGAACCGTGTACAGAGAAACCAGGCAGGCTCTCATAGACATGAACACGCTTTTCACTCTGCTCAGCGTCGACACAAAGATCAAGGTAACTTGTCAGCCTCCTTCTCCCCGTCGTGGCAGTAAAACATAAAACTCTTCTGTGTTTTTATTTTATTTTATTTTTACATTTAGATCCGCTAACAAAAGAAATCAGGAGACATGAGTTTGTGCACAATAGAAAGTGAACACAGAGTTCAGTCTAAAATTTTAAAGCGAGGGTAAACACTCCAAAAAGATAAAGCCTCTCATACATTTTTTATTTTTTTTTTAACATCAGCAGGTTGTAAAAGATTTTAACACCGAACTGACTTGTTCCTATAATTGCTTAGCTTGGATAACCTATCAACATGTGGTGTAAAAAGACGATGGGCTGTAGTCAAACATAGTAATTATATGGTTGATGTGACTCATCTGTTCCCACCTGTAGTGTCTGACATTACTGGCTGCATTACTCTTATCTGTGTTAATAAAATGACACATTCCTGCAGTACAGTGGCTACATACTGGTGACCAGTTGGGGTATTTTTTTCATTTAGCCTTTATTTATCCAGGTTAGTCTCATTGAGCCACGAGAACTCATTTTCAAGAGAGACCTGTTTAGGGAGCACATGGTGGGGGTTAAGGGCCTTGCTCATGGGCCCAGAGTGGGGCGAATGAGGGTGGGGGCAAGTGTGGGTGTTTCACCTACCCCACCCACAATTTTTGATGTTGTCGGGGCCGGGGCGTGAACCGGCGATCTTTGGATCACAAACCCACCTCTCTAACCTCTGCGCCACCACTTCCCCCTAGTAGTATTAACTATCAAACTGTTCAGTTCAATTCAGTTTATTTATATAGCGCCCAGTCACAGCAGAAGTCATCTCAGGGCACTGAACAGAAACATTCAAATATATAAAAAGTAAGTTAATAACATGATTTATCTGAGGAGCAGACGGATTTGAGTTTAACTTCATCACAGAACTCTCATCTTGAGCGAGCATGAAGGTGACGGTGGAAAGGAAAAACTCCCTCATGAGGAAGAAACGTTTAGCAGAACCAGGCTCAGGACAAGCGTCCATCTGCTTCCACCGTCTGGGTTTAAGAGGAACAGGAAGGAGGAACAGATACACAATGGCAGGTCAAGAATCACATGTTAAGTTAGAAATAATATCAAATGAAAACTATTCAATTTTAATAATTCATTTAAGGAAATGAGGTCAATTTGTCCTCAGTAGTCTAAGCCTATAGCATCATAACAGGCCAACCCCAACTATAGGATTTATCACAAAGGAAAGTCTTAAGCCCAAGCTTAAAACTGGACAATGTGTCAGCCTCATGGACAGAAACTGGAAGTTTGTTCCACAAGAGAGGAGCCTGATAACTGAAACATCTTCTTCCCATTCTGCTTTTGGAAACTCTAGGAACCACAAGTAAGCCTGCAGTCTGAGAGTGAAGTGCTCTGTTGGGAAAATATGGAACAATGTGATCTGTAGTATAAGATGGAGCTAGGTTGTTGAGGGCTTTGTAGGTTAGAAGTAAGATTTTGAATTTGATTCTGGACTTGACAGGGAGCCAATGGAGAGAAGCTAAAACTGGAGAGTAGGGCTGGGGGATATGGACCAAAATTAATATCTTGATATTTTTACAAAAATCGCGATATACGATGTATATATATCTCAATATTTTTCTTTCCATAAAGTAATAACAAAAGTATATTTCAGTCAAAGTTTTGTCCCTATTGTCACACAGGCATATTAACAACAGCTGTAACTGTACAAAATAAATGCCTAAAAATAAACTATTCACATATATTAAATAGTTTATTTTTTAGACATGTATTTACATATATTAATAAATTAATGTTGTGCTTCCTCTCTGTGTTCCTCTAAAAGGCACAGCACGGCTAAATGAGTTCTGAACCGTGGTTTATTTCAAGGAAGGAGTCAGGTCTGTCGGACCTGCAGCTTCACACACCTGCTCGTGTTTACTTCCGCTAAACGTCTCCTCTCCTGCCCACCCACCTCTGGAGAAGCAGGAAGGGGAGGGGGAGTGTGGCTGAGGGCTGTGTGTTTGTGTTCGAGGAGGGAGAAGGAGGGGGGCGAGTGGGAGAAAGAAGACGGCAGGATTTCCAAGTATAAAACGATATTGTTTTATTTCGAGATAGTCTCAACTTATATCGCAAAAAAAAAATCTTGATATTTTTTAAATATCGAGATATCGCCCAGCTCTACTGGAGAGATACGATCACTCCTGCCAACTCCCATTAAGACTCTGGCAGCAGCATTTTGGATTAACTGAAGACTTTTTAAAGAAGTATTTGGACACCCAGATAACAAACCATTGCAATAGTCCAGTCTATATGTGACAAATGCATGAACCCGTTTTTCTGCATCATTTTCAGATGAGATGTTTCGAATTTTAGATATTACGCAGGTGGAAGAAGGCGGTTCTGCTAACGTTGAAAGCAGTGGTAATTCTAATCTCTTTGTACTTGGCCTGACTTCCCAAAATGTTTATTTCTGCATTTTTTAAGTTGTAGTTGCTTGCTTATTTTCTTTATTGAACTGTTTTTTTACCTTCTAGTGCAGGGGTGTTTAATCCTGGTCCTTGGGGGCCACTCTACTGCATGTTTTATTTGTTTCCCTGCTCCAACACACCTGATTCAATGGTTAAAATACCTCTTCATGTTCTGCAGAACCCTGGTAATCCCCCATTGATTCAAATCAGCAGAGAAACCTCTAAAACATGCAGGACAGTGGCCCCTGAGGACCAGGATTGGCCTCACTTGTTCTATTGAGACCAACAGTTTGTAATGAAAGTCACTGTTGCGTAAGAAATGTTTTTTTTAATTTTTTTTTAACTTTTTGTTCTTTGCTGATGTTCGATTAATGTTGTTGGTTTAAAGTTCTGTTCTTTGTGTTCAAATTCTTATTTTCAGTATCCCATTGAATTTTCCCCTTTTCTAGGACCAATCCACCTCTTCAATGCTGTTCTTGAGTGCAAATTGCATTATGCACAAATTATTATAGCTACATTGTCCCCATTTACCTTTTTATCATAGAAATTTCAACTCGGATCTATAACCATATTAATCGTTCACGTCATCATGAAAAATAACCACATATTTGAGATTTCACACCTAAAGGCCTTCGTATTTCTTCCGTGAACTAGCCATCTTCTTTTTAAGAGAAATGTAGTTTCATTTATCTTTTTTTAACATGACATGACAGCCCATCTTGCATCACAGGAGTGCACTTAAGTGCAAATGTGTGTCTGCTGCCCAACAATAAGAAGGCTGTTCCCTTCTCAGTCTGTAATTACAGTGGTGGAGATGAATCTGTCCACTTATTTTTCCACTCATCAGTAATATTCCTCTCCATTGTGAATCCTTGTGGAATGGTCCTGCCTAGAAGGCCATTACCGTCTGAATGCTTTTTTTTTTATTTTTTATTTTTTAACCATGGAACACATTGTCCTATTATGTAGATGTAAAATTATTTAAAACTCCCCCTCACTTGAAACTGCACCACTAAATATAAATGAAATAATTTTGGCTTTTTCCATGCTGAGGGGTGTGGAATTATCATCTGTTTATACTAATGGTCTGTGTGTTATTTGTATTAATTGACTGAGGTAGATTGTGGGTGATTATGCTCCCGTACGCATTGAGCAGAGGCAAAGGACAGCGTTTTATTCGCTGCAGACCTTGGCTGCATGTCAGCACTACAGCTGAGCTCATTATGAAGAAAAAGTTTTCGTGCCTATTGATCCATCAGCATTCACCTTGAATGGCAGAACACTCACTCGCCGTCCTTTTATGACTGCTCAAATACGCAATGAATGTCTTCTTGTATGCAGTTTTAAAGGCTGCGGCAGCAGCATTGAGTCTCTGTACAAGGTGCTGTTACATCATTTCAGGCCTTGACTTTATGTTCTGTTTCTATTTTTTTTCTTTAGGAGAAGAATCTCGCTCCACCGTTGCAGATCACACCACAGGAAGCCACCATCCGATTTGAAGATGTCTATTTTGAGTATCTGGAGGGCCAGAAAGTTTTAAATGGAGTGTCCTTTGAGGTGCCTGCTGGGAAGAAGGTGGCTATAGTTGGCGGCAGTGGCTCAGGGTGGGTCACCTTTTAGACAATGGGTGTTATTATCATTAGGGATGTACAATATTGGATTTTTTGCCGATATCTGATACCAATACTGATATATTTTTCCCCTAGACCTACTTACAGAGACTACATAGCTTTCTCTGCTGTGGAATTAAAATCCTACATTATTCTGCATGGTCTTTGTCAGTTTGGCCTGTTACCAAATGCATATTGGTATTGGCCCAAAAGGGGGCTGAAAATGATATAACACTTTAACTTGGATTATTATTAATGTCAAATTTATTCATGACATTTACGCTCTCTAACACAATGACAACACTCAAACAGTCGCACAAAAACAGCGCCTTTGATATGTATATGTATAAAAACAGCAATCTTTTATGTCGGTGAGTTATTTTGATGGAATGTCCCATATTTATCGTTATCACAAATATCGGCCAGTACCGTGCCAATAATATTATGCATCTCTAATTGTCGTAGGCATGGCTGTTGTTATCTTGATGCTGACTATCTGTTTTTCCACTGTGTGCAGGAAGAGCACTGTTGTGCGGCTGCTGTTCCGTTTCTACGAACCCCAGCGGGGTAACATTTTCATCGCAGGGCAGAACATCCGAGATGTGAGCCTGGACAGCCTGAGGAAGTCTTTGGGCGTCGTACCTCAGGTCTGAGAAACTCCAGCACAATAAAACAAATCTAAATCAGTACTATACCAGTATACTATACTATATCAGTACTATAGTATCAACCCATACCCTTTACCACAATTAAAATGTATTTGTATAATTGTCTATACACATAAATTGTGAGATTGAACTTTTTTTTACTAAACTGTTGTCAGCACAGGACGATCTAAGAGTAATTTTTAGTAACTTGAACAAAAGGCGAATGCAAATATTTAAATTTTGAAGCGCTCAGAGACTTATCAGAACAGATGGTTCATGAACATGTTTTTGTCATTTGCTCCCCCCCCTCCTATTCTAGTGTTTGTATTTGCAGTCTTTTGTTCCTCTCTCTGTAGCAATAAAAATATTCTCTGAAGCCTCATTTTGTTCTCTAATTTTGTTGTCAGGATGCCGTCCTGTTCCACAACACCATCTTCTACAACCTGCACTACGGCAACATCAACGCTACGGCAGAGGAGGTGTACCAAGTGGCACGTTTAGCAGGCCTCCATGATGCCATCCTCAGGATGCCCCATGGTTACAGCACTCAGGTTGGAGAGCGAGGCCTCAAGCTGTCAGGTTTGCTGCACATTCATGTCTGCTGTTTGAATATGCTCTCTGGGTCAATACAAGTCAGAGCTGTGTGTTTGCTTTTTCCTCCCTGGGTATTCTAATTTAAAGTCAAACAATAACTGGCTGCTTGCAGCTTCATTTTTTACTTTAGAATTTAAATACAGTATTTGGAATGCAGGACACCATTTTTTTTTCTCTGTGAAACATAAAGTGATAAATTAATGTTAGTTTCCAGTAAGCTATATTGACGTTTTTATGCTCGCACTTCAATTTTGTCCCAACTAACAAGAAAAAAAAAACTATTATTACCATAAATTTATAACAAAATATTATTCATTTATCCATAATTTTAAAAGCCAAACCAGCTGAATATTTTGTTAAAAAAACAAACAAATACATAAAATAGCATTAGAAAGCAGCAAACATGCCTGGCCTTTGTTTACAATAAAATGTGTCGTTCAGTAGTTTCCTATAATTCAGCGCAGCGCTTTGCACTTGATCTTAGCCACAACTTATCTGATGACGTCACATGCGCCGCAGAACGGCTGCACTGATGAGAGCTCCGTGTCGACTCGCTCCTGAACATTTCACTGGTGGCCTTGTGTTAACCTGCATATGACAAATAAACAACATAACATAACGTTTAGCTTTAACTCTTTTGAATTCCTCACTGAAATGACTTTACTCCTTTATCTTTTTGTTTTGGACATTTCTTCTAAGTTTCCATGTTCTCCCCCAACTCCGTTTACATCCAGGATTCTTTGGACTGACTGGATATTTGTTGCATGCTGAGCCTGTCTGAAGTGTACTCGTCAGTGTTCAAATGTAAACAAATGACTCGTAACTGCTGGCAGCAAAATATGATTACAGTAGTCCCTCAGTTATTGTGGGGGTACATTCCACACACACCAACGCGATACGTGAAAAACCATGAAGTAATAACATTATATTTAATATTTGTATATATTTTAAGGATTTTTAAACCCTTCCTACACTCTTTCAATATTATAAACTCTTAAACCTACGTCATTTTAACAACATATGTATATGTACTGTACAGTACTGCAAAATTGTACTCACCAGCTCTGCAGAACTCTGTTCTGGTCGGGCTCGGTTCTGGTTCTTCAGACCTACCCTGCAGCGATGAAACCCACCGCCCTGTCCATGTTGATGCTTTATCTTCAAATTGAGTCAGCTGTAGAAAGTCTTATTTTATTAGCCTTCTAAAACTTGTGCTTCCACTGACGTTATTTTAGACATTACAGATGGCTAACCCTAAGTCTTAACGCAGGGAAAACGTTCACATTGAAAGCATGCGTTTGTTTTTAGAACCAGCAGCTTGGTGAAGATACATTACTTTGGATTAGCCGGACAAATTTGAAATCAGCATTTTTTAAAATTACAGTAGTCCCTCGTTTATTGCAGGGTTACGTTCCAAACACCCCCGCAATAAGTGAAAAACCACAAGGTAGAAATGCTATATTGTATTTATTTTAGTATTTATATATATTTTAAGGCTTTGTAAACCCTTCCCACACTCTTACAATGAGTACTCACCAGCCTTGGTCTGGTTCTGGTCCGGTTCTGATCAGCTCTCTGCAACCATTGAGCACCAGACACTTTTGGAGAGAGCTGGACCTTCGGAGAGCCAGCACAGAACCACACGATGGTCCAGATCGAGCCCAAATAATCCAGAGGGATCTGATGAAAACGTCCCAGTGAACTCTAGAGCTGTCATTTCTAACCCAAACCCAGAGCCCGGCCACGCCCGACCCTAATTAGGGCCGGGCCATAATAATGTGATTAATGTGCGGGCAGGGTCGGTGTCGGGCTTTTGAGTGCGTCAGCGGACGCACGCAGCTGACGATCCAATTATTTGACGACATGGCTTGCCATACTTTCACCAGCTGCACGCAACCATTTGACCGCGCACTGACCGGCTTTGAAAAAGGTAAAATGTTCAGTTAAGCTTCAGGTGGACTACTGCCAGAGATCCATCAGCCCAAATGGACGTTCATTCAGCCGCTGCACTCAGCGGACGCACGTGGCCGATGACCCAATCAGGTGAGATCACAAAACATCCGCGCGCGTCCGCCGATCATTAATAACTATATAAGCAGTCAAAGCTTAATTAAAATGTTGGGATTTTTTTGGGTTCGGACCTGTAATTACTGTTAATTCGTTGGGTAGGGTTCAGAAATAATGGCTACGGGCTGGGACCGGGTCAGATATTTTTGGTCCCGAATGCGACTGACTACTCCCCGGTCGAGAGACTTCCTGGGCCAGCAAGCAGCACTCAGATTGACCGATGAGGCTGGACGTAGCCTTGGTCTGGTTCTGATCGGCTCTGCATCCACTGAGCGTCAAAGTCACTATGAATAAGGACCAAACTTTTTTTTTTTTTTTTGGTCAGGTTCGGATCAGATCAAAACTTTCCCTCCATTTTGGCAGAAAGCAGCAGGCTGGAAGATCTGTTGACTTCTGGGTAATGTAGTTCTTTGGATTGGCCATACAGTGTAGGCTTATTGAAAGAAAACTACAAAATGGTGGCGCCTGTCCGAAGTATTTATTTATTTAGCCAACTTTTTATCTGTACCGTCCCAATCACGTGAGTAATATTAAAGTTGACATACGTTGAAAAACTGAAAGAACGAGTCTGCGCAAGTCGAACTGCGAAGTAGCGAGGGACTACTGTATGTGCTTTAACACATTCAGTTTGTAGCGTCATGGTTGTGGAAGTGTAACGATTTGTGTGGAAGTTGACAAGGCTGTTTTGCCATCACTTCTGAAACAACGAGCATTAAATAATAATAAATATATACTAAAGAAATGGGAGGTGTGAGTGACGTCCATCTTGTCCTTGTAGCCACAAAGACCATCATTTTCTTTCCAAACTCAACATGAGCAAGTAATTTACACAAGGTACCATATTGGTTACTATAGCCGTACAAAGGTGATTTTAAAAAGGGTGAAGAACCACCTTTGTGTCAGTACTGTCAGTAAAATATATTTTATGTTTCGATTCAGCTTTGTGTAACTCGAGTCAATGTTTTTTTTTGTCAAAACAGCCTGGAAATAAATTTTTAATAAAACTTGACCACAGAAAGTTCTTGAAATGAACATTTAAAATGACACATACATTTTCATTTTGTTGTTTTAAATACGCTAAATTGGTTTTATTTCACCTTGTTGCCATGATGTAGCCATTGTTTGTGACATGGTCACCAAACCAATCTGTTATTGTGTTTCCCCTTGTTGGCAAAATAACCAGAATCCAAATTTTACTCGCCGTCTTTGTGTGTGCATGTGTTTGAGTGTGGGCGGGTTATTCTGTTGGAAAATAACAAATCATCTACTCATTATATTACAAATACTGATGAAGTGTTTGGACATCTGTCTGTGGGCTGAATCTCAGGAGAAACAGGGTCATCGAGCAAGGCATCAACCTGAAGCAGACGAGCCAGGGTTTTAAAAAATTTTTTTTACTGAAAGCCAAGGTTGTCACATTTATGCCCTTTATAGATGTCTTCTTTATTTTTCATTAAATACATGACAAAGATGGATATTTTTAAATCAGTTGGCTAATTTTACAGTTGTGCATGCACTCTGTTTGTAGGTACTAAAAAAACAGACTGATTTATTAAAAACGTAAATGTTTCCTGGATTTCCTACAGAAAAACAAGACATTTTTATCGTTTAAACTCTAAAAAATGCTTCATCCATCCATCCGTCCGTCCATCCATCCGTCCGTCCATCCGTCCGTCCATCCATCCGTCCGTCCATCCATCCATCCATCCCTCATTAACTTATTAGATTAATTAAAAATAGTAAATTGGCCCAAGCTTTGAGTATAAATTTAACTATACGTTTAGGAACTTCGTGTAATTAATCTTTACTAAAATTTTCTTTGATCATGGTATTATTTATGCATAAATAAACTGTATATAAATGGTACAATTGTGAGATAAATATATATATATATATATATATATATATATATATATATATATATATA
>NC_056501.1:24648253-24659111 GCF_014905685.2 Nematolebias whitei
ATATATATATATATATATATATATATATATATATATATATATATATATATATATATATATATATATATATATATAAAACTTTAGTCTTCTATTTATTACAGTTAAATGTTTACCATTTAAAGATGACTTAAATAAGTAACTTTTGTTTAGACAATAGATTGCATTTTGAACAATGCATGTTGAGAGAATGATTGAAACGTGTCGTAAACTAGAGATAAAGCTGCTTGGAAAGGTTTTATGTTTTGCACAAAAGATAAAATAATTGCTTGAAATGGCTTTTCAACTCTTTCTGCTTTGTTTTATTATTTTTTATACTTTAGTGTCTTAAGTGTGTTTAATATAATTTGCTTTTGAGCTAAAAGTAAATGTAATTCGACCAGAACAGGTCTGTGTGGACTTTAGCTCCTAGCTTTGCTGCAGCTCATTTAGCCCCCCCACCTCCCAATAAACAGAGTGTGAGCTGTTTCACTCAACATTCAAGTCGCAATTACCAGCAGCCCAGATTTCTTGATGTGGAGTGACGGAGCAAGTGAGAGAACGGACAAAATAAAGACATGACTAACTTCTCATTAATTTCACCGCTGCTATATGTGACAGCTGCCAGCGAGTGTGAGAGAAGGAGGCGGGGGGGCTGTCTGAGCCCCGAGTCTTCTAACTCGCTCCCGTTCGCCGCCGCCAGAGATGTTTACACTCACTGAAAGCCGCTTGCTTTCAAGGGGCCACACGCCGCTCACATGTAATAAAGGCCGAGTCGAACACAGTGGGATAAATCTTTGAGCCCCGCTGACTTTTCCCCTCACAATTAAATGGAAGTCTGTTTTAGCAGACCTGAACTCTGTAGCATTTATATTGTCTGAGTAATGGCCCCTCGGTTTGTGGTAATTATGATGAGAAGAGCCAGAGAGAGACCTGCTGTATCGTCACACGCATGCATCAGACATATTGCAGCTTTTCTCGCCTCATCTTCATATCGAACCTTTTGTGTTTTATTCCAGGCGGGGAGAAGCAGCGCGTCGCCATTGCCCGCGCTATACTAAAGAACCCGCCCGTCCTCCTGTACGACGAAGCAACGTCGTCCCTCGACTCCATCACCGAAGAGGTCGGCCTGACCACTGCTCACACAGACGCACACACAAAGTGGCAGTTCAGTGCCGCACACACAGACTGACGCCTCCGGCTGCCTGCACGCACATTTAGCAGAACAAGCACCCACTCAGTCACCTGCTGTAGGTACACAATAATTCAGCTCTCTCCTGCATCACATACCTGCTGTGACACGCGCGCACACCCCATCACACGCACACACCACCCCCTTGCTCTCTATTGCCACCTGCCACTGTTTTCTCCCACTTAATCCCCAGCTCAGCTTAAACCACACAGTCTTTGTAAATGTTACACCTAATGAGAAAGTTCGGCGCGCTCTCGCTGAACTTCAGGGAGAAGAGCGGGGCAGTAGATGTGGATGTTAATTGCAATTTTTTTCTTTTCTCTATTGCGTCTCATCACAATGGTGGTTTTAAATTATCATATGTAAACACTGAACAGAAACGCATATGAAGGGGGATGTTGCCGAGCAACATTGTGTTGACTCAGTTTGCCTAAGTCAAAGTTTGGCAATATATTTCATATATATTCTGTCATTCATGCCCTTTTTTCCCAAGCTATCATTATTGCAAACCGAGAACTGTTTTCTTTTTGGATTAAGAAATACTATTATAGGGATTAGGACGGTGTAGATGATGACTCTTTGTCTTTTGCTTCTAGACCATCCTGAGTTCAATGAAGGAGATGATAACGGACAGGACGTCGCTGTTCATCGCTCATAGGCTCTCCACCATCATAGATGCAGATGAGATTATAGTGCTCAGTCAGGTAAGAGCTCATCTCTGCCGCAGCGCATACCTTTACCCATTAACATCTTCATTTGTGATTCCATTTCCACGGAAAGGCAAATTATATCACGGCTGAGTTTCCAGAGTGTAAGTAAACACGCGCTGTGTTAATTGCCGGCCCAATTAGATGTGTTTGCATTGAGGGGAAGGACAATGGCCTGCTCCCTGCGTAACCTTCAGTGCGCTGGATCTGCCAGCAGTAAGAATACAGCAAGTCGCACTGCTTTTGGCACTCATTTATTTCCCTTGTTACCTTTCCCTCAATGTATGTGATGAAAACGCATTTTGTTTAGCTTTTCTCATTAACTTAAAGAACAGCAGAACGTTGCTAGCAGAGGGAAATGTATTGTTTTCTCCATAAGGGCTCATTAAAGCGGTCTGACTCGACTGGCTGTTTTGGTCAGATGGCTCGTGTTGTTTGTCTCCGTGTCTTAATAATGTGAGGGCCAGCTTCCCAGACACTGATGAGGCCGCAGCTAGCACTGTATGTCTCTTTGAATGGAGATTCAAATTGGTCCTTTTTTTAAAAGTTTTTTTTTTTTTTTTTTGTCAGAGTAGATTGTTTTAAACTGCAGCAAAGTGAATGTTGTCTGTGCTTTACTGTAACTCGGTACATCACAGAAATATTCAAGGCTGCAGCTCGGAAGGGGTTGGACTTGAAGCACAAAAGGAGACAAGAGTGAAGTCGGTTATTATCTAGAAAAGGAAGATTTAATACGGAGCAGGTGAGGTGACATTTCCGAGGCTAAAACCGAGAGGAGATTTCTCTGAGCGTGTTTCGCTGCACGTTCCCAGAGTCAGACGGCAGGGATCAGAGGGTTGGGATGAGGAGGCACGTTTCCGTGTGATGTCGCCCGAGCGTTTGCTAGTGTCACCAGCAGAGGACTGCCTGGGGCGCTCATTAAAATAACGAGCCGATACAGTCACATGCTCGTCCCAGGCACGGTGAAGACGATGCCAACACCTCTGCACGCTCGTTGGAGGTGGGGGGGGGGAGAGGATGCCCTCATTTGTTTCACTGCGTGGGCGGGGACGTGATTGTCGTGCACGAGTGTGCGTTTGTGAAAGGAACGCAACAGTTGTTGGGGAGGCGTCGTGTATTCTAAGAGGAGGGGTGAACTCTGCAGCGTTAGGACTTTCTGTTCCCCCCTTCATGTTTATGTTTGTCGTTTTTACGTCTGATATTTTCTCTGGTTTCTTTCGTTCTCTCCATTTCCCTGCCAGGGCAAGGTGGCCGAGCGAGGCAGCCACCGCGCCCTCCTCAACACCCCGGGCAGCTTGTACGCAGATCTGTGGAACGCCCAGAACAACAAAATCCTGAACGACACCAAGAGCTCGCCCGAGCCGCCCGCCGAGCGTCTGTCCCAGAAGGAGGAGGAGAGGAAGAAGCTGCAGGAGGAGATCCTGAACAGTGTGAAGGGCTGTGGGAACTGCTCCTGTTGAGAGCGGCTGCCATCTTGCCTCATCCCTCACAGATGGCCTACACTGGAATCCTTCAGTCTGCGCAGTTTGGAGAGAACACAGGGGGTGTGGGGGTTGGTTCCCATTTCATCCAGACCCCCATTAGTGTGACTCTCTTTCCTCCTTTTTATGTGAATCAAGGCCACTCCAGGCCAAGACGAAGGAGACGAACAAGGAGCAAGCGTTGTTCAGCTCTGGCTGGGGTCCAGAGACGGAGCTTAAACGGCAGTCGTCTGAGCCGAAGCAGCAGAAAGCTCGTGTTTCACATACGTGTGTTTCAGACATCTGTTAGTCAACATGGCTGTCCTCCTTCTCCTCATTTCTGACATCTGCTTCATTGACATCCTTCTTTGCACTGGAAACATGTAATGACTCACATATGCCTTTGCGTTGACACAGAATTTGTATCGATTTAATTTTTTTAAATTATTCATGAAATAAAACCGAGCTTGAGTTTGCGTTTTATATCGAAGGCGTGTACATATCATAGTTTGTCCTACAGTTAGGGGTTCACCGATTTAAAAACCTGGACTATTAAAACTGGTTTAACACTAACTTCTGAAGCTGATTTAGTCATATATTAAAAAAAAGTTTAACATTTTTGTCCTCAGATTTGGTAAATCAACAACTGAGACAAGTTTCTCTGAACATATCTGGAGCTACAAAGAGCAGAAAAATGGTCTGAAAGCGTCTCTTAGTTGTGCATTATCATAACAAGTGTTGTAAACCCATTGAAGCCACGTTATTTTAATCACATCTAAATGTATTTTTATAGAACATTCAGAGATTAAAGAGTCCTAAGAGAACTTTTTAGATTATATGACCAAAATAAGGAGTTCCTCTTGAAAGTTCTGTGTAAATGTGTTTAAAATAAAAGACAGGGCACCCCTCCCTATTTTTTTATTTCTATAAATTTTATCTGATGTATCTATAAATGAGGAAATGTTTTGGAGTTTTATACAACACAATGTTTAGACCTCCTTTGTAGTTACATTTATTATAATGAATATTGTGTATCGACTTAATAAAATCTTCCCACACTTTTCTTCCTATACACACCTTTTCAAATAATTTTTGAACCTTTCGGTATATGATTGTGTTTATATCGATTTAATATAGTTCCTTAACAGACGTTTTGTTGTGCATTCAGAGTTATATGACCGAGTCATTTGTAGACCTCACTGTGGCCTCTTTAACATGTTAAAGTGGAAGTTCATTATTATGTTAGCTTGGTTTTAGAGTTTCACCACTTTTTTTTTATGTTGAACGTATATGACTTCTTTTTGTACAGAAAATTAATTAAAAAAAAAAATACTCGTAATTGATAAAAACAACTGCAGGTTCATTGAAAACCGTTGTAAATGTCCTGTTTGCTGTTGGATCGCAACATATATGGAAATCAACATTAACATCTTTTAAAACATGCTAATTTTCATCAGACACAACCAAAGATTTCCAGGTGCGTCTCAAAAAATGTGAATATTGTGAAAATAGTTTATATTGCAAATTTCAGAAAGTGAAACTCGTATAGCTTCATTAAACGCAGAGTTAAATATTTCAAGTCTTTATTTGTAATTTTAATGATTATGTCTTACAGATAATGAAAACTAAACTCGGTGTCTCAGAAAGTTATAATATTCCACAGTCAGCTGTTGGTGTCTCTGTCAGTGTGGGCAGGAGCCAAGTCCTGAAACCAGCATCTCCATAAATCTCATCTAGAAGGAAGCATGTCGTGTGTAAAATGTCCTGGTAGATGCTGCATGGCCTGTGGACTTCAGAAACACAGTGGACCAACACCAGCAGAGGACATGGCCCCAAACCATCACTAACTGGAAACTTCACTCTGGACTTGAAGTAATGTGGATTATGAACCTCTCCACTCTTCCTCCAGACTCTGGGACCTTTATTTTCTAAATGACATGAAAACTGACTTGCATCTGAAAAGAGGACATTGGACCACTGAGCAACAGTCCAGATCTTTTGGTCCTCAGCAGGTAAGACTCTTCTGATGTTGTCTCTGGTTCAGGAGTGGCTCAACTTGAGGAATGAGACATTTGTAGCTCATGTCCTGGAGTTATTCAGCTGATCAGGGTGTGACACCAGGAGTTTATAATAATGAACATCTTCACAATATTCTAACATTCTGAGACACTGAATATTAGTTTGTTCATTATTTGTAAACCATAATCCTCAAAATTACAAGAAATAAAGTCTTGAAATATTCCACTATAATGAGATTCACTTTCTGAAATGATAGACAAAAAATTGAACTTTTTCTCAATATTCTAATTCTTTAAGATGCGCCTGTAAGTGTCAATGAAAAAGGAGAAAAATCATAGAAAATCTTATCAACTCTTGATGGGAACTTGTTTTCTGTGATTCTGTCAAACTGCAGCTTTCAGACCAAACATGTTCCACCGTCTTTAAAGTACGTTTGTTGAAAAGCAATAAGGCCGGAGGTTCGGCCTCTGTCTTCACTCACGAGGTGTGTGTGTGTGTGTGTGTGTGTGTGTGTGTGTGTGTGTGTGTGTGTATATATATGTGTGTGTGTGTGCGTGTGTGTGTGTGTGTGTGTTTGCTGCTCTGCTGTCTGATTGTCAGAGTCTTATAAATGCAACACACTGTCTGGACACAATATTAAAGCCTTTAGAAATAAAGTGATTTGATTTTACAAATGACTTTTAAACATCAAATTATAGTTTTAATCACTTTCTTGTGGATAAAAATGAGAATTTTTGCAAATTCAAAGAGCAGATATTGTCTATTTGTATTTCTAACATCCTCCCATTATCTTTTACCCGCTTCTTCCATTTTGGGTCATGGGGGTCACCGGTGCCCATGTCCAGCAATCACAGTGCAAAGGGCGGGGGACACCCTGGACAGGTCTCCAGTCCATCCCAGGGACACGTAGAGACAAACAACCATTCACGCTCACTCACACCTAGGGACAATTTAGAGTTACCAATCAGCCTAACATGCATGTTTTTGGTCTGTGGGAGGAAACGCATGCACGGAGTGAACATGCAAACTCCCCCCAGAATGCAACCCCCCCACCCCCCGAGCGGGATTTGATCTGGTAACTTTCTTGCTTTGAGGTAGCTCCACCAACTGTGCCACCGTGCCGCTGCACTTCAGTCAATTTTTCAAAAATTCTGATGGTGTTAATTAATAGGCAATAATTCATTTAATCTATTTTACTTTCTCGCTCTTCCTGACAACATTAAAGTCTCCATTATTTGTCGAGCACATGGTGCTTTCCTAAAGCCCTGGAGGCTAAACTCAAGAGAGACGATAAAAGCAGAGAGAGGGAGAAACAAAAACATTTAACTTGATTTGAACAAACAGAGTAAAATATTCAGCTGTATTAATTGTTTCGAAAAGCCAAAAACACACGTTCAAACACATGCAAATACACAAAAGGAAGGCAAAAAAGGAACTAAAATAAAAAAATAAAACACTGCAGCAAGCTTCTATCCTGCAAATGTGTGACCCGTATCATCAGGCTCTGCTCAGAGGTTGCATCAGCTGCATGCATACTGAACGCAGAGATGTTCAAACCACCCTCTGTGTTTATTGACTTTTCAAAAAGGGGTGTGTGTGTGTGTGTGTGTGTGTGTGTGTGTGTGCGTGTGTGTGTGTGTGTGTGTGTGTGTGTGTGTGTGTGTGTGTGTGTGCAAAGGGCATGCGTGTGTGAATATTCATTCTCGTTTTGACCAGGAGCATTGAGACACACTACACAGGGATTACGCACATAAATTTACACTCCCACACAAAACGGTGGAAATAACTACATCTTCTCTGAGGCAGCGATGCATATTTATCAAGGCGTCGACGCCCTTGGCCACATGCTCCTTCTATTGTAGTGGGATGGAAGGGAGCTGGTGCAGAGGGATCGTCCTGAGTTTCTGCCTGTTATCACAATGTGTGTGTGTTGGTGGGGTGTAGACTTCAGCAAGAGGCCAAGGAGAGGTCAGCAGGGATTTGACGTGTGTGGTTGAATCCCTCCTTATCACCTGTGCACTCTTAACAGCTGCCGTGAGACCAGAGATGCAGCTCTTTGGGCATGTTTGGAGGATCTACATATTAAGTTTAGCTCTGAATCACCATGAGGGGGAATTTGATGCAGTCCAGACAGACGGACGGACGGATGGATGGAGACAATGAGAGAGAGAGAGAGGATGCAACTAAATATTAAAACAAAGGATAGATCAGTTCTTATCTGTTGCTCAACCTCAGTTTGAGAACATTTATAACTGGATTAATGAGCTCATGGTATGAAAGGAGGCAAGATTAAAGGGAATTGCTGCGGTTTTAGAACAACTCCTATCTCAAAGATTTCAAAAGGTTTATGTTTATTTTTGCCTAAAGTGGCCCAGGCTGGACAGGAAGTGTTACAGCTAGCTGCTGCTGCCACTATTTGTGCTTGTAAATATCCACCTTATTCCTGGGGGCTCTACTGTAGAAATGATTATGGCAGGGGTGCCCAAACTTTTACCCTAAAAGGGCCAAATTTAAAATCTATCAAAGGGCTGTGGGCCAAATGCATTAATACATGAAATGCAAATATTTCTGTAAGTAAAGTCCATTTATTTATTATACAGTTATTTAACCGTCCATTCTGTATAAAGAACATTACAGAACAGACTGTGTTGGTGGTGAGGGCGGGGTCTGGGGGTCCTCCCCCAGATAATTTTGATTCAAGTAGATGCCATTTCCTGCATTCTGGTGTATTTTACAATTATTATTATTTTTTTTTACAGTAGATTAACAAGAAACAAAAAATGTAAACTCTGTCACATACTGTCAAATCAAAATGTTAAATTGGCCGCAGCGTGGCAGTCCCCGTCAAAGTTTCTCCAGGAACTTTCTAGTTTTAGCTATTCCTATATCAAAACATTCAGTTCGTTAAGGAGACGGGTGATATTTGTGCTTTTTGTGACTTTTATACTTTTCAAAATCCATCCATCCATTTTCTTTACTCGTTTATTCCATTTTGGGTCACGGGGGTCGCCGGTGCCCATGTCCAGCAATCACTGTGCGAGGGGCGGGCTACACCCTGGACGGGTCGCAAGTCCATCACAGGGACACTTTTCAAAATATTCAACTTTATTTACAAAATTATCTTCATAAAAAATGCAGTGAGATCTCTTCAGTTCCTTCCAAAACACTGTTGCCTGAAATCTGCTTCAGCATAGTTGCTGCATTTTTGACATCAGAGGCCATTTTTAGCTAGCTTTTTGCCACTTGTTGAATTTAGCTAGCTTTTTGATATTTTTTTCTTGTTAGCTAGCCATTTGATTTTCTTAAAACATCATCATTCTCAGTGGTAGAATAACTAATTGTTTTCTTGCTGGACTCTCGTTGGTGCCTATTTGTAAAGATTGCACAATTCATAAACGCTATTTTTCCGAGCTGAGGTTGTTCAGAAAGCTAAAAGAGGTAGGATATTAATAGTTCATGAAAATCTGATCTCGGTGTGCTGCTGTAGTCCAAAATAAAGAACAGTGAAGGCCTGCACCCAGTTTTCTCTGCGCCTGCGGACTGCATGGTAAACAGCCGAACAGCTTCCTCATTACCTCCTCAAAACATGCAGACAAACAGCTCCCGACAGCACAAATCACATGCACGCCACACAGAACGGCTCCGTGCCACCACACAACAGATTTTCTGACTCAATTTTTAAACGAAAATAGCCAGAAAGCAAACGCCCTCACCCTGTAAGTCCATCGCAGATTGCTTAGTAACTTCAGTCTTTGCGTGTTGTGTCCTTGACACACACAAAGACGGGGAGCCACACAAGAAAAGTGCTTTTATGCAATATAAACAATATATTTTTTTATTTCCCACAGAACCACAGCACATCACAGTGAGCTATGTTCTCCGAATAATTAGCAGATGACCTGTTAGGGGCAGCAGCTGAGCGTCACTGATGAATAGTCTCATAATCGCCTCCTGTTAGATTAGAAGGACGCCATTAACATCAACTCATCTGTGTGGACATGTGACGCATGAAAGGACCCCCATCCGACCGCAATCACCCAGTTAGCTTCTTTTAACGCGGGCCTTTATCAAAGTCTACTTTCATCTGTAATGTGCGACTTCCTCGGGAGGTGGTGGAGGCTGCACGATGCAGCGCAGCAGGGCCGTAGATGTTTCGTTGTTGTCGGTTTCAATTAGAATCCAGCCCAAAGGCCTCGCAGAAAGACTTGTGTGATGTCTCTGGTCCCAGAGGAGGAGCCAGAGAACTGCAGGGGTTCTTCAGGAAGATCTGATGTCATTCTGTCCACCAGACAATCAGCACAACGAGAGCGTGTCCGTGTCCCTTTTGGCGTTGAGAGCTTGATCGTGTCCGTCTCTGGCGTAGCCAGTGGAAAGAAGATCAATGCTGACCCAAACACGAAGTCTGGAGCTGCTCTCATGGCGGACATGTTGCTCCTTTGATTACCAATCAGAGCCGCGAGTTTTCATGTGACGACGTTTGGTTTCCAAAACGAAGCTGTGAATCTAAAACACTGAAGGCTAATGACTGAAAGAGTTTACTGATGAGTGCTGAGTCAGCGTTAACGTCATTCATACTTCTGCACTTTATTAGCAAACTACTTCCACATACTTTCTACTATTTTTTACCATTCAGTCAAGTTGAGTTTGTAACTTTAAGTTAAACTTTTTGTAAAATATTTTAAATAAAAAGCTCATTTTTGCTTTTAGCTACAGTTTAGCATATGCCAGCATTTTTGCAAGTTTGCTAATTTTATCTATAGATATTGTTTTAATTTCTAAATTTCCTTGTTTATGTTTTAGCTGATATTTTGCTACCTTTAGCTTTTAGTAACAGTTTTGCTAATTAGGCTTCAGCTTGTGATTTGCAAGTTTTTGGCTGTTAGCAATAGTTTAGCTAATTTTAGCTTTTATCTACTGTCTTGTTAATTTTACCTTTTGTTACATGTTTACTGATTTTAACTTGATTACAGTTTTACTCATTTTAGCTTTTTGCTATTGTCAAGAATTTTAGCTATTAGCTTTGATGATTGTAGTTTTTAGCTACTGTCTTGATACTTTTAGCTTTTAGTTTGAATGATTTTAGCTTTTGACTATAGTTTTGCTCATTTTAACTTTTTGCTATTGATTTAGCTATTAGCTACTGTCTTGTTAATTTTAGCTTTTAGCTTTACTGATTTTAGCTTTTAGCTACTGCCTTGTTAATTTTAGCTTTAGGTTAGGTTAGTTTTGCTAATTGTAGCCTTTAGCTACTGTCTTGCTAATTTTAGCTTTTAGTTTTACTGATTTTAGCTTTGGCAACAGTTTTCCTAATTTTAGCTTTTAGTTACTGCCTTGTTAATTTTAGCTTTTAGTTTTATTGATTTTAGCTTTGGCTACAGTTTTCCTAATTTTAGCTTTTAGTTTTACTGATTTTAGCGTTGGCAACAGTTTTCCTAATTTTAGCTTTTAGTTACTGCCTTGTTAATTTTAGCTTTAGGTTAGTTTTGCTAATTGTAGCTTTTAGC
>NC_056501.1:24659121-24670177 GCF_014905685.2 Nematolebias whitei
AATTGTAGCTTTTAGCTACTGTCTTGTTGATTTTAGCTTTTAGTTTTTATTGATTTTAGCTTTTGACTACAGTTTTGCTAAATTTAGCTGTTACCTGTCTTGTTAAATTTCGCTTTTAGTAGCAGTTGCACTGATTTTACTATTTGGCTACAATTTTGCTAATTTTAGCTTTTGTTCATTTTAGATTTTAATTATTCATTTATTTAAACTTTTAGCTACTGTTTAACTTTGTTACAGTTTTATTGATTTTAGCTACTGTTATTTTAGCTTCTGTTCAGCTTGTTTGAACTTGACCGGCTCACTCAACATTCAGTGTTCACTCTCAGCAACCAGTGATTTTATTAAACCTTCAAAACGTAATTGTTGAGCTTCATCGACAACTGGAGTAGACCTGAGTCAAGATGGCCGCCACAGCTAATCAACCTTAGCGAACACAAAAATGGCTACAACTCAGTCATTTTTTTCTAATATTTAACTAGAACTTGCTTCTTTATGGGTTTATGAATTGGATTAGTGATAATCTGTTGTTTGTTTTTAGAATAAACCAGACTGGTCCAACGGTTCTTTCAGCTACTGATGATCTGCAGTTTCTGTTTTATTCAAAAGATTTGTATCTTCTTTCGTCTGTGGATTTAAACAAATTTACAAATATGTAAAATCCCAACCTTTAAACTGTGATTTTGATATCCATGTTATTGCACCGTGCTGTTCCAGCGTGTGTAAATTATATTTTGTAATCTCTAATCTTGTAATAATCATTTATTGATCTGATGGATGAAGAAGTATTTTAAAAATGCCTAATTTCATCTGTGTAGAACTGCAAGACATGTATTTTGGATTATATATTTTTTGATGATAAATCTGCATACTCACATTGTCAGTGCTCGTTTTATAGCATCCAGCCATTTGTGATAATTACTTTTTGAAATAGAAAAACAAAACTAACCATGGCCTTGGGTTAAGGAACAAACAGTATGTTAAAAGACAAAAGTGATGCTCGTTCAATGACTTTTGGAAGTCACCTTCAAAATAAAATAAGTATGTTAGAAATACAAATATGCTAAATCTGTTCTTTGAATGTTGAAAAACTTCTCATTTTAATCTACAAGAAAGTGATTAAAACTATAATTTGATGTTTAGAAGTAATTTATAAAATCAAATAACTTTATTTCTAAAGGCTTTAAAATGGTGTCCAGTGTGTTGCAGAGCAGCACGGTGGTGCAGTTGGTAGAACTGCTGCATCTCAGGTTACCCTGGTTCAAATCCTGATCCGGGGGTCTTTCTGAATGGAGTTTGCATGTTCTCTCCGTGTATGCATGGGTTTTCTCTGGATGCTCCAGTTTCCTCCCACAGACCAAAAACATGTATGTTAGGCTGATTGGTAACTCTAAATTAACTTCTCGTTAACTCTGTTCCTGTGTCTAATAAGCGCGAGATCCTGAACTGTTTCAACAAACATTTTGTTGCTTCTAGTTCTTTATTTGACACAGTTACTGATGGAAGATCAGCCACTTCCCCTAAAAGTCAAACTTCTACAAACCAAATCTCTCCTTACTAGTCAATCTTCAGTAAATCACACCTTTTCTCTTTCTCTGTTCTCCCACATCTTCAATCTCTCCATAAGACAAAACTCCATTCCAGACACTTGGAAAACAGCCTTTGTTCTTCCTTTGCTGAAGGGAGGTGACCCCACCTCACTGAACAACTATCGACCAATCTCTAAACTCTGCATTTTAGCCAAGGTTCTAGAAAAACTGATAAACTCTCAAATCAAAAATTACCTGGACTCATTTAACATCTTACCTCCACATCAATCTGGTTTCAGGAAACAACACAGCACAACCACTGCTTCACTGAAGGTTCTTAATGATGTTGTTGAAGCACTGGATGCTAAGAATTATTGTGCTGCACTTTTCTTAGACCTGTCTAAAGCTTTTGACACTGTGGATCATAACATCTTGTGTCATAAGCTCTCAGAAACTGGTTTCTCAGATTGAACCATTGGTTGGTTCTCTAACTATCTTTCAGATCAGAGGCAATGTGTTAAACATAAGGGTATTTCCTCCAGTTCCTTAACAGTCAGCAATGGTGTACCACAAGGCTCAGTCTTAGGACCACCCTCCTTACAATCTACATATGTAATGTAGGTCAGAGCATCCTTGATGCATCCTTACATTTCTATGCTGATGACACAGTTGTTTATTGTCAATCTAGAACAGTTGCTAAGGTTTTCCAGCTTTTGCAATCTGCCTTTGACATCATCCAGTCTGATTTGTTCCATCTCAAACTTTTCCTAAATGTTGAGAAAACCAAAGGGATGCTTTTTTTCAAACAGAAAGTCAGTCCCAGCAGATCTTCCTCTGATTTTAACTTCAAATGGTGTCCCTATTGAGTTTGTTGATTCCTATAAATATTTGGGTATCTTGGACGCGCATCTCTCTTTTAAGCTTCAAGTGGAAAACCTAGTACAGAAACTGAAAGTTAAACTGGGTTGCTTTTTCAGAAACAGATCCTGTCTAACTCTGAATGCTAGGAAATGCCTTTAACCACTGGTTAAATGGTCATCATTAACTTCACGCAGACTCTCTCACTGGTACATTTTCATCTTTAAATCACTTCTTGGTCTGCTGCCTTCATACATCTCCTCCTACATGTCTCTGCGTGAGTGCAGCTACAGCGTGCGCTCTCAGGACATTATTACCCGCAGGGTTCCCTCAGTGAGGTCTGAACTTGGCTAAAGGGCCTTCTCCTACTCCGCTCCTGTTTCCTGGAATATCTTACAAAAAGATCTGAAGCTCTCGACCTTGGCCTCTCTAATTGGCTTTAAACATCTGTTAAGTTCCTGGCAAGAACCAATGCAGACATGCTCCTGTTTTTTGACCTGACTGAAAAATGTTGGATTGTATACCTGGATTATTGAGCATGGACTTTGTTGTTTTCAACCAGTTCGACACGACTGTCAACAAGGAAGAGGGCCAGCAATGGAGGAGGGGTCGTACCAAAGAGACCATCTTATCACAAACAAAACTGGTTTGTTCCACTTTGGAGTAAACTGTTGGGGGAAGAATCAGTTTTGTTGTGTGTTTCCTTGACTGATGAAGCCTTCCAGATCGGAGATGAATAATCTAGCTGCTTTTTTTTTTTTGTTGCTACTTTTCCTTTTGACTGTCCTTTTGGTTGGTATTTTGTTTTGATTTGAAAAAAATAAAAAATAAAAAAATAAAAAAGCAAATGTGTATGCCACTTTTGTGACTGTCTATTGTTGCCATTGTTATTCACTGTTGTCATCACTCTTTGTTAAAATCAGGTCTCCCTTGTAAATGAGTCCCTGAGGCTCAATGGGATTAACCTGCATAAATAAAGGTTGAATTATTGGATGTAAGTGGGACCCTGTGTTTACTGTTGTTCCACCACATGTAGTGGAACGACAATAAAGAACCTTAACCTTGTTCTGTAATTCTTCTTAGATATTAGATGCAGTTTTCTTCTCGTTTTAACACAACGCATCACTTCTTTCTGTCTGCTCTTGTCCCTGGTTCAACGTGTTAAAATGTTTTGCTGAGAGAAACACAGAACGTCTCAGTTTTAACCTTTAAAATGTGTTTTTTTGTTTGTTTTCAGATTTAAGATAATTCATACAATTTATTTCTAAATAAAACTGTTTAGGTACGAATTTTGTGAATACATTTGAAAACCTCTATAATACCTGCACCATGTGGTCCCTCTGGTTGTGACGAGTCATTTGATACTCTTTAAGACATTCTCATGACAAACCGTGACTCCAGTTTCTGGGATGTAAGAATATTTCAGGTGTGCTGTTTGAAATGAGAGTCCTGAATTTAGTTCTGATAGCTTGGACCAAATGGTCTCTTTGGCCCGGCACAGTGAGGTTAACACAAAAGATAATCTCGTGGTTTAAAACTGTCATAATCTTATTGGATATTTCACACCGACTGTCAGAGCTGGTGAGTGTCAAAACCTGAATGTTCAGCATTTAACATCCATCTCTAAAAACTAAACTTGATCTCGAGTTATTTCTTTGGATTTGTTAAAACTGTCTGTTTTCCATGTTTGAGTGAAGATAAATGTTTCTATCAACTCAACGTAAAAACCCACCTGGTTAAAGAGTTTACAGAGCAAAATCTGTGTTCTCTTGTGAAATTTAAGAAAACTGAAAAGAAGAATAGAAAAAAATGAACGTCAGTCACCACCTTTATTTTTAATTTTACAAGGTTTCTTTGAAGGAATGAAATCACCTGCAGCCTTTTAGGCCAGAGTTTTTAGCTGCATCATTTTACGTTAAGACGGGATAGTGGCTGTTCTGGTGGAAAATATAAAACTAATGCTTCATGTGATCTCATCACGTGATGTCATGCTTGGAGTATGAGCGGTGAACGATGCTCATCACATCAAGTTTGAGCTCAATGTCTGTAAAATTGACAGAGTTATGGCCTTTTATATGTTTGCTAAACTTGATTAGCTATGGCGGCCATATTGAATTGAATTGACTCCAAAAGTTAATCAATTGTAGAAAGAGTTCCAGTGGCAACGTCCTGAAAGTTTCAATAAAATTAGATTGATAATTTGTGAGATATTTTCCTAACAGACAGACAGCGTTGACTCCAATAGATAATGGTAAAATTTTCAACTAAAATCTTTAGCAATCTTTTAGTGCTTGCAACATTAATTGTGTAGGACTCTCAGTTACTACTGTGCCAAATGTTATCTTAACTTCTATAAAAGGGACTGAGTTGTTGCAATTTATTTTAAAGGTCAGTTGGCTGGAGCAACCATCTTGAATTGAAGTGACTACAAAAGTTGATCACTTATAGATGCACATCCAATGAATTATTTCTGTGAGTTTTATTTAAATGTGTCCAGTGGTTTACGAGATATTTTGCCAACAGACAGACACATGAACACACACAGACAAAAACATCATCTGCTACCACTGCCAGGAAAACACAGTTATAACTAACTTCATCCAAACCATTCAAATGTAACTAAAATAATCATTAAAATACCACAGTAGATAAACAAGCAACAATGTACACCTACATCAGCTCTAAAACTTGAGAGGAGTACTACATACATATATTATATTATATCATATTCTACTGTGTGTTTACTCTGAGAGGAGAACTTTTACTTCACAGCAGAGAAGAAAAGGCAGAACTGTGTGAGTCACATGGTTACGCAGCTCGCAGGGAAAGCTGCAGAATATAATGAAGTCTCTGCACATCTGTGGAGCCAAGGAACGTTTCCAGCTGTTAAAGACAGCTGTGCTCCGCATTATGACAACTCGTCAGTCGGAACAGATTCACGGAAAATTTTTCAAATAAAATACAGAAATGCGCCAACGTCATTTTTATTTATGGCTTTATTTTCTGGGCCTCATAAAACATTAGTTTGGATTTGTGATAGTTAGTGGGTTTGCTGAGTTTCCCCTCACGTCGCTCAAATCGCTCTTTAAGTTGAAGATGCAACAAAAGCGTTGGAATTAAATTTGAATGATCGGCGCTGAAAGAACAAAGGTCGTGTTTTATCACTGCAGTACAGAATATTTATAAAATAAAATTGTAATTTTTTAAAACTTTTTTTAAATTACCCATACTGGCGACTGATAAGACAACACGTCAGTTTTGTTAATTCAGGCTTCATTCAAATCAGAATCAGTTTATTATCGCCATGTCAATGAACGAGGTTCACAAACTAGGAATTTGCTTCGACATAAGGTGCGAATAGTAATAAAGTAAAATAAAGTAAAAATTAAGTAAAAATTAAGTAAAAATGAGAACATCACATAAGACATAAGACCTGTGTACACCCACAAATAAAGTAAAATTAAAAACATAACATAACCATATGTACACCCATACAATAGAAAACAATAAAAAAAGCTCATTCACATTCAACACAGTCTACATAAAAATACACAGAAAAAAAATCCAAAAGTTGTAATAATTATTGTTTTTAAATTTAGCAGTTCTTAAATAAATGCATATCACTTGCCACCATTGATATCAGACTTTTAGACAAAAATCATCTTAAGTTGAGAAAGTCCGAAGCTGTAGTGGTTTTAGATCACATTTGATGAAAGAATTATTTTCATGTTACAAACGCAGTCGAACAAAGTTTGTGTTTAAACATTTAGAGCTGAATTTTTATTTCTAATTGTGCAAATGTTTATGAAGCATTCACACGATTGTGATCCATTTCTCTTCTGGATGTTTTGCTGCGAGATTTTATTTCAGCTCTTTCAGGACAATCCAGCTATGACTTTTGGTATTGGTGCAACTTTAGCTTTTTGAAGTATTTAGCCTTTTCTGCCATTTTTTGTCTCATAGAAAATGAATTGAGCTCATTTTACATCCTTCAAATCTTTAGATCTGTTTACAACCTTTTACTGCTCCTTTCACATTTTGTTCTGCTTCTGTTTTTTTCAGCTTCCTTGTGCAAATTTAAACATTTTTTCCTCTACTTTCAGCTAATTTCAGCTGTTTTTTCAGCTGTTTTGCGCTCGTTTCAGATTCTTTCTGTTAACTACAAAATTTTTGTGCTTCTTCTAACGTCTTTGTGCTTTTTCCAGTTTATTATGCTCCTTTCAGCTTATTTCTGCAAGTTTAATCTTTTTCTGCTATTTCAGCTACAATTCAGCTGTTTTGCTTCAAATTTAAGCTTTTTCAGCCAATTCCACATTTGTTGCATTAACTTCTACTGTTTCAGCCTAATTCAGCAAAAATGTGCTCTTTCTACTTCCTGGTAATTTAAGCTTCTTTCTGCTTTCTAAACTACTTTTCAGCTAAGAAAGTTCATGCTCAATCATCCAGGTACCAAATCCAACAATTCTCAGTCGGGTCATCTGGACAGTTTCTTTTTTATAGAGACGTTTCACCCTCTATCCCGAGGGCTTCATCAGTCAGAGGAGTTCCAGTAAACTGTTTCCCCACCAAGCAGTAAACTCCTTAAGTGGACCAACCAGTTTGCTGGTCCACTTAAGGAGCTGGTCCACTTTGTTGGTCTCTGGCCCCCAGGAACCATCTTAGCTCCAGCAAACTGGTGGGTCCACTTAAGGAGTTTACTGCTTGGTGGGGAAACAGTTTACTGGAACTCCTCTGACTGATGAAGCCCTCCGGATAGAGGGCAAAACGTCTCTATGAAAAAATAAACTATCCAGATGACCCGACTGAGCATTATTGTACTTTCAGCTGTTTTTGTTTGTTTTTTTGTTGTTGCTAATTTTAGCTTTAGTCAGATAATTTCCATTTTGTTGGTGCTAATTTCTGCTTCTTTCAGCAAAAGTATTCTTTCTGCTTTCCTCTGCTAATGTAAGCTTGTTCTTCCATTTCAGCCTGTTTTTAACTAATTCCAGCTGTTTTTCAGCAAGTTCTTCTGCAATAAGCTTTCACACTGCATTTTCACAAGAAAATACAATTTCTCTAGTTTATTGTTAATCTCAGCAGATTTCCAACGGACTTTAAAATAAGTTCTACAAAGAAAACGTGTAAATATTTAAACTCTTTAAAAAAAAACATTTGATGGAAGTTGAAAGCTATTTTCAGATATATCAATTTATTTCCATTGCAGTGGAGTCACTAAATAAATTATTAGCATATGTGCTGGACTTAACAACCAGAATGAAAACATCTCTGCTGCGATAAATATCATTCTTCCTCTTGGAAATTAATTTAAAGAAGGTATTTTTGTTCGTGTATGTGGGCATCACGGTGAGTTATAGATAGACACGCTAAGTAAATATGTGGTTATGAACACAGAATATTAAGTTTGAAATTAAAATCAAAAGTTACACGTGACATCAGTTGTAATAACAGAACTAAGAGGGCATGATTTGTTTTATTGGAAGCAATCACACCTTAATCATGCAGCCGCACCACAGGAAATGGGCTGTTTAGCTACTCTGTTTCATTACCATGTATGTTTTTATAGCACAGAGACAAAGAAGACATTAAAGTGGGGTTCTGCAGAAAGGCTGTAAACTTTAAATATTTCACCTTGCTCTTTGGACGACCTCCGTTTGGAGAGAAAGAACCGGACTAATCACTTTGGTCTCTGTCCTGCTTGAACTAGCCATTAGCTTGTCAGTCTGGTCAAAACAAAATTATTTTTCTCCAAACTAAGGTGGCTGAAGGAGCTATCTGCAACAGGTAAGATGTTTATTCTTGACATCATTTCCACAGAACCCCACCACAAAAGATAATCACTTAAAGGTTGTTGTAGGACGGAATTATTAAAACCTTCTGTGACGAACTGGCAGTAAGTTTGACATTTGATTTCCGCCCATTTCCAGCTCATCCTTGAAGATAGCAGCCCATAGATAAAATCTTCCACATCACTTCAAAGATCCAAATGATTACGTTAAGTTTCTGGAACGTCACATTTACACATTACGCAGTACATATTGTCAAAATCTGACCAGAAAAACTCAAACTCTAATTATTCAAGTCAAGATGATCTTGATTTAAATCTCTGGCATGACGGACAGATATACCCATCCATCCATCCATCCATCCATCCATCCATCCATCCATCCATCCATCCATCCATCCGTCCATCCATCCATCCATCCATCCATCCATCCATCCATCCATCCATCCATCCATCCATCCATCCATCCATCATGGATGGATGGATGGATGGATGCATCATTCTGACATATTTTATTTTGTAACTATTTTATTTAAGGTTTGCTCAGCATCAGAAGTCTCCTATGATTCATTTAACTGAGGTTCTGAAAGTGTGTGATATTTCTGCACACCTTCATACAAGATGTTGGTTCAGACTCTTCCGCATCAAATAAAATTCACAATCAAGTTTTAAAAACTTTGGCTTGATATAAATGTGAATTAAAAATATTTAAAGTCAAACTGGCTTGGTCACAGTTTTGTGAAGTTATTTTATAATAGTATTATAGTTTACCACTAAAGACTGAGCAATTTAAAGCGTTTCAAAAATGTATGTATTCTTTTATAAATTATTGTAATTTTTCTTTTTTCGCTGAAAGAACGCACCAATTTATAGTTTCAGATTTCGATAAATATGATAAGAAAACATATTAAGACAATAAAATAAATGACTGGGACTATAATGTTTCTCTGAAAAGTGACAATAAATAAACTCTGTTATTCATTATCTTTCTTACATGTGTTGATTGTTGATTCATTTTTGTAAAGATTAGCTGTTTTCTTTTGCAGATTAAGGGTTGTATAAGGTTATGATTTATTGAGTGATCTGATTTATTATTGTGACCTTTCAGAAGTAAAGTGATTTGTGACTGTCGGTTTATTTTATTGATTGTTATGCAGGTAATCAGTTTAGAAGAAAAAAAAAATGACATTAATAAAAATAATTAAAGAGGTTCTATCACAGGTATCTGCTCTAACAACAAAGGCACACATTGTGGCAAGTTTAAATTAGTCACTTTACATTTAAAAAGGACAGTTCTGATCTTATGAAGTTGAATTTTATACACATTGTATGAACAAATAATATCTTACCTGTTGTAGATTGCTCTTGGATAAACCTCACTTCAGTGAGATGGACTCTGACTGGACTGATGTGCTAATGCTCTGGAAGCATTAACTCATCAATGCAAAGTTTTGACAAAGTGGATCACTATAATCTTAACACCCCCCCCCCCCCCACCCCCCCCCCCCCCACACACACACACACACACCTAAAAATAAAAAATAAATCAAAAAACAAAAAAACTTCATAGCAATTTATGTGAACGCTGATTTAGAAAGTTTTACATTGAGTCAATTTTACAATATCTGGATTGTTCCACATAATGCCTTTGCCTCTGGTTGTTGATTTTGGACTTAAATTTGAACGTAAACACGTTGACAGTGAGGAGAATGGAGAAATAACTTAGGTTTTGCATTAACTCCACAGCTAATATATGTAATGTTAGCTCCAGAGCTAATATATATGATGTTTGCTCAGGAGCTAATATGTACAAACCGGATTCCAAAAAAGTTGGGACACTATACAAATTGTGAATAAAAACTGTATGCAATGATGTGGAGATGACAAATGTCAATATTTTATTTGTAATATAACATACATGACAGATCAAAAGTTTAATCTGAGTAAATGTAACATTTTAAAGGAAATATATGTTGATTCAAAATTTCACAGTGTCAACAAATCCCAAAAAAGTTCGGACAAGTATCAATAAGTGGCTGGAAAAAGGAAACTGAGCATATAATGAACAGCTGGAAGACCAATTAACACTAATTAGGTCAATTAACAACATGATTGGGTATAAAAAGATCTTCGCAGAGTGTCAGTGTCTCTCAGAAGCCAAGATGGTAAGAGGATCACCAATTCCACCATTGTTGTGCAGAAAGATAGTGCAGCAATACCAGAATGGTGTTACCCAGAGTAAAATAGCAAAGACTTTTAAGTTATCATCATCAACCGTGCATAACATCATCAAAAGATTCAGAGAATCTGGAACAATCGCTGTGAGTAAGGGTCAAGGCCGTAAAACTCTACTGGATGTTCGTGATCTCCGGGCCCTTAAACGTCACTGCACCTCAAACAGGAATGCCACTGTCAAGGAAATAACAGAATGGGCTCAGGAATACTTCCAGAAAGCATCGTCAGTGAACACAGTCCACCGTGCCATCTGCCGTTGCCAGCTGAAACTCTACAGTGCAAAGAGGAAGCCATTTCTAAGCAAGCTCCACAAGCTCAGACGTTTGCACTGGGCCAGGGGTCATTTAAAATGGAGTGTGGCAAAATGGAAGACTGTTCTGTGGTCAGATGAGTCACGATTTGAAGTTCTTTATGGAACACTGGGACGCCATGTCATCCGGACCAGAGAGGACAAGGATAGCCCAAGTTGTTATCAACGCTCCGTTCAGAAGCCTGCATCACTGATGGTATGGGGTTGCATGAGCGCTTGTGGCATGGGCAGCTTGCATGTCTGGAAAGGCACCATTAATGCAGAGAACTATGTTCAGGTTCTAGAACAACATATGCTCCCATCTAGACGTCATCTCTTTCAGGGAAGACCCTGCATTTTTCAACA
>NC_056501.1:24670577-24694469 GCF_014905685.2 Nematolebias whitei
TATATATATATATATATATATATATATATATATATATATATATATATAATATATTAATATGCTCTGTACACATGATGTTAGTTCCAGAGCTAATAAACTAAACATCACAAGTTGATCATATTTGATTGGTATAATACAAATGATAACTCTATTGTCACATTTTACATTTTTGTTAGCTTTGACTGCTTGTGTTTTAGTCTCCACTACAATCTATATACTGCCTCAGAATGCATTGCAATGGTAAAATAATGGTGACACCCTTGGGTGAAACATGTAATAAACATGTCTTTTTTTTTTTTTTTTTTTAAGGATTTTTCATGTATCACAAACAACAATTTTTACTAGAATAGAGAAATAGCATGTTTTTTTTCATTTACCCTTTATTTATACAGGTAGTCTCATTGAGTCACGAGAACACATTTCAAAGGGAAAACTGTTTTTGGGAGCAGATGATGGGGGTTACGGGCCTTGCTCAGGGACCCAGATTGGGGCAAATGAGGGTGGAGGCAGGTGTGGTTTTTCACCTTTACAACCCACATTTTGATGTTGACGGTATAGCGGGAGTTGAACCTGCGACTTTCCAATCACAGGCCCATCTTCGCTAACCTCTGCACCACTACTCAACACGTTACAGGTAATAGCAATATGTGCAAGTAGCCATAGATCCTTTTAAGACAGCAGCATTTAGACCTTACTCTGATTAGCTGTTAGTGTTTTTTGTGAGAATTTAACTCTATATCTGCAACAGGTATGATGTTAACTGTTCATAAGGTTTTCAACTAACTTATCTTTTTTATAAATATTTGTTTGTAAAGAATATAATTTTAAAGTTAATTTTTGACAAAAAGCAGAATAATTTCTCTCAAGTGTCTACTTTTTGCCCTGGGTCCAAAAAATGATCAAACATGTTGCCAGATGGAGCTCACAATCACACCGAAATTTTATTATGCTGTTGTCACAAAGATTATTATTAGGCTATTTGAAAAATGTTGCAACATCACAATCAGGGAAATAAATTGTAAAAATGCTTTACCTTTAAGTTAAAATTATTGACTGAGATGAGCCCATCTAATCAACTCATTGACATTTGTCCTCTATTAACTTCATATTCATAATTAAACTAGCGTTCCTTAAAAGGATGCATGTTGCCTGATGCTTTATGCAAAACTTAGAAATAAAGAAAATAAATAAACGAGCTGTTAGCAAAAGTAGTCCGTAATGTTTCTGTCAGTTTCTGCTCCTCAGATCCTACCCTGCATATTCACACCTGTTCCCTATTACATTAAAGTACCCTTGACATAAAATGTTTGTGATGAATATGAATGAGTAATTTGAAAAATAAAATTAATAACATGTTGCAAAAAAAAAAAAAAAAAAAAAGACACCTCTCAGATGAACAGTTCATGAGATATTCACATGCTCAGTAACAGGAAGTGATGACAGAGGAATGCTAGCATGTAAACAGAGCATCACTAAAAAAAGCTTACACCAAAAACAGAATAAAATCTGATGTTTCTTTAGATTATTTGAAGTCACAATCAGATAGAAACCAAGAAGAGTCATACAAAGACCAGGAAGTGTCCTTAATTTTTTATTTATTTTTTTAATTCTCTTTTACTGTCACTTTTGCTTTCCCTTTGGCCACATCAAGTAAAAATATACGCCATTTATGTGACAAAATGAGTACAATTATGCGTATTTTGACAAATTTCCTAAACTATTAATATGTTTGACTTGGTCTAATTGTAGCATATACATGTCACAGGCACTTTAAGGCTTCCTCAGCCCCACTCCATTTCTCCCCTCTGTTGTCATTGCTCTTCAGTCTAGCATTGTGCCTTTTTCACGCAACGTCCGGTTCTGCTTCATGCTTCCTCGAGTTCTGTTAATTTGAAGTTTTTTTGCTGACGCGTCAACCTTTTTGTTTTTATTCAGTAAATAAATAGTTCAAGTTTCTCCTCGAGCGTGTTCGTCTGCATTCCTGTGTCCGAAACCATGACAATACGTTACCGACAGCTCTGTGTGCCAAGTCAAGGGGCGGTCGAATTTACAGGCAGGGCCATCGCCCCCTCATTTTGCCCGCTTGTTAGCGCCCCTGTATGTCCACATATTTTTTTTAGATTGAAAATACTCATTCAAAGAGGGAGCAGCACAGTGACTGTATCCAAGCGTTTCAGTCCGTGCGTGTGAGCGGAACCATCATGCAGGCGCAGGCACAACAGTCTATTCATTATTCATGTCATTGCAGTTGCCCTGTTATGATCCAGTCCTGTTTGGAGTGCGCTTCCTGATTTGTTCAGCGCGTCCGTCAAAAGCGGTGCGTGGCCCCTGCGTCGGCTGGGCGGCGCGCGCTCATAGGTCGGACCGACAAGAATTCGAGTCGGGAGGGGTGGGGGGAGGGGGGGGGAGCAAGCTCAGTGCACGCCTGCCTGTACGAGACTGTGCGTCGCGAGGAGGGGGAGAGGTCCAGCTGTAAGGGGGGAAAAAGAAGAAAAATACCAAAAAAAAAAAAACAACAACAGGAGGAATACGCCGTGACAATGACAAGCGTTTAGGAGCGAGGGAGGAGGAGGAGGGGGGTCGCCGCGCGAAGCTGGAGTTTATTTTTATTTTTTTTTATTATCGTTATTTTGTTTTTTAAGGAAGGCGACGGCTCACAGCGACGCTGCTCGTCCCGAGAAAAGCGACGGTGCCAACAGGACGGGCCGGCCCGCCGCAGAGGCGCCTTTCCTGGGGGAGCGGAAGATGGAGAGGCGGCGGAGAGGAGAGCCGCGCTGCCTCCATCACTGAGGCGCGTCCACCTGCCTGTACCCGGAGGAGAGGAGAGGAGGCCCAGGCTGCTGCCGCTGGAGGCTGGAGAGGAGGAGGAGGGGGGGCCGGGAGGGGACATGCAGGGGAACTGTTTGCATTTCGGGGAAAGACGCATCTCTCCTGTCCGGAGCTGAGGAGGATCCCACTGCGACAGGAGGGGTGGGGGGTGGGGGGTGGGGGACAAAACACAGAAAAACACCATAACGCAGTGTGGACGCGCTGGAGGTAGGCAGCCAAACCGTTTCTATTCAACCGAGCGCGTGCCATTAGGTGTGCACATGAGGACAGCTTGCTTTGCGCTCACTCGTTTCCATCCATCTGATTTGCTCTGATCGGACATTTTCTTTCTCCAAACGTTGAACCCACCATGCATGCGGTGTAATAGTATCTCTCTCTCTCTCTCTCTCTCTGGGACAGCTGTCGTAGCCTACATCCATCCGTCTCTCCCTGCTCCATCGATTACCCCATTCCCTGCCGAAAAAATGCCTCACACACTTTTCCTTAAAGCACGAGCAGGTGCGCTTTCAAACCTCAGAAATTCAAGTCAGACACAGATGCCACGTGTCCCCCCCCCCCCCCCCACACCCCCCCCCCCCCACGCTCCCCCCCCTCCCCCCCCCCCCCCCCCCCATTGAATCGATGGCAGCCTGTGTCCTGCTCTGCCTGCATGTTTTGGAGACAAACAGTGGCCTGTGTGGACGTCATTTTGAATGAACGTCCTGCAGCCCCGGTATGAATAAGGAATGCATCAAGGGGGGAATAATCCACAGTCCACACCGCTGAATGATTCATGATGGGGGCCATTGAAACCTAATGGGATAACACATCATCGTACAGATAGGCCCCTCGGCCGTGATGAGGTAAATAAATGATTCATAAACACTTTAGAAGCAGATATTCTTAACAAACCGCTGTGAGTGCACACAGGTGCGTCTGCAGGCATGTGCAAATGCCTGCACTGTGGGGTCACTAGATCAGTAGCTTAGTGTGTCTGTCCCCCCCCCCCCCCCCACACTTTAAGGACGCTTCATGACAGATGTTTACTGGAGGTACCAGTCAGCCACACACGGCCAGCAGCAGCAGCAGTAGCGTTCTTAAAAATAATGAGCTGCAGCACTCAATACCAGCCTGTCTGCTTGGTTGTGTGGAGGTGTAACTCTGTAGTAAAGAGCATTTTAATTGGAATGCGTTTGAACAACAGGGGGGAGAAAAAAAAGCCTTGCTGATTATATCCCCCCCCCCCCCTTTTTTTTTTGGGGTGCACGTCTTTTAGGAATGCACAATAGCAAGAATGCTAATGCTAAATACTATGATGAAAATATTATTTGCAATAAACCTCTTTAATGTGTTTCCTGTTCTTTCATCAGAGAACACTACACGTGTTTTTTTGACCCCCATCATTGAACCATCCCACTTACTACTTGATATCACGATAACTTTGATTATCACGATAAAAATATCCATTGAGAAATACCCACAATATCCTCATTTGTTTCATTCTCTTCTTTCTTTGCAAATCTTTCACTTCTTCCTGCTTTAGCATTCTGCTAAAGAATGCTATTCTATCTGCTAGCTAACCAACACACAGATATGTTTTGCTTTCTTTAGCGATATTGGTATTGTGTTGAATATCGTGTTATCGTTTGCAGTATGGCCACATTTTTTAAATTTATATCTTTCTCTTTTTTTATCACAATTCTTACAACACTTCATATGTTTTAGAGGTATTCAAATTGTGATATTCCTGTTCATAACAATAACATTTGTGATGAAACCAAATTTACCTCATTTTTTCCTCTTTTTTTCATCACAGTGCTACTAGCACTCTCCACGTGGTTTAGAATCTCGGTCATTCATCCAACTTTCAGCTGTGTTTTAGAGCCTTTTGCTATATTGATGCCCTATATTGTTGAGTATAATCATAACAATATAATTTCTGATAAATCCACATTTTCCTCACTTATCTCTGCTCAGTGCGTCACAAAGTTCACAACCCTCCTTGTGCTTGAACACGGGAGCCACTATTATCTCACCAAACTCAAGGTTTTCTTTTCATTTTTAAAATTGCAATTATTGAATCTTAAAAAAAAAAAAAAAAGCCAAATCCGTAGCGATAAACCCATATTTTCCTCTCATCTCTTTCTCTTCTCTCGTCACGATGAACCATGTGTATGAGAATCTCCTCACAATCATCGTTCAGCTCGAAATTATGTTTTGCTGTCGTTTGCGATTCTGATATTGCGATGGCGATACATTTTTGTCGAATTGGGCAACCCTAGTGTCAATATCCATTTCGATTAAAGATCAAGTAGATATTTCCACCTGTGCACTGCCCATACTGACCTACTACTATTTACTGCAGGATGCTTTGTTCTTTGTGCAACCTTTGCAGCCAATTGATAAGATGCTTTTGACTTTTCAGCCCATTCTGAGTTCTCATTTGCTTGAAGAACACATTATAATGTTGAACTGCAGGAGGGTTCAAAGGTGTGTGTGTGTGTGTGTGTGTGTGCTTTGAGTCTGCCTTGTCCTTCTCTAATGTGAAGACAGCAGTGGAAACCAGATGGAAGGCCATGCATTGATTGAGCCAAAGAGAGCCTATAAGAGAAACAAATTGAGTTGACACGTTCATGTGGGTGTCATTATCACGTGTGACGGCGCAGCATGCTATTGGGCCCAAGGCTGTGTGACAGAACTCGGGGAAAGGCCGGCCTTGTTTGAAGATCATAAATGTGGAAACTCTCATTGCTATCACATGTGTCTCTGTTGCGAGATGTGCCATGCCGAGCGTGGCACGAGGATTTGTACAGACGGCGTTTGGCATTCCTCGTCTTCCTCCTCCTGGTCAGTCTCATTGCTTTCACTAAAAGGGCCGTTTTCTGCTCAGTTTAAATTGGATGAAGGATGGAGCCGGTGACACATTACAGCACCACAGCTCGGTTCCCCTGTAGCGAGGACAGCAATGCCAGATTTGGTGGAAACGTGTTTAAAATGCTGTCGGAGTGCTATGTTGCAGCAATAAAACGGGCAGCTTGTGTACATAGACTCTTATCTTCCTCTGTCCATGTGTGCTCTGTGGCTTCTCTTCTTCTTCAGCCCTCAGGCGCACGTGTCAGGACTCTCTTATTGCAGCGAGTGCCTCAATTTCACCAAGGCTGATCGTCATCAGCTTTAGCTGACAAGCGAGCCTTATTATTCATGTATCGTGCCTTTGATTAATATTTTACTCACTGTATGTTGGGATCACTACGAACCAGGATCGGTGGGGGAAAGCTAACGCTGCAGTATTATACACAAGTGTTACATTTTCGGACTTTTACCAGGTGACAGCGTCTCATTAGGCGTACAGAAAAGGGCTTCCCTTGGCTGTGTGGATCCCCCGCTGTGTTATATGACTGGAGTGCCACAGTTTTCTCTGCTCACTTTATCGCTACAAGCACCTTGGGTCTGTCTCAGTCTAGGTAGACGCACGCTGAGCCCATCAGGACCAGCTGCATTCTATTAGGCCACTGTATGCAGAAGCCTGCCGTGTCGACCCCTGCACAGCTCTGTGTTTGGGGCTGCGACATGCTAGCTGAGGTCCAGCAGAGGCAGTCTTCCTCTACGCTTGTGCTGCCGCTGCGGCTGCTGAGTTTTGTAATTAAAAGCAGAGGTAAGTCCAGGGGAGAAGGCTGGGCTCTGATTGCTTTTCATGGCCGCGAGGTGGGAGCTGCAGCGTGTCCTAAGGGACCGAGGCGCTGCTGAGCTCTTTGCTGCCTGCTCAGCACACACACCCCCCCCCAACCAAGACAGGAGCTGTTCCAGGAAGACGCACACATTTGGGCTCATGCACGCAAACATATGCATTCCACTGCACTCTCACTGACACACACCAACACACAAGGCCTGAGAGAAGGCAAACAGACTACATTGGTAGCTGGTAGTTAATCTACTTTAAAGAATGCCCCCCTTTCAGAAATATGTGTCAGTGTGAGGCGTGTGGTGCAGAGGAGAAACTGTTACAGCAGGCTGATGTAATGAATTAAAAACAATGCAATCAGAACAACATTAAGGCGCACTGCGTTGATTGGCTGCTCCTTGGCGTTGACAGAGCGGTTGATAGGGCTAAGTGGAGATGTGAGCAGAGGACGCCCCCATCTTTTTTCACTTCAGGCTGATGAGAGCTGTGATGGACTCGGAGGGCCAAGAAACACAGAACACGTTCACATTTAGGATCTGGGTGGACCACCAAGTGTTTTTGTTTCCAAAATGTGTAAGGAACATGCCCTCTTGCTTAAATTTAACTGTTCGTTCATGAGATTTTCTGCTAAATGGTACGGACAAACAAATGGATTTTAATGAAACTCTCAGAAATTTTTCACTGGATGAGTATTCAAAATGGCCGCCACAGCTATTCCAACCTAGCCAACACAAACATGGCTACAGCTTAGTCAGTTTAAATATTGTGTGGTAATTTCTGGCCGCTGGTGAAGATTCTCAGTCATCCAGGCCATGGTAAATTAAAAAAAGTTTAAGACAAAAACAACTGGACTTTATTTGTAACAACACGTTTCGCTTCTCATCCGAGAAGCTTTCTCAATTCAAAGAGCAGTGAGTGTGGGGTTCAGATTATAAAGCTGAGATAAGATACACATACATATTTCTGGGCCTCATTCACAACATATACTCAAAACACTACACACTTTGCAACATTTTTACTTAAAACATTGGCAGTTATTGTTGGCTTCAACCCTCATTTGTCTGTTAGCAAAATATCTTATGAACTAGTTAATGGATCTTAATGAAATTATCTAAGAGCAATCACTGGATGTGCATCTTCAACTATTGAGCTTATGAAGTCAACCCTATTCAAGATGGCCACCACAACTAATGAGTATTAACAAGACAAACATGGCTATAGCATATACAGTTTTACAGAAATTGTGGTAATATGTGTGTAGTAGTATAGATACTCACAAGATCTCACAATATTGCACAAAATATACAAATAAGGTCATTTACAAGAACAACTATAACTTCGTCCCTTCTCAGTAAAAGGGGATTTCACTATGAAAAGTGCTGTGAGATGCGCATTCCTTCAATGTGGGCTGCTAGGCCTTTAGTTTTTTTTAGTTAATTTCATTTTCCAGTAATCCGGTAAGGTGGTTGTACTCCATCTCACATCTCTTACAAGTCAAAGCAGAGAGAATCCCGTGGAAGGCCTGAAGGGGTTTCTAAAGAGAGTAAAACCAAGAGGGAAGCATTTGGACGCTACTTAAAGTCCAGCCTCATCCGGGCAACCGTGCTCATGAATTAGTTGTGCCAGGATAATTAAAGCAATGCATCAGGATTCCAGCCATCAACAAATAAAAGTCCAATTAAACTGGGCTCTTTTAACCACCTTCTGCATTGCCTCCTTGATCTCAGCATGTAGGCCGGTGGCCACTGGGACCACGAGCAGACAAGCCTGACGTTCAGAGCTCATTTCCTGCTTCCACATCAGGCCTTCACACTGCAAACAGAAAGATAATGTGAAATTTCCCCCAGTTCTCTGTGTCTCTCTCGAGCCCCCCTTGACTTTTTAACTTTCTGAAACCTGTAGCGAGAAGCGATGCTGGGAAATTTGAGAAAGAGGTGAAGACTTAACGCAGTGGACACGGGTGTTCTGACGTAAGCTGTGTGAAAGCGTCAGTTTCGCAACATGCTCCAGAACGCGAGGAAGCTATAGAACAGGGTTGGATTTTAATTGATTTCACACAGTGTATTTGTATGCATTGTTCCCTTTGTGACGGCGCACACAACGCCAGTAACAGCTCTAGTTTATGTTATATAACACTAATAGTTTCCCCTTGTCTGCAATGCTCTGTGTTTAATTTGAACATGTTTTTTTTGTTGCCATGTTGGAACTGGAAAAGTCTCACACTCCCACACCGGATACAGCATCAGGGTTCTGAATGTTAGAACAATAAGACACATTCATGACTGCCCACCGCTGGAGGTGAACACGATAATGCTTTTGCCCTTGTATGTGGTCATTGGTCTGCAGCGTTAGCAAAATAATCAGTGGACCAGTGGATGAGTTTTTAATGAAACTTGCAGAAAGTAATTCTGAATGTTTATGTACAACTCATCAACCTGCAGGGGTGTCAGTTACAAAATAGGGCCAAAATTAAAAACTTGGTCTAAGCCACAGGCCAGTTTCAGTCAATACATTCACTCGAGTCAGATACACGACATCTTTTCTTGGATGCATGTTCATCATCAAGGTCTTGATCAGTCTCATTTGACGTTCTCTGTTGCTCATTCAGAGTCAGAGAGAGTCAGAGTTTCTTTATTGTCATTCGCACCTCATGTGGTACATGTGGTGGAGCGAAATTATGTACACGGGGTCCCAGTTACATCCAACAATAAAATGTATAAGAAAAACAGTAATAACATCTAAGATATGAACTAAGAAAAACATCAACTAAATATACACTAAGCACTCATAACATAAAACATTGAACATCAGCACAAACATGAACATGAGTCTGTGAGCAGATGTGCACGCATGAACACATCAACATTGAAACAGATCAGCAGCAACATGAAACAGATCAGCAGCAACATGATATGGTTTTTCACAGTGATTATTCTAGTTAGAGATTCATGAGTCTAACAGCCTCGGGGAAGAAGCTGTTCCTCAGTCTAGTGGTTCTACACTTAATGCTCCTTAACCTCCTTCCTGAGGGGAGTGGGGCAAAAAGTGTGTGTGCTGGGTGAGTGGGGTCCTTCATGATGCAGGTGGCCCTCTTCCTGCATCTGGAGGTGTAGATGTCTGTGATGGTGGGGAGGCTGATTCCGACAGATTTCTGTGCAGCCTTCACCACTCTCTGCAAAGCTTTTCTTTCTGCAGCTGTGCAGCCTCCATGCCACACATTGATGCTGGAGCACAAGATGCTCTCCACTGCACACCTGTAGAAGGAGGTGAGGACTGAGCTTCCCAGACCAGCTCGCCTCAGCCGTCTGAGGAAGTAGAGTCTCTGATGAGCTTTCTTGATCAGGCTGGTGGTGTTGTTGCTCCAGCTGAGGTTGTCATTCATGTGTACACCCAAGTACTTGTAGCTGGAGACCACTTCCACCGCAGATCCTCTTATCATTCCACATCAAAGTAAAGATTACTGACAAATGCTATTATTTAGCTAGCTTCGAAGCTAGCAAACTGTCACGAAAGTCTGCAGAAAATGCAGTATTCATCAGTTTTTTAGGCAAAATGAGAAGCAATAAAAATAATTTACATTTAAAGTATCATTTTGAGGGGCAAGAAAAGATGTTACCAAGGGCCAGATTTGGTCCACAAGCCTTGAGTTTAACACGTGCTTTAGAGTAAGTCCAGTTCAAGATGGCCATTACGTCTAATCAACATCAGCCAACACAAAAATCCCTCCAACTCAGTCATTTTACAAACACTGAGCTGAAATATAAAGCGATAGCATCTGAAATTCATTCACAGCGTATACTCTAGATGTCACATGACATGTTGCATAACGTTACTTTTAAGAATTGATGAAAACGGTTAGAGTTCTGTCCAACAAAGTTCAGTCAGGTCATCTGGACATTTTTTTGTTGTTGTTGAGACGTTTTGTCCTTCATCCAAAGGACTTCATCAATCCGAGATCAATCCGAGAAGCCACAAACAAACGCAGTCCCACAATAAACCATCCAGATGACCTGACTGAACTATATTGCATTTTCTACCTGGATTACTGAGCATGAACTTTGATGTTTTGAACCACTTTGGCTGTGGCTGCCTCAGAGGAGTTGACGGGGGAGAGGGCTGGCCCCAGAAGCCATCTTATCACCAGCAAACTGGTGGGTCCACTATGGAAGTGTGCTACTTGTGGGACTGAGTTTGTTTGTGGCTCCTCGGATTGATGAAAACTTTTGGATGAAGGATGAAACACCACAACAACAACAAATAAAAGAAACCGTTCAGATGACCTGACTGAACTTTGTTGGATTATTTACCAGGATTACCGAGCATGAACTATGGTGTTAGAGTTCTGTCATTTCTCAACTAAGGATGATCTAAAACTCTGGCATGAAAAGCAATAGGTGATACGTATTCCTTCAGCCACTACTAGGCCTCGTATTAGCTTTGGGATTTGGGAAAAGTGGGAGTGGATGAAGAGAGCGAGAGCAAAACATTGCAGCATACTTGAAGAAAAAGGGACAACAAGAGGGACGGAGGTGGAAAGATTTGACTGAAAGGATGGATGGACTAGGGGTGAGGTGGGGGGTGTACCAGTTGAGAGGAATGAACAGTCGCAAAAAGAAAAAGTGTTAATTCTAAAAAGAGAGGAGCTCACTGCGTCCTGGATGTTTCACTGCACCTTTCATTTTCTAAATGCTGTTTTGTCTGTTTACCACTTAACAAGCCACCAGTGCCGCAGAAAGAAGCCGCGCTTTATTCGTGCTGTACATAATTACCAGCCATTCAAGACAGCCTTGTTTTCCACTCCAAACAATGCTGCAAATGTATGTACAAATAGCAGACAGCCTGTATTTTTGCTATAAATCCTCACAGTTGAGTTTGTCGAGTCTGCTGGCACCGTCCTAAAATTTGCTGACGTCTGGTTCTCTTTATTTGGACCCCTGCGTGTGGAGATTGTGACATTTGTGATCTTCTTATGAAAAAAACGTTTGTGATGATTTTTATATAAACCTGGAAAATAAGATTTTTGTCAAAACCACTGTGTGAATGCTGAGAGCTGAATACCTGCTGACCTCTGCAGAAAAAGCTGAAACCAAGTTATTAAGACTAGAAGAGCAAAACACTAGCTAAAAGCTACAAAGAGCATAACAGTAGCTTAAAGCTAAAATGAGCAAAACACAAGCTATAAGCCAAAACACAAGCCAAAAGTAGCAAAACACTAGCTAAAAGATAAACATGACAAAAGGCTATAGTTAAAAATAACAAAAGGGTAGCTGGAAACTAAAAGTCACAATACACTAGCTAAAATAGCAAAACACAAGCTTGAAGCTAAAAGTATCCAATTGCCAGCTAAAAACAGTTAGCTATAAGCTAAAAATAACAAAAGGCTAAAAGGAGCAAAATGTAACAAAAAGCAAACTAAAAGCTAAAAAAAAAAAAAGTTAGCTAAAAGTTTAAAGTAGCAGAACAGTAGCTAGAAGCTAAATGTGCCAAAAAAGTTGAGTGTCATGAAAATAAAACATTAGAGCAAATACTCTGAAGCAGATTACATAGAAAACAATGTTTCTGAAGAAATGAAGAGATCCAAAATGCATTTCTGTGTAAAAATTTTGAAAACAAAGGTAAATATTTAGTAAAATATAAAAGTTAGCAACACCAGAAGTCGTTTCACCTATCCACTGATTATTCTGATGTATGAATGACTAAAATAACACAAAGGAAGCTGAAGTGACGAGCCCACACAGACAATCAAGAAACAGGAAAACAATAGTGTGAACGCTGACTCAGCATCGTTTGATCCTGAGCTGTGGTGGAAGTAGAGCAGAATGATGAAAGCCTTTCTTGTGGATCCGGTTGTGTTCCTATCAGATACAGTCAGCTGACAACAAGCGCTTCAGTTTCATTTACCTCGCTGCGCCAGAGGCAGAACATAATCCACGAGCTACATCTGAACTAAGTCAAGCTTTTAAAAAAAAAAGGCATCTCAAGACGGAGAACGTGAGCTGGATCACATGCATGAATTTGAAGTTGGTTTCTGACCCTGATCATGTGTTGGGTGATGTTGCTGATGATACAACAGCATGACTGCTATTCTACTACGGGTAATAATTATAATCATTCACAGCCAGCGGTCCTTGTCACAGGAGTGGGGCACAATGGAAATAATAATTAGGACTTCTCATTTCAGATGCATCACAGGAGAGTGCATGAAGTGTGCACTGCGGCTGCTTGACTCCTCAAATGTACAGCTGGGTGAAAACGTGTCCAGTTTCCAGTTTGTATCAGCCTCGATGAGCTTTAGTAAGAATTTCTGCCAGCTCTTTTTTCCCCAGTATCGCGTGTTCTGTTTTTTTATTTTTTGCCTCTCACACACTGTATATTTAACATAATGACAGTGACCCAGTCATTTCTGTCATAAACAAGTGGCTAATTGTAGCATAAAGAGTCTTGAAGGGCCAAGCTCTGGAGCTGACGTTTATTCTAGGCCCACCTCCCCCCACTGACAGCGACATGCGGGGACGTGCCGAAGCGCCGTCATGCGCAGACAGACATTTTTCAACTCACTCTCTCTCTCTCTCTGCTCTTCTAACCCATTTCCCCAAGTCATCCTTCAGCGACACTGTCAGAATGCAGCCCACATACATCAGGAGCTGAGCCTGTAAAATGCTCCACACGAGGAGCCAAATACGCACCTCTGGGTAGCCGTCGCTGATAAAAGGGCTAATTTATCATTTAGTCACACCAAGCCTGGTGCGTTCTGTGGAATGTTTTGCACACTGCAGCGTGATTTCCATGATTTCAGTGTTATGCTATAGCAATGTTGCTATTTAAAAAATGTAATCCTCAATTTCATCCTTTAGCTCGCTGTAAATACACAAAAAGGGGCAGTTAACAACAGCTGTAGCGCTATAAATAGGATGTTGTGTTGTTTAAAGGTACTTTTTGTAAAGAAATAAACATAAACTATATCAAACGATGCAGTTCGAACGAGTTTTTTTTGCCACTTTTCCAGATATATTGATGTGCAGTTGTGAAATAAATACATCATAAATCCCTAAACAGGATAATCACTGAAATTCAAAAAAGGAAATCACTGTAATGTCACTTTAATTGGTGATATGTGACTTATCTGTGCTGCTGATTATCCATGCTGCTGATCTCATGCTGCTGTATTCATTCATACCCATCTGCTCACCACAAACTCATGTTCGGGCTGCTGTTTAATGCACCAAATTATTTTACATTATTAGTGTTTATCATATATCTTAGATCTTTTACCGTATCATTTAGCATTTGTTTAGCGCATACATTAGCGTATGTCTTAGATTCTTATATACTGCTTCTTTTTATACTTTATATTTTTGCTGCTTTTTGGGTGTAACTGGGACCTTGAGTACTCAATTTCATTCCATCTCATGTACCACATGTGGTTCTAATGACAATAAAGATCCTTGAACTTGAACTTGAAATGTGGGTGTGCACTCAATGTAAACAAAGCACTCTGGTGCAGTGAGTCATGTGACTGACCTACATTATGCTGGTTGTAGTCTGTGAGAGTGGAGTCTCTGAGAAGACATTTAGGTGAAAATATGAGGATACACTGGCTGCTAAATACAAACGAATAAACAAAGAATGAGTAAAATGACTAAGAATAAATCTGGGGGGGTCATCAAGCAGGGCAGTGGAGCATCATATAGACAGAACACACGGGCTTGAAGAACATCTAGATCTCAATACTTTGAAAATGTTGGACTTCATCCTAAGCAGCTCTTCCATGGATGTGCTCTTTGTTGACTTATTTTCAGCCACTTCGGCTGTTTTTGTAGGTAAACAAACAGCAGTTGGCAGCCGTGCACTAAATTTGTTTGATCTTGTATTTAAAGACGCATTAACCATAAATATGGGAAAAATACTGTGCAGATTTTGTTCATGATTTAAAAAAAAAAAAATCAGACTTCATGACATTGCGATGAGCAGCTTTAATTAGTGATAATAAATGTTGTGATATTTGACCTTTTCTCACTCCCTGCATTGTTGCTTCATTTTAATCATATTTCCAGTCTTTGTTTTAGATAATTGCGAGGCCATATTTGAAGTATTGTTACGGTTTGGTTGCTTTATGTTAAAGCGAGGGTGAAATCTGTTTATAATTTAGTTCATCAAAATAAAGTTGTTGTTTTTTTTTTAAGCTAGAACTTAAGAACAATGACAGAAACTTATTTCAAGCGGGGAACTTTGCTGTGACTTAGCAAGAAACTGAAAGGTCTTGATCTGTTTGTTGGACAGAAGCGCTCAGATAATTGGAGCAACACTTGATTTCAGCCCAATTAGTGACAAATTTAAACTAGAATAGGAGGTGATTTTATAAGTGACAAAAGGTTTTCTGAAGGCTACTTGGACAAAAAAAAAAAACTTTAACATTAACAAATTTGAGAAACACAATTGATAAATGCTAGCACATGATCCTTCAGTGGTAAATAAAACAGTTGTGATGTGTGAAAAATTAAATATATTGAGTGAAACTAAAGCTGGTTTTCCCTGATATTGATCCTGCATACTCTAAAAAGTTACTGTTTGTTGCTTACAGAGGAATTATGACATCATAATCTATTTATTTATTTTATCTATTTATTTTCAGTGTTGGTGCTACATGACTGCTGAAGAAGCTGAAGCTATAAACCTCAAAGTAGTGGGCATTAGCTAAAAGCCAAAAGTTGTAAACCTCTAGCTAAAAGTTGCAAGAGCTTAGATAAAATTAGCAAAATGCTAGCTAAAAGCTAAAAGTAATGAAAGACTACCAAAAACTAAAAGTTGTAAAACAAAAGCTGGAAGAGAAATGTAACAAAAGGCTAGCTTAAAGTTAAAAGTTGCAAAGGATAGTGAAATAGAATTTTATCAGATAATATATTAACTTAATGAAATGTCGAGATATCCTGTTTTGTTATTTAGAATGATAAAATGTTAACACACGATCTGATTCTCTTTCCCGTAGAAAATGTAGTTTTAGTTACATGCCTACAACTCCCAACATTCACGCACCCGTCCATTATAGAACACAAGATGGTAAGATATTATTGGTTGAGAGCAGGGTCACATGATAGAGTGGGGCTTCCCATTCGTCGATGGTGGTGACTCCTCCTGGGAGGTGTGGCCAAGCTCTGAAGAAGATGGCGCTCGGGGCCATTGTTTGAAACCACACGGAGAAGTGGTAATGGCCCAGGGCTGGTGATCTTTGTACTTTACATGTGGGTAAAATAAACCTTCTGAAATGGATGACGATTGCTCCTCCACTCCCTGCTCCACATATAGAATATAGTATAACAATAGCTAAAAGCTAAAGTAGGAAAATGGTAGCTAAAACCAATAAGCAGCACAAGGAGACGCAACCAGGCCAAATATTCTGAAGCCAATTTTAAAACAAACAATTTTTTTGAAGGAAGAAAGAGACCTCAATGTGTTTTTTATAAGAATTTTTTTTAACGAAAAGTTATGTATTTACAAGAGTATAAAAGTGCAAAAAAACAAAAAAAAAATCAAAGTACCCACATCCATGAATGAACTGAATGTTTTGATATATGAATGACTGAAACAATAATAATAATACTAATAATACTACTACTAATAAAACTAAATAATGAGGATGATGATGATAATAATAGTAAAGTATGTAGTAAAAAGTAGGAACATAAATTTATGAATGATGACTCAGCATTCACATAAAAAATGTTAATACTATATAAAAAAATGTCTTCCTCTAAAAATGAATAAATAATAACAGGGTAATTAATTAGCTGTTAACATTTAAATAAAGTAATTATCAGCAGTTACAGTTTATGGAGTCACTTTGATTCAATATGGCTGCCACTAATTGGAACTGACAAACACAAATATTACTATAAGTTAGTAACATTTACAGACCTGCAGGTAAAATGTGATGTGGTAGTAGCTGAGCATCATCCTGAACACACTTCAAGTTGGTCTTGAATGTTGGGTTTATGTTAGCTGCACTGAAAGAGTGATTAATGGGTCAGTGAGTCATGTTGAGCCTTAAGCCAGAGTTCTTAATAATAAAGTGGCTCCTATTGAATCCAGCCTCATCACCATAGTAACCAGGTGGCGCCACAGGGCGTCCTAATGCACCTTTTAGACCTCAGTGACCCAAGTTCATGAGATAAATCAGAGCTGCTCCATTCTATAAACCTTAAAGTTGAGGGAATTAGTTATAGACTATTTATATTTAGGTATATTAAGTTCTTGTGTAGATATTAACATATTAACATTAAATAAGGCACCACATTGACTTTAGACGTTGCATGTTGACATTAATTCAGAATATGAAAAACACTGAAACTGCTTGAAGAGGTGTTTCTGCTCGGTCTGGTGTTGCTAGAAGTCCTCTGGTATTGCTTCTAATCAAAGCAGATTCTTAAAGTGATTAGTTTATTGATGGTTGAGCCTGCTGACAAATAAAGTTCAATCGATAATAATAATCTCTTTTTAATTTGTCCCAAAAAATAAATGGACTTCTATTTCTTCTTATGGGAGAATGTCAGACAGACCTGTGTGCTCTTCAGGGTTATTTTTAATTCTCAGCAGATGCTGTTATTTTACATTTAATGAGCAAAAACATACAATAAATGACTAATTTAAACTTTTTCGTCAGTGTTCCTTTCTTGTTTTTCTTTCTGAACAAAAAGTATTGTCTTATTTTGTAACATGTTTCATTAAATCCTTCATTAATTCATACTTCTTGTTCCGTTTTGTTGAAGGAAGGAGACAAAAATACCTTTTGTGCGCAAAAAGTACTTTTTGTTGGACTTTATCTGGTAATTATTATCTGAAAATTTCATGATCTAATCATTCAATAGACCTCTATAAATATATACCTTTTGGAGCAAACCCAATTCAAGATGGCTGCAAAATCCAGCTTACCTTAGAAAACACAAAACTGGCTATAATTCAGTTAATTTAACACAAACTGAGCTATATTAGATGTGTTCAAAGCTGAGAGACTATAGCAACACAAACTGTAAGTGACAACTTTGTGAAAGATTGTCATCAAAAAAATTAGTTTTGCTGCTTTGAGTTAACCTTGTTTGTCTGTTAGCAAAATATCTCATGAATCATTCAACCCATGTCAATGAAACTGTCAGAAAGCAATTATTGTATATACATCTACAACTGATTATATTTTGGATTCAATCCAGATCAAGATGGCTGCAACAGCTAATCAATATTATCAAACAAAAATGATACCGTTCAGTCATTTTTGCAGATATTGAGTTATGCTGTAGTAGCTGAGAGTCTGAGTGTGACATGGTATTACATAATGTTTTTTGTGTGTTTGACCAAAACATACTACTCAACATGATCTTAGTTTGAAACTCTGGCATCAGAGGTGGGGGGGATACTGGATACATTATTTAATGGAATGATCATTCTTTTCGACTGTATATTTTGTTTTTGTGGGGGAGTGTTTGAATCAAAATGTAACTGAATGTTTTAGGGATGCAGTGCATTTAATCCTGAGGACCCAAAGTGAAGCGTCAATAAACACAAATCACTCACAGTCAGTAATAAATGTCACCTTAGCTCCGCCCTCGCTGGATCTGGATGTTACCTGATTCTTCCAAAGGACGCGATGATAGATGTCGGTCGTTCTCCTCCAGCACCGCTCGGCTGCAGTTCACACCATTACACATCTGTAGTTCACATAGAACGGCAGAAGAAGAGCCACCGTCTACCAGGAGGGAATTTTAGGGCCTGAGCCCAATGGTGGCACATTTACTGTATGAATGCACGAAGCATTCACTCTGTTGTGATCCATTTTTCTTCTGTACGCTTTTCAGGGTGTTTCTTGTCCTGCAGTTTTCAAGCTATTTTAAGAAATCATACTATATATCAAAACATTCAGTTGTTTCAGGACAAGCCTGCTATGACTTTTGGTATTGGTGCAACTTTAGCTGTTTGAAATATTTAGCCTTTTCTGCTATTTTTTTCAGAGAAAATGAATTGAGCTCATTTTACATCCTTCCAACCTTTAGATCTGTTCACAGCCTTTTACTGTTCCTTTAACATTTTGTTCTGGTTCAGCTTCTTTCAGCTCCCTTGTGCAAATTTATACTTTCTTCCACTTTCAGCTAATTTCAGCTGTTTTGTGCTCGTTTCAGGACCTTTCTGCTAACTACGACATTTTTGTGCTTCTAACTTCTTTCTGCTAATTTCAGCTTGTTCCTTTTAGCAGATTTCTGCAAGTGTCTGCTATTTCAGTTACTATTTAGTTATTTTAAGCTAATTTTAGCTTTTTTTTTTTAGCTAATTCCACATCTATTGCACTCATTTAAATTTTTTTCAGCCTAAATCAGCAAAAAATGTGCTCTTTCCACTTTCTTCTGGTAATTTGTTTCTACTTTTTTAGCTACCTTTCATCTGTTTTTGCTCATTTCAGTTTTTTCAGACAATTTCCACTTTTTTGTGCTCATTTCTGCTTCGTTCAGCATAATTGCACAAACGTGTTGTTTCTGCTCTCTTTTGCTAATTTAAGCTTATTCTAACTTTTTAGAATTTTTAGCTAATTTCAGCTGTTTTCAGACATTCCAAATTTTCAAAGTAATTTCTGCTACTTTCAGCCTAATTAACTTATTTATGATAATTTTAGCTTGTTGTGCTTCTTTCAGATTTCTCTGCTAGTTTTAGCATTTTTTTAATCTTTCAGCTACTCTGTAGAAGCTGTTTTATGCACATTTTAGCTTTTTCAGCTAACTCCACATTTTCTTTTAGCTCATTTAATCTCTTTCCACTTTCCTCTGGTAGTTTAAACTTCTTTCTGCATTTTCAGCTACTTTTCAGCTTTTTTTAGGTAATTTCCTAATTTTTGCTTATTTAAACGTAATTCAGGAAACTTATTTTTTCTGCTTTCTTTTGCTAATTTAGGCTTGTTCTTCCATTTAAGCTACATTTCAGCATGTTTTTAAGCTATTTTCGGCTGTTTTTCAGCAAGTTCTTCTGCAATAAGCATTCACACTGCATTTTTGCAGGAAATGCAGTGTTTCTAGTCTGTCTCTTATGTTATTATTTCACTGAGCTTCTTGTTGATGATCAAGTTCATAAATGAGTTTGTGCAGGTCTTTATATCCTTGAGATCAGCGGTATCAGGGTTTCCATATTGATCTGCACTCCAGCACAATACGGTACTTGTAGAAAAATAAATGCATGAATACTTTTTGTTGAGGAGTAACCTAAAAGTACTTTTGTAAAGCAGGATAATTTAAGTAATATTGTCTTGTTACTGCCAGCGTTTGTTGCTTTTACCATTGCCATGTTTCGGTCTTATGGGCTTTGGGAGCGTCTCAGAACCAGGTACTTCCCTTTCATATTCAAAAGCCATTATATATAACCCACTACTTTGATATTTGTCTCCGAGGTGTGTGCGAGCGCTTGAGCGGTAGCACACTTTGTTTTTTGCCTTTTGTTCGCACTATTTTGGATTTGCTGATGGTTTATTTATACTGGTTATTCCGTTGAGAGCGACTCTTTGTAAGAGCAGCGCTAGCCTTATAGGAGGATCTAATAGGTTTAAAAGCTGCTATCAAAGATGTATGCTGCTGCAGTGGTTTGGCTCAAGTGATGAGGCCTCCGGAGAGGCGGTGAATCTCTGTGCGTTGTGTTTAGAATAGTTGCTCCGTGCTGCGTTGTGTTTGTTGTGCATAAATGCATTTGAATGATCAGTTTTAGGGGCAGCATGCGCTCGCAGAAACCCTCCGCTCTGACTTGTTAATCCCTTGCTGCCGAGTTTATCTGGACCTGGTGACGTGATGGAAAATTAGCAGTAACAAACACTGTGGCACGCAGTTTGTATCTCTTTGTTTTGCTCTTACAAATCTGCCCACGACTACTGAAGCTCTCCACAGCGACAGTCTGCCAAGCGTTTGGAAGCACTGATGCATATGCATGCATGTGCACAAGTGTATTTGGTCCTCTGAGCTTCCATGTGGGCTCGGAGCGTTTTTTTTTTTTTTTTTGTGTGTGCATGCACCAGTCGATTTGCATTCGTATAATAATAAACTTCGTCTTTTTTAAAACATATTATGCACTGTACAAAATACTCACAAGTGAACACGGGCTGTTTGGTTAACTGAGGGCCCAGAAGGAACACGTGTTGAGAGGACAAAGGCTTCATTGTTGGAACTGGGTGGGAAAAAAAAAAATGTAAAAAAAAATTGTAACAATTTACACTTTGACTTCGTCTCTAGGGGCTTTATGAAATGTTAATTTAGGTTCCCATTATAAAATGTATTTAAGTGAGACTAAGAATTAATTCCATTAATCTTCGAGGCAGCTGGGCCTTCTGGATCCGTCGAGACAGTTTTCTACTCCCTCCTGAGACCTGTGGGTTTTCCCATCACTTTTAAAATCAATTACCTTTCTACCTCCCTCGCCACTCTAACTCTCTAAGTACTCTTGTCATATTCTTCATTAGTAAACCCACCACTTCACCTATAGCTCACTACGAACACCTCAACCAGAACTCGGTGTGTTTTTGAGTGCTCACTGAGTGTCTCGCTCTGATTTATTAACATCTTCTTACACAGCGGCGTACAGGTGGCCTACTGGGTAGTTTTTTCTCTATTTTTTTTGTAGTTTGTAGCCTTGGATTAAAAATGGAAGACAGTTTGTGACAGAGTAAGACCTGTTAGTCCTATGTGACACTGAAGCCATGTCAAAGGCATCGCTGAAGGGCTGCTGCAGCCCTTTGGAGAGCTTGCGTTATTCTCCCCCGTGCGCCATCTCGCAAACATCTCACTGCACTAACTGAGGGGAATAAGCATGGATGGGCTTGACGGCTGCTTCCTATTTTAGTCGTCGGCAGGTAGGCGGATGGGTTGAACTGTGGAGGATCTCTGTGCAGCGAAGTCTTCGTCTAATTAGTTTGTCTAATTATGTCTTTGTGCTGGAAATTTCTCAAATTAGTGGTATCGTGCAGAATGTGAGTGTGCTCATTATGGTTGTCATGAGAATTGTTGCGGCAGTTGAAGAAGAGAAGAAGAAAAAAAGAGAGATGGAGCGAAAGGGTGTCACTGGACCCGAAAGCTCCCCGGCACTACGAATCCTTTTAACCAAATATAAATATCTCGAAATGGGAGATGAAGTCCAAAAAAATGAAAATTCACCAGGAAATTGTTACTTTTTACCAGTGAAGCACCCCATTCCTTCCCAGAGCATGGGCTGCAGCTATTTCTGGCAGACTACAAAAAAGGTCTCCTTTGATTTGTTGTTGTGTGTCAGCTGTGAGAGCGTCACAGCATCTGGGATTTAGGTATCTCACATGCACACACTTTTTGGCTCCGTGCAAGGTGCTACCGTGTCATCCCTGCAACCTCAAACATGGCGGTTTTGCCAGTAGCTTCTCTGAGACGCACACAGTTTGCTCTTCGATGCTTCAGCTGTTATCATGTTGGCGAAGGAGAGAAAAAGCTAACAAACATGTAGCAAGGTCCGTGACAGGATGTGGAAGAGATGGCAGTTGGGTAATTAGCAACATTTCATTTTAAAGTCCAGGAGAAAATGATGTTTTTCTTCTTAACTGTGCTTTAGAGACCCCGTGCTTCTAAGTGAACCCAACGTATTCTTTATTAGCTTCATTCATGTGATGTTCAGTCAGGTTTAGGCAAACCAAAAAATAGATTAGAAATAAGCTATAAGTATGAATTGACTTTTAGTTATTGGTGCTGAATGGTGCTGAATTCGGAATCTGCTATAAAACTTCTCTTTTTACTTGAGGCGGTCAGTGTTCCCAGTGGTTCCCAACCCTGATCCCTGAGGAACACCATCCTGCATGCTATCATTGTTCCCCTGGTCCAACACACCTAAAACAGTGATTTAATTTCTTCCTCGGGTTCTGCAGAAGCCTGTTAATAACGCCTTCATCCAAATTAGGTGTGTCAAAGCAGGAAACAACTAAAACATGCAGGATGGTGTTCCTCAAGGTCCAGGGTTGGGAACCACTGCATTTGTTTGTTGAGCTAACAGCTCACTTCTTTATTACAGAGACAAATGCACATAACATAAAATAGTTTGTGAATTGTTCTTGTTCAGCTATTAAACAAAAGTTTGTGGCTTAGACACAGATAGAGTTTCATGCTGGTAACATAGACAAGCAAATGTTTGGATTTTCTATCATAAAAATGCAAGAAAATCTTTCTAACTTGACAACAAAATATATGAGGCAGCATGACAGATCAGTGCTTAGCACTGTTGCCTCACAACAAGAAGGTCCAATCAATCTCCAGTTGGACCTGAAGTCTTTCTGTGTGGAGTTTGCATGTTCTTCTCATGCTTGTGTGGGCTTTCTCGGGGTACTCTAGTTTCCTCCCACAGACCCAATCATGCATATTAGGCTGCCTTCAGGCCCAGGCCTCCTTTGCAAAAGAGATCTATGATCTCAATGGGATTTGCCTGGTTAAATAAATGTTAATAAATAAATGAGGAGTTAAGCAACCAAAATGTAGCCATTGTTTTGGCTTATCTGCAAATGTCCACCTTGGCTTGTGAGTTGGTATGGGTCAACATGAGAGTTTGATGCTGTGTTAACCATTACAAACACAATATAAAACCAAAATAAACACTATTAAATACCTGGAATTATTTTGTCCAAACTGGTGACTTGTTATTTTTTTGTTTACCAGGAAAATTCCAGGAAGTTTTAGCTTACTTTATAGGGTTACGACCTGTGAGAGTCTGTACTAGTCCACTAACAACTCATTAAAAATTGTTAATACTATAGGAACCACATGGCAGAACATTTTACGGGTTTGAAACCTTTCAAAGACACGGTGTACCCTGGAACTATAAACACAGAACCCGTCTCACCTACATGTGAGTTCAAGTTTCACGCCACCCCGTACACCTCCATCATCACCTTTAACTTTGCTCCTCCTGGTGACCAAAGAGAAGCCAAGCATCAAGGATCACCTGCATGACTTCACCGCTTTCTCCTTCTCCCTTTCCTTTTCTCCCTCCTTTCATTCTCCTTCTCTTTCCCTCTCCTTCCCCCACTCCAGGTCCTACAGTAATTGGTATTCCGAGTGGCAGCTGGGATCCATACAAACATAGCAGACAGAGGGTGAGCGAGGAGAAGAGGCAGTGTTTGTGTGAGTGAGAGAAAGACATGGAGGCAGCGAGAAAGAGAAAGCCAGCAAGTCAATATGCTGGTTCATTAGAGCACTGAGTCACAGTGGCCGCTGCCTCGTTTGTTTGTGTTTGTCCAATACTCTTTCTTAAGCAGAGCCCACCGCCTCTGTCTGCTCACACTGGCACCTGACAGCAACACACCCCAGGCTGCCTGGTTGTCTCTGATATTTCAACATACCTGCTTATGAAATAATTACAAAATCAATAGCGCTGAATTA
>NC_056501.1:24699469-24704312 GCF_014905685.2 Nematolebias whitei
ACTTAGTCTGAAATGTTTAATATAACAACTCTAGATGAAACATTTACCATATTACCCAAGTGTATGTCACAAAGTGCAAGAACAGACATTTAATCTGAAATAATAATAACACACAGAACATATGTGGGATCCTGAACAGTCTAAACTAACATAACAAGCCAACAAGTCCGACAATCAGGTTACCGGTAAATTCACCAATCTCATTCCACATCACTTTTGGTGGCATTTTACTTGTGTTAAGTTTTTCTCAGTTGTCTCTAAGTGAATGTTTGTGGGGGTTTAGTGGTAGAGGAACAACATATAGTTGTCAAAAGCCTAGAGCAGGGGTCTGCAACATGTGGCTCTGGAGCCACATGCGGCTCTTTTGTTCCTCTGCAGCGGCTTTTTCAAGGTTTGACCAAAACGGATAAACCACTGCCAGTTTTAACAGTTTCATGTCATTTATTTTGCAAATTTATGAATACTAGTAGGAGTACAACATTAACTTTATGCTTTATTTCTTTAAAATAGGATACCTATTTTTTACACAATAATAATAATAAAAAAAACTAGACCTGCATAGTTCGTTGTTTAAATTTCCATCCTTCCATCTGTCCATCCATTATCTTTTACCCGCTTCTTCCTTTTCAGGTCACGGGGGGTCATTAGTGCCCAAATTCAGATAGCAGTGTAACGACAGGGCTTAATTTGAGCTAGATCCTGCCGGACCAGGATCTGGGAACTATCTTATTTTTATAGGGTACGTTCTGGTAACTGCTTGGATCTGGTAACTCTCAGTCTTACTAATAATAAAATTATGAACAAATTTGACTGCGTTGAACAAATAAAACTTACATAAACTGAAATTTGTGCCACCATTGTTTAAATTATTTTTCTAATTGGGAAAATCTATAAAAATATTTTTTTTTACAATAATCCTGTCTTTTCCTTTGTCTTAAAATGTAACATATCAATGAATGTTTAAAATCATTAGACATTTTTTGGTTTTATGTCACTCCTACTGCCTGAAAAACCTCCTGCAACAAACTTAAAGTGGTCCACGGTCCACCAGTAGATGTTCATAGTTGGGGTAAGTTTTGTAGCTCTGGACTTTTTAATTTAGTGAGTGAAGGGGCAGAAATGGCTCTTTGGATCGTAAAGGTTGCAGACCTCTGGCCTAGAGGGCTCTCTCGCGGCTGCAAATGGTAATGTTTACTCTTTGGTTCATGTCAGTATGAATGAACATTTAACGCGTCAGTCAAAAATTGCGTCATGAATCATGAATAGGGAAAAAACATATACAAGTCATTTCGAACTAAGTTGCAGGACTGGCCAAACTATGAACAAAAAAATGCGACTTATAGTCCAGAAAATACCGTAGGTGACAGGTTTGGCTCACTATTTGTCAAGAACCTGGTCAGTTTTATCTCTCTGTCACCCTTAATTAATACATAATAAGCAGTTATTAATGATTTATAAAATGTTTATAAAGGATTTATAGCCATCTATAAGGGGAGCCTTATTGTAAAGTGGTATCCATTTTTTATCTTGGTGTCACAACTCTCTTCTGAGAACATTTTGAAATATTTCATTTCGATCCACGTTATCTTTCCATAAATCCCATCTGTTAGGTAAAAAAAAAAAAAAAAAATGTCCCCGGATCACCTCCGGGTCCCTGAAAGACAATGACTGTGACGAATCTTGTGTGAAATTTGTCCCACTGTACCACGAGTCAAATCTGAGAGCGTCAAGACAAATGCCTTTTTCTCTCCGAGTGCAGAATTAAGTGCGGTTCTGACCCAGTTGTGAAGGAACCGTTTAGACTTACAACATATCAAGTTTCTAAAAATGGCTTTTCTCCCTTTGTCACTCTCTGTTTTGCGCTCTATCTCCATCTCTTCTCCTTCTCCCTCCCTCAGACTGTCTCTCTGCCTTCTTGGCTGTCATATCTCTTTATACTGTTTAGAAATGCTGTACATTGTGTTACAGGGTTGCGACTGATAGCCTGCCAATTTCAGCTGTGGCACATCAGAGACGCTCACCCCTCCTAACGCCATGCCCCCCCCCCATTCTCCCTCCGAATGCAGAGACACATTAAAGCTGTGACAGTGTGCTCCTTTCACTGTTCTCCCTGATTCCACACTGCCTTTGATTAAGTGTTTTTGCAAGAAAGCTGCCTTTTCCATGTATTATTGAGGAAGACTACAGAACACACAGTGGTCAGAAACTGCAGCACGTGGCGTCTCGATGCAGGAGAAACACAGGAACCCCCTCCTGGCATTGGTTTGTGTTGCTGCAGCTTCACAAGCCATAAGAGATTTATTTATATTATAGATATATTTCAGTCTTCGCAGCCCATCAATAAGTCTCCATAAGCCGGGTTTCAAAAACTAATAACGTCAGTGACTTTAAAAGGAAAGACAAATATCAAAGAGTGGCGGCGTGTTAGCAGCCAGGCACGGTGGGTGAATATTGAGATTTGTAAATGGTCGTTAAGAGCAGCGTAGCTCTGTTGTTCTGTATGTCCTCCTCATTATGACTTCCCAACACATAAAACACATTGAACACACGTTATATCTCTGGATAACACCATTCTCTACGGTTTCCTGTCTTGTCTCGTTGTCTCTACCCCCCCACTCTGCCCTCCCTTTCCCATTCCTTCGGTCTCCTTTTCTTCCTCTCTGTGTATCTCCTTTCTTCTCCTTCTGTCCTCTGCCGTCCTCCTCCTCCCACCCCGCCTGCCCCTGTCCTTTGGTTTTGAAGCCAAGTAAAGGAGTCGCCTTCTGAAGCAACAGGGAAATAATTTGTGCTTCCGAGAACAAAGGGAAATCTTTGCTGTGAGAGTAATGGAATGGATTTTGTGATGTGGATTAAAAAAAAAAAGTATTCATTTTAGGCTCTCATTTTGAAAGTCGAAGCACAGATAAAACACGGTAATTTAAGGAGAAAAATAACATAACTGATGGAAGAACTATACCCCTTCCTTTGGTTTGTGTCTTTAGATTTAAAGAACAAACGTAAAAACAACACCTTATGCCGATGAAATCACGCTAGTATGAAAAGCCATCAGTTACACATGTTCTCAAAAACTTCTCCAAGCCCTAAAGCGACCTCCACGCAGGACATTTATTGAGCTCAAAATAAGAAGTTGAGACACTAAAGTTGCAGCGAATTGGATTTTGAGGTCTCCAACTGTTTTCGTTGGTCTCATCTCAAACAGTATTTTTTTTTCTCTGACCAATTTCAAACAGAAAAATCCAATTGAACTGCGGCTTTCTAGTTTAGACTGTGTACTGTTTTATTCTGCAGTACTTTCCATCTTGAAGCTAACTGACCAGTGAACCTGTAATTCTGAAGAAGAAAAAAAAAAGACCTGAAGGTTTTAGTTCAAAAATGACATTTGCAACAATTTCCAAAAAGTAATCTAAAAGGAATAATAGTGATGTATTATTTTGGCTGGATGATGGAAACGATGAGAACGATGAACAATTTCCTCTTCATTATTTTTAGCAGCAACAGAAAACAAAATCAGGAAGCACAGATACTACAGTATATCTCCCATACCTCCTTCAGAAACACATTTTATCTCAACTTGATGGTATAAGCCACCTGGAGTTTAGCTATAACTTTATCTGATGCCAAGTTATTAAATCTATTTTCTGACCATCATATTCGACTCATTCCTTCCAAAATCCGTCTCAATAATTGAATTACATGTCCAAATTTAGTTTTCCTCAAAACAAATCAAAATAACTCCAAATTAATTCACAGTTTATAAAATCCATATCTCTCCAAATGTTTTCTGATCCTGTATTTTCTTGTATTAAAAAAATACATTTTTAATGTTCAATAAGTCATATGAATTTCGTATTTTTAGAAGATAATTTTTAAACTGAAATGTAATTTTTTCTGCAGCTTATTGTACATTTTTCCACCATACGACTTCAGGATGTGACAGTAAATATTTACTCGAGAAATAGTCAAATCTGCTGAGTTAATGTGTGAAATCACACTATTTTTTCTGATTAAATTGAAATATACATTACTTTTCTTCCTGATTGGAAGCTGTGCCCATTTAAGATAAGCAAGTTAAAACGATCTTGTAATTTACTACAACGGGCTGCAACTGTTGGCGACAAATTGCAAACAGCATTCCCCAGTTTCCAACATGTCTCAACAGTCCAGGTTCTTCTGGGCATCTGGAATCATTTTCAATATAGTTTACTTCTAAAATACCAGAGATGTATATTCTGATTCAACAAGGTAGAAAAATCCAAAAAAGTTAAGTCAGGTCCTCTGGATGGTTTCTTTTTGTTGAAACGTTCGTCTTTTATCCAAAAGACTTCTTCAGTCCGAGGAGCTGCAACAAACTATTATTCATAGCACCTTCTGATAGTGGGTCAACCAGTTTGATGGTGCTCAGATGGTTTCTGGAGTCCGCCCTCTCCTCCAATGACTCATCTGAGGCAGTCATGGCCAAAGTGGTTCAAAATATCTTGAATCATGCTCATTAATCCATGAGACTGAGTTTGTTGCTGCTCCTCAAACTGATGAAGTCTTTTGGATTAAATAAACGAAATGTTTCAACAAAAATAAACCATCCAGACGACATGACTTAACTTTGTTAGACTAGAGATGTATATTTTATGGGTAACATGTCTGCAAGCTCTTGACAAACTTTAACCAGTTTTTATTTTCCCAAATGTATCAAATCGATTACCAGTGAAAACTGCACATTTTCTGTCAATTTTGTATCTTCAATTAGTCCTCAGCAGTCACCATCCCAGAGACACTAGCTTAAAAAGATGCTAGGTTAAACATCCATCCATCCATCCATCCATCCATCCATCCATCCATCCATCCA
>NC_056501.1:24704322-24719290 GCF_014905685.2 Nematolebias whitei
ATCCATCCATCCATCCATCCATCCATCCATCCATCCATCCATCCATCATCTTTACCCACTTCTTCCTTTCTGGGTTGCCGGGATCACTGGTGCCCATATCCAGCAGTCACTATGTGAGAGGTGGGGGACACCCTGGACAGGTCTCCAGTCCATCACAGGGACACAAACTCTCATTCACACCTAGGGACAATTTAGAGTTACCAATCAGTCTAACATGCATGTTTTTGGTCTGTGGGAGGAAAGTGGAGAAAACCCACACATGCACAGAGAGAACATGCAAACTCCACCCAGAAAGGTTCTTGGCTGGGATTTGACCTTCTCGCTGAGAGGCGGCAGCTCTACCAGCTGCGCCACCTATTAAACATACAGTTGATTTATAATTTAGTAAAAATAAATAGAAGCAATTTTTTTTTAAGACATAATGAAACGAGTATTATCCATAGAAGGCCACTCTGATTGTGTGATGTGATCTGAGGTTCACTGTTCAGTGTTGTGGCAGCTGTGTTGTACACGAGTCGGTGTGAGTCTCTGATGAACAGAATGCAGTCGCTGAACTTCTGCGCTTTCCTCCACTGCTTTACTTTAAAGCTATGAAGCCTCTAATAAACAGAGAAGTGAGGTCAGAGTCAGCTTTTGTTCAGTGTGTTAAGATGAAACTGCAGAGAAAAAAGTTTTTATTCTGGTTTGAGATATCAAGTGCTTCAGCATGAATTCTGTTTTTGTATTTCATAAATCTTTTAATGCAAGAAAGAAAGAAAGAAAAAAGAAAGATAGAAAGAGAAAGAAAGAGAAAAACAGAAATTAGACACAGAGCAACAGTGGCATTCTTTTGGACTTGTTTTTCTAGCTGTTAGAAGTTAATCTCAGGTTTTATCTACCATCTGGGCACACGGGATGCTGGAAGCTAACTACATCAACCGTCTCTGGTTTGAAAGACATTTTAGCTTAAACTCAGAAAAGATCTTATTTGCTCTTTTACCAATGAGGTCAAACAAAAAAAAAAATGCTAACAAAAGGCTAGCAATTGCTAAAGAACCATATAAACAATTTTAATGTTAAAACTATTGAAATTTAACATTACAAATGTTTGTTTATGATGATTTTGAGTGCATGGACATGTAACTTAAAAATAAATGAATCTTGGACAGTTTAAAACATGAGAGCGTTACTTTTGAGGACAAAAAGAGAGACGGGATGTCTTATATTGTGATGTTTACAACCTGGCATTGTAAAAGTAAAATTTCCTTAAGGTGTGTCATGATGCTAGGATTCATTTAGATTTTATGAAGTGGGGTTCGGTGGAAAAGTCATGAGCAGTCAATATCTTACCTGTTGTACAACCCCAGCTCCAGTAATGTTGTGTGTAAAATGTAAATCAAAACTAAGTGCAAAGATTTACAAATTCCACAAATTATTATTTTATTCACAGGGGATTAAATTAGTAGCAACACATTTCAAATCTGTATCAAGACCATGTTTACCACTGTGAAGGGTCCCCTCTTCTTTTATGTGGAATTCTAGCTGTTCAACAGTCCTGAGTCTTCTTTAAAGCTTTTCTTGTGCCATGATTCAATAATTCAAATTCAAAAATACTTTATTAATCCCAAAGGGAAATTAAATGTTGTTGTAATTCATTATCCTCGTTTCATTAAGAGATGTTATAGATACTGATGGATGTAGGCAGGAAGGATCTCTTGTAAAGGTCCGTCCCACAGCAGAGCCCAAGAAACTGGCCACAGATGCCATCTGATCCATCCACCCATATTCAGCTGGCTTCTTGGTTCCCCCGGGCTGCAGGACCACCCGAATGTCGGCCAGAACTCCTCTCAGACCTATGGCCACTCCTCCCAGCAGCCTGCTGAGAACTTCGTCGCTGCGGACAGCCGGCTGCAGGTGTCGGGGGGACGATCTGCTGTCTGCTGTCATGAGCCGTGTTTCCTTCTAGTTCCAGGATCTCAGTGGTCAAGCACTCGAGCGCAGCTGGCAGATAGATGGGAATGCGTCCACAGTGCCTCCTTTTCAACTCATTTAAGATTTGAGGCTGTAGTTGAGATATTATTTGAGTTTTGTTAATCAGCTGCTCCTGGTTGTAAAAAAAACCCCATCTTGTTGTTATAGTTACACACCAGAACACATGTCTAATAGTAAAACGTTTCAGTATAAATTCTTCCAGCTGCACAGCATCCAATGCCAGAGGAAACAATCATCCAAAAAAGTGATTTACGTCCAGAAATAGAGGAATTAAATTTCCAAAAGCAAACTCTCAGAATGAAAGTAACAGAGCAACATGCAGCCACCCCGAGCGGCGCAATTCTCGTATCTGATTCTGATCTCACAATTCTAATCATTGGCATCAGAAGCATTTGTAATGTGTGTAGGGGAAGGGGGGACACACACTGGTGCGGGAGTCTGGGGGTCCTCCACCAGAAAATTTTAAATAAAGTAGATGCCGTTTCCTGCATTCTGGTGTATTTTAACAGACTATTAAACATCTATATTTATCTACATAAGTAAACACTTGATTCAATAACTATTTTAGAGAACAACAAGAAGTAGCCTGACCAACAGCGCTCCTTGTGTGAATAGAACACACTCTTCTCTCATGCATTCTAACACTCAGCACTATTGGGATTATTGTAGCACTAAGCTAGCGGCGCACAATACAGACACGCTAGCTAAGATGCTACAGATGTATTGCTGCACTTCTCTAATGCATCCCCTACCCCCCATCAATAACTGCCAGCACTAGCGTAGCACTAAGCTAGCGCACAACACAGAGGTGTCTCCCCCTGCACCATCAACAAAATACCCAGAAGAGATGAGTGCCCTGCCAAGGCTAGTGACCTCAGAGAAACACTGCATGCGGTGTTGAGAGTTGTTGTAGATATCCAGAAAAACCTTTATAAAATATGCAAGACCTTGTATGAGACTATGTCTGAATGTGAGCAAATGTTCTAAATCTTGTAAATAATTTTCTGCATTGATGATGTGTAAGCTGCCCATACCACCGGGCCCAATGCACCCCTATACCATTATCGAGAAAGGTTTTTAAACTATATGTTGATACCAGTCTGGATGGTTCCTCTGCTCTTTATATGGAGGGCATGGTGTTGACAGGATATGGAATGCTGCTATCAAAGTCAAAAATTGTTCAAACATTTGTTGTGTTTACTATGTTTTATTGTAAATAAATTACGAGTTAATTTTTAATTCCAACACTCATTTTCATGAGACCTCTGCAGATTTGCAGTATTAATTTAATATCAGGAAACAATAAATGTTTGCTAATCACCAACACCTCATGCAGGTACAGTATCTGCAGTCAAGAAAGTTGGAGACATTATTTTTTGTAGCTGCAGCTTCAGGTGGTCCTTCGTCACAGCTGCAGCCTCTTTACTCCAGCGGTTGATCGCCGCCGAGGACGAGGGATGACCTCATCTCTGGCAGCTCCAAGAGTCAGAGTGTTAGTCATTGTTTCATTTCCTGCCAAATGTTTATTATGTTGCAAAATCACAAACATTTTCCAGATTTAAAACAACCTCTCTTATTATCCCAGTTATATTAAGCCGAAGAACAACTTTAGAACATTTTAAACATGCTTCTGAGTCCATTCTAAAGCAGCTTGTAAGGTTTGCTTTCCAGTAATCTTAGGCAAGCGGTTACATTTGGGTGCTGACAGGTGTTACCTTTGTGTCTTGCACTTGATACAAATTGGGACTCACTGCTCAGCTTTAGTGAGGAGATAAAGTGTAGAATTGAGTTCAGTCTGGAGCTTTGGCAACAGATTTGTGTCACTTTCTTTTAAATAACAAGACAGTGGTGTTTTATCGTCCGCTGCCAATAGAAGAGGCTGACAATAATGTTTTTGTGCAAGTTTATGTGCATGTGTCTGTGTTTCTTTGCTTGTCTGCTTCCAAAATATCTTTTAAACTGTTTGACAGAATTTTTATGAAACTGTGTGGAAGTGGGACACAGTGGCACAGTTGATAGAGCTGCTGTCTCTCAGTGAGAAGGTTACTGGTTCAAATCTCAACTGGGGGCCTTTCTGGGTGGAGTTTGGATTTTCTCTTCATGCATGCATGGGTTTTTCCCAGGTACTCCGGTTTCCTCCCTCAAACCAAAACACTGTCCTCCTCGAGAAAATTTTGAATAAAATAGATGTCATTTCCTGCATTTTGGTGTATTTTAATGGGTTGTTAAATTTCTATATTTACCTACATAAGTAAACACTTGATTGAATAACTATTTTAGAGTTAAAAGGCACAAGAAGAAGTAGCCTGACCAACAGCTCTCCTTGTGTGAACAAAGCACGCTTCTCTTCTCTCATGCATCCTAACCCCCCACCCCCATTCATCAACTGGCACTAACGTAGCGCTAAGCTAACACAGAGGTATCTCCCCCCATCCTCCTCCTACCCCATCCACAAAAATCCCAGAATAGATGAGCACCCTGCCAAGCCAAGTGACGTTTTCATTTTTTTCATTTCACCTTTATTTACCCGGCATAAACACTAAGAACAAATTCTTATTTACAGTGCTGGCCTGGCAGGCACCAACTGGTACTTGTAGGGTCAAGGGAAGGGAAGTATGGCAAAACCATGAAATATAAAAGTCATGACACTGGATGCGGTGTGGTAAGTTGTTTAGGTAATTAGGAAAACCCGGAGAGGATTTTTAGTGGTTTGATTATTCTCCTATTAATCAAGTGGAATGGATTTGTTCATGAGGAAATAGCCTCCATGCTGGGTGTACTAGTATTTCATGGTAAATGTGTGTGTGTGTGTGTGTGTGTGTGTGTGTGTGTGTGGGGGGGGCAAATATTTAGGGGGACACGTCCCCTTCACATACTGTATAATTGATGCAATGCCTATGGATGGATTGATAACTGAAAGACATCACTGGATGTACATCTACTCATTACCTTTGTTAGTGAATTCAATTCAAGATGGCTGCCACAGTTGATCGACATTAGCAAACACAACAAGGGCTCTGGTTTTGCACTTAGCAGCACTTGTTATAGATCTATCAAATATGTTTTTAAAAGACAATGAAAGTACAAGTTGTTTCAGCGAGTCCCCCAAAGTGGCAGGAGTTTGCAGTGACCGGGCCCTCTTGTAGCCTTGGGTTGTTTAAGAGTAAGGGATGCTATTGTTATTAGTGCGATGGTTACCACTGTTGACTCACATCGAGACTTTCAGGCCATCCTCTGTGGACATTGCATGGAGAAATGCGTGGGTTGTCTTCCCACAGTCCAACAGCATGTATGCTAGCTTAATTGGGGATTGGATGCTCTCTGTAGGTGTGAGTGTGTGGTTGCTTGGCTCTTTGCTGACCCTTTGATGGACTGTCTTGGGTGTATCCCTCCTTTTGACGTGTGAAACCTGGAGGAGAAAAAAAAGCTTCAACCGCCTTGCTTTCTTTAACAACATGAAAAAAATTAATGTCTTCTAACTCAAGTAAATGTTGAAGGTTATACAGAAAGGTTACCTAACCTTTAAGATGATGGAAAAAGAATCAAGATTTCACTTGAATATGTCTTTTTTTGTTGCTTTTAAAATAGTAGAAGCCCAGAAATGTGGCCGAGCTGCAGCACTTTAAGACAACTTGGAGAACCAATCATTGTGATTCAAAGCGTGGCTTTTTTGAGTTTTAATGTTAGGGAATATTGCTTTGTCTTGTAGTTGCAAGAAAAGTTTTGTATTTAAAGCTAAGATTTAAAACTGAAGTAAAAGTGCAAGTGAGTGATGACAAAGGTGGGGCAAAGTCTCAAAGATGTAGAGACAATCCTGAGTTATTTTAGGCAATGATGGCATTATTTCTTTTAAAAAAGTTACTTTGATTAAAAGATACAACTTTTTAGAGGCTTATTCTGCGTACAGATTAAATTACTAATCTTGAAAAAATACTTTCTTGAATCTACTGACTTCATTTTTTTCCTAATCCAAACCATGAATGATTTTAACAAGTAAATTATTTAATTTTCAATGCAACATATCAGATATAATGCTTTGCTATGAGTGCGAACTGCATTTTATGTAAGTTTGGGCAAGATATTCATTCATTTGATCCAAATTATCTTCCTCTACTGCTTCTGAGACTCATTTATTTTCATAAATCTTTAAAAAGCCAGTATGAATTTGTGCTTTCAAAAGAACCTGTCAAAATGTATGTTTTGTCTTTTCATAAAAAATAAAAAAAAATGTTTTTTTTTTCTATCAGCAAACTTTCACTGGTTAGAAGCAACATTTTGAGCCAATTATATAAACACTAATTACATTTTTTGTTACTGTTTCAAAAAAACTTGTGAAAAAATATCTTTAAAATACCTATAAAATGGGAATTAAATTACCTTTTTTTGTTAAACATTAAAAGTCAAACTGTTTCTTGCACTGCTGCATCACAAACAGTTCATATCTACTAAAGGGGAGTCTGAACAATTATCATCTTACCTGTTGTAGATATCTCTTTAAACAACCTCAGTTTAGAAAAAAATAAAATTGAACTTTAACATGTTGTCAAACTAGCAGCTAGCCCTGGTGAGGTCAAGCTCAAAGTGAACTGATAAGGTGAGGTGATATGAAAATATATTTGTATCTGCAGGTATATGTATGTGTAGGTATCCACATGCATGTTTGTTTGTATACATTTGTAAATGCATGTATGGGTATGTATGTATTTATATTTATATTGAATCGCTAGTTTGATTCAGAATTTGCATGTAAACAAGGACCAGGACTGGATAAGCCTTTGCTTCTTCTTGCTCCCTGTTCAAACATTTTTGTTTTGTTTGCAGACTATTTTGGCGGAAAATTTTACGATTTTATTTATTTATTGTTTTAATATATATTTTAACTGTTTGAAATGAAATAAAGAAATTAAAAACGGATGAAATTAAAAATCTCTCCAAAATGTTCAGAAAAAAAGACTAATCTACACACCATAATACTATCAGTTCTGAAAAACGTATAAAAGATGGGATTCAATCTACGCTGATCCAGAGATGTTACCATCATGTAAAGCTGACAAATATGTAAAAGTTTTTTTTGTTAAGCATTCACCTGAAAGAAACACTCCCAAAGACCCACTTGGACTAACTATTACCTCACCTGTCCAGTCAGAAATAAACTATTTCTTCAAACTAATAATAATTTAAAGAATTATCTACAACAGGTAAGATATTAATTATTTATAATCGTTTGGCAGGGCGCCAATTTGAAATGCCTGGACTGTAATTTTTAAGTCGCAGCAGCGCAGTGGCCTCTTCACGAGCCTTTCTATAATCCATCGATTGCTTTGGTTTGATTTGAAACGCTAATATTTTCTAGAAGGGGACAGGAGTTGGAGTCATTAATATCTCAGGAGATCCTAAAGCAACATTTAGAAGAAGGATCTTCATGTAACCGTCACCACATCTTTCTGATCATCTCGGAGCCCTGTGGAGGCAGGAGGCGATGGGTGGTGGCCCGTACGTACAGCGATTAATCACAGCCCCATAGGTAGTAAACACTCTTTGATGGTCATTGGAAAACAATTCTATTATAGAGGTTACTGTGTCTAGCGGTTAACCTTCTCCTCTTTGATGTATAGCAGCGTGGCTCCTCGGAGCACGAGGAGGAGGGGAGAGCATCCTCACCTCAGCTGGAATGTCCCCCCTTCAGCAGCTTTTGAAGCGTTGTGCAATCATCGTGCAACCTTTTGTTTCCCTCCCCCTTCACCGCCGCCTCCTCCTGCCACTTCCCCATCGCACCCTTCCTCCCCTCGTTTTTTTATTTTTATTATTATTTTCTCCCTCTCCCTCCCTCCAGTCATCTGAAATGTGCCCCGTGTAAGTGGAGGCAGCTGCCTAAGTGCAGAGAGAGAGAGAGAGAGAGAGAGGGAGGAGAAGGGGGAGAGTGAAAGTGGAAGGAGGGAGGTAAGGGCCGAACAGAGACACAGAGAGAGTCTGACTCACAGTTAGCTTTGCTTTCCCTCCCTGAATGCTGCAGCATCTACTCCTCCCATCACACTCAAGGTCTCTCGCTCTCTCTCTTGCGCGCACACATACTTCTGCAAGCACAAACAGGATGGCTTTAGTATTCTGCTTGAGGTTTCTGGGTTGTTGAAAATTATTTTGTGCTGCCTTGGTGCATTATTGACTTGAGAGGCGTTATTGTCACAGTTTTTCTCTTTGTAAATCTCATCGCAGACCCTTACAATTAGGCTGAGTGTACTCAATGCAGCTACCAGCCACAGTTTTTTTCTGCTTTATGCAGGGCTGCAGATGCAACACAGTAAATAACACACGGGCCGGATGGTGACAATTGTCTCTGTCAATAAAATGTCAGATGAAATATCTCTGGAGCTTAAGGGCAATTTGGTGAGGGTTTGCGCCTGTGTCTTTAGTGCTTTCTGTGACAGTGGGCTTGATAGCTAAAAGCACACTTCCCTGCAGTGGAATTACACAGTGGCAGTGACGCCAGCAAAAGCCCAGGGCTTTTATCAGATGTTATTCGCACAGGAGAAGCTGGATGGAGACAGAAGGCCACCGTGCCTTGAAGCAGGACAAAAGCCCAATGCTTGGCAGTAATTGTAAGGTGGGAAAAAAAAAAAAAAAGAATCTAACAAAGTCAGAGAGGTGCTGCGGTGAAGCTGACGCACAGCTCCAGTGTCAGAACTGTGCAGAAGCCTTGATTTGGATCAGAAAAGGCACTTTTCGTTTAGGACGTGCAAGCAATATTCTCACGTTTCCCACATGCAGCGTTCATCAGCGCCATCGTTTTACTGTGTACGCATCGATTAGAGCAAGGTGGAGTTTATGCATGTGAGAGGTGGGGGTGACTGAGGAGCATATTATGACGGCTTTTGAAAGATTCAGATAAGACTAAGAGATGCAGACAGTTTATAACTGCTGCTACTGTTCTGCACTGAGATCTAAAGGATTGATGCGTCACAGCAGGTTTAGGATATTTGATCAAGCAGCTGAGCAGCACAGAATCAGCTGGCAGTATTTTATATAGAACAAGTAACTTAAACCAGTCTTGTTAAAGAGAATATCCATTGTGAGAATATGATTAATTTAGCAAATGTCATTTTCATCTATTAGTTCGTCATAAAAACAAGATTTTGTTTAAATTAAAAGGAAATTTGAACCTGAGAATCATTATCGTCTGCCGCTGAAAGGTGAAACGCTGTGTGTGTGATTGTTTATGTTACTTTGTGAGGACCATTTTTCAACACATAAACAGTGAGGACCAGCTGCTTTTTGTGGGGACCAAAGCCCGGTCCTCATAAGATTCAAGTGCCGTTGGTGGGTTAGTGGTTAGGTTTAGGACTAAGGCGTGAATTGAGGATGGGTTAGGTTTAGGGTTAGGCATGTACTGGTAATGGTTAGGTTTATGGTAAGGGTCAGAATTAGGCTATAGAAATTAATTAAAAATGAATGGAAGTCAATGCAAAGTCCCTGTAAAGATAGCAAGACAAACTTGTGTGTTTGTGTGTGTGTGTGTGTGTGTGTGTGATGGGGCGGGGACTTACATGTTTGTGTTGATAGGAAAACATATCTCATAAAATACTGGACCAATTTTATGAAAGCTTGCAAAACGTAATCTTAAGTAAACTTTGGAGTCAGTTCAGTCAAGATGGCCGCCACAACCAATTGCCTTTAAAAACATAAAAACGCTCTAACTCACTCAGTTTGACATATATTGATCTAAAATGTGGTGTGGTATTAGCTGAAACTGATTCACATGATTGTTTTTGGCTGCTAAAAAAAAAAATGCAAAAAATTGTAGTTTAAAATTTGGCCATTAACTATTTGGAGTCAACTCTGTTTTTCTATTAGCAAAATATCTCATGAACCGCTAGACGGTCTTTAATAAATCATTCAGGAAACATTCACTGGATCTACAACTTGTTAATGTTTGGAGCCAACTTGTTTCAAGGTGACCACCCTAATTAATCAACATTAGATAGCACAAAAATGACTATAACTACAAATACAAATACTGAGCTAAAATTTGATGTGGTTGTATTTGAGAGTCATTCACAACAAACTCTGAGAGCAACATCTCACAATGTTGCCAGAAAGGTAATGCAGGGCAGTGATAATACGTTTCTTCAGCAAAAGCTATGCCTTTAATTTGCAAATGAACGTCCATGCGTTGTGTGGAGGCAGCAGCATCGACCTTGATGTTTTTAGAGAAAGCTGTCGCTGATGAAAGCTGCTACTTCAAAAGAGTAACGGGGGGAAAGTAGAGGATTCTGTCAGAATTCACCTCAGCTTCACACACAAACCACCTGAACCCGGACTGTACCTGCGTTCGACCTCGTTAAACTGCAGCCGTCTATTATTGCCACACTTCATTTGCTTACGTGCAACATGCAGACGTAGCTGCACATACGTTCCTGTGAGTAAGCTAACTGGTACTGCGTGGGCAAAACAGAAAGACACAAAATACACCCAAAGAAGCTGTGCATGGAAAAGTTGATTTTGAACAAAAGCATGATAAACCACTGATGACAACAATTATATTATTTTGGCAAAATATATATTCTAATGATTATTAGGGTTAATGTTTCTGACTCCCCAAAACTGGCCTGTGAAACATTTAAGTTCTGTTGAGACAGTTCAGTTTTCATGATCACTGACAGGACGGCAGGTCAATTAGGTGGTGGAAGGTCTTCAAAACATGAGTGCAGATGGAATTAAATTCTTATTTAGTGGAAAGAATTGTACGCTATTTTGGAACATTGCCCTTTTCATTCCATTTTTAAACACACAAAGAACTTTCTTTAAATCGATTTTTCTTCATCTGTTAGCCCTTAGTTTGTTAGGGATGACGCTCATCTACCATCACATGTAAATTTAAATGAAACATGTTTCACGCACCAAGTATGTATTGTCATTATTGTATGAGCCCATACTATTTGTTCTCTGACTTTGTGCCAGAGTTTTGTACATGTACTTTTTCAGAGATCATTAGCAGTGTAGCTTAAAACGGACTGATCAAATAAGCTCTTTTGTCAGCATGCATTTAGAGGATTAAGACATTTTTATGTTTTTTTGTTGTTGTTGTTCTACATCAAGTTGTTTAAGAGTGATTGTAGGTAAAATTATAAGAACATGGCAATGCAGTTTAACTTTTATTCTTTAGTATTATCACTGTAATATGCTGTATTCCTGTACTCAACCTAATATATTACCACCACTATTATGAAGCATGGCAATGACCACACAGCATGCAAACCTTTGCATACTTCACTGTAATAACACAACTCTGTCTTTCATCTAAAAAATAATAATTTAGTGAAGCAATAATTGTTTGATTTCAAACGAAATGGTATCGTGTCATTCGTATTTTTAAGGCCTCCTGTTATTCATCAAGTATGTTACATAATTGATCATCCCGGTCTGCAGAAAGTGGACAGATTTGTTTTTCCTTTTAATTAATTTTTTTAAATTTCTGTTCATCTTGATGCCACCTGATCGCTGCAGACGGTGCGATATTCTGCCGACGGCTAATTAAAATCTGGAGCTTCTTATCTAAAAAGGTGGAAACAGAAAAAAAAGTTTGCATGTATACTTGTACTCCAGAATGCCAGAAATGATCTTGTTTTAGGTATGTTTAAATAAAAGAGCAGGGCAAGAAACAGGAATGCATGATTTAGAGCTTTATCCATCACCCTGTACTTAAAAAAATACATATTTGCTCTAAAAATGCATTAAAGCTTTAACTAAGTAGTTAACGTTCTCCACACTGCAACCATTGAGAAAAGTTTGTTTCCTGTGTGGAGATAATTTGCTGTGCCTTCGTTTGCGCTGCTTCTTTTATCCAACTTGTGATTAAGATTTTATTTGTCTTCTTCTTTTTTTCTTCTTCTTTTTTTCCGTGGCACTTAGTCAAACACACACCAAGAATACAAACCGATTCTCTCCTCGCGAACACAACCTAACAGGTGTTGCTCATGCCCAGAGTAACATATGTTTGGTTTTGTATTTGTAATGACATGCTGTAGAGTTAGGATGCATCCAGTGAAATTACCCAGCCACGCACTCATTATAGTGAAGCAGTTGCGTTTTTTTTTTATTTTTTACTTTAACGAAAACTTCTCCAATATTCAAAGAGGAGACTAAAAGAATGTTCACATAGCAGTAATTAAAACTGCACAAGCTTGGAAAATAAGAACGAGTTGATAATTTTTCTTGTGTTCAAAGTAGAAAAAGAATGAGTTGTCCTTGTTTTTTTTTTCATATTATTTCAGGTTTTTGTCTCTTTTCTTTTAATAAGAGAAACTTTTCTCCCCCTTGTATGTCCTTTAGAAGATTGCTTTGATTTGGAACACCTGCCATTTTTTTTAGTCTAAATGCCAGCTAACGGTTTGATGAGTTGCTGATTGCTATAAGTTAAACTAATTGATTGCATCGAGCCAACAAGTCTTCACGTTTGAAAAATTTCCTGCGCTGCTCGGCTGGGAGTCAGAATGTCACGAGGGGGTGGATGTGCAGAACTTATCAAAACCTTCCAGAGGATCAGCCACGCACAAAAAAAAAAAAAAAAAAAGAAATATTTTTCTTTTTTTTAAAGTTAAATAGCCAAAGCATTTAAACAACACCGTCGCTGTAAAAATGATGCACTTCTTTTGGTGTGAATATTTTACTTGAGTCCAGTTAACCCATTTTTTAATGATGTGCCATCTCCACTCAAAAGTCCATGTAAAAATTAGGGGTGCACCAATTGCAGTTTTCTGGCTGAAATAATATAAAAAGCCTGATCTGCCGATTCTGATTTTGTTTTCTAAGCGACACTGTCAGGTGTTATAAGGTCACAATGCACCTTCAATTTTTCAATATTATTTGATTGAAAAACATACCCTTGAACAATATCCTAGAACCAATACAAACTTGTTTTAACTGGCCATGAGCTCGTGCTCTGAAATATAAACGAAGTTTAGACAATTGTTGTTAAAACTACAAAAAAAACCCTGTAAAATCAGTTTCTCATGTCAGTATCGACCGATCTCCCAAAATTAAGGAAATTGGGGCCAATTTATTGGTGCACCCCTAGTAAAAATATTTATTTCAAACTATAAATGAATTATGATTTGTTTATAGTCCTCTCTACTTCGCGGCTTGTTTTTCGCTCTATCACGGTTTTTCAAAATAAGATTGGACATGACACACAATTGGCTGATTGATGGATGAGCCACATGATCGGCATGGGATTTTTATTTAAAATAAAATATTTAAAATTATTTAGCACCTGCTGCACCTTTGTGCAGCCCATACTGCAGGAGAAACATCCTCCTGCAGTTCCTCCTCCTTCCTCCTCTGTCTCTGCAGCGGAGAAGTGGGCGTGGCCGAGAGCACAGAGTGCAGCCATGGCAGGGAGCTGAAATCATGACATTCTGTGCTTTTTGGGCATTTACTGTTTAGAAAGATTGTTTAGAATATTACAAGAATGCGAGAAGGGTTTAAAATGACTTTATATATATAAACTACTACTTACTACTTGTACTACTATTCCTACTTCGCAGTTTTTCACTGATCGTGGGGCTTCAGGGTACGAAGGGTCCTGCGTTAAACGAAGGACTACTGTATTCTGATCATGAGCTTTTCTTGTTTTTGTACTCACAGCTTTATGCTATAAGTTCTGACAATAATAAACAGCTTCTGCTGAAATTGAGGTAAATAACAATTATTCATGACATTATTGTAAATTATTTGGCACAAAATTGATTCTATTTTCCTCACTAATGCCTTTGAACTGCAGGTTCAAACATATCCGTGAAGACGTGTAATGGTTTTATAACAGCTAATGTGAGCAGCCCACTCGTGTCAAAGTGATGTTCACTCATGGAGCTAAAATGTTTCTTTAATCATTTTGACCAAGACTTTGACCTTTTTTATTTTTTACCAAAAGACAAGTTCATCTTAGGTCAGTTTATAAACAAAAACAACTCACATAATTTGAACTTTTCATTAGAAAAAGTGTTGCTGACCATGTCAACAATCATGAACTTTGATAAAGACTCATTGTTACAGCTCATTTAAGTAAACGAGTTACTTCTTTCACATGTACTAGTAAAATGAACCTTTTTGTTATCCATCCATCCATTATCTTTACCCGTTTGTTCCATTTTGGGTCACGGGGGTCGCTGGTGCCCATGTCCAGCAATCACTGTGTGAGGGGCGGGGTACACCCTGGACAGGTCGCAAGTCCATCACAGGGCCACATAGAGACAAACGAGACAAACAAACATTCACTCTCTCACTCACACCTAGGGACAATTTAGAGTTACCAATCAGCCTAACATGCATGTTTTTGGTCTGTGGGAGGAAACCGGAGCACCCGGAGAAAACCCACGCATGCACGGAGAGAACATGCAAACTCCACCCAGAAAGGCCCCTGGACCGGGGTTTGAACCAAGGACCTTCTCGCTGAGAGGCAGCAGCTCTACCAGTTGCGCCACCGTGCTGCCCCCTTTTTGTTATTATGTGCAAAATTGCAAAATAAAACAGTCGCCTTTAAAGTTAAGCTTTAGAAATGTGGTAGTGTGGAGAGTTTATGAATAATTGATATCTTACCTGTTGCAGATGGCTCCATGAACGACCTCCATTTAAAGAATCGAGATGTATTCTGACCAGACTGATGAGCTAAAAGGATGTAGCTAGCAAACTAATTTGTAAGAAGCTAACTAGCTAGCGGTTCATGCAAATGCTGTTTCATAAAGCTTTACATTACAATCAATTTTACATTACATGGTTATTTACATAAAATTCTATAATTATTACAAGTGAATATAGTCCTTCCTGTGCAGTGTTGGTGACAAATAAATCATAATGTTTCAGTTGGTGTGAGTTTGTAATGTAAAACATACGACACCTTCAAAGTTTTAAAAACATCAAAGTTTCAACAACAACATTTATACATATCTATCTATCTATCTATCTATCTATCTATCTATCTATCTATCTATCTATCTATCTATCT
>NC_056501.1:24719390-24735166 GCF_014905685.2 Nematolebias whitei
TCTATCTATCTATCTATCTATCTATCTATCTATCTATCTATCTATCTATCTATCTATCTATCTATCTATCTATCTATCTATCTATCTATCTATCTATCTATCTATCTATCTATCTATCTATCTATCTATCTATCTATCTATCCATCCATCCATCCATCCATCCATCCATCCATCCATCCATCCATCCATCCATCCATCCATCCATCCATCCATCCATCCATCCATCCATCCATCCATCCATCCATCCATCCATCCATCCATCCATCCATCCATCCATCCATCCACATACATACATACATACATACATACATACATACATACATACATACATACATACATACATACATTCATACATACATATATATATATATATATATATATATATTAGATTAGATTAGATTTTTAAGATGGTCTTGGCCTCCCTCAGACAAGCAAAAATAAGCCAAATTTCTCCAAATTGTGGTTGTTCAATGAACGATCTACTACAGGTAAGATATTGTTTATAACCTTTCCATAGAAAACTACTTCAAAAGAGCTGAACTATTTCTTCAGGTAAACAGTTGTTTTTTGTCCTAGTTTGTATTTGAACATATTAGCTCAATGAAATGTTTTTTTAGTAAGTATCCTACAGGGACATTAGAAATAATCATAAGAATGACAAAAATAAAAAGCAGAGGAGAAAGGTAGAATTGTTTTTGTTTTTCTCGGATGTCTTGTCTTGTGGTAAATATGAAATATGTCACGATGAATGAGACAGTGTGCCCTCCGGAGTATCTTTTCTCTGGGTGTATTTTTCCACGGGCTCATCAACAACAGTGGCATTCTGTTGGAGGAGCTGTGTTGTTTTGGGATGTGAGAATCTACACGGGGCGCGTCTCTGAATGGCTGCCCTGGGCACCGAGCAGAACGAGGCACAGAGTGAGCTGCAGCGGGCAGCTCTGCAGCAGCAGCAACGCTCAGTTATTCAGCCCTTGGCCTGTGCTCCAGAACATTGTGTGTACATCTGTAATCTTACCTCCCCCATGGGCTTCACAGAGACCCCCACTGCTGCTTCCATCTCCACCCTTTCTTTTTTTTTCTTCCCGTCTCTCGTTTTCATCTCAGCCGTCCTGCTCGTTTTCTGTTCCTCCTTCTCATCATCGCGTCACTGGCTTTTTTTTCTTGCACACAAAGATATAGTCACGCAAACACACCCACACGCTTTCTCACATTGACACACAAACACACGGAGGGCCTTGAACACAAACCATGTGTGAGATCATGCAGTCTTAATGTGTCAGGGACATTACAGCCTGTTCACTTTCTCTGCTTATTAAAATAAAGTCATACTCGTTGCGTATAGAAAATCGTTCCCATTTCGGGGTCACCGGTAGCTTCGGTGTGAGGCTCTCGCCCTCATTTTTCCACGCCTGTTTGTGTGAAAAAGTAAATGCCTTCAGCTGAAATTGAACTGGAACTGCGAGTGTTTAAATATACATGAAGGACAGGGCTACATGAATGTGATCCGGTCCTGGACGGTGAGCCGTTATGAGCTGTGTCATGCGTCTGCTGCTTTCAACCTCTCCGAGTCGAGCTTTCATCAGCCTCTGCCTCAGACGTTTCCCTGCACCCTCCCCGCTCCCAGCGTCACTTCACACTCTGTAATAAGGCGCTCGGACGTGCTTCTCTGTTGCCTCGGATCCTTCTGCGCATCACTACACCGGAGTCTGAAAGCCTGCTGTTATGTCAGGGAATTGTGCAAAGCTCTTTGATGTGAACTAATGTTATTTTACCCCATTATTATATTCTATACATGTTAGAAAATCCACTTTAAGGGGAATAAAGCTGGCAAAGAGGAACTTTTAACTGTCTTTTATCATTTTCTTGACAAGAGATAATCTGCCTGTTGCGCCAGTATTGCGTATTGACCATCCGTGTGATAGATTGTCATCGTCTCACTGGTTGATTTGAGCTGCGGCTCCCTAAAGACTAAGACGAGGCTGTCATGCTCCAGCTCGAGGATATCATCCTCCTGCCAGCACTTCAATAAATCCTTATTGCTTTCGATATATTACCAATCAGTCACCATTTGATGCAATTACCACTGCATTTCTTTATTTCCAGCACTGTGAACTGTGCCTCCAGTTTCAAGGTTTGTGTGCTTGCTCAGGTGCATCTGAAAATTTTGAATATCGTGAAACGTTCAAAAAAAATTTGTCATTCATTTCAGAAAGTGAAACCCATAAATTGCATAGATTCATTATAGAGTGGAATATTTCAAGCCTTTATTTCTTGTAATTTTGATGATTATGGTTTACAAATATTGAAAAAAATCAAAATTCGGTGTCTCAGAAAATGATAATATTCCACAGCCAGCTTTTGGTTCCTTTGTCTGTGAGGGCAGGAGCCAAGTCCTTCTGGGAATTGAAACCAGCATCTTCATAAAGCTCGTCAGCAGAAGGAAGCATGAAGCCTCTAAAACAGGGGTCTGCAACCTTTACAATCAAAAGAGCCATTTCTGCCCCGTCATTAACTAAATTAAACATCCAGAGCTGCAAAACCTGCTACAATTGTCACTATCAACTGGTGGCTCATGGGCCATTTCAAGTTTGTTAGAGGGGGCTTTTCTGGCAAGCAGGAGTGAAATTATAAAACTAACTTCAAATAAATAAATCATCACTGACTGTGGAAACTTCACTCTGGACTTCAACAACGTGGATTCTGGACCTCTCCACTCTTCCTCCAGATTTTGGAACATTGATTTACAAATGACATGAAAATTTACTATAATCTGAAAAGAGGACATTGGACCACTGAGCAACAGTCCAGTTCTTTTTGTCCTCAGCAGGTAAGACGCTTCTGATGTCACTGGTTCAGGAGTGGCTCGACTTGTGGAATGAGACATTTTTAGCTCATGTCTAGGAGTTAATCAGCTGATCAGGGTGTGACTCCTGGTGTCACACCCTGATTACACCTGTAATGAACCTCTACGTTACTGAGACACTGAACTTTTGTTTTTAATAATTTGTAAACCATAATCATCAAAATTTCAAGAAATAAAGGCTGGAAATATTTCACTCTTTACAATGAATCTATGTAATATATGAGTTTCACTTTCTGAAATTATTGACAAAAATCTTTTACCTTTTCACGATGTTCTAATTTTGTGAGATGCACTTGTATTTCTTAAGGGAGGCGTGACAAAATTCACATTTTAAACCCCCACAGAGTTCCAAACAACAGGAATGTATTTTCTTCCGTTTTTCCTTTCCTCAGACCACAGCGGCTTTCACAATTGAATCTGAATGCCATGCTTTTAGCGCCAGGGTTGTTTGATTATCCACAGACAGGGAGCTGTGCTGGATTCCATTCCTTTCATCATGCTTTAACCAGTGTGAGCCGGCTCCCCTGTCGTATTTTATGAGAGGTGATTTTTAGTGCCTCTCCTTTATGCAGATGATTTTGGCTGCCTCTCCCCAGTCTAGTCTTCAAGAGGTGGATATTGGTTTTGACAAGAGAGCTCACCCTGCTACCTTCGTTCTCACCGGGCTGTCTTCCTGATGGCCTCAGCAGACTGGATATTCTTGGCCATATGCTAATACGAGCTGCACTTAGTGGGAGGGAGGATGCAGCTACAGGTGTTTGCAGAATGAGGCGCGGTGACAGGAATATTACAGCGGGATGGAAACCTCATTGACCCTTTGCTCTCCCACAGAGAGCAATGTTACATGCTGCTTCCGGGCCCTATATGCTCTTTTAATACTTCCATTTAATATCCACATCAGGTGACAGGGATCCTCGTGCACATTGTGTTTATTCATATAGAATCTTAGGCTCTATATGGAATCAAGAGCTGTCATTTAATGATTCCTCCCCACAATGGGATTTAATGCTTCCTTCACCAAGAGCTAGTAAATGTACGCAGAGTTCGGAAGAAGTACACGGCATTTTCTGGTAAGATGCACAGTTCAATCAATCCTTTAAAGGATCATTTGTATTTGTTTTGCCATGGTGATAGTTTTTGTCCGTGTCTGTGTGCACACGTGTTTGTTTTTGTCTGTTAGCACAATATCTCGTGACACCAAACTTGTTTTATTAAAAGCGCTTTAAAAAGTATTATTTAGATGCACATGATGCATGATTAACTTTTGAAATCAACCCAGCCAACTAGAACAAACAAATAGGGTTGTAACTCCGTCAGTTTTTCTTTTATTGAGGTCAAATTATAGCAGAAACGTAATTTGGATTCTTTGTATGTCTGTACATATGATGAAAATGACAATAGACTGATAGTTATCCTCAGACATATCCGGAGAGCTAACAGATCACACAGACGCTTGCTTTTGTGCGTGACATTGTGCATAGTTAATTTCATTCTATGACAAAAATGACTGTAAGTATTCATTTGTCAACATAAGATGACCTTAATCTAAAACTCTAGCAACTTCTTGCTACTGAGCATTTACACTGAAGCCCAACTAGCATTAGACCAATTTTTACTGCAGTCATTTTGTCTTCAGTGAGAAAAAAAATGAAACAGGTGCTTCTACTTTCTTAAAGCTGCACACCATTTAGAGGGAGTTCTGCTTGCGTTTCCTCTGTGAAACTGCTGAAGTGAAATGCAACACACCACCTGTGCTTTCCCCACGATTTTAATTCATAATGTTTGCCGTTAAATAGGCCTATGGTTTATATGAAACTAGCATTGCAAAATACATGTTAATCACTTTTTTTTTGGTTGGTTTATTTGTCATAAGCAAATGAAATCCTCAGGACGGGAGAACCATCTCTACTCGCCAAAATAACAACAAAAATACCAAAGCATGCAACAAAAATACAACAATAAGGCACCAAAAGTGAAAAAGATCATGGTTCTATTGGCAGTGTGGTTCTCTTAGCAACATGATCCCGTTAGCAGCATGGTACTGTTAGCATTGTGGTTCTGTTAGCGGCGTGGTCTTGTTAGCAGGCCTTGCAGGCAAGTTGATGAAATGCAATGTGGGAACCCAAAACCTTTGCAGCTCATAAGCTAATGCTATAGTGATTTTTTTACACCCTATCTTTCCATTGGTTACTTAAGTAACCTTCAGTGATGTGGTGGACCCAGGAGTAAAGACAACCAGAAAGTAGGCACGCAAAACTCCAAAAATAGTGTTTGTTGTTGTTGTTGTTGTTTTTTGTTGTTGTTTTTTTTTACATTAAAACAAACAGGAAGAGACAACAAATAATAAATCTGTGACAGACGAAGCCCACACAGGCCGGTGTAGGGCATAAAATTAGGTCATATATATTGAATATGGGCATAAAAAGTTGTAATCCAAAATCAGGATTGAAGAGCATCACTTACAGACTGTATGAGGATATGACTGAGCTAGAGAAAGGCAGGGGAGTAAGTAACTGAGCGAGTGATTATGAAATGAGAACAGCTGGGGTGATTACAGATGGGTTACAGGTGTGAGTGACATGTGATTACAGGCTGAGGGGAAACAAAAGTAGGAACCAAACTCTAAAACCTAAAACGAGCCGGGCATAAATTAACCTGAGAAAATTGCATGCTGAAGTTTGCTGAAGAAGCTGCAATTAAACAGGTGAAATTATACTTTACCAAAATAGTTATACTTTAAAACATGCAGAACAAAACTAAAACAAGCAAAACTATGGCTAAACGGTAAAAAATGTCAAGACAGCACGGAAGTTAAAGTTAGCAAACTAGTAACAAAAAGCTAAAATTAGGAAATATTTTGCTAATAGCTAAAAATTAGCAAAACTCTAAGTGAACGCCTCAAGAAAAATGAAATTTAAAGTTTAAACATTTAAAACAGTGCCTCAAGGTAAAATTAACAAGATTATAGCTAAAAGTCAAAATGTGCAAAAGGAAAATATAAATAAAATATTGCTTAATGCTAATTCTTTTAAACTACAGACAGATGCTAAAGTTAGCAGAACAGAAACCAAAGGCTACAGTTAGCAAAATGAAACAAAACAGCTAAAATAAATAAAACATGGCTAAAAGTGAAAATGAGCTAAGCTGTACATAAATGCTAAAATAACAGACATTACCTGAAAGCTATAAGTAGACCAACAAAGAACAATAATGTTGAATTAAGTTTCAGAGAACAGGTTTTGTAGAAAAAAGTTACAAATACTGAAAGTCATATTTCTCTAAAAGTTTAGTCCTGACTGAGCCAAATATTGTGATAGTTTATGAATAGTTAAGACAACACTTCTGTAATTATGTGAAAGTAGCCAAAATGTAAAAAAAAAGTGTATTGAAAGAAACTATTAATAGGCAAATAAAAGTGTTATTGCTGACTCAGCATTCACACAGCAAGGTAACAAAAACATAATGATAAGCAAGGTACAGAAAATACAAACAGGAAAAACTAAATACACTAACAAAGCCCCACAAAATGGATAGCTATTCCACAAAATACTTAAAAACAAAATAAATCATTACTTTATAGACGGAATACTGATTGAAGCACATAAAGTTCATAAGGATAATGGCAAAAGTTTATAAACTGCTCCTGGTCCAGGTTCAGCTTTTCCATTCATGCTCATCTTATTTAGTTGGCGGTGTCGAGGACCACTCGGTGTTCTTACTGGAGGGTGTTCATGTTTCTGTGATGATGCCGAGGCTTGAACTGTGAAGTCAGTCGTACCGTGTTGGATAATCATGTTTCTCTCACTGTCCCTCCTGCGTAAGTAGAGAGCTTTATATGATTGCCTGGATGAGTGTTTCCCCCTTAATGCTGTGCTACTATTGTCCACTTGTCTCCCCTTCATTTGTGTAATAGCATGCATGAAGTTTTGTCTGTAAATCCCAGCTGTTGGCAGGTTGTCTCTGCAGTGCTGAGTATTCTGGTAAGCCACTGGCTGAAGGCTATCGGTTTTTCTTAAGCTGGCATAATGAAAAGATAACACAAAGAGAAGCTAGGTACGTTGTATTTTTCCTGCCTCTCTTCAGTCGAATGGGGAATGGAAAGAAAAGCAGCCGACAATTGTCCCCCCTCCTCTTTTACTGCTGAAACAGATAGAGTAGCTGTGTGGAATAAAGGAGATGCCTCTTTCTCTATCACACTCCATCAGCATTATTTACCAGGCCTGCCAATTGCTTTGTACAGCACCTCTCCCTGCCAAGTAGGCGACTGGCGTACGACCAGGGGCTAGTGACAACAGGCTACAGTGGAAAGCAAGGAGAGCTGTGTGGATGAGCCAAGTCTATTCATTCTCATAGGATGCTGAGTGAAGCACAGAACTCTATCTGCTCTTTGTAAGAAGATATGGCTTTCTTTATCATGTCCGATCGTGGACATGATCAAAAACCCAACTGATTAAAAAAAAAAAAAAATCTGACTAGAAACAACAGTGTTTAGTGTAGCAATCTGTCAGGAGCCATATTTGTTAAACGGGAGCTGAAGTCAAACGGCTTTCAGTAACTGCCAGGCTTTAAATGTGCAGTGTTTTGTTTGTACTGTAGTGGAGGTGAATCATACTTGTCAGGGAGGCTGTAATAAATGCACGTTCCCTTTTGTCATTTCCACCCGCACTCCCATCAATCGTCCTCGCATAACCCATGGAAGCATCAGCACTCCCTGGTCTAAAAACTAAAAAAGTGATTTTTCCCCCCTTTTCTTTTCCAGTGTGTCACAGATGGTGGGAAAGCCTTTGTAATGCTAATATAATATCACACTGTGTCGGCCGAGCTCTGCAGTTCGCTGTGTGAACCAAGCAGCCTGGCTGTGGTGTGATTTACCAGCGCAGAGAGAAAAAGACCTCCCCCGGTTTGCGTTGAAAAGGCTACGTGGTCGGCGGGTCCTGCCGTTCGGCCTGCTGCGACTTAGGCAGACTTGACTTTATTGATTCGGCGCTCCGTCCAGTGCTGTGCGCCATTAATTAACTCTGTCTTCGAATGTTTGTCACATCGTGCATGCTTATTAGGAAGGATATTACCAAGGGGGACAAGGCATTAAAAACAGCTGGAAAGGATATAGAAGGGGTCTTTAATAAGCCGAGGCAAAGAAATCTGCCTAATACAGAATCATTTGTAGACATTGCAGCATTAATGGTTCAAATGTTTCAGCGTAAAATTTCTTTCTTTTTCTTCTTCGTCACAACAAAAGCTGATATTTGCTGTAAAAGGAACCGGACTAATTGTGCAATGCCACCTCCCAGTGTAAGACCCAATGGCAGGCTACTTCCTCCTGTGGTAACCAATGACTTTGTAGCGTCTCCGGAGGCAGCGACTCGGCTGCTCGAGGGGAGGGGACGGGGACGTTGATGTCTCTCTCTGGCGCCACCACGTCACGTTGTTTTGTATTCCATTTCCAGCCCTCATCCCCGATATTAGAATCACAAGGGGAAGCGTTTCATATCCTTGCTGGGAGAAGAAGGGGGATCTTGTCTGTCTGAAAGAGCATGCTGGATTAAGGGGGTTATTTCCCCGGGGGGGTGATATAAGAGTGAATGTCACTCAGGCAGCACTCACGCTGCCATTGCATGTTGCCAGGTAGCCCCCATCTTTGACTTTTTTCACTCTTCACTCAATCCAACATATAATCCTCAGCATTTTGTACACCCCCACCCCTCTCCTCTTCATCTCCCTCTGTCTTGTCCTCATCCTCTTTGTCATCATGGCTACCATCTCCACTCCCCCCACTTTTGTGCTGCCCTACAGGGAGTGGAGAATTGCGTTGCTCTGTGCCGTGGTTGTTATTCCAATCACACCTCCAATGCAGCGAGGGTCCAGTAAAGTACAGAATAATTGGCAGGTTCCAGACAGCCATTCTATGCTAGGGTGTGTGTGAGGGGGGGGGATGGGGGGTTGATGAGAGCGGGTTGCTCTAGGTGCAGCATTCAGAGGTCATTTCATTAATTACTAGCTATTGTGATTTGTGAATGTGCTCCCATTCAGTTTGTCTGTGCTGTGATTAGACGTACAAGCCAACCAAAGATGTTGCTTCTGACAACAACTGAAAAGAAACACCAAACCAGGGACAAATGAGCCAACATTTAACCCCCTTACTTTTATTGAACCAGCTGGTGACATATTGGGTAGTTAAATTTGGCGGCAGCCTTCTGTCTTTCGGCAATTTATATTTACTCAATATTTACAGCTCGTGTCTGCCGTTGCATATTTTCAGGCTAAAGGATAATGGCGCAACCACAGTGGTTGCGTGGCCAACGTACACCTTTTTAACTGGAAGTGGCGGGAGGTTCATCCTGAGTCAGAGAGGGCAGAGGTCACATGTCAAATGTGTTCACCCTCTTCCCTTCTGAGTGATAGGACTCCGGGGGTGATCACTGATATACATCAATGGAGCCAAGCAGGGCAGCTAATCAAGCATGGGGGTAATGTGGATGGGGACAAGCATGAGGGAAAATAAACCACTGCTATCTGCTGGAAAACACATTGACCTGCACACTTAATGGAACATGTCTCCCATAGGTGCACTGCTCTATTGATTAGCCATTCTCGGCGGTTGTAGCCAACACTGATATCGAGTGTGATTTTGCTTTTTCTCCAGCATCTTGTAGGCATGTCTGCTCTTGCAGAGGCTAAATTAAAATGGGTACAGTATAACTCTGTGTTGCTACATGTGCTGTTTTTTTCCCCGCTTTCTCTCTCTCAGCTGTTATTTCCTGTCATTGAGCTCAGCACCATAGTGACCATCATCACTTCTTCTGATGCCCTTTTCCTGTGATCCAGCCTCACCTTTAAGGACTTTTCATAATGAGGGACACTTAATTCTTATATCTTACACACACAGCCTTAAACCCAGCACACTCTCAAACACTTGGCTCAATTAAAGGCTTAGCATTCCTTGAAGGAATGTATGTCCTCAGACACCTTTCATGCCAGAGTTTCAAATAAGGATCCTATTACTATGTTGAAAAATGATGCCGTTATGATTGTCTTGGTCACATCTTGAAAATAATAGTAACTCAAAATTGCAAGATCTGATATGATTTGTTAGAAGTCATAGCATGTGCTATGAATGACTCACTTATTTAGTTCAAAATCTGTCAATTTGACGGAATTATAACCATTTTTGTGTTTGCTAAGGTTGATTAGCTATGGCAGACATCTTGAATCTGGTTGACTCCAAAAGTTAGTCAGTTGTAGATTCACATGTAATAAATACTTTTTATGAGTTTCACTTAAATCTGTTCAGCAGATTACAAAATGTTTTGCTAATAGAGAGGCATGGTTGGCTTCAATAGGTAATGGCAAAATTTCAAACCAAGATCTTGTGCGATTTGTTAGAATTCATAGTATGTTTTGTCGGTGGCTTTCTGGCAGTGATGTAGTCTACATTTTTGTAGTGGGTCCACCCCGGTAAAGTTAGTTTTACGTTACACATTGGACACCGCTGAAGCTACGGAGCGTGAATGTTCAACGTAAAACTAACTTTACCACGGTGCTTAGAAACCAAATTACACTTGTTAATACAATGTAATCATCAATTTATATTGACTTTTAAGAATATTGATAATTTCCAAATTTCTCTGATGCTTATATTTGAATAAATGAACAACAAACTTTGTACAACGGTTGGCTTTGTACTAAAAATACGTTATAGAATTTATAAAACAGTTTCAAAGCAAAACATGTTCAAGTATTAAGTAGTAAGTACAGAAGTATTAATTATGCAATAATTCGCTGGATAAGCGAATGTAATAAACAAGCTCTGCATACAAATAGGTTGTTATGAAAGTGTTTAACTGCCATTTAACATATCAATGCACATGCCTAATGATATGTTACATGTCACTGGGCACTTTTAAGTGGATACAATGAAATTCTCAAGTTTTTCTAATGGGTATACTCCGTATGTCCGCGTATCGCGTAGACTACACCACTGGTTTCTGGTATTAACACACCAACATTTTAGCTCCTTATCAGTAAATTTGTCTGAGCTAGTTTTGTTTTAGCTAAGACTGATTGGCTTTAGAAGCCATCTTAAACCTAGTTAACTACAAATATAAATCTTTTGTTCATGTACATTCAATATTACTTTTGGAATGTTTCATTAATAACCATCGAGTGGTTGGTGAGATATTTTGCTAACACACAATGAAATGGACAGAAACACGCACACACAGGCAAAAACATTATCACTCACCTTTCACCTTTTGTCAGCAGGTGATAATTTTAGGGCTGTACAATATAACATCTACATAGTGTCAATGTACTATCAATGTAGTAAAGAATTTCAATAAATTACACACATAAACACACATTTTTGTGAGATATTTAACAATCAGCTGGCCTGAATGCACACAGCAGATTTAAATAATAGTGACATGGAAAATGTGTGCCACGAGGACAGACTAAAGAAACGAGTGAGGGAAAAGTGAATCATTATCACTAATATCACTATATTTAACAATGATAATAATACAATTTCTTCTATTTCTAATATCCTGCAACCATACCAAGTATTAATAAAGATGTCTATATATATTATAAGCTTGTGTGGTGAACTGTGAGTTGAAAGAAAGGCAGCTGAAAACTGTGCAAATGTGCCTTATTCCAGAGGTTACGTGAGAGAGGTGGAACAAAGTGAAGGTAATAAAAAATATTGATCACTAGAAGCCATAAAGTGTCTGACAGGAGTTGTTGTGGCAGAAACGGGCACTGACAGAGCGTCTTTGCAGGCATGTAAACCTGCAGGACATTATGTCACCATATTAGCGCTGATCGCTGCGGTATAATGGCCCCCAGCCCTCCCAGCCTGATTTAGATTCTGCACGGCAAATGAAGCGTAGCTCTAATAAATGCACCTGTTGGAAATATGATAATTGCCCCTCTGATGGCTGACATTTTTACTTTTTTTCTTTTCTCGTCGTTGCAGTAAAGAGTATTTGATGCATGCATGCAAGTGTCTTTTGTGTGTGCATCAGTCAGGAGTTCAAAAGGGTCCGGTCATTATTGTTGCTTGTGGCGGCGGGGGGTTTGAGGGATGGGGGCTTTGCAAGCTTCTGTATTTATCTGCAGTTACTCACACATCAGCATCTTTTTAACTGTACCGAGTGGGAGCAACGTGGAGTGTGTGCGCAGGAACATGCGTGTGCACACACGAGCCTCATTAAACACGCAATCGTTTCATAAGACTGACCCTCCAGGAGCGGTGGGTGGACCTAACACGATGCGCTCAAATGAGCAAACAAATCCAAAAGTTTACAGTATCATGAGCTGGAAATTTGTAGCACGTTGAAATACTTATTACATGTACAATCGCTGCGATGAGTTGTTTCAACATGCTTCGCGCAGCTTCCCTCAACTTTGTTTCAGCCTTCTTTGTGCTAGGCTTGTTATAACAACCTCCGGCTAGTCGAGATGTATTTTTTTCCTTTTTCGAGCGCGCCTGTGTTAATGTCATCACATTAACTGTGTGCGCTCTCATGTACCATCAGGAGATTGCTGTACATGGGAGCAGGATATATCCATATGTGCATGAGGATGCCATAGCTTCTGTCTCATTAGCGGCATTGCCGAGGCCCTGAGCTGCTTCATGCGCTCCATTGGGACAGCTGATGAGGCCTGACTATGTGACCTTTAACAACCTAATCAACTTTTAACACCTCGCCTTCGCCTGCCTTATTGCCATTCTTCTCCCTGCCATTCACCGTCATGGCCGCGTCCCATTTTTCTTTCTTCCTTTTTTTTTCTTTTTCTCTTTTCTGTTTTAAGCAACGACCTTATTTTCCTGATCTTCTGTAATAGTACAGATGAAGCGGCAATGTAAACACACAGCAGCTGTCTCCGGAGAGAAGTGCAGATTTATTGTAATCGCTTGTCTCTTTCCTCACTCTTGACCTTCTCTTTTCTCTTTTTTTTTTTTATCTCTTAGTGTCCTCTTCTCCCTGGGAAAAAAAAAATCCTCAAGTTGTAGCAAAGATAAACACTGAATAGAAAACTGTTTTGTATTAACTTGGAAATCATACAGTTTAATGCTCTTTTCATTCTGGATATATTGTAGGATTTTCAGCTTCACTGGATATATTTCGTTAAATTAAGTACGATCTGGTTTCAAGCAAAGGTTCAGAACATCCATAACTACGTGCACTTCTACCAAAATAATAAAAGGTCGGGTATCCCCATTTTCTCCTAGTTATCCCATTTCAAATAAAAATAATTACAGCAGATACAAAGCCACTGAAGTCATGAACCCTCTAACACCTTGTGAGTTAAACAGGCTTTTTATGTGGACTGCTGGACAGTAAGCGACAGGGTCACAATCTTGTCGGATCTGTTAAACTGGGTTTTAAGATCATGTACTTTCTGCACTCTGCTAATATTTTACTAGAATTAATTGCTCAGAAATTTGCACCAGGAGTTCATTTAATCTGGATGAAAGCGTTTATTTTCCTTCTCAACTTCCTTCTTATTGTTAGGCAAAGTCTTGTCGGCTTTCTTCACTCGCTCATAATATTGTTTTCTCAGCCTTGTGTATCTCTGTTATCTGTGGTCTGACTTGTTTCTGCAGAGGCAAATGGTTAGCAAACTCCACCAACTACCCTGAGCGTTGCAAAGCCTTAAAAACCTGTGTCACCTAAAAGAATAAGACATGTTAGAAACCTGCAGGTTTTGTAAAGAACCCACCATTTTAAAGGACAGTCTGGTGGTTTTTGCTGTGATGTTGTGTCATATCATTAGTTAGTACGTTATAAGGGGTGATATTTGACATATGTCTTCCTTCATTGTAACAGTTAGCCAAACAAAGGCATGTTTTTATTTCCTTCTAAAAATCACATTTTAGGTTTATTAAACAACTCTTATTCTAAAATGTTATACAGGTACAGTAGACCCTCGATTATCATGGGGATTACGTTCCACACATCACCTTGATAAGTGAAAAACAGCGAAGTAGGAACACTATATTTATTTTAGTATTTAAATATTTTAGGGCTTTATAAACCTTTCCCACACTCAGCAACTTTCTAAACACGTCATTTTAACAACATATGTATATGTACTGTATAGTACTGCAAAATTTTACTCACCAGCTCTGCAGAACAGCAGCTCAGTTTCGGTCGGGCTCCATTCCGGTTCTGCAGACCTATCCTGCAGCGACGAAGCCCACCGCCCCGTCCAGGTTGATGTGTGCATGGGTAATTGAGTTTCAGGAAGCTTCAGGATTATTTGCAGCTTTCCTGCCATTTCTGTGAGCTTCATAGATAGTGTAGATTTGTGTTGCAAAACTTTCTCTCCATTTCGGCAGAAAGCAGCGTCCGGAAGCACTGTTGGCTTCTGGGTAGTGTAGTTCTTTTGACTGGCGTTACAGTATAAGCTTATTGAAAGAAAACTACAAAATGGCGGCACCTGTCCCAAGTATTTTTTTCATTAACTTTTTATCCTGTACCGTCCCAATCACGTGAGTAATATTAAAGTTGACAATTGTTGAAAAACTGCAAAAGAACGAGTCCACGAAAGTCGAACCGCAACGTAGCGAGGGACTATTGTATTATAGAGCTAGTTAAATCTGGTTCAATTTATGGATCAGTGTAATCTGAATCATTCACTAGAGTAACCTGGTTCACTTGAGTCTCTTGAGTCGTTCACACTGCAACTGGGTGAGTTGGCTAACTCACAGACTTAGTGGAAGTCTGCCAGAGTACATGGATGATACAAGTTAATTTAGACTTTGAATTTGTGGATTCTGATTCAGTTTTGAGGATATGACTCTTTGACACGGGTAAATCAGTAACCAGCCAGCTGTACTTCCATCATTTATCCATCATCTTTAGCCGCTTCTGCTTTTTGGGTCGCAGGGGTCACTGGTATCCATAGCCAGTCATCATTGTGCAAGAGCCGGGGGACACCCTGGACAGGTCCAAGTCCATCACAGGGACACATAGAGACAAATGAGACAAACAGCCATTCACTCTCTCACTCACACCTAGAGACAATTTAGAGTTACCAATCAGCCTAACATGCATGTTTTTGGTCTGTGGGAGGAAACCGGAGTACCCAGAGAAAACCCACACATGAACAGAGAGAACATACAAACTCCACCCAGACAGGTCCTCGGCTGGGTTTTGAACCGGCGACCTTCTCGTTGAGAGGCAGCAGCTCTGCCAACTGCTCCACCATGCCACCCCCAGCTGTACTTCATTAGCTAATTTTACACTTCTACACTTTTGCATAAACCCTCTTATTTAACCGCTGCTTTCTCAACTGATCAATAGTAACACAAATATTGAGAAAGAGGCAACAAAACTAAACAAGATGAAGATGGCCACATTACACTCAAGCAGCTACTTAATTAGAAAATCTCGGTGCCCCTGACAACATGTCTAACCTGGGTTTTGAGTTTGGGTCTGCATCCTGACTTTGACCCTCTGCTCGGTGACCTGTATGTCACTGGAAAGTGTTAAAAAAAAAAAAAAAAAAATCCAAAGATGTTACAGAAATATATGTTCATTTTATACTTGATGCCGGCAGAAGTTAGGATGTGTGAACAACATGGCAGAGTTGTGTAATATACTCAGCGGGATATGTCGCACTAATAAGAACAACCGATTTATGGCTGGGTTTAAAAGAAGAACCCCAGAGAGTTGTTCGGAGTTAGTAACGAGGAAGGGTTTATCATTCTGTGAAAGTTTGTTGGCAAATAGCGCATTTTAAAGAGAACATTCGGCCAAGCAAAATTGAAAAGTATTTTTTTTTTTAAAAGAAACAAATGTGAAGAAATCTCATAATTCATGCAAAGATGCTATAAATTCACAAGTGAATGGTTGTAATCCTCAGAGCCTCAAGCAGAGCAGCCTTTACAAAAAATAAATACATA
>NC_056501.1:24735566-24736124 GCF_014905685.2 Nematolebias whitei
GCATTGGCTCAGGATCACATCTAAAAGCAGTGAACACAACCTGCTGATGCTCCGATACAATAAAGTTAAAACTAGACAAAGACAAGAAGCTGTATTAAAAAAAGATCTGGAGATGCTGCTGGTTACGCTTCCTTCAAAATGTGCTGAGGATTAGTGACTGTTCTGTGTCTGAAGAGGCAAGCAACTCTTTCCAAAAGTCAGCAGAATGGTGCCAAACCACATTCAGTGTGTAATAAAACTGCATCGCTGTATAGCACTAGAGTACAGGTAGTAAAACTGACAGGTCCAGAGCAGACGCCCACCTGAAGCATTTAAAACATTAGGAGATTTAAAGCCCCAGGTTACTGAGCAGCTGAATATCTTCTGTAAACACAAGAAAAAAATAAATCACTTTTAAAGCTACAGTACCTCTCCTTAGCTCTACAATACCTGCAGAGTTCAAAGCAGAAGAGGTGATGCAATCCAGTGGTCAGAATTTAAACTGATTTCATTCATTTATTTATTTTTTAAGAATAATCAACGTCTCTCTATTTTAAAATGTTATGTTCCGCCCCCCCC
>NC_056501.1:24736224-24736611 GCF_014905685.2 Nematolebias whitei
CCCAATACAAAATGTAATAATTTTTTTTTTTAATACCAAAGAACATTTTGGAACCAGGTTTAATTGAGACCAAAGAAAAAAAAATTAATTGTTATGTTGTTATTAAACAATTATGTAATAATTAAATTATTAATTTGAAGTTAACGTTAATAACATTATGTCGTCTAATACTAACTCGGCTGCAGTTTTTTCTGTTATAAGTGTTTTATTTTTAATAATCATCTGAATTTTACACGTTTATTGGGGATTGGTGGTGCAGAGGTTAGAGAAGGTGGGCCTGTGATCGGAAGGTCACCGGTTCAACGCCCTGTACCGACAACATTTGGGTAGGATAGGTGAAGCACCCACAACTGCTTCCACCCTCATTTGCCCCACCCTGGACCCTTG
>NC_056501.1:24736711-24750416 GCF_014905685.2 Nematolebias whitei
CCCCCCCCCCCCCCCCCCCCCATCTGCTCTCCCAGACGCCCTAGATAGCAGCGCTCTGCTCCACACAGAGGGCTGTGGTAGCTCGGTGGTCTGTGGTTGCGTCAGGAAGGACATCTGGCATAAAAATAATTGCCAAGTCTTCCTGCAAGATAGTTTGCTGTGGTGACCCCTGAAGAAGGGAGCAGCCGAAAGAAGAAAAAATATTTCCAAATTTTAAATGTTTACAAGGCTGCTGTGGCTCAGCGGTCAGTTTCATAATTCTGAGGCCGCAGGTTTGAGCCCAGGTTTCACTAGGAAGGGCATCCAGCGTAAACCAAGTCATCCGCAGAAGGGAGCAGCTGAAAGGGAAAAAAAGAACAAAACCTCCATACTTTAAAAAATTTCACGCCACCCGTACTCGTTTCACAGAATTTATTCTGCATAAATTCAATAAAAAGTAGAGAATAAGTTACATTTTTTTTTGTGCTTTAAGCAGCATCTCATCTGCATTTTAAAGAGAATAAAATGTAAACTTGTCCTGTGATACCATAGCTGACACAGAGCAACTAGAAAACCATTGGAACAACATTGATGTCTAGACAGTTAATGTGGAAAATACATTAGTGTTCTGTTAAATAGATTAAACTGTTTTACTGTATTAGTGAGACAAACTGCATAAAATAAAACAACAACAGTAAAATAAAAACTCGATGTAGCACTTAGGTGTTTCTCTCAGTGAGCTTTGTTGACGGTTGAGAAACAAAGTTAAACCCTTTTTATTAAAATTAAATTAGTATCAGATTGTATTGTATTACACAGATTTTGGTATAAAACAAATGATTGCATTATTTTATGGACGCTTAAGTTAATAACTGGGGGGAGTGGTGGCGCAGAGGCTAGAGAAGGTGGACATGTGATCAGAAGATCGCCTGTTCAAGCCCCGGTACCGACAACATCAAAAATGTGGGTGGGGTAGGTGAAGCACCCACACCCTCCCCCACCCTCACTCACCACGCCCTGGGCCCATGAGCAAGGCCCCTAACCCCCATCTGCTCTCCAAACAGGTCTCTCTTGAAAATGAGTTCTCGTGGCTCAATGAGACTATCTGTATAAATAAAGGCTAAATGAAAAAAAAGGTTATTCATTTTTAAAAGTAAAAACTAATCTTTAGTTTAATAGCTGACATTAAGTACAGCTACTTAGATTACTTTCAAAAGTAATCACTTTATGAAAGAATGCATGTCACCCGGTGCTTTTCATGCCAGAGCTTTAAACTAAGACACAAACATTCAACAAGACCACATCTTATTTTGAGAAAAAATGGAGTTGTAACTATTTAGACAATATTGATGATATTTTAAAGCATTATTGTACACATTATTATGAAATCTCCCATGGTTAGTTAGTTCTTGAATTGTGTTGTGGATGACTCTCAGCTGCAATACAGGTACCTTATTTTTTCACTTTATAAGTCGCACCATTTTGCATAAATTTGCAGGGCCCGCAACTGATACACCAAAGCGACTAATATACGTTCACCACCCCCCCCCCCCCCTCCCACCACCACCACCACACACACACACACACACCAATATTTATAACACAATTTTTGGCTGACATGGAAAATATTAAACATTATCTTTTGCAGTCACTAGAGGGCCCTCGAGTCTTATGGCAAGCCAAGTGTCTCATAAATACTGTGGGTAAAACTGGCTATTAATGAGCTTGCCATAAAGGCCACCTCCATCTCGCTCCGGAACTCCTGGAGAAACGTCAAATCAGCTGCATTATGCCGCTCTACCCGGGTGAAACGCAGCTGATTTGACCATTAAAGTGCATTTATTAAGGAAAAGTCAGACTGAGACACACCTTTACTATAATGTCGAGTAAACAAATAAAAGTTTTTAAGTGTTAATCTTGTTTATTTCTTGTTGAAGTCTTCCCGTGCACGCTCCCGTGGCTGCCATTTGGCAACCAATTGATTTTTGGCACAACACCGACATTTCTGGGTGGAGTTTGCATGTTCTCTCTGTGCATGCCTGAGTTTTCTCCAGGTACTCCAGTTTCCTCCCACAGACCAAAAACATGCATGTTAGGCTGATTGGTAACTCTAAATTGTCTCTAGGTGTGAGAGAGTGAATGGTTGTTTGTCTCGTTTGTCTCTATGTGGTCCTGTGATGGACTGGAGACCTGTCCAGGTTGTAACTCGCCTCTCGCACGGTGACTGCTGGATATGGGCACCGGTGACACCCGCGACCCGAAAAGGAAGAAGCAGGTAAAGATAATGGATGGATGGATGGATGGCTTGCAGATAATGAAAAACCATGTGTCTCAGAAAATTAGAATATTGTGATAAAGGTCCACAAATGTTGTATTCCTCAAGTCAAGCTCCTCCTGAACCAGATACACGATACAGTATTCTAATTTTTGGAGATGTAACTGTATTTGTACAGCTGACTTAAATATAGTTTATTTTCCTAAGGTTGATTAGCTGTGGCAGCCATCATGAACCTGGGTGACACCAAAAGTACATCCGATTTCTAAGGGTGTCATTAAAACCCCTTCATTGATTCCTGAGATATTTTGCTAACACCCCCCCACCCCCCAAACACACACACACACAGTACATTACATTAATGGTTGCCTTTTGGCAGATAGCAATAATGATAAAAAAAAAAACAACAACTTATAAGTATAAACATTTCTTTTTTCTACCTATTTAGTTTTTCTCCTATTTTTCTACCGACTGCAAATGTTTTTCCTTCCAGCACAAACCGACAGCCTTAACTTTCTACAGTCAGTGAATCATCAGAAATATTGACTTGACTTCCACAAACCAGAGATGAAATCCATCCATCCATTATCTTCACCGGCTTCTTCCTTTCCGGGTTGCGGGGGTCACCGGTGCCCACATCCAGCAGTCACTGTGCGAGAGGTGGATAAACTTTTTGAAGCCCCACACTTAAGCTTTAATTCTACCCTGAAAGGTGCTTCACTTGTATTTTCCAGCACTTCCGGAGTGACAAGAGGAAAAAGCTGCGTTCTGAAAAACATCCAGACTCCTGTGCCTTTATTCTGAAACAGGCCGAGGCCTTCGAGCTCACAGTCCCCGATATGTTTCTCCACATTCTGCTTCGCTGATAAGGATCCTAATCCTGATTCGCAGCAAATCTTTTACCTATCAGATGCTTCCCTGGCTCTTCAGCAGGCTGTGACTGACGATGATTATCTCAAGCGGATGCCATATCGCTGCCATCGCCGTGGCCACGTGAGGGATTGGTGGTGAGGAATCGGGATCAAATGCGGCACCGAACGGCTGACAGAGATGCTGCGCAGGAGCTGAGGCACATGTAGGAGACGCTGATGAGTTAAGATGCATTGATAAGAAAGTTATTTTTCCTCATCCTCTGCTCATATGTCAGAGACATTTCAGTGAGATTTGTCTTCAGTTGCAGCACTTTTGTTTTCACTCGACATGTATATGTGGTTAGCAGATCTAAGCTTTCAATCAGCTGAAATAAAAACAGACGTTTTAGTCATTTTTTACTGTTGTTTCACGTATCTGTTAGATTTAAAGTTTAATGTTATACACAACATTTTTGAAAAACACCCACCGTAACTGATCATGTTCGTATGAAGACTGGATGACATCATTACTCGTGTAAAACGATCGGCTGACAGAGAATCATTGCCCAACTCGGGGGTTTCCTTCAGCTTGATGGAGACAGACGTGAAATAATAACAGAAGAGCATTTAGCACATAAACAGCCAGAGGTTTCCCTCAGGAACGGCTTGTCAGAAAACCAAAACAAAGGAGGCTGAATATTAATGTTGAGCTTAATAAGTCAAACCAACAAAAGACGTCTTGTAGGTTTTAGATTTACAGCTTGCTGTGCACCCCCACCCCCCAAGAGGCCGAAAATTATTAATAATTAAAAAACATGTTTTGACTCATCTTTAGCAAGAAAATAGCATGCAACATGACGAGGTGTCAAGAGTACTTAATCCAAACTATAAAGGAAACAGTTTAATACTGTACAAAAATGAACAAGTGGTACACCGATGTCCCCCCCACTGCTGAGAGATTTGAATAATGAATGTTTGTAATTTTACATACAAGTGTTTTTCTGGACTGGAACTGAACAGAGAATGCAGGGAAACCTTAATGTTTTTGGTGCTAGCTATTCAAGTGGGCAGGAGTTACACTGTGTATAAGAAGAGAAGATGTTTCTTTGTTTCTTGTCCGTGCAAAGAGAACAATTTTATCCACCACCAGGTGAAATGGGCGGAGCTAGTGGGTGTCCAATGATGGCCTCAGCCACCATAGATTAATCTTGGCCCACCCCACTGGCCACTGCAATCATTTGAGGAAACTTTACTTTTAAACAATATAAAAACTATAAAGCATAGTTTCCACAAACATTAAAACCAAAGCACAGGCAAGGAAGAAGACATTGATATAACCATGTTATTTGCTATTGGTGTAGTGTGATCAAGGTCCAGCCACGTGTAAAACACAGATGGACCAACAAAAAGGATTCCACTAATGTTCATCCAGGACAAAGTGAGGACAGGTGGGCACCCATTCTCCTGCTTATCGCTCTCCTCGGGGCTTATGAGAGGTGCATCCCCCATCTAGTTTGTTACACACGTCTCTGACCTCTGTCCAACAACAAATGCCTTTTTGACATGGGTAGCCCTCCTGGCTGAAGTAACTTTTAGTTTGGTCTTAGTTACTCATCGACCAGACCTGCAGATGTCCCTGACTGCATTCATCCTAATAAAAGAGAGGTCACGGTCCCCTGCTCTGAAAGCTCAACAAGGTTTGGATGACAAGCCACATTTGGAGGTTTGGTGTGAGAGACCAGTGACTCAGTTTAGGCTCAGACCTCAGAATTCAATCTTTAGTGTGGTACATGACTTTAACCTCTAGATAATATTTCAAAGTTCATGCTCAATAATCCAGGTAAAAAAATCCAACAAAGTTAAGTCAGGTCCTCTGGACGGTTTCTTTGTCTTGAAATGTTTTGTCTTTAATCCAAAAGGCATCTTCAGTCCAAGGAGCCACAACAGACTCAGTCCCATAGGTAGCACTCACATAGTGGGCCAACCAGTTTGATGGGTATAAGATGGTTTCTGGAGTCCGCCCTCTCCCGCGTCAACTCCTCTGAGGCAGCCATGGCCAAAGTGGTTCAAAACTAGCTAATATTATTTATACAATCAAGTATGAGTACTGACACTTTGCTAAACATACATACTGTAGGTATGTAGGTAATGGATGAGGTGATCTGGGAACACATCAAGTAAAAAGATGACACAGTCATAAGGGTTTTGTATCTTCAATCATCTTTCCAACACATCCACCTTTCCAGAAGCCCTGCACCTGAGGGCAGTCCCAAAATATGTGGGTGTGGTCACCCACAAGACCACATAAGACCACAACTAACAATATTCTAACACATTCTTTGGTATTAAAGTTTTATGTGGACACTTTTGCACAAATCACAACACTTCTATTCACAAAATTAAATTGTATTTTTTAATTTCTGACCAAGCAACTTTGTTTTTTATAAATTAAGCAAGTTTTTTTTAGTCCATTAGTAATAAAAATTTAATTGGTTATGTCTATAATTTAAGACCTTTCTGCATAACACATCAGTCCTCTGGTGTGTTACATTCAGTATTTTGGTGGTGGTATAACATTTGTGTGAACTTTATTTTTATTAGGATGAAATTAAAATCAATGATGCTGACTGGTAGAGGCAGGGCAGCCGGCTGGGGACCAGAAAGTCGCGGTTCAACTCCCAGCCATTCCCACATGTCGTGGTGTCTCTGAGCAAGACACCTAATCCCCACTTGTGCCACAGGCGCTTACATAGCTGCCCACTGCTCCACCTGGGTGTATTTCAGGTGTGATGGGTTAAATACAGAGAACAAATTTCACCATTGTATGGAAACATACAATGATGACAATCTCAGATGTCCCTTCCCTAAATGACCATGGCAACAACTGTGAACCATATTAGCTGTAAACATGAATTTAACACAACAGAAACTAAGCACTTTTAGACAAAAGATAAATGTGTGAATGAATTTCATAAGACACAAGTAGACGGCAGTGTTTTAATGTTCACTCATATGAGGGTCTAATGGTATGACAACCTTGTGCAAAAATAGTTTTACAGATTTGAAAATTTAATCCCAATCTTTAAATATGAGTTTGTGGTTGGTGCAGTTCCTTTAGTAGTTGTCTTCAGACCAAACCATTTCCAAAACATCTTATAAGATTCAGAAATGGAGAGTGTCCTGACAGACAACATGCTTCACAGGCTTTTTCCTCTGACTGTATTTGCACAACTGATATGAACACCGAGGCGACTCAGTGACCATCCTCCAGGGGGGCAGATGAGTGAAGATGGAGCAGTATTTCCTCAGCTGAAGACTGGGTCAACAAAAAACTGCTTTGATGTGGTAGTAGTTGAGAGTCGTTCAGAAACAAACACCACTAACAGATCATGCAATGTAAATGAGATCTCTCGTAAAGATTATTTTAAAAGTCTGATCAGAACTCATTTCTCAGCATAAGATGATCTCAGTCTTTAATTCTGGCATGAAGGGTGGTCGGTGCTTTGCATACCTTCAAGGATTGTTAGATGTAATTATATTTACGTTTTAATTTTGTGTTTCTGAAGTAAACAACAGTTGTGCTTCAATTCCATTTGTCTTAAGATGCAAATATATATCATCTTAGCCTAAGTTTGGATGTTTAAAACATACAAAACATTAAATAAACGAGTTTTTACCAGAGCCATACCATCAGTCATCATTTTAAACTTCATCTACATGAATGTAGAAAGTTTTTGCTTTTCAAGATGTTCATTCTCTGAGTACTTACCTGTGATTTTAGTGGGTATTTACTCAAATTTATTGTAGAGTATGTTCCTGTGAACGTATCTTTATTGGATTTGTGCTTCTCTGTAGTCTAACCACATGCGAGCTGCAGAGTTCAGGGTTGTTGCTGTGTGTTGCGTGTGAAGCAGGTTGCTCAGTCTGTCTGCAGCCAGCCGGTGAACCTGCTCTGAAACTGTACACCTGTGCTGAAAAGAGGAGTCGCCATTTCAGCGCTGTCTGTTTGGATCAGTGTGTCCTGTGGCGCCATGCCCTCTTTCAGAGCTCCTCCGTCGCTGATCTGTTCCTTGGCCCCTGACTCTCCCTCTGTTCCTACAACAGAGGGCCCTTTGTACCAACGTATACTACCGCTGTGAGACATTGCAGGTTTTTTTTTTGACAAATATATCCATCCAGCTCCAGCTATCCCTCTTGTTGCTGCTTCATTGACAAGAAGTGCAATTGAATCGAGGGGAAACACTGAAACGGGGAACTGGGAGAGGCTTGCAGGAATTAGATTGTAGCGCTGATAAGTTCTATATAGAGCGAGTAAACACGTTCTTATCTTGTTATACAGCTCAAACATTAACACATGATCTGTTGCGGAGGGTTTAAAAGGATAAATCAAATTCTAATCATTCTGTTTGGCTTGCTCCTCTCCCTGCTCTTTGTCTCTATTTCTGTTCCTCGCGATGCAAGAGGACCCCAGCCCACCGGCAAGAACAATGGAGGGGTCAGAAATGCCAGCAATTTTCCTGCACCTGCTGAATGCTTCAGAAATGAGTGCTCCAGTGATTACGTGGCCCTAATGTACGGTGTTTAAAGAGCAGTTTCCTGCAGCAGAGTTAAATGCTAGTGCCCTCTGTGAAGTATTAATGATGTGGATGGATGAATCAGGTCGGCGCAAACCTGTTGACGGCAGCCGCGGCGCGCTCTAAAGCTGTGCCCAGACATCAGGCTTAACCGCTTGGCAAATTGGACATGCTTGTTGGCTGTAGCTCCAATTTATGTGCACTCTCTATTGCAGTTAGTCCATCTTCATTATTGAAATGGCCTCTCGTCGGGTCCTGACAGAGTGGTGGATATGCTAAAGGAGGGGAGGGCGAGGGAGCATACAGGAGAATCATGAATAATGTGGAAAATAAACATGTTCGAGGCAGTGGAGTTGGCTGGCAGGAGCAGCGCTGGGAGTGTTGGTAAATGCCCTGCTTTGATTTCCCTCTGTATGTGTGTGCAGCTTCTGCTGGGGGGGATGCTGATGCTGAGGGGGAGGGCTTTATCTAACACACACATGCAGTTGAACGCGCGCACCTCCAAACAGCTCTCGGCGAGCACTCTTCCTGCACATCTGCAGCGGCTGGAGCAGCGTACCAGCTGTGTGTTGTGTCGCAGGCACGCCTGAGACGCACTCCTCTCGAGCTCCAGCCGGCTTTTAACAGAACGCTGAAATCCCCGTCGCCGTTTTTCTCAGAACCGCCGCGTCGATGAGGCTGATGAGGCCGAGCTCAGCCCATCTCAGCCAGTCCGTCTCAGTTCACGCCTTATTGAAGAGGATGTGTTTACTGCCAGAGGTGGAACTTTATGTTTTCAGTGATTAATTCAAGTTGACCTCAAAACCATTTGAGAGGTCTCTAGATGAGCACTTAAGGCTGAGCTTCAGGTGTAATCCTGCTTCTCTTTGAAGAGACGACCACAGCGTGGCTGAATCTTTATGGGTTTAGCCATACTTATATAAGAAATTTATCCTATGACATGTAATTTTTAATATAAAATATCCATATTAAGACATATTGTGTAATGCACCTTTTTACATCTTGTTATGGTTACAAGTTATGGTTGTTGGTTGTTATGGCTTCTACATCACATTACAACCTAGCTGTTTTTTTGTTACTTTTTAGAAAAATACCGTTTTCTTTTCACTTATTCTCAATTTGTATGTATTCTTTTATGATTGTCTATTGTTGTCCACTGTTGTCATCACTCTTTGTTTAAACCAGGTCTCTTGTAAATGAGTCCCCGAGGCTCAATGGGATTAACCTGTGTAAATAAAGGTTAAATGAACAAGGAGTATAGTGTAATGTAACAACTGGATTTAGGGTGATAACTGAACTAATTTTAGAAAAAAAATATGAATTGTTCATTAAATTATGATGGTTTTATTTATCACAACAAGATAACGTGACTTAGAAATGAACAAATGATCAAATGATTACAAATGATTGTATTTCAACACCAACGTCAGTAACATGATTTAAAGCTTGATTTATTGTGCCCAGTCTTAATGTGTTAAAAGAATTCAACCACTGCAAGTTAAAGGCTTGAAACCTTAGCAAATGTAAAATATTAAAAATAAGCATACAGTGTGGGCTGTTTCGTTTAATTTGTTTGCTTGTAAAACAGGTTGATATCAGGTTTTTGAATAATCTAAAAACTGTTCAGGTGGACCTGGTTAAAAAAACCAAACGTTTATAACCTTTTTAATTTTTTAAGAACTCCATACAGTATTTGATTAAGGTAAAAAATAAGAATCAACTAAATTAAATTAAAAAAATATTTCAGTAACACTCAGGCGCACATAATTAAAATTTCTGAATACACTCAAATAACTAACAAACAACAACAAAAAACAAGTTTTAATAGCTTAAATAGAAATGTGTTTATATGGCAACATATCCCATCAAAATTATTGCCATCAAATTATCAGTGTATGCAGTATCAGATATGCAAAGGACTGACTGCAATAAATCATGAATTATGTTTTTAGCATCTTACATTCAGTTTCTGTACATCAATAATACTTTTGGTGAGTTTAACAAACTCAGACTAAGACAACCTGATTAAGATAAAACCGTTTAAAATGTTGAAACCCAAAAAACATTGGGAGCAACCTGAAGAAAGACAAGAAAGAGATGAGTGAAGAAAATTTGGTTTTATCACGACTGTGACTGTGATACTTAACAATAATATAACTGCAAGGCGCAGTCGGTGGAGCTGCCGCCTCTCAGCAAGAAGGTTGTCGGATTGAATCCCAGCCGGGGACCTTTCTGGGTGGCGTTTGCATGTTCTCTCCGTGGGTTTTCTCTGGTAGTCCCTCGATTATCGCAGGGGTTATGTTCCACACACCCCTGCGATAGGTGAAAAACCATGAAGTAGGTATGCTATACTTATTTTAGTATTTATATTTTAAGACTTTATAAACCCTTCCCACCTCTTTACATTGTTCTAAACTCTTAAACCTACATAATTTTAACAACATACATATATGTACTGTACAGTACTGCAAAATTTTACTCACCAGCTCTGCAGAATAGCAGCTCGGTTTCAACTGGGCTCGGTTCCGGTTCTGCAGCGCTAACCTGCAGTGATGAAGCCCACGGCCCCGTCCAGGTTGATGTGCGTGTGGATGATTGAGCTTCAAGAAGTTTCAGGATTATTTGCGACTTTCCTGCCAGTTCTGTGATTTTAATAGATAGTGTAGATTTCCGTTGCAAAACAATCCCTTCCATTTTGGCAGAAAGCAGCGTCTGGAAGCACTGTTGGCTTCTGGGTAATGTAGTTTTTTTGACTGGCATTACAGTATGGGCTTATTGAAAGAAAACTACAAACAGGCAGCGCCTGTCCAAAGTATTTTTTGTTTTTGTTAACTTTTTATCCCATCCCAATCACGTGAGTAATATTAAAGTTGACAATCGTTGAAAAACCACGAAAGCTGAACCGCGACGCAACAAGGATCTACTGTGCTCTGGTTTCCTCCCACAGATCAAAAACATGCATGTTAGACAGATTGGTAACTCTAAGTTGTCCCTTGGTGTGAGTGAGAGAGTGAATGGTTGTTTGTCTCTATGTGTCCCTGTGATGAAATGGAGACCTGTCCAGGGTGTCCTCCGCCTCATGCACAGTGATGGCTGGACATGGGCACCAGTGACCCCCGTGTGACCTGAAAAGAAAAAGCGGGTAAACTTAGCTAATGGATAGATTGATGGATGTTACCACAACTGTATGTCGTCCTAATATTGTTGAAGCCTGAAAATATATAACATTGAGTACAGGTTTGTTTTATGATTTATTCTTGTTGGTTGGATGGAAATCTAAAACTTTAACTTGTACCTCCAACTGGCTAATTCATTGATATTGTTGTGAGTTATACTAAATGACTCATGATTTGACAACTGGAGACAGTTTAGGTTTGGACAATCTTGCAGTCTGGATGTCTGTGAGAGAATTTGAAAAACGAGTCTTCTATTTCAGAGTTTGTGTGTGTAAGGAGGTAGGAGACAACGCACCGCGACAGACATTGTCTCCACAGATGAATTCATTATCACAGCAGTTGTAGGCGTTCTAACTCCAAGCAAAGTTTCTCTGGAGCAGAGGATCCTATAACTAAAACATCGATGGTTGTTAAAAAAAAAAGGTTTAGGTATTTTTTACAGATTGTTAAACATCAGTGTTTTTATATGTAGGAACTCATGTTTTAGAATAATAAAAAATATTTGGTGAATCAACTTCTTAATTATGTTTGGTTTTCAATCTAACTGGCTTGATGTAGCTCATTTGAAATTGTTAATTGGATGTGATTTCATCGGACAGGTTTGTTTCTGTTCAGTGCCCTGAGATGACTTCTGTTGTGACTTGGCGTTATATAAATAAATTGAATTGAATTGAATTGTTTAAATGCTGAGTCAGCATAAGTGCCACTGTTTCCCTGTTCCTTCTTTCTTATACATCTTTTTGCAATCAAACAGCTTCACATACTTTGTGCTATTATAACCATTCGTGAGTCAAAATATTCGTTAAGACTGGGAATAATGTGGTTCAACATTTTATCTCTGTACATTTTAAAATTTTATATGATTTATTTTGGCTTTATTTACAAAATGTTCCCGTCAGTTCTTTCAGAAACATTGTTTTCTGAAAGCAACTTCTGCTCTATTTTTGTGTTTTTGCTACTTTTAGCATTTAGCTATTGTCTATAGTTTTAGCTGTTTGCCAGAATTGTTTTGCTAATTTTACCATTTTGCTACTGTTTTGTTCGTTTTAGCTTTCAGCTCTTGCTTCACTAATTTTAGGTTTCAGATTTGGTTTTGCTAATTTAAGCTTTTGGCTACTGTTTTAATAATAGCTTTTAGCTACAGTGTTGCTAATTTTAGCTTTTCTCTGTTGTTCTAATATATTTTAGCTATGATTTTTCTGCTGTTTGCTGTATTTATCATTTGACTTTAGTTTTGAGTATAAGGTTTTATTGATGATTTGTCTCATTTTACCTTTTGTTTATCCATCCATCCATTTTCTTTACCCGCTTATTCCATTTTGGGTCACGGGGGTCGCTGGTGCCCATGTCCAGCAATCACTGTGCGAGGGGCGGGGTACACCCTGGACGGGTCGCAAGTCCATCACAGGGCCACATAGAGACAAACAAGACAAACAACCATTCACTCTCTCATTCACACCTAGGGACAATTTAGAGTTACCAATCAGCCTAACATGCATGTTTTTGGACTGTGGGAGGAAACCGGAGTACCCGGAGAAAACCCACGCATGCACGGAGAGAACATGCAAACTCCACCCAGAAAGGCCCCTGGACCGGGGTTTGAACCAAGGACCTGCTCGCTGAGAGGCAGCAGCTCTACCAGTTGCGCCACCGTGCTGCCTACCTTTTGTTTATAGTTTGGATAATTTCATCTTTTAGCTATGGTCTTGTTCATTTTAGTTCTTGGATATGATTTTATAAATTTAGCCTTTTAGTTTCAGATTTGTTGTGATGGACTTGCGACCTGTCCAGGGTGTACCTTGCCTCTCGAAAAGTGATGGCTGGACATGGGCACCAGTGACCCAAAACAGAAGAAGCAGTAAAGATAATGGATGGATGGATGGATGGATAGATGGATGGATGGATGGATGGATAGATGGATGGATGAATGCATGTTCAGATTGGTTAATTCTCACTTTTAGCAACTGTTTTGTTTGTAGTATTTTGATTCTGTGTTGCAAATATTACTTTTTAGTTACATTTTTGTAGTTTTAGCTTGTTAGTGGTTGTGGCTGTTTAGTGGTCAGAGCTGTACAGCGAGAAGGTCGTTGGTTTGATTCCTGGCCTTTCTAGATTGAGTTTGCATGTTCTCCACATGCATGCATGGGTTTTCTCCAGGTACTCCGTTTCCCTCCCACATTCAATAAATATGTTTAGCATGCACTGAATATGAACATGAACTTGGGGTCTTGGCCACAAATGAGGGAAAAATGGAGCGAGAAATAAATAGGCGGATAGGTGCAGCGTCTGCAGTGAAGCGAGCGCAGTACAGGTCTGTCGTGGTGAAGAGAGAGCTGAATCAAAAGGCAAAGCTCTCAATTTACCGATCGATCTACATTCCTACCCTCATGTATGGTCATGAGCTTTGGGTTGTGACCAAAAGAACAAGATCTCGGATACAAGCGGCTGAAATGAGTTTTCTCCGCAGGGTGTCTGGGCTCTCCCTTAGAGACAGGGTGAGAAGCTTGATCATCTGGGAGGGACTCAGAGTAGAGCCGCTGCTTCTCCACGTCGAGAGGAGCCAGTTGAGGTGGCTCGGGCATCTGGTTAGGATGCCTCCTTGACGCCTCCCTGGTGAGGTGTTCTGGACACATCCCACCGGGAGGAGACCCAGAGGAAGACCCAGGACATGCTGGGGGGGGGGGGGGGGGGTTAGTTTCTCAGCTGGCTTGGGAACGCCTTTGGGTTCCTCTTGAGGAGCTGGACCAAGTGGCTGGGGAGATGGAAGTCTGGGTCGCGACCCAACCCCGGATAAGTGAAAGAAGATGGGTGGATGGATGAACTGTTGGTTTTGTTGGACCCAAGATGCAG
>NC_056501.1:24755416-24774727 GCF_014905685.2 Nematolebias whitei
GCTGATGGTCCTTCTTGAGCATGTGATCAGCTGGTTTTGGTTGTCAGCAGCAAAACTGGTTGATCCACTCTGAGAAGGTGCTATTTAAGAGACTGAGCTGAAAACAGCACCTCAGACTGAAGAAGTCTCTCGGACGAGAGACGAAACGTTTCTACATTTTTTGTTGTTTTGCTTTGTTTTGTTTTTTTTTAATGTCCAGAGGACCAGATTTAACTTTTTTAGATTTTTCTACCTGGATTATTGAGCATGCATCAGGATAGTGCAGATTTTGTTTCTATTATTATGTAAATTTTGACTTGTCAAAAAACATTGACAACAAAAACAACACAACAAAAATACTGGTAAATTGCATTGTTTACCTTTAATAGGTTCAGTCTTTGCCAAAGCTGACCGCTTTGCAAAACAGCACAAATGGCTCTAATTACCATAATCAAATAGCCAATCAGTCAGTGTACTTCTTATTTTTGTGCAGAAAAATACTTAATAAATGTTTTAATTCTGCTAAGATCCTTAAAAATAATATTTTCATGAAATTAGCTCTGAATTTTAAATGAAGGTTCAGATGAATTCATACTTGCCTGCAGTGCATTCTCTTTGTTTTATCAACCTTTATTGTTGGCATTGTTCTGCTTTTCAAATATTTTTTTAGTCGCTACCTTCAGCTTCTCCATAGTTTAGTCCTATGCAGTTTTTTCACGTCATGTTTGTGGCACTGTGTCAGCAGGTGACAATAGTCTGATTGTACTGGCGTTACATCCTGGTGTGTTTCAGGGCTGATGCATTTCTGACAAAGATGACATATTTCCATTCTGATGTAGAGGGGAGAACAGTTAGGGTTATTTATATTTTTCATATGATTCTAAATCACCAAATGTAGCTAAGCTCACTTTAGACAGGGTGTTGTTTTGATGAGAATGGCACACATTTCACAAAACCTTTTTAATACCATTCAGTAACGCCTGACCATATCACTTGATTGTGATCCTGATCAAACAATGCTATTTGTAGGCAACAGGGTACTGGTTTTAGAGGTTGTTTCCAGTAGAGAAAGAAATTCGAGAAAAAGTAGCACACTTTCTGCTCCCAGAAGACAACATGTTACCAGCGAAACTAAGCAAACAGATCAGCTCTGGCCAGCTTCAATCAGGACTAACTGTCCCTCTCCCCTTGTGAGAATCACAGATTGTCACTTCTCCATGAGAAGCACCCAGAGAAGGAAAGATTGAGAGAAAGTAGAAGAAGATCACCAAAACAAAGAGAAAATAGGTGAAAGAGGCTCTATTGAGCAGGAATACAACAACTCTCTGAGGAGGATGGCTATGAATCATGTTGTGGTTACTCACGACTGATTATGAACATCATGTACCAGCCGGACTGATTCTCTCCACAACCATTCACAAAATGTCCTATAGTGGAAACGGGCATCTGCTGCTGACCGACAGGCTGTGTGGTGTGAACACCCTGAGTAACTGAGCTGCAGAACGATGGTCCTATCTGCATTTTACCAATCTAAGTTCCTCTGCACATAATTTATAGTTTATTGTTTCGTGGTCATATGCAGGACTCAGTGGTGGCTGACCAACAGAGGGTGCTAGGGCGCCACCCCACCACTCACACCATTCTCATATTACCTTGAAGACGTACAAAAATTAAATAAAAATGAAATAATGAAAAAAAAAATTCAAAATATATGTATATATATATTTAGTTGTGTACAATAAATATTTTATAGTTAATGATGAGTTAAGTTGTTTCTTTCAAAAATGTTGTATCTGATTGATGACATATTTCCGTCCTGGGGGTGCAAGAATCTTTGCCCATAGACTCTTGTTAAAAGTTGTTCATGCACTGGAGAAAACTCCACCAGCCACCACTGGGTCATATGCAGGTTTGGATATAACTGGAAATTCAAATGCCAATAAAGAACCTTGAACACAAGGCCAGCAATGCAATGAAATGCTCAGCACGAGAAAAATCATCTCAACTCGCCAAATAAACAAACAAAACAAACAAAAAAAGAAATACGAAAGCATGCAACAAAAGTACAAAACAAAACACCAAAATGTGGGGGGGAAAAGAAGAAAACAACAACTACAAGGTCCAAAAGAAATATACTAAACAACATTGTAGAATGCAACGGTGCAAGTAGAATGAATTAGTGCAAACAAGTACCTCGCAGGCAGTAACACTGCTTAAATGCACGTGATATATTTTTCCTCACTTGCTCTTGTGCAAGACGGACACATTTCTTCCCTCTCCCGTCCTCCTCCAGCTTTTTTGCTCTCTGCCTTGTGCATCAGTGCTCCTATTTACACATCTTCCGAAACGTTTTTTCAACAAGCAACAGGGTCCTGGAGAACCCTCATGCCCTGCTGAGATGCACGCGGCAGGATACGTCATTAATCTGATGTGCTTTTCCGTATTGTCTTAGAAGGACGCCGAAGATCTTGTGTATCGGAACTCCTATTTACACATCTTCCGAAACATGTGGAATATATGTAAACTAAGAAAGCTCTGTCTACCGCAACCCCCTTCCCCTACTGTGGCCATTTAGCCATTTAATTTGGACGTTGTGGAACGGAGAGGACCGACACAGACTCCAGTTGGTCCCTCAACACAATTGATAACATTTATCTGAATCTGACTCCCCCATTTGGCCTCAAAGCAGACCGACTTATCACATTTCTCCTGGGATATGTGTAAACTAAGAAAACTCTGTCTATCGCAATTCGCAACACCCCCCCCCCCCCCCCCCCCCCCCCGCCGAGAACTTCTGTGAATGCTTATCAGAGCTGTACCGACTGACACCAACATCTTAACAGGACTATGGGCTATCTGGAAGTGCTTCATGAACAAATCTCGCCGTTTTGTCGTCAAATGCATATTTAATGTGTCTATAAATGTGCTTGCTGTTAGAGTTTTTTGATGCCTTAAAGTGTGTCCTGACAAGGACAAGGTGTGAAGATATCTTTTTTGTAATACCACTATCCATCCTCATGGCCTTTTCCCCTTTTCCTATCTTAAAGAATAAGGGGCCACACTCTTAGGAACAGCAGCAACGTGCACTCCACCTGTCTTTCAGATGACTGTACAAACATGATCTCACTGTATTTCGGTACAATGATAATAATGCCTATTCTGATTCTGATTCTGATATATATTGCACACAACATACACCACACAAGTTGTACAACAGGCCACTGCACAGGCAGTGAACAACACTGAGATGAACTGAACCACGATGGCAAGGCAGCGACACATAATACAGCCACACAATGCAGCAGCAACAAACATATTGGGTGTCACAGATGTGACTCAGTTCTGTCGAGCTGGTAGACAAAGAAGTCGGCTGGAGCCACAGGAGTCGGGGGTGGACGGCTCCAGCCATGTTTCTGTAAAGGCAGACACAACAGCTCCTCGTGTCCTGTTTGCAATAAATCTGTGCGTGCAGGTCATCCAGTCTATTCCTCAGAGATTGAACACCCAAAAGTAGGACCGGAAGAGAGGGGATTTGCTGTGTCTCTAAGGGGTCCTGCACAAAACACCAACTCACTTCCTTCTCTGTGTTTTCCTGTTATGTCACCCAAGTAAACAAAGGACCCAGGAGAAAATGTCCACCGCGGAGTCCCCAAAAGACGGCTCAAAGTCCCCATTCACTGATGATCGCAGCTCCCAAAGTGCGTTGCGGTCATACCCGTAGCGTGGGAGTACAATGCAGGAGTAAAAAGTCAAAACAAAAACAACAATGAACAAAAAAAGTGAGTCGAAGCGGCGCTCTCATCAGTGCTGCCATGCTGCGGCGCACATTGATGACAAACATCAGGGATAATGAAGTTTTGGGTGAAAACATTGAAAGATTTATTGGAAAGAACTGTTTCTTTTTGCTTCACATGTCATATTGTTACATTTTAGACATTCCATCTGCATTTAATGGACTTACCACTTGTTCATCATCAAAGGTGAAGATACTCATACTGTTTAATTACCTTTAGTTATTTGTGACAGATAGAAACTTTTGTGTAATTGTATGATTTTTATTGTAAGTTAGGAAAACAGAGAATTGTGCAAACTTTTGTTCTCATGTTGCTTTTATCCCACTAATAGTTAAGACAGCAGACACTGGGTGTGCAGAGCTGCCTGGCCCTTTGCACCTTAGGTTTAACTCAAGCAGATGAAACCCTGAGTGCCGTGGCTTTGCTGAGAGAGAGCTCTAAATGCTAACTGGTCTAATATTCTGGTCTAGTCTGGCACTGGTTGGGCTGTCTAGCATGGCTGGGCTTGGCAGTAGAGGGGATCAGGAGATCGCCACCACCTGGCAGCAGCCATGGTCCTTCCATATGCTCAGTGGTGAATGTCTGTGCCAGATTGCATGAAGTGTGCCACATCCAGCATCAGCTTCTATTCAAGGAGCTTTTCTCCTGATAGCATCAACACAAAACTGTAGCTGCGTTCGGATAATCTGAGTCTCTGAGGCTTGTTTTATTGCTACTGTATGTTCACCTCGCAAGCTAGATATTAAGTCTTGGATGCACGGAGCGTTTTATCTTGTGTACATTTAGATGCAGTTGTAATACTTTGCTCTACCATATCAGCAAATGTGAGGCTGCTGATCCGCTTTTGACCTCTAGTGTCAAACTCGATTTGTCAGCTACAGTCATTGCTGAAAGACCCTTAGTGTGCATGTGTGTGTGTATATGAGTGTGTGTGTGTACCTGTCTGACTGACTGATCTGTGGCACATTCTGAACAGCTGAAGAGCTAATGGTCCAGCTGGAGACAGATGGCCTCTCGATAACACTATACCCCCAAGCCAATACTCATACTCTATCACTCTCATACACACACATAATACATGAAGCTACGCATGCACACACGCCCTTTTTGTCACACACATCACGCACTCGCTGGGCAGGGTAAATTGTTAATCCATTATAAACACAGAGTAAAGACATTTCTCAATACGAGCTTAATGTTTCAAAGCAATTTTAAACAATCTTTAGGCAACGTTAGGTGGCAGCTTAGGTTACATGCTAGCACAAGGGGTTTAAAGAAAGCTAACAATCCTTTGTAGTTTTATAGAACTTCCATGTTTTTGTGTTTATACCTGTTTGAAACGTACACATCCAAAAAAGTATGATGATGAGTATGTGAAATGTCACGATACATAATGATGCAGAATGATATACCTCATTGTTCCTTTGGGGAAAAAAAAATGTTTACAAATGTGTAAACGCACATGCCTTTTTTGTGGTCCTCCTTTTCAGCCTTTATTGCAATGTGGGTCATACCATGTAGCTAAAATTTAAGTCTAGATGTAGAAAACGATGTCTGCACTGCATCACTCCAGGGAGAATGTGTCAGTCACATGCTCCTGCTCTGAGGTCATTCTGGCACACAGAGTGAAAGGAGCTGATGGCAAACGCCTCGCTGTGATGCTTCTGCCACCTCTGAGAAGTTGCTGCTATAACAGTTTTCTGACTCGGAGAAGAGGAGAGACGATGCATATTTCTCCTGAGGTTTCCTTTATTAAGGATGACAGCAGCGCAGTCGTTAGCTCTCAGTAGGCGTTTCTTGTTGCACCAGTGTGTCTGCAGGCCGCAGACCCAGAGAGACCGGCTCTCAGAAATTTCATTACCTCATTAAATCACTCTCAAATCCTATCCATATTCAAAGATTTACTCACCGCCAATACAGCCATGCCGAATGCTGTTTGCTAAGCAGTCTTCGCCTGGAGCATTTATCACTACCTCAATAGTGATTAGGCGCATCCTTTCTAAAATGGGGGCTGTTGCTAGTTAACCTCCTTGAGCACATTAATTGCTGAGCTATGTTTTTCAATTTCCACATTTTCTTGCTGGCATCGTTTTAAAGAATATGTGCGTGATGGCAGCTTGGGACTGAGGAGAGGGAGGCAGGTGTAGTTGATATTGGTTATACCGTCTCCAACATATGGGCCTGTCGTGTCCCATGTGTACATACCTGCCTCTGCTGCTGTCATCTAATTATGCAGAGCAAACAAAGCGATCTCCCTTCTGCTACAAGCCTGCTTCCCTGAGTTTTGATTGTTACACATTCGATGGACGTCTTCAACTGATTCAAACGTATTTTACTGGATGTGAAATCCCCCAAAACCTTGTCCTGAATGTGCTTCTAATGGTTCTTTTTTTCTGTCAGACTGTGGGTGCTTTGCGATTTGTGGCCACGTGACAACTAAGAAAGGAAAAGAGATGCCGTCCAACGGCATTTGTTGAACTTGTAAATTATCTGATTTTCATGATTTGATGTTAATATATGAAAATGAAACTTAAGGGAATTTATTTTTTATAAATATTTCTTTATTTTAATAAACATATTTAACATAATCTTTATTTCTCTTGTTCTTTTGGAATAAGAAATGCATAAAGTTTAACAGTGTTGTACTGGTACAGTGCACAAACTTAAAATGCTTGTTATTTCTTTATATATTGAGGATTAAAAGATTTTAAAGTTGAAATAGTTATATAAATTAATGAAATGACACAAAGCTGGTTTCTTTCTTTAGTTATTTTTTTTCCTTCGGCTTTTCCGAGGTCATCACAGCAAACTAACTTGCACCAAGACGTGGCTATTTTTTTACACCGGATGCCCTTCCTGACGCAATCACAGACCACTGAGCTACCACAGCCCTCTGTGTGGAGCAGAGAGCTGCTATCTGGGGCACCTGGGGGAGCCGATGGTGGGGATTAAGGGCCTTGCTCAAGGGCCAAAGGTGGGGTAAATGAGGGTGGAGGCAGGTGTTGGTGTTTCACCTTTCCCAACCACATTTTGATGTTGTCGGTCTGGGGAGTTGAACCAGCGACCTTCCGATGACAGGCCCATCTTCTCTAACCTCTGCTCCACCATTCCCAACCACTGGTTTCTTTCTTTAGTGCTTTATCTTTTTATGTTGGAACAGTTTGTAAGTTAGTGTTAAAGGGATAGTTAAGGTCTTTTGAAGTGAAAACAAGTCTGTACAAATTTCATCCTTCAATTGTTGGTTTGAAAGTTAAATACCCAGCCTCAGCAGCATGCCAAAGTGTCCTTGAGCAAGAAATTGAACCTCCACTGCCTCCAATGTGCAGCCACGTTCTTGTTTTTAGTTTTCTACACCGCCCTACAAGCTAGCTTTTTTATTGTTACTTTTCCTTTTAAATACCATTTTATTTTCACTTGTTAAAAAAAAAAAATCTCTGTATGCATTCTTTATGATTGTCTATTATTGTCTTTGTTGTCAACTGTTGTCATTACTCTGTTAAAATCAGGTCTTTCTTGTAAATGAGTCCCCGAGGCTCAGTGGGATTAACCTGTATAAATAAAGGTTGAATGAATGAAAAAAATAAACTTATGAGTGTATGAGTGGGAATATAAGAAGTACTATAAATAGTGTGTAAAATATATACTGTATAATAAAAAGCACTGCATGAGGGTGTATGTGTGAGAGAAAGAGTGAGTGAGACCATTTGTAAAGGGTTTTACAGAACTTGGAGCAGTCGAAAAAGCATTATAAAGTGTGGTTCATTTACAATTAAAAAAAAAAAAAAAAACATACCGGTACCTATTATGGACAGCTCTTTGCATTTTACAGAAATAGAGTTTAAGACCAACCACATTGGCAAGCTAATAACTAGTCCAAAACCATACCAAAGTTGATTGCTGCTGTCTTAAAACAACTCCATCCATCAATTATCTTTACCCACTTTCTCCTTTTCGGGTCACGGGGGTCACTGGTGCCCATATCCAACAACCACTGTATGAGAGGTGGGGTACACCCTGGACAGGTTTCTAGTCCATCACAGGGACACATGGAGACAACTGAGACAAACAACCATTCACTTTCTTACTCACAGCTAGGGACAATTTAGAGTTACCAATCAGCCTAACATGCATGTTTTTGGTCTGTGGGAGGAAACCGGAATGCTTGGAGAAAACCTGCACATGCACGGAGAGAACATGCAAACTCCACCCAGAAAGGTCCCAGGCTGGGATTTGATCCGACAACCTTCTCACTGAGAGGCGGCAGCTCCACCAACTGTGCCACTGTGCCCCCCTTAAAACAACTTGTCTCAAACTTGAGTTTGTCGATTCCTACAAATATTTGGGTATCTTGGTCGATTCGCATCTCTCTTTGAAGCTCCATGATGAAAGCTTGGTAAAGAAACTGAAAGTTAAACTGGGTTTCTTTTTCAGAAATAGATCCTGTCTGAACTCTGAACACTAGGAAATGCCTTGTAACTGCAACTTTCCTTCCCTCCATTGACTACGGTGACATTATTTACATGAATGCCCCTACAAGCACCTTGCAGATGCTGAACGCTGTCTATCATGGTGCGCTAAGAGTCATAACTGGCTGTAACTACCGTACCCACCACTGCACCCTATATTCATTGATTAACTGGTCATCATTAACTTCACGCAGACTCTCCCACTGGTACATTTTCATCTTTAAATCACTTCTTGGTCTGATGCCTTCATACATCTCCTCCTACATGTCTCTGCGTGAGTGCAGCTACAGCGTGCGCTCTCAGGACATTATTACCTGCAGTGTTCCCGCAGTGAGGACTGAACTAGGCAAAAGGGCCTTCTCCTACTCTGCTCCTGTTTCCAAGAATATCTTACAAAAATATCTGATCTCAACTTTGGCCTCTCTAAGTGGCTTCAAACATCTGCTAAATTCATGGCATAAACCAATGCAGACATGTTCCCGTTTTTAGTATTTTACATCGCTTTACAACCTAGCTGATTTTGTTTTGTTTTTTAATAGCATTTTTTTTGTTCTTCTAATTTGTATGCTTTTTATGATTGTCTATTGTTGTCTTTGTTGTCCATTGTTGTCATCACTCTTTGTTAAAATCAGGTCTCTCTTGCAAATGAGTCCCCAAGGCTCAATGGGATTAACCTGTCTAAATAAAAGTTGAATGAATGAAAAAACATTTCAAAACATTTCATTGCTGCAAATTTAACACTACATGGCTATTTACATTTACATACAGAATCCTTTGGTGTTTTCTGAGTGCTAAGAACAGCAGAAGTGGCTAGCTAAAGCACTTGCAGCCTGGGGGCATTTCTGTCAAAAACATCTTATTATTTCTGTTGTAATAATTATATAAAGTAAAACCGATGTATCAAAAAGTTTTAAAGTGTTCACATGAACCACTACAACATTAGATTATTATGTAAATAACATCAATCCACTTTGGTCTTTGTTAGCTAGCTGCTAGCATATCAATTCAGCATACCTGCCAACCATCCCAACTAGGGTGGGAGAGTCCTGGATTTTGCATCCCCTGTCCCACATCCCACATAAAGGGGGGTGGGGGGGGAGACACACCCAAGTGTTCTGCATTTGACAAGTGCTGGCTTAGCCTACCTGTTCATGCCATGTTTGTGCGGGAGGAGGGACACACAGGGGGTTGTTTCATGGGCTTCCTGCAACAGCAGGAGTGAGGTTACCATAATAAGCCTATATTAGATGTAGAGTGCAACTTCTCAACTTTCAGAAGCCGTATAATTTTTAAAAATAGCTCAAGCTATTGCTAAGCCATGGTAATGCAAAGTGATCTTTTTTTTAAAAAGTGTCATTGGCAACACGCTTGGAATAAAACTTTTGTTGAAGTTTACGTATGTTTATTTGTTGATTCAGCCATTAACCATAATTTATTATGTTAAAAGTTTTTTTGGACAAATGATAGACTCATGCTTTGTAGACACAGATATGGTGCTCGTAGCGTAGCTTGTTCTATATTACCTCCCTGGTAGGTTTCTCAGGGTAGCTTGTTCTGTTACTAAATAATGTTATATGGTGCAGAAGATATTTTGCGATAAAAGTAAAATATGATGCATTCAAAACAAACCCATGGTTCTCAAGTGTAAAAAAATTAAACACAATAAACACATAAGGATAATGCAATTTTCAAGTTTGATCTCAGATAAAGTTCAGCTTAAAGGCCAGGCTGTTTATTGTTCCACCTTTCAATAAATACATAATCTATTCAATTCATTTTATTCAATTCAGTTTATTTCTATAGCACCAAGTCGCAACAGAAGTCATCTCAGGACACTGTACAAAAACATTTTACGTTTTTTTTTTTTTTTTTTTTCAAGGAATAGTCAAATGCACTTCATATAGCTAGAAAATGCATTGTTTTGAGTTGATTTTTAATTAAATTTCTGGAGCGGGGACCCCTACACGACTGCTTTGCGTCACTGGCACTCGTGAAAACTCATTACTATTCGCAAATGTGGGCAGCTATGATTCAGTCAGATGTAAACTGTGTTGCTCCTAACTAAAGTTGTTCAAAGAGCTATTTTCAATAGTTAAGAAGTTAGTTGTTCATAACTTATTTTCACAGAACCCTTTTGTGGTAATAAATTGTGTGTTTTGTGAGTTTAGCTTTACTGTTAATTATATTTACTGTTCTCATCCTTGTTTTCATCTGCTCACTGTTATTTTTAGGTACTTATTATCTACTAGATTTATTTACTCTAGTTGCCCAGCTTTCTTGTTCTCTTGTTCTCTCCTTCATTTGCAAACGCCTGCTTTCTGTATTCAACCCACCTGTAATGCATTCACTAATCCACGGTCATTGCAGTTTCTTGTCAGAGCCTCTGCTTACTTTAGCCTTGTCCTGTTATTTGGTTGTGTTGTTTAATTTATATTCATATGTTCTAGTTTAGTTAATACTTGCTTTTACCAAACTTGTTTTTATCAAAAAATTGACAGTGAAATTACCCAAATGGAAACCATTTGGGTAATTTCAACCACCATTTAATGACAAAACCCCCTTCAAATGATCTGAGTTATCTTTTTTAAATATCTGATGAAAAACATTCCTTTCAAAATGGTCAGGTAAAAGGATTAGGCAGAAAGTTATATAAAAATATCCAATTTCAACCAATTGTTAAAACCCCTCAGAAAAATCCGATGAACGGTTTTTCAGAGCCATTTTCAAAATTTAAGATACTGACTCCTAAGCAAAACTGAATAAGTGGTGGATCAAAACTTTCACAAAACTGTAAAATTTTGTATACTTCAGTAATGCAATTACACAGATTTTCAATGATTCAGTAGCTTTATTTAACCCAGTTCTTTTAGTAGCTATTTTCTTTTGACATAGATGCTAATGATGAGTTGCTGACAAATTCACTAACACCTAGACTCACTTATTCACTGAGACAAAAATCATGTCCTTTGAGCACATGATGTCACAACCTATTTCATATTCTCAAATATATCAAATACATTTCTAGTTGCTCTTTCTTACTTTCATGTCTGACTTCCCAATAATAGGAAACACACGACCCAGCTTGATATCTTGCCTAAAGCCTATAATGTTTAAAAAAATCATACTCTAAAACATGCAACCTTGTCTAATTTGACATTGTTAATACATCTTATTGAATTCAGTACAAAAACCAAATTAGTGGTGTTTAAGAATGGCGTCGCAAAATGAAATTTAGAACTCCAGGGGGTTAATTGACACTAATTGCATTTGAACAGCCAAGAAGAATTTGACTACAGCACAAAAACAATGTTCTGACTTATAGTTCAGAGAGCTGAAATCCTTTTTTTGTTGTTGTTTCTTGCAGGGGTATGTGCACAGAGTGGTGATATGAGTCTGTGCAGACTTGTCAATGCTGCAACTTCCTCACCTGCTCCTGCTGCAGAGACTTCACAACGGGCCTGCCCAACACACCAGAAGAACGCTCCTACGCCGCCATCCCTCCCCTTGGCCCTTGGCACTCATCACTCTCTGAGCCTAACTGTGGCCCCCTGCTCTCCATCCAGTGATGCTTCAACTCTAGTCCCCAACCTTCAACGTGCACCCACATCACTTCCCAACCCAGCTGTAAGCTCCTGGAGTCCAACAGGAGACACACAGAAAACATCCCCTACACTGGCCATTACCCTTCCTCTATCAACTACAATGATGGAGCCCAGCACAGTGTCTGTCCTGACAGAGGAGTGTCTTCTTCAGCCAGCCAGAACCTGCCTCGGTTGCTTTATAGAAACCCGTGATGCCTCTGACCCTAATTCCATCCAGAATCCACCCCATGATCCTAACAACAACTCTGATGCAGACCCTGGGTTGAGCGTTAGGATAGGGGATGTGAGTCGAGAGGATTTCTCTGACATCAACAACATCAGCATTCAGTGCCTAAGCCATGCAGGGGAGGCAGTGAGTCACTACGGGGAGCAGCTCCTCTCTGACCAGCTGCTTAGCTTTCCTCTTCCAAAAGCCCCAAGTGAGGGCAAGAGAGCAGACGGAAACAAAACAGAGGAATGTGATGACCCAGAAGATGAGGCAACTGCCAAGAACTTGTATGAGGGACTGTTACTGGACAAAGTCAGTGGAGAAGAGGTATTGCTGGCTAATGCTAGTCAGGACTGGGGATACTTTGAGTCCTTCATCAGCGAGAGTAAGATGGAACTGTTGGACCTTTGCTCTAAAAATGAGCTATCAGTCAACCTCTTTTCTGAGGAGGATGTTGACAATCTCTTTGATGATGAAGACGACGATTCAACGCTAAGCAGCGACGTCTGCTCGCTTAAGATTCGCTACGAGTCTTTCCAGGACAACATGAGGGAAAAAACAAATGTGCTCCAAGAGGAGACACAGTTCAACTTCTTCCCCACCCTCCTGGCCAACTGTGCCAAAAAAGAGGAAGGAGCACCTGTCTTGAGGAGGAGCGTTGAAGAGACGCAGACCAAAACTGAGGAGCTAATTGGGGAGACAGCGCTAGAAGGAAAAGGTGGAGAGTGCAGTGGTAGGAGCCCACTTGATGGCTCTCAAGACTCCCCCATGTCCACCTCCAAGGTCAGCTACCTAATAGACTTCAATTCCACAGAAGAGTCAGGAGAGTTCAGCGATGACAGCTCCTGCACTGGCTCCTCCTTGGATACCCTGCAAGACGGCAAGTTTAAAAAGGCCCACTCTAAGAGATTTCTCAGCCCCTCAAACCCTCTCAACTATGGGCTACGCTCCAAGAGAAAGGTTCGATACAGCGATGATTACTTGTATGATGTTGACTCACTTGAAAGTGAAAAGAATGCTGAAAAAAAAGAGAAAGCTCCCGCTGGTCAGAAAGAGGAGGAAGACGTTGACTGGTGCCCCAAAAAACGTCGGAAATCCAGTCGAAAAGAGCCACCCGTCGTCATCAAGTACATCATCATCAACAGGTTTAAAGGGGAGAGACTCATGTCAGTGAAACTGGGCAAGCTGAACCCTGTGGATGCGACTGTGAGCTTAAATGCCGACACAGTGAGCAAATATGAGACACTGGCTCCTCTGAAGGATTTCTGGCAGGAGAAGCAAAGAGAGAGACAGGAACGGCTTAAGCTGGTTGCCAGAGATAAACAACAACGTGGTTTTCATCTAAATGGACGCCATCATCGGCCTTTTAATTCTAGTCATCCCAAAAGGAAATACAAGATTGCAAACAGGCTTAAGGTTCAGAGAATTCAAACTGTGGAGCAATCAGTAACAACACAGGGTACCTTTCTCTCTGATCAGAGCCACACAGGTGTCAGTAAAGAGGACCCCACCCCCACCGTAGAGGAAATAATAGCAGCCCCAGGCCTCCCAGACACATTAGACACAAACTTCATCACACACACAATCACAACCAAGAGTCGCTCCCAGGAGCTAGCAGAGAGGGAGGGAAGAAGACTGGGAGGAAATAAAATAGTCAGGATAAGGAAATTCAAAAGTGAAGCCAGGCTGAGGAGTAAGAAAATGAAAGAGGCAGAAGGGGAAGAGGGAAGGAGTGTGAGAAATGAAACAGATGCCTGTGTCAGTGCAGCACAGATTGAGGATCCTATTGCTGGGTTAGAACAGGCAGGCATTAGTTCAACTACAGTCAAACCCCATTTCTCAGACAATAACACCACAGCTAACGCATCAGAGGAGAAATTTCCCTTTGTTTCATCCACCTGCTCTCCTGACAAAGGGACCTCCTCAGAGGAGGTGGAGACAAGTGTCCCTGTCATCCCAGGGGGCTACCTGCAGACCCTGTTAGATGCCACAGACTCCTCTAGTGGAGCAGCTATCTCATATTTCCCCCAGCAGTCCTCTAGGCAGCAGTATTCTCTGGGGCTGTCCCTGGAGGAGAAGCAGTTTTCCTCTCTGCAGCTTGCTCAGAGCTGTGTCCTCTCACCTCCATCTGAGTCGGAGCTCCAGCAGTCTCCCCAAAACTGCCCTAGCTTTCCCCAGATGTGGCACCCACAGCTGTGTGCAAATCACAACCAGAGCTTTGGGTCTGAGACCCCTGAGACTCCCATCTTACCCAACACCTTCCCTGCTGCTGTGCCCCTGAATGACAACCTGCCAGTGTCTAACTACAGCCAGTTGAGCCCTGAGGCTGACAGGCTGCTTTATGAGAAGAGCTACCTGACTGAGGCGGGGCTGCAGCCTGGGGCAGATCTGCAAGTGTGTCAGTCTGCCTGTGTGGAGGGCCAGGTGCAATACCAAAGAGGGTCCCTGTGCACAGACAATGGGAGGCTCATCAGCTATGACTCAGTGGGCTCTCTGTCAGCCTCCTCCAGCAATTACAGCTCTCTCAGCCTCAAGTCTTGTGAGCGAGAGGGTGAGGAGGAAGGCCGAGACAGCTTCTTAGCTCATTGCAGTCCTAAAGTGGTGATTCAGCAAAGTGTGGATGCCCTTACCCCACTCAGGGAGTCCTCAGACCTGCTGGATATCTCCAACTTCACTCCTGACAAGTTCAGACACTCATCGCTGTCAGAGCTTTCCCCTCCTGAGACCCCCAATTTGTCCCCCCAGGTGGTGGGGCGTGAAATGAAGATGGCAGGCAATGTTGGAGAGTACCAGGATGTGAATGATATGACTATAGACTGCAACAGGGAGGTAAAGTGGAACTGTGATGCCATACAGCAACAAGAATGCACTGCAAATGCATACACGGTAGAGGATAGCCAGTTTCCACTGCACAACTTCAACAGTCAGGATGTCATAGGTTTAGATAAAAAGGAGCTGGGAGTTACTGAATTTAATGAACAGACTGGTGCGAAAAACATAAAGTCAAAGAGGAAAGGTAACTGCAAACAGACAGCTGCAGGACAGAGCCCAAAGAAAGCCCGGGCACCCAGAGCTCCCAAGTCTGAAAAGGTCAAAACTCCCAAACAGAACTCTCGGTCGACCAAAAAAATAAAGGCCATGTTAGAGGGCAAGGCAGCAAAGAACCAAGCAGGTGGCACAGGCCTGACTGACAGTAGCAGCACTGGGGACTGGCCTGGCACCGGCTGGTCAGAGAACAACAGCCTGGTAGGAGATGACCAGAGAGAATTTGAGGAGCCTTCCAATATTCTGTCCAACATCGTCTCCGGCATGGCCGAGGTCCAAAGATTCATGATGGCCTCTATCGAGCCACTGTGGAATCCTATGTCTGAGGCGTGCATGCCCTCAGAGGCCAACAGCCTCAACCTAAAGACCCTCAAAATCTTAGCTGGAACGGAGGCTGACCTGAAGAAAAAAGGATCTGTGCTAACGGGAGCCGGCAGAGGCAGAAAGTCTGGAGGGAAAGGAGGCAAAAATCAGGCCAAATTCACGCCATCTCACCCCCTGTTCCCTCAGTTAGCACTGGGCTGCAACATGTTCGATAAACCCAGCTTTATTAACCCCGGGCCTGCGCACAAAAAGCTATACCGCCACAAGACAAGCGCTAAGTTCCCTCGGATTGAGACACTGAAGGGGAAACGAGCTGAGAGAGACCCAAATAAGGACATAGCACTGATGACCTCTTTTGAGAAACTGAGGTAATATTTTGTTATCAGCGGCTGTTGTTCTCCTTCTCACTTTCCCCCCTCCACTACCTGCTCAGCCTCCCTCCCTCCCAAACATACCTACACTGACGCTATTCCAGAGCTGCATGAGTTACTACGATTCCCCCTGACAACTCCCACTTCCTTTTAACCCCCCCTCCCTTCCTGAAGAGGAAATGATTATCTGCATGAAAAACATCTTGTAATTTGCAAACTACCTACTGAGTGATTGTGTCCAGCTTGATTGAGATTTGAAACGACCATGGCTGCATTTCTTTCTTGCTTTCGTTGTTTCTGCTTTGTTTGTTCTTCTTATAGTTGTTTTACTTTTGTCTGAAAAAAAAAAAAAGAGAATAAGCCTTGAAAACAGCTCTGTCGCCTTTTTTTGAGGAACTTTATAGCTTTTTTTTGTATCTTCTCAGATGAACTAGCTCCCCTGAATTGAGATTTCCTTTTTTTTTTTTTTTGTTGCTTTTCCCTAAAGATGTAGCTATATACACAAATGCATTGAGTGACATCTACGCATCCCATCCCCCCTCCTCATCTGTTTTTGTATGCAGAATATGGATGTCCTGTTGTTGCTGTTCTTCATACACTGCCTGGCTCATTTCAAGAGGGAAGCCTACACTTAATGAGCCCTATTTAAGCCCAAGACATCTTTAAACACAAAAAGATGGGACCATTTTGTATCGTTGACATATCAGACACCTTGTCTTTTTTCTTTCTTTCTACCCTCAAAGTTGGAATGACTCCCTGTGTTCTTTTACTGAGTGTATCTTTTACTTGTGGAGTTTTAGAGGAACTGGTGATATAAATTTACATTTTTACGCCTTGCAAATTCATAAAAGCTCCACCCTCAGAGTATTTTTGTCAATGTTGTTGTACAGAGGACATGCAATATTTGCAAAAAAAAAAAAAGACGAAGAAAAAAAAAGATGATTATAATTTAAAAATCAATGTGCCAAAAGTAACAATGCTGTGTAAATGACCTCTTATATATGTGTGAATATTGGCTGTTCCTCTTTTTCTATCCATCGGAATATTGGCTGCTCGGATTGGAGGCTCCTCGCAGAGACTTGCAACTACAGGAATTCTTCATTTGAGACTTTATTCTCTCTCTCTTTCTCTCTCTTTTCTCTGATGAAAGGCACCAACAGCTGGCAGTGGTACGCCACCACTCATGAAACCAAATCGAAAAAAGACTATATTCTCCTTGTATATTTTTTCTTTCATTCTTTCCTTTTTTAACCCCCTACTTTGTTTGCCAAATTCGATTTACCTCAACATCACCTGGCACTGAGATGCAACAAAAGAGAGGCAAAGGGGAGAGCTGCACCGAAGGCCACTGCAAAGGAAAGGAGATTAAAAAAGGACGTTCAAATGAGCCCTCTCTGGACCAAGAGGGAGTGTAGTGCAGATGTCTGAGGGTAAGCAAGGAAATTACTTGTCGTTTTGCGGGGCTGCGCCTCACTGAATAGCTGTTTGTACTGGAAATTTAAGGCAGATTATGACTCGCAGAGATTCTGATGCATGCATCAGTGGTGGATAGACATTTTTGCAGTTCGGTTTTATTGTGAATGTGAACGCAGTTTTCAGTACAAATGGAATCAGTAGTCTTGTAAATGAAAGGAAAGCATGTGTTTGCATTTGCTCCATATGAAAATTTTTACTTCTATCTTACAAAAATAATAATAATAATAAAAAAATACTCATTTAAACAGAAACTTTATTTAACATTCACATGCATTTTGTTTATTTAACACTGCCTTACGTTTTAAGTTGCACGTCCGTCGTCTTACATTATTTGATCCTATTTTTATTTAGCATAACGTCTACAACCTGTTTTTTATTTGTTGATGTTTAATGTATCTTTATGTTATCTCTTAAGGTCTATGCCTGTCATTTCAGGGTCAATTTTCTGACAGAAAATATTGTGACCTGTAATTTAAAAATGAGGATTTTCTTTTTAAATTTCTAATTTCTGTCTGTTAATTTGGGCTCATTCTCTACCTCAGAGCACTGATAAAACATCTAGTAATCCACCTTAAAATAGACTATACAATCATTTTTAATCAGTTAGGAAAATCTTTAGCTAGTATAAGGAGCCAATCGCACAGATACAGAAAAATAAGCCTTTGTTTTCACTCTTCTTTAAAAAAAAAAAAAAAACGTTATAATTTTGAACGTAGCAGACACTACATGTAGACCTGTGCAGACAAATTGAATGACTGATCTGAAAACAGGCCTCGTCACACTGGATATGATGCTCCTGACAAGCAGGTTATAGTAATTGATTGCTTGCATATGGCGAGGATCCTAATCAATCTCTCTGTGTCTTATTTGTGTCTCTGCCATGCTCCTTCGTTTGAGTTTCTCTAAGAGTTATCAGGGTTAGGACCAAGACAAGCTGCTGATGGGAAGCTCCACATTGGGCTGTGGGCCCATTTAGTCTGCCTTCTCTCATTTCTGCCTATTGTCAAATTGAATGTACTTCCTTTGGTTTTAAATTTTCATTTGTTTCTAAAAATGTGCCACTGTTGAGCTGCCTCATGTTAATGGTGCTAAGGAAGCTGACAATTCTTTTTCTTTATGGTTTGATTTTATTTTTTCTTCTATTTTATTTCCCCCAGAGTTAAAAAAAAGAAAAAAGAAATGCAAAATAGATTAGGTACCTAACCCTCTTTATGAATGTATATTAAAATGTTATGTTTGATGTATTCACTTCATGATTCTTTGACACTGATTGGAATTACGTTTGCTCTTTTCATTAAAAGATTACCGAGCTTTATATATACTGTCTAGAGTTGTTACCAGAAGGAATCTTAATGAACTCTTGACACGACAAAAATCTTGTATATTTTTTGTGTGCCAATTTGTAACATATTTTGTAAGTGTATATTTTTCTTAGAAAGTGCTGTGAAGTATTTGTGTGTGTGTGAGTAACCTTTTATGCGCCTCCGTGGGCAGTGGAAAAGGATATACGACGACGATGACGACGACGACGACGACGAGTCCCTGGTTTTAAAAACCAAAATATGAAAGTATCGACAGGAAAACTAGAACTATTTACATTTTGTTGGGAGTTTTGTAATAAGATCATGATCTTGTTGTGAGAGTGTTGTGTTACTGTGCAAAACACAAATAAGCAAAGAAAAAAGTGAAAAGTCAAGGAAAAAATATAATTTGTGAACAATTTGCTGTTTTATAGATTTTCATGTAAATTATTTGAGTATTATTATTATTTTTTTGGTTAATTTTCTTTTTTGTTTGTTTCATTTTGTTTTGTTTTGTTGTAACTGTTGCAAAGGTTTTAAATATTTGTGATCAAGCCTGTACGGTGATAATGTAATATTGGTAACTTGCTGAGTTTTGTAATAATGTTTATGGAGTAAATATACAAATTAAAATAAGATTTTGAATGCTGCTTTCTGAAGAGAGTTGATTTGTGTTTATTACCTACATCACAAAACATTACACTGTTTCCTTTTGTGCAAACAATTGTTTTGTACAAAGAAATAT
>NC_056501.1:24775127-24798843 GCF_014905685.2 Nematolebias whitei
GACAAACCAACATTTTTCAGTCAGGTCATCTGGACAGTTTCTTTTTTTTTTGTGCTGAAACTTTTCGCCTTCCATCCAGAAGGCTTCATCAGTCAAGAAAACACACAACAAAACTGATTCTTCCCCCAACAGCTTACTCCAAAGTGGAACAAACCAGTTTTATTGGTGCTAAGATGGTCTCTTTGGTATGCATGTATGCATGTTTGCATGACAAAGTTTTAATTAAAGATTTAGTGTGATCTGATGGCGCTCAGAGTATATATCGGGGATGACTCTCAGCTACTGCCACACCAAGTTTTAGCTCAACAACTATAAAAGTGGCTGAGTTGTAGCCATTTGTGTATCTCATAACTCTGATTAGCTGTGGTGGCCATCTTGGATTGGGTGAACTCTAAAAGATAATCAGTTGTAGATGTGCAACCAGGAACTAACTTCTGTAAATGTCATTAACACACATCCAGTGGTTTATGAAATATTTTGCTAACAGACATAGAAATAAAACCACAGGTAATTTACATGATCACCCATATTTCATGGTGATGAACGATAATTAGTAAAGTTTAAAATGAAAAAATATCTGATTAGAAACCAAGAGCCAAGGGCGATTCTAGAATCTGACCTTTAGGGGTGCTTAGCCCCCAGTGCTGACAGTTGACTTTGGCTTGAACAACGTGGTGGCCACTGGCATCAGAAGCATTTGTAATGTGTGGGGACACTGGTGGCAGGTCCTCCCCAGAAATGTTTGAATAAAGTAGACATTTTCTGCATTATGTTTACCTACATACATAAACACTTGATTCAATAACTATTTTGGAGAGCACAGCACAACAAGAAGTAGCGCTAAGCTAGTGGCATGCAATACAAATGTGCTAGCTAAGATGCTACAGACGTAGCGCTCTGCTTTACATCACACAACCTAATAAACACTTTGTACAAAATCAGTTTAGTGTTAACTGATTATAACAAACAAAGACTAAACTTATTCAACCAGGAGTTGAAACATATATCTACATTTAAAACGCACACAAAAGTAAAACTACCTTTAAGCATTAACTTTAATTTAACCATTAAGCTACAATGCAGTGGTGTAGTCTACGTGATATGCGGGTAGTATACCCACTAGAAAAGCTTAAGAATTTCAGAATACCCACTTAAAAGTGCCCAACAATACAATGCAATACAACTTTATTTATAAAGCACTTTAAAACAACACCATTGGCCAAAGCATCAGGCACAAGTCATTGATACGTTAAACAGCAATTAAACGCTTCAATAACAATCTATCGGTATGCAGAGCTTGTTTATTACATTTGCTTATCCAGCGAGTTATTGTATAATTAATACTTCAGTACTTACTACTTAACACTTGAACATGTTTTGCTTTGATACTGCTTTATAATTCTATAACATGTTTTTAATACAAAGCTAACAGTTGTACAAAGTTTCTTGTTCATTTATTCAAATATAAGCATCAGAGAAAATTGGAAATGTTCAATATGTTTAAAATTCAAAATAAAATGACGATTACATTGTACTAACCAGTGCACTTTGGTTTCTAAGCACAGTATACGGTCTGACCGCAGTAAAGTTAGTTTTACGTTGGACATTCGCGCTCTGTGGCTTCAGCGGTGTCCAACGTCCAACGTAAAGCTAACGTTACTTTGGTATAATCCCTAGAAAAATGTAGAGTACACCACTGATACAATGTCATTATGACAGAAAATGGAGGCTTTACTTGCAGTTACCTTCGTACAGATGAACATGTGGTGCTTCCTGTTTATAACTGTTGTATTCAGCTGCTCATGATGTCGGCCACAGGGCTTTATCATCTCTTACATTTTTCCAGATTCAGTTCAGGTTTTGGAAATGGAATAAACTGTATTACGTCCTCTAAAGCAGGACTATTCAACTAAACTGCTCAGGGGGGCATAGTTACTGAAAGCCAGCAGCTCAGGGGCCGCACATCCAGCAATTAAATACTAAGTATGATCTGTTAGCTTTTAAAATTGTTTGTTTTGTTGCTTTGAATCATAATCGCAATACACCAAACCCAAACTCATAACTAGAAAACTTTGTTGTTCAGGGGTGCTGACTTAAAATTTAGCGGTGCTTGAACACTCCCAAAAAGAGGCTAAAATCGCCACTGTTAGAAACATTTCTTTAGAGATAAGGGACCAGTCGAGGAAATGTTCCTATATCTTCTGTGGTTTTATCATAATAATAGTAACACAAATAAATCTAATCTGCTCTGCTGAACGTTTGTGCTGTGAAATGTGTAAAAGTAAAACCAACCTTTATATTTCCAATTAGCCTGCCAATGTTTGTTACCCTGGAAGACTCCAAGAGGAAAGTCACTTTAATTCCTTTACAAGTCTTGCCGTAGCTCGTGTTTTTTTAATGTCACATCTAATTAGCACTCAGGGTCAGGCGTTTTTCTAGAGTGACTGCTCATCCATAACTTTGAGCTGGGCGGCCGTGGTCCACGCCGCAACTCATTTTGGCACGCTTAATTGGAGCTGGAGATGCAGTCTTGCACCATAAACACATCCTGTGATGTATGCCTCTGAAATTGTCAGTCGGTATTAGCATTGTTTTTGTTCTTTAGTCACCCGTAGCAGATAAGAGAGCCGGGCAAATTATAAGATGGAATGTCTAATGCAAGAGATCAGGAGATCAGGCGCACCTGGAGTTATTAAATGAGAGTCTGCTTGTTTTGTCAGTGCGTGGACAGATACAGGCATATCTGTCACTAAGACAACTGCTTATGCTTTGTTGTTTTAATTATCACTTAGAAGACAATGGTGTGACATTTTTGTTTAAGAAATTAACATGTCTAAGTAATGAACAAAATCAAGACCTGACAAACTTTGTTTCATGTTATTTGGTTGACAGGTTTGATTTACAAGAATTTATTCTCATATTTACCTTTTGTTGTTTTATCTTTATACTCGTGTTTTAGCCATCTTTTTTATATTCATGCTATTGGTTTGTATGAGATTATCTAGTTGTCTTTTTTTGTCTATGTCCTCCTTCTGCTGTTTGACCCTTTAGGGGTTTTATTTTACTTATTTTTTTAATCATTATTGGAAACAATAATTTTTTTCCCCAATTGACTTATCTAGTTTAAAAAGTCCAACTATATCGTGATTAGATTAAAACAAGACATTATAAAATAATGTAACCACGACAATCATCGAAGTGGGATTGTCTAGTGATTTTTTGGGTATAAAATTCGTCAGCATTTAATACTATATACAGTATCGATTATAAATCAAATGTATGAGGTTTAAAACAATAAATAATGATAACAATAATAATAATGGATCAGTTGGTGTGAGATTTTGCAGAAAACTCATGAACAATTAATATCTAACCTGTTGTAGATAGCTCTTTGAACAAATGTTTGAGGAAAAAAAAAAGATTCAGAAGAACAATAGCGTCCTCGCAGGATGGCATCAGTGTAAGACACATAGCTCAGATATTTTTTATTTACAAGTTCAAATTGTCACAGCAGGAGCTAGCTGTGCCACTTCTGGAGTATTATTATGCTCCAGAATAACAAGATTATATATAATCATGTTTAATATAATATAATATAATAATAATTCTGTCAGAATAACAATGCAATGCAAAACTGAGAGCACTGTAAAAGTGTATGAAATTGAACTTGCATAAAATGCCATGAAACTGTTGAGACTGGAGTTGTTTTAAGATGGTTGCAATCCATCTTGTCTTGGTCTCCCACAAACAAGTCATTAGCTCATCAATCCAGACAGAATCAAACACTATTTCACCTAACTTAGGTTGATACAAAATAGTTCTATCACAGGTAAGATACTCGTTATCCATCAATCTATCCATACATTATCTTTACCCGCTTCTTCCTTTTCAGGTCGCGGGAGTGAGCTTAGTTTTTGTTATGATGCGTAACCATGGCAACAAGTCAGTTTTCTACAACCGACAGCAGCTGATTAACATCTCAAAAGCTCAAATAATATCTCAACTACAGCCCCAAATCTCAAATGAGTTGAAAAGGATGTTCTGTGGACGCATTCTCATCTACCTGCCAGCTGTGCTCGGGTACCTGACCGCTGAGATCCTGGAACTAGCAGGAAACACGGCTCATGACAGCGGAAGGACAGGATCGTCCCTCTGCACCTACAGCTGTCTGTCCGCAGCGACGAGGAGCTCAGCAGACTGCTGGGAGGAGTGACCATCGCTCTGGGAGGAGTTCTGCCCGGCATTCGGGCGGCCCTACAGCCCGGGTGAACCGAGAGGCCAGCAGAGTCTGGGTGGACGGATCGGATGACATCTGCAGCCAGTTTCTTAGAATCCACTGTGGGATGGACCTTTACAAGAGATTCTTCCTGTCTACAGCCATCAGCATCTATAACATCTCTTAATGAAATGAGGATAACGAGTTACTACAACAAATAATTTCCCTCTGGGATTAATAAAGTATTTTTGGATTGAATTGAATTATGTCCAGCTATTACTGTGTGAGAGGTGAGGGACACCCTGGACAGGTCTCCAGTCCATCACAGGGACACATAGAGACAAACAACCATTCATAGTCTCACTCTAGGAACAATTTAGAGTTATCAATCAGTCTAACATGCATGTTTTCGGTGTGTGAGAGGAAAGCGGAGTACCCGGAGAAAACCCACGCATGCACGGACACAACGTGCGAACTCCACCCAGAAAGGCCCCCGGACCGGGATTTGAACCATGGACCTGCTCGCTGAGAGGCAGCAGCTCTACCAGTTACGCCACCATGCTGCCCGCTGCCCATACTCATTATTCATATTGTGTTTACAAAACCATCACATCAAAAGATCTGAAATACCACTTTATTTGCTAATAATGGGTCATTTGGATCTAAAACACCGATTTTTATGGCACATTTTAGGTCGTTTTCCTTAAAAATGCTTTTTGTACTGCTCTCAATATAGTAAAACCTTAAAGTCTTTTAAACCTCCCATGTTTCTACATGTTTGATGAAGAGTTTTACTAGTTAAAGGAAAACCAACCAAGAAAAACATAAAATAATCTGTTTGACAGTATTTCAAATTGTGTGACTGTGTTTCAAATTTGCATCAACCAATAAGTCAACATTATATTGACATTTAAACAATGTTTACAAAAACATATTTTGTAAGATTCTTAGAGGAAAGGAACATTTAAGAATATATATTTTAGTATAATATTGTAAGATACTTTATATATAGGCCACAGTGGTTTTTATTTTTATTTATTTATTTAATTGCCTTTTAAATTATAACATTAGTTCATAGTTTGGGGTGTCAGCAGTAGTAGCTATAAATGTGGGAAGGGAGTTATACATATTTGTCCACATCTCTTTAGTTATGGAAGAAGCGCTAAAAAAATAAACATATTAATGTGGGCCTGCAAAAGAGGTGACTAATAAAGAGACAAAAACAACTTAAACAGAAAGTAACACAATTTATACAAAGCAATAATCATTAAGTGAGGAAAATTTAATAAAAGTACAGGTAGTACTTTTTTAGCTTCTTCATACAGTCTAAGGTTTGACCACACGGTGGCGCTACAGCTGCCTTACAGCAGCCATGTTCTTTAAACAAACATCTCTTCGCTTATATTGGGCTAAATTATGCCCTGAGTACAGTATTTCAGGCAACCATTTATTTATTTATTTATTTTAAGTTTCATTGCGTTAGACTGTAAGGTGTGGTTAAATTGCTTACAACTTAATCTATTACTTTACTTTGCTCACGTTTAAGTATCCCCGTCTTGTTTACTACTTGTAAATAAAGTAGTAAATCTACACTTGCACGCAATTTGTGCCATCAAGACATATGTCTACCTAGAAGGCGGAGCTGCGGGCTAATAAACCAAAAGACCATTTCCGGTAAATCATTACAGGTTTCCTACAAGAAAGAAAATGGAATCCTGAGATCGTACTTAGTGAAATCGATCGTTTTTGCTGTACTTCTTAGAAAAAAACAGTCGTCTCGTCTGGTCATATTGGTGCTTACATCCCCGATCAGGTAAAGTATTAGTTATATGGTGACAAACAACATGTTGGCTTTGTTTAATTTCAAACTTACTACTCATTAAATTTGATCTCGTTGCTCTGTACGTCACTGGTTGACGTCGTGTGCTAAGTTAGCCTGCGGTGATGCTAATAGCCTAATGTATTTTTTAAGACACCTTCACAGTTCAGTTAATATCGTCAATAACATATCGAATATGTAAAGAGTAGCATATGCGTTTAATTTATGTTCAAGCTGGGCAAGATTGTATTTTGCTACGTTAAGCGGCTAAGTTAGCTAACATCTCCATTCTTTCAGAACGTTGTTAGCTTGTAGCTTTTGCGCTTTTGATAGCTGTGTTGTTCGTCTGTTGAGCTTTTTGCAAAGCGACAATACAAACTGTACCGGTCTCAGTCACGTCTTATATGATTAGTCAGTTGTCCTTAATATATTCGTTTTTCTTTTCTACTGGTAAGTGATTTCGGTTACTACGTTAAACTAATGTCGGTTGCTAGAAGCTAAGCTATACGATGCCATTTTGTTTTTAACTCGACTTTGACCAATATGTTGCTTTTCGATTTCTTTCAGACATTTGTTTTTATTCAGAAGCGTTAAGCATATACTTTTATTATTTTGTCTTGATAATAATTTACAATGCGAAATTACAGAGTGACTCAGCTTGTTTTTGTTGCTGATATCATGTTAGCTTGTCTGCGTTGTAAGTGCAATTTATTATTTATTAGCCTTTATTTAACCAGTTGTAAGTGCAATGCGAACTAACAGTATTTTGTGGCATGGACTAGTTACATACACGTTTTTACCTCCAATCACTGTTTAGGCATAATAGTATTCTTCCCTGTTAATTTGACTGTCTTACTAGATAGGATTCGAGTTAAATATATTTAAAATACATCCATGCTATCCTGATGCATGCTCAGTAATCCAGGTAAAAAAAAAATCTAAAAAAGTTAAATCTGGTCCTCTGGACATACAAAAAAACAAAGCAAAACAACAACAAAAAAATGTAGAAACGTAGAGCAATGTGGATATCCTAACTGGGCCTTCCTGAAAGCAGAGAAGAAACCCAAACAGGACTCCAGTCAGCCAACAGGTGAAAAGGAGGAACCCAGACCCAGACCAGTGGTCATTCCATATGTTGAGGGAGTATCAGAGAAACTGAGATGTTTATTTTCTAAACATAACGTCCCAGTGGCTTTTAAACCCCAAAATACATTACGGCAAAGACTGGTTCATCCCAAAGATCCAGTCCCCCGGCACAGACAGAGTAATGTTGTGTATGCTGTTCAGTGTCAGGAGGGCTGTGACTAGTCTTACATCGGGGAAACAAAACAGCCACTGGCCAAAAGGATGGCCCAGCACAGAAGATCAACATCATCAGGCCAGGACTCTGCGGTCTACACTCATCTCCAGGCCAGCGGTCACTCTTTCAGGGATGAAGATGTTCACATCCTGGACAGAGAGGAATGATGGTTTGAGAGAGGAGTAAAGGAGGCCATCTTTGTGAAAATAAATTGTCCATCATTAAACGGGTGGAGGCCTCCAGGTTCAACTGTCCCCCTCTTACAATGCTGTGATTGCAAGTATCACTCAGCCCACTGTGAATAGTAAACAGCCATCAGTGTGCTAATGATCCATTGTTAGGCTGATGGTCCTTCTTGATCATGTGATCAGCTGGTTTTGGTTGTCAGCAGCAAACTGGTTGATCCACTCTGAGAAGGTGCTATTTAAGAGACTGAGCTGAATACAGCACCTCAGACTGAGGAAGTCTTTCAGATGAGAGACGAAACGTTTCTACATTTTGTTGTTGTTGTTGTTTTGCTTTGTTTTGTTTTTTTAGTGTCCAGAGGACCAGATTTAACTTTTTTAGATACACCCATGCTAGTTACAATGTTATTGCACTTTATCTGCACTTGAGACTGTAATATTAAAAATTGCTTAGAGTCCAAGTGGACATTTTAAGATATGCTGGTGAAGATTCTCAGTCATCCAGGACATGGTAAATTCAAAAAAGTTCAAGACAGAAACAACTGGACTTTATTTGTAACATAAGATGATTCGTTTCTCATCTGAAGAGCTTTCTAAATTCAAAGGAGGGTGGAGTTAGAGTTGTAAAGCTGAGGTAAGACGCATACAGTGCCTTGCGAAAGTATTCGGCCCCCTTGAACTTTTCAACCTTTTGCCACATTTCAGGCTTCAAACATAAAGATATAAAATTTAAATTTTTTGTGAAGAATCAACAACAAGTGGGACACAATCGTGAAGTGGAATGAAATTTATTGGATGTGTCAAAGTTTTTTAACAAGTAAAAAACTGAAAAGTGGGGCGTGCAATATTATTCGGCCCCCTTGCATTAATACTTTGTAGCGCCACCTTTTGCTGCAGTTCCAGCTGCAAGTCTCTTGGGGTATGTCTCTTTCAGTTTTGCACATGGAGAGACTGAAATTCTTGCCCATTCTTCTTTGCAAAACAGCTCGAGCTCAGTGAGGTTGGATGGAGAGCGTTTGTGAACAGCAGTCTTTGACTTGGCCATTCCAACACCTGGATACGTTTATTTGTGAACCATTCCATTGTAGATTTGTCTTTATGTTTTGGATCATTGTCTTGTTGGAAGATAAATCTCCGTCCCAGTCTCAGGTCTCTTGCAGACTCAAACAGGTTTTCTTCCAGAATGGTCCTGTATTTGGCCCCATCCATCTTCCCATCAATTCTGACCATCTTCCCTGTCCCTGCTGACAAAAAGCAGGCCCAAACCATGATGCTGCCACCACCATGTTTGACAGTGGGGATGGTGTGTTCAGGGTGATGAGCTGTGTTGCTTTTACGCCAAACATATCGTTTTGCATTGTGGCCAAACAGTTCGATTTTGGTTTCATCTGACCAGAGCACCTTCTTCCACATGTTTGGTGTGTCTCCCAGGTGCTTGTGGCAACTTTAAACAACACTTTTTATGGATATCTTTGAGAAATGGCTTTCTTCTTGCCACTCTTCCATAAAGGCCAGATTTGTGTAGTGTACGACTGATTGTTGTCCTATGGACAGACTCTCCCACCTCAGCTGTAGATCTCTGCAGTTCATCCAGAGTGATCATGGGCCTCTTGGCTGCATCTCTGATCAGTCTTCTCCTTGTTCCAGATGAAAGTTTAGAGGGACGGCCAGGTCTTGGTAGATTTGCAGTGGTCTGATACTCCTTCCATTTCAATATGATTGGTTGCACAGTGCTCCTTGGGTTGTTTAAAGCTTGGGAAATCTTTTTGTATCCAAATCCAGCTTTAAACTTCTCCACAACAGTATCTCGGACCTGCCTGGTGTGTTCCTTGGTCTTCATGATGCTCTCTGCGCTTTGAACAGAACCCTGAGACTATCACAGAGCAGGTGCATTTATACAGAGACTTGATTACACACAGGTGAATTCTATTTATCATCATCAGTCATTTGGGACAACATTGGATCATTCATAGATCCTCACTGAACTTCTGGAGTGAGTTTGCTGCACTGAAAGTAAAGGGGCCGAATAATATTGCTCGCCCCACTTTTCAGTTTTTTATTTGTTAAAAAAGTTTGATACGTCGAATAAATTTCATTCCACTTCACGATTGTGTCCCACTTGTTGTTGATTCTTCACAAAAAATTAAAATTTTATATCTTTATGTTTGAAGCCTGAAATGTGGCAAAAGGTTGAAAAGTTCAAGGGGGGCGAATACTTTCGCAAGGAACTGTACATACATACATATGCAGATTGACCTATCACACCTCACAGTAGGGGTTTGTTAAAGCTGGGTATCAGTCTTATAGCTACATTATAAGTTTTTGAAAGTTAAAATCTGAGGATGTCTCAGATTTCAACTTTCAAAAACTTTTAATGCAGCTTTAGTTAGGACTGATACCCAGCCAGTTTCACACCTATCAGGGATGTCATCCATGTGACCAGAGTGGGCCATTTGTGAATTAGATTAACAATAACTTTAACGAACCCCTACTTTGAGGAGTGATAGGTCAGTCTGCATATGTATGTATGTATGTATGCATGTATGTATGTATGCATGTATGTATCTTACCACAACTTTATAACTCAAACCCCACACTCCCTGTTCTTTGACTTGAGAAAGCTCCTCGGATGAGAAGCAAAACGTCTTCTGTTAAAAATAAAGTCCAGTTGTTTTTGTCTTGAATTTTTTTTTATTATAAGATATATGGGTAGACTGTATGCATAGCAAATATACAAAAGTATAAATTTCCTAGGTTAAAAGATTAATTTACAGTATATATCCAGAATAATTTTTTTTCCTATTTGCAATCAGCATTTCAGATGTTTTAAACATTTTTCTGGGACCAGTTACATCACTTATTACTTTTGTTTATTGAGCCTGTAGCTTCAGAAAGTCACAAATAGACTGCATTTATATAGAAACGTTCTTGGTCTTACTGACCACTTGGTGTTCAAGAAATTTTCAAGATGTGACTGAGGAAGCCAGGTTGATGATCACTCCTTCTCTAGAGCCACATCACCACTGCCTACAGTTGAAATGGATCATTTCTTTAGTGAACATTTTGGAAATGCATAACTAAATGGGACAAAAGTGCATGCCAAATATCACTAATGTACTGGTTATTAGCCAGAGTTTTACTTTCATCTGTTTAAGTGTTAAATTTTTTACAAAAAAATCCCACCAATTTAGGATAGAAATACAATGAGGAAAATAAGTATTTGAACACCCTGTGACTTTGCAAGTTCTCCCACTTAGAAATCACGGAGGGGTCTGAAATTTTCATCTTAGGTGCATGTCCACTGTGAGAGACATAATCTAAAAAAAAAAAGAAATCACAATGTATGATTTTAAAAAAATAATTTGTGTGTTACTGCTGCAAATAAGTATTTGAACACCTGTGAAAATCAATGTTAATATATGGTACAGTAGTCTTTGTTTGCAGTTACAGAGGTCAAACATTTCCTGTAGTTTTTCACCAGGTTTGCACACACTGCAGCAGAGAAACAGAGTTTGAGCTCCCTCCAAAGATTTTCTATAGGGTTTAGGTCTGGACACTGGCTAGGCCACTCCAGAACCTTGATGTGCTTCTTACGGAGCCACTCCTTGGTTCTCCTGGCTGTGTGCTTCAGGTCATTGTCATGCTGGAAGATCCAGCCACGACCCATTTTCAATGCTCTTAACTAGTTTTGAAAGCTGAAATGTCTGAAAGACAAAATGTTTCAACCAAGAAGAATCCATCCAGATGACCTGACTTGACGTTTGTGAATTTGTGTACCTGAATGATTGAGCGTGCATCAGGATATATTTTGATCTGAAGCTAAAAGTCTGATGCACATCAATAGGGAAAGTAGATGTCAAGTATAGATTTAAATAAGTGTCATGCTCTGCAGAAGTGCCCAAGGATGTCATAGAAGTCATTTGTATGTGGTTTCCAATGTGCATTATGCTGGTGTAGTTTCTCAAGTCATCAAGACAAAAACTGGATTTCTGTTCTGTAGCTGAAGACATTTCACACTTCTCATCATATTCTAATGTGCATCCTTAGATAATTTTCTCTCTTTTTTGCAGCAAGTGGATCTTACTGAAAGTTGGAGAGCATCTTGTAGAACAACCTTCTTCCCTCCTAGATCAATGGAAGGGTCTGACAATGTTGAGCAGGGTGGCAGTGACCAGCCAGAGTCACAGCGCAGAAGGCAGCTGGATCGCCTGGACAGAGAAGAAGCCTTCTACCAGTTTGTCAACAATCTCAGTGACGAGGACTATCGTCTCATGAGAGATAACAACCTTTTGGGAAATCCAGGTGATGAGGCTTTTTGTTAAATTGTCGATGCACATCATGGTTTTTTAAATAATTATGGGACTATAAAATATAAAAGATGTTAAAAAAAGTGGCATTTCACACCTTGCAGTATTTTTTTTTATTACGTTCCAACTGGTTTGTCCAGATATATAATTTTTAAAAATTTTGTTTTTGAACTGAAAGTTTAGCTTCTACATTGGTTCAGTTGTTGCGTTTATTATTTTGAGCATTCTTTTTTAATGGAGATGGTTTTAAAACTATACTTTTTAATTTTCTGCCAAGGTGGATATTTTATGCACATATTAACAACTTACTCAGTTGATAGAAACTTGTCAGTTTGCCCCAGATTAACAGCTTTATGTTGAGTGTGAGGAGGATGGAGGACCCTACTGTGCTCAGAGTTTGTTGTTCAAAAAGAATTACATCATTATACAACATTGCTGTTTAGGGCAGCAGCAAATATTAAAACGAATGCACGTAGATACACTACTAGCTCATTTTAATTACACTGTTGCAGAACATGGAGTCGCGTAAGTTGTATTTGGTTTGAGAGTATTTGATTAAATTTTATGTTTTGCTTTTAGGACTGGTGTCACACCAACACTTTTGGACTATTTATGGAAACTTGTGATTCAACACCAGTTTACAATAATGAGAAAACATGCTTTTTTTTAAAAGCAAAATGCTGCACTACTTTGCTTTGAGTAAATTAGAACAACACTTTGTCTATGTTTTTTATTATTATTATTATTTAACAGGTGCTTTTTTGACTTTGGATACGTTTTCCTGCTTGATTTTATTCACTATGCTTGCATTTGTGAGTATGCTCAAAATGCACTTGCCTGTGGATTATCGAGGTCATTCAATTTGTTTCTGTCCCTGGACAGTGGGAGGGGGAATGTATCTTTGGAGTGTCCTTTAGTGGAGCACCAAGGAGAGGGTAGTGAACGGACAATGTCATGCCCTGGTAAGTGTGGAGGTTTTTAGTATTGTCCTGTTGGTGGCGTTAAAGAAAACTAATTTCACAGAATAGTTGAACATTGATGCTTGTCACAATCAGTTTACCTTCCACATATGTACTTGTATTTATTTGGTGTTAATTCTGTCCCAGCCAGCTTCTTTTTGTTTTAATGCATTAAATTAATTTTTTTGTTGTTTTCATTGTAGGAAATGGTCTGTTTCTCCGTGCCACCTGCAGTGTCTTGTCTTACAGCTGGTCACTAATGAAAGAGAGTGAAAAATGATCTGCAGTTACTTTGTTGCCAAGAAGTGTCCTAATGGAAGGTTTTGTAATATCTCTTCCAGGAGAGGTGACCGAAGATGAATTGTTTAGTAGACTACAACAAATCAAAGATGGTCCGGAGCAACAGAATAATAACCCAAGCACTGAAAGTCAGGAAGATCAAGTTGGTAGGTGGATAATTTTCCTAACCGTACGAGTATGGCTGTTGAGTTGCAGTCAAATGAAGAAGCAGATTGACCCCTTTTATCTTTGTAATTTCCAGAACAACCGGAGAGCTCTGAAGACCCTCCTGGCGGTGATAGCCTCTTGGACTGGCTAAACACAGTGCGCCGCACCGGCAACACAACCAGAACTGGTCATCGTGGAAACCAGTCATGGCGGGCTGTCAGCCAGACCAACCCAAACAGTGGTGATTTTCGCTTCAGTTTGGAGATAAGCGTGAACCGCAATCTGGCTGAACAGCAAGCAGCTGCTGAAGGGGAGCAGGAGCCCGCTGAGCAGTCCCCTGAAGTTCCTCCAGAAGTTGTTGCAAATCCTGAACCACCAGTACCTATGGAGACAGACGTAGTGGAAGAACAGGTTGTAGAAGAACTTGCTGTCATTGTGGAGCCAGAACCTGAACCTGAACCTGAACCAGAACCTGAACCAGAACCTGAACCTGAACCAGAACCAGAACCTGAACCAGAACCTGAACCTGAGCTAGAAGAGGCTGTTTTGCCAGAGGTTGAGAGGGAACCTCCCAGCCCAGCTGCAGCTCCGCCAGAACAAGCTCCACCTTGTTCTTCTCCACGTAGAGGACAAAGACGAGCCCGCAGCCGTAGCCCAGAACCACGCAGGACTAGGGCCAGGTTAGCCAGAAGTCGCTCTCCACTCAGTTTGGATCAGCTTGATGGTCTACCTAATCCACGACATCCATACACCTCGATAAGCCCCAGTTCTTCCACAGATGCCCCCTCTGTTCCTCAAGTAGAGGGCAGTTCTCGGACTCGACAACATATACTTTCAAGGCAAAATCTGGTTGACGGTGATTTTGGTCCGCCACCCAGGGCTGAGGCCGAACTGGTACCAGAGGGCCAGCCCGTTGGATCTCAGGAAAGCGAGTCTACTGGGGTTGAAGGAGGTGCAGCAGGACGACGTCCCCCAACTATAATGCTCGATCTCCAGGTGCGTCGCGTGCGGCCAGGCGAATATCGACAAAGGGACAGCATCGCCAGCCGGACCCGGTCGCGCTCCCAGAACTCCAACAACACATTTCTTTACGAGAGTGAGCGTGGTGGGTTTCGCAGGACCTTCTCGCGCTCTGAGCGTGCTGGTGTGAGGACCTACGTCAGCACTATTCGAATCCCTATTCGAAGAATTTCAGACGCAGGTTTGGGAGAAGCAACCTCCATGGCTCTGCAGTCTATGATCAGGCAAATCATGACAGGCTTTGGTGAACTAGGCTACCTCATGGATTCAGACTCGGATTCTTCAGATTCAACCCGTGGAACCAGCACGCCTGCAGACTTGGAAACCCTCAACAATCCAGAGGCAAATAACGTGGACGCCCCTGCTGCTGATGTCGATGAACAACCGGTGGCTGCCGGAGTCAGGGGGAGGACAGTTGAGACTGAAGCGGACGAGGGCCTTGCCACTGGGCCTCAGGGTTCTGGTGGCAGGGCTCGACCCAGACCCCCCATCAACCTAGAGGAGCCCAGCTCATTGCCCTTCCTTCGACTCGCTCACTTCTTCCTTTTGAACGACGACGACGACGACCAGCCTCAGGGGCTGACCAAAGAACAGATCGACAACCTCTCCATGCGCAGCTTTGGGGAGAGTGACGCTTTGAAGACCTGCAGCGTCTGCATAACGGAGTACGCTGAGGGCAACAAACTGCGCAAGCTTCCCTGTTCCCACGAATACCACGTGCACTGCATTGACCGCTGGCTGTCTGAAAACTCCACGTGTCCCATCTGCCGCAGAGCTGTCCTAGTGTCAGCCAACCGAGAGAGTGTCATATGAGTTTTAAAAGACGACAAGGCCCCACCCCCAAACTAAGAAATAAACTCAAATTAAATGTTTTGAACAGATGTTTCCACAGCTGGTTTTGTTTTTACATTAATGATGGTAACATTACAGGTTTAATACGGGGTACTTCATCTTTTGACATCAAGACATATTCTCTCTAGTTCGATCTTCACTGCTGCTTTAGATCAAGCAGAGCATGCTGTCGATTAATGAAAGCAACGCCGCCTGCTCTTACTGATGGATGCTGCACACCTTCCAGCTAGTTCAGAGATCTGTTTTTGTCTTAAACCCCAAGTAGCACCTGCAACATGTTTTAAGTTGAACTTAGAGGCACAGTTTTTAAGTAACACCAGTTCAAAGTATTAGCTGTAAATATGCTTGTAAAAATAATTGCAACTCTTTCTTTGTATCAGTAAATTGGTTTTGGATTGTAAATGACCCGTCATGCAGATCTGGCTCATCCTGGCTGCGATTCCTTTAAATCGGTTACAAATAAGTGGTATGTGTGTGCATAGCAGAGCTGCGTTAGACTTTGATGTCCAAAGGTCGTTGCACAAATTTTAGTTCACACTTCACAGTATCTGTTTTTCCCTAATATTCACATAGAACGTCCCTCAATTACAGAGTGCCATTGTACCAGTAAGTCAATTTGTGCATTGAGTTCTTGAGGAGAAAGTCTTGTATTGGCATAAGCTAAACTAAACGAGTTTTTCAACTTTTGGAAGTCTAGTGCTTTTTTTTGGTTTGTTTTTTTTTTTACATTAAAAATGATGCAAAAATAATATCAGAATTGCAGAAGTGTACATATTGATAATAAATGTTGGACTTCTATAAAGTTTTGGTTATGTTCATTTTAAGTATTGTGTCAAAAGGCCTGATATTTAGAACTTTTAATTATTCTCAGTAATGATGATAATCCTACAATCACTGTTTATTTTAGCCAGCTGTTAGTTGCTGACTAGATTTAGGAAATGATTAAAAATTGGCTTTAATGAAAAAAAAAACTTCTCAAAATGAAGGTCCATCTAAATTGTACAAGTTTTCTATTAATTAGTTAAACAGTCCTAGTTTAGACTCAGACATCATGTTTGGATAAATTCATTCTGTAAAGATCAGTGGAACGACGTTAACTGCTTTATGAGCAAATACTTCTCAGACTGATGTGCTTCACGTGCAAACGTTCCAAGTATTGGAATACAAAACTTGATATAAGTGTATATCATTAAAATGTTTATGGCGGAAACCTAAATGAAGTTGATTACCCTTTTCAGTATGTGTTGGAAGTTCAGTTTCTTTCGGAAGTCATGAAGGTTTTTAAATGTTAACGAACAGGAACGCTGGCTAAAGGTAGAAAAGGGCATCGCAGTGAATGCCACCCTGTCATGTTTCACACTTGTTTCACTGTTTAATGTCTTAACAATTATTACTTCTTCTTTTTTTTTTGTGGGACTTAAACATTTGAACGCGAAGACGTTATTAATTACCATAAACATGTAAATGAATTGTGTGTTTTTCTCTGAGGTCGAGCTTCGGTTTGGCCTTGTTCTGTGACCCACCCAGTGCAGGATGTTAGCTGGGTGTTAAATGAAACTAACCGCTGAATTAAACAAGTTGTTATGCTATGTGATGCATTCATCACAGATATTTTCTGTATTTGTGCTTTTTTAACCGAGGCATGTATTTGATAACGTTATGGGTTCATAATGCCTTTGTTTGAAACTTTTCTTATTGTTTTTAATGTGCGTTTTATTGTAAAAAAAACTATATGAAGTGTTCCAATACAAGCTAGATCATAGTTGTGCTCTGTATTACACATTACGAGCAGCACGATGGTTTGGTGGTTAGCACTGGTTCTGCACAGTTTGGACCTCGGGTCTTTCTGTGTGGAGTTTGCACGTGTTTGTGTGGGTTTTCTCTACGTATTCATGCTCAGGTACTCGACGTGCATCTTCAGACCCAGGCCTCCCTTGCAAAAGAGATCTGTGAGATTTGCCTGGTTAAACAAATGATGAAGCACACACAGTATGCTCTACGAAGGTTCTCGCATACACTTTAAAGAAATCCATTTATTGTCTGCAGTAAAAACAAGTTCAAGTGATATTAAAATAAGCTGATATAAAGTAGAACTTTTTTGTGTTGATAAAGGGTCGTAGTAATTAAATTCAAAACAATGAACCGACTTCTAGATCAGAGGTGGGCAGCATTTTTTTTTCCCCTAAAGAGCCACATCAAGATGTTTAAAGTAATCACAGGGCCACACAGAGAAGTGGAAAATAAATGTTCTTTATAACATAATTTAGAAGACCTTTTTCTTATTGTATCATAGTTGGCATGCTTTCTAAAACTAGTCTTTCCGAAATCCTTTAAGGATATAAGATAAAACTATTATAGAATATTATATGAAGATTATACTTTATATTCATTCAAACTTTATATATATTATATATAAATATATATAACAATATTGTATATGTAATATTTTTATATATATATATACTATATATGTATTATATATATATATATTTATATATATACTTTATATATTACACATGTAATCTTAATGTGTAATACATGTCAGTGGAATTATGCTAAAGCATATATCTGTATTTCAAAGGTTCAGTCTAGTTCTGGAAATACAGTGACTTAAAAATGTTTTTTAAAGTTTTACGTAAGATGTTTAATTTAAATTTCCTATACTGCTTTTTTTTTTTTTTTTAAATCAATCTTTAAAACGTTTTTTTTTTTTTTTAACTGAAGGATATTGGGGGCCTGATAGAGATTGTCCAAGGGCCACTTTTGGCCCTCGGGCCTTAATTGCCCACTGTTGTAGATAAAGTGGTGGTGTGTTTGGGGGCCTTCCTGAATTCTTCACTCAACCTTTATTTATACAGTTTAATCCCATGGAGCATCTGGGACTGTTACAAAAGAGACCAGATTTTAACAAAGAGTGATGATAACTGTGGACAAAAAAAACAATAGACAACCATAAAAGGATGCATACAAATTGAGAATAACAATATTAAATATTAAAAAAGGTGAAAAAACCCCAGCTTGTACAATTTATAGTTAGTAAAAGACATATCCTTGAGAAAAAAACCTTGAAGTATTTTTACTTTTTTTTTTTTGTAGAAAAAGGTTATGACTCGTATAGTCGTATTCTTTCCAAAGATAAAAATTATTATTATTATTATTTATATATATATAATAAAAAAAAAAGTACCGACAGACCCTGAACGCACCATACCGATAATTCAAGGATGGCGCTCCGGGCTGCTTGTAGTCGTTTGTCGCATTTTCAGAAAACTTGTTATAAGGTAAACCAACTCAAATGTAATTTTAACTAGTATTTACGCATATATATTTGTTAAATATATGTAACATCTCGGAACGTTGTAAAGTATGCGTGACTTCCGTGTCCTCGCCACGATATTTGAAAGCTGACAAAAGATGGTCAAAGTGGCCCAGTTTTCTGCTGCGGACCGAAAGTAGGTGCTTTATCTCCGCAGATCTTCATGTTGCTAATTACAACACCCGTATTTATGGTAAAATCAATGACATATTTACGTCATTGGTTTCAATGATACGCGGCTCATATTAAGGATGATGTAGCGCAGTTTCACCACTGGGCGGCGCTGTTTCACCGTGTAATTATTCATTCTGTGTCTTGCAGGGTTTTCTCATTCAGCCCAGACTGGGGGTCAGGTCTGAAGCGGCCTGTCCAGTTGAAGTGAGCCGTCTCGATCATTTGGTGCTGACGGTGAAAAGTGTCCCCGACACAATCAACTTTTACACCTCAGTTCTTGGTATGGAAGTTGTTACTTTTAGGGTAAGTGTCAACTCGTTCAAGCTCATTGCAAAGTAAGATTAATGCTGATTTTGGTTTATAATCATTAAGAAATTACCAGTAATTGAAGTGCTTTATTTCTGTGGCAATATAAAAGTTGACCACTAGATGGCAGGCTTTGATTGTCAACCACCTGGTAAAATACTTCTTCAATGTGGAGAGCCATTTCATTCAAAATTCAATAAGTAGTGTTATTTAAAAATTATTAATAAATATTCCATTAAATAAATAAATGTACCCATGAAATAAAACATTTAAATAGAAATGTTTAGTTTTTTCCCCCCAAGATTTATTTTTTTATTAATTTCAAGATTTTTATTTTTTTTTCAAGATTAATTAATTTAATAATGGAGTTTCATTTTGTAACACCCAGCACCCGCATTTGAATATAAGAACATGAAATAAAAAAGAGCTTAAAATGAAAAGTGGGGTTAGAAAAATAAAAGCCCCTGAAATTTGTAAAGAAGCTTTACAAAATAAAAGTGTCACAAAATAAAAATAAAAAAAATCTTGGGAATAAACTAAACATTTCTATTTAAATGTTTTATTTCATGGGAACAGTTATTTATTTAATGGAATATTTATTAATAATTTTTTAAATAACACTTATTTATTGAATTTTGAATGAAATGGCTCTCCATAATCCAGCATCTGCTATATTAAAGATTTGTTTTGCTTTAATAGAGTTCCTGTTTGCATTTTCAGGGAAACCGTAAGGCTCTTAGTTTCGGTCAGCAGAAGTTTAATCTTCACCAGCTGGGCCAAGAGTTTGAACCAAAAGCCAAGCATCCAACTGCAGGATCTGCAGATCTGTGCCTCGTCACTAAAACCCACCTGTCTTCAGTGGCTGCTCATCTGAAGGTATTTATGAGCAAAACTGTGTTCAGTTCACCTCGTCTGGACTTTTATAATTCAGAAAACAAATCAGAGGTGGGTGAAATGAAAGCTTAGTGTCAGTTGTCCTCTCCTCTGCAGGATTGTGGCGTTGAGATTGAAGAGGGCCCTGTAGAAAGGACCGGGGCCATGGGGCCCATCACCTCGCTGTACTTTAGAGATCCTGACCTCAACCTCATCGAAGTGTCCAACTACAGCCAGTCGACAGCAGATGATTCTTCTTGAAACTTGTTTTCAAGCTTCAAAAATACACCCTGCAGCACAAACTAATGTTTTCACTGTGAAATGCTAAAACCAAAATGACTGTAATTAAAATCATTTGAGGCAGATTACATCATCCGGGTGTTGGAGTACTGCTCCGTTTTTTTGTCTGTTTTATTTAGAAATGTGCAGAGAGACTAATCTGTGTTCAGAAACATTCATTTTCAGGATGAAAATAAAGTGCCTTTCCATGTACCAGCAACTGATTTAAAATAAAATGTCAGTACCACCTTTCATTATGCTGTCACATGACGAAAACGACGAGCAAATAAAAACCTCGATCCTAGCTCCTTTGATTGTGCGGTGTCAAGACAGATCAGACGGTTGGCAAAGAAATCAAAACACCACATATATTCACATTGCAGTCGTTTCTTTAAAAAGCTGTCTGTTGTATGTCTACACAACACTGGTTTTAGTGGCTAAAACAAACGAACATTCCTCTGCAAATGATCCCTGACCTGAAAATATGAGCAGAGAAGCAGCCGAAGTCTTTGGTTGTTCAGAAGCAAAATGTGGAGAAATAAGGAGTGTTTAAAACCTCTTGCACAGTGCTGTAAGAGTTCAAGACTAGACCCACATTTTCAGTATTAATAAATAAATTCATGTTTCATGCTACACACTTAATCAGGCACACTATGGTAAAGAAATACACACAAATGGATGTCAGTGTAACACAAGCACCCTCTGAGGCTGTCATAAAATGTTTAAAAGATGAAACTGCCTCTTTTCGCTCATAATATCTTCCTTAAATTTGTTTAAAGTATGGCCTCTAGTTTTATTTGCTTTATTTCTTTAAAATGTTTTAGCTTCTGCAACATTTTATTTGTCCACCGTCTTGGAACCAAAACGGAAATTGGAAATACACTCCGTCCATCTGTCTGTCCATCTTTCATCCGTTTGTGCATGATAACCAGAAATAAAAGATTGAGTTACTGACATCCTTTTGTGTGTGTGGCTGCAAAAAAAAAAGTTCCATTCAAAAATTGGGTTGCCAGGTCAAAATCCAAGATGGCAACCACTAGACCTGTCACGATAACAAACTTTTCTGGGTGATTAATTGTCTCAGAAATTATTGCGATAAACAATAATATTGTTTGAAATTTGACAAATATATTGTCAAACTTGAGAAGAAATGTTAGTTAATTTTTGTGTGTAGTACCATTTTTTGACCACTGGATGACAGTATAAGACTGTTCGAACAGAAGGATGGCTAGTGAGGGAGCGAGCAGCGTGTCTCGTTAAGAAAAATGGGTGGAAGGCCCCTTGACGTGACATGGGCTGTCTCTCCTTCCTTGTTTTCAATTTTCAAAATGGCGGACGCTCGGTGTGGTTTGCGCTTTTTAGTATAGCATTTTTCACACAAAGCTTTTAATAATAATAATAAAAACAAAATCAGTAAACAAGTTCTCAGCTTCTTTTTGCAGGAAAAAAACAACAACTTTTTACATGAAGGCACAGGTTTCAACCGTGAATTTTGGAGCTTTGACAAGACGGAGAGTTTTTCCCGAGGTCGGCCTGTTAGCTTAGCTCGTAGCTTAGCTTCTCAGCTTAGCTGCTTTTAGAAAAGAGAGCAGAAACGAAGAAAAGAAACGATATAGCTGATAATTGAAAATGAGGTCAATAATTTTCATTTATCATGCGATTAATTGATTTATTGTTTATCTTGACAGGCTTAGCCACCACTATATATATACAGTATGTAAACCTTGTGAGATGGATAACTTTAAAAATGAGCAACTTTGTTTTTGTTGTGTTGCTGTAGCCAGGTGTGATGTGTTTGTAGTTCTGTCTAAAACAGCTCTCTCTTGAAAATGAGTCCTCAGGACTCAATGAGACTAACTGTATAAATAAACATGACATAAATAAAAATAGACAAGGTCCTATTAAAACTGCGTTGCCATGTTAAAATCCAAGATGCCACCACCGTGTGTGTGTGTGTGTGTGTAAGTTGGCAGTCCTGCTCATTTGAGGAAACTGCTTTCTAGGTTTTTTCTTCTTTTTTGCTTAAAGGTATAGTTTCTACAAATGGTTGGGGTGGCCAGTGAGTTGCCTGAAGATTAATGGCCTTGGCCACCTTTGGCCACCCCATAGCTCTGCCATTGCACCTGGAGTTGGAAAAAATAATTTCCTCCCCTCAGCACTCTGCGCTGCCTTGGACAAGAAAAATAAATAAAAAAATCCTCTGTTCTTATACAACTTGTACACACTTGAATATCTTGCACCAGAAACATGAAGGTTTACCTGCATTCCCTGTTTAATCCCAGTCTAGAAAAACACTAATCTCAAAAACGTCAAACATTCACTATCGAAATGACAGGAGACATCAGTGCCACTTGTCTCTATAACGACCTGTGGATGACGCCTGTTATTCATTTGACATTTGATGTATTTTTGTAGCCTTTAAGTTTTTTCGACTTTATCAGTGTTACCATACTAATATCTGCTCAGGAACTTCTTGATTACAAATCATTTCTTCTGTTTTGTTTTCAACTATGTATTCACTTTCCTCGTTTCATCTTGACCATCTATTGCTTTTAATATCTATAAGTTGATTTCCTTCAGTTTTTAACTTGCACTTCAAAAAACATGTTGTAATATTCACTTATTTGTCAAAACTGCTATTTAGATAAAAAAAAGTGCATTCTTAACATAAATACTATACAAAGTAAAAATGACACTTTAGTAAATTTAAATTAATACTGATTCAGAATCTAGCCTTGTAACGAACTGACATGTAAAGTTTTACAAGTATCAGGGGCTGAACTTTTTTCAGTTTAAGATTTTGCATCATCTGGATCTTTTCTGATGTTGAAACAAGAGACTAAGAGAAAGAGTCATTTCATTGTTTCCTACAGGAACTTTCACCCACTCAGGCCCTTCCATGCCTTTATTTGTTTTCTCCTCACCTGTCAGCACCCATGCATGACTGCCGACCCAGTTCTTTCTCCCACCCACTCCGAGTGTGATAAACTATACGGTATCATCAAAGTGAAAATGATCTGTATTCAGGAGAAAAATGCATTTTTTCTAAATGTTCCATATGTGAACCTGTTTTTTACTGGGACTTATTGTCTCCTAACAAAAGAAAGCTGCTCAGGTATTGTCATGTGGAAACTCCATCTAAGTCACAGCTTGAGATGAAGACGCTCAGGTCTGTCGACATCTGAAGTTGCATCGTCTCTTTTGTTGGTTAGACCAGGGGAAACATTTGCTCTGAACAAGGAACAGAGCCAATATTTCCTGGTTTTTGTCACTGTAATGTACAACTAGTCCAGTTCAGGTGCACAGGCTCCACACTGTTAGGCTTGGTTTCAGGTATGGCTTTTTCTTTGCTAAACCCTATTTTATGAGAGTTATCCAGTGCCACTATAAAATGGGGCGTTTCTTCAAGTAGGTAACAAGCCATAGGTTGTTTCTGATTTATTTTATATAAAGAAAAATTACATATCTTCACAACATGGACGGTATACACCAATATACAATGTTATATACAGTATAAATATATGTATATATATACAGTATATAAAATATATATATTATATATTTGGGTTCAGATTGGATGACCTCAGCGTGTTATCAAGTTCAACTTATCAGACAGTTAAATTGGGTTTATTAGAGCTATGCACAATCTCAAACATACAGGGC
>NC_056501.1:24798943-24805594 GCF_014905685.2 Nematolebias whitei
ATCCATCCATCCATCCATCCATCCATCCATCCATCCATCCATCCATCGTTACTCACTTCTTCCTTTCCGGATCCTGGGGTCACTGGTGCCCATATCCAGCAGTCATTGCGAGAGGCGGGGTACACCCTGGACAGGTCTCCAGTCCATCACAGGGACACATAGAAACAAATGAGACAACCATTCACTCTCTCACTCACACCTAGAGACAATTTGGAGTTACCAATCAGTCTAACATGCATGTTTTTGGTCTGTGGGAGGAAACCGGAGTATCCAGAGGAAACCCATACATGCACAGAGAAAACATGCACACTCCACCCAGAAAGGCCCCCAGACCGGGTTTTGAACCCGGATGACGCTGGCTGAGAGGCGGCAGTTCTACCACCTGCTCCACCATGCTGGAGCATAAAGTATAAATAAATATCTTATTTAAATTCAATTCAGTTTATTTATATAGCGCCAAATACAACAAAGTTGTCACTTTACAGGAACATTCACATAAAAGCCAATTAGTAAAGTTCTCTATCTAAGGAATCCAGCAGACAAGTTGAATCTTGACTTTGTTGCAGTCTCCCATCCTGAGCAAGCACAGTGGCAACAGTGGAAAGGAAAAACTCCATTTTAAAAGGAAGAAACATCCAGCAGAACCAGGCTCAGGACAAGCGGCCATCTGCTTTGACCGGCTGATTTGAGAGGAGAGGAAGGAGAGACAGATGAGCACAGAATGGTAGGTCCAGGTATAGGTCCAGGTGTACCTGAAAGACAAAAAAAAAAAAAAAAACACATTTTAAGGATAGAAAAAATAGTTACAAATACAAAACAGATTGAGCAGAGTACGTAAAGACAGTAGTAGAGCGAAAAGTGTGGTCAGTTTGTCCTCCAGCAGTCTAAGCCTATAGCAGCATAACTAAGGGACAGCTCAGGAAACCCAAGCCGACCATAACTATAGGATTTAGCAAAAAGGAAAGTCTTAAATAACAAAAACAAATGCTGATGTGGCAGCAAAACTTACATTTCCTAGGAAACACGGAGGGAGGACAGAACACGACAATCCATAGACGGAAACAACACTGAAACACAGAATATATAGACACACTAACGAGGAGATAAACACAAACACCTGGGGAAGGACAACAAGTGGCAGAGGCAAGAGCTGATCACTTGAGGGAAAAACACTGAGGAGAGATGACACAAGGATCACCAAATGCACATAGATCCTCTCAGTGTTGTGTTCATTGGTAACTCTAAATTGTTCCCAGATGTGACGGTTGTCTCTTTTTGTCCCTGCGATGGATTTGTCATCTGTCCAGGGTGTCCCCTGTCTCTCACAGTGACTGCTGGCCATGGACTCCAGCTGCATGCAACCCCAAGGGAGAATCGGGTAAAAATATGGATCAGCATCATGTCATCCACCTCTTTACCTTTGCCTCTCATTGTCCCCACATTTAGAGTTGCAACCCTCAATCTTACATCCTTGACTTTCCTTTTCTCCCACTGTCTCCTGACACATTTCCCTACTCGTGGTCGTCGACATCTTAACATGTTTAAGCCCCGATATGTTAAATTACAGCAACAAAACGTATTAATCTTGGAGTCAATAAAATAGTACATTTTTTCCCACATTTAACAAGTACTTTTTGAGAGTACTCACCCGATAAATATGAATATATTACCATAAAATGTTAGATTGTTTTAAGTTTTCCCTTGCACGTCATATACAGTACTCTGTAGACAGCATTCTGTCTTGGTGCTCCCTTACTAAAACATTTTTGTACATTTTTTCACATTTCAAATCTGACATCTGGTTGTTATTGCTCTTTAAAGATCCACATTCGCTTTATTAGGTTATTCTATTCAGGGCTCCACTCTCCTTGTACCTGCTGCACACATGAGTAGATGTGATGGCTCATAAGGTAATTACCCCCCACCCCCCCGATCTACTGATGTGTGTTTGCAACTGTAAAGCTGAAGCAGGGCCTCCCTGCTTCAGCTTGCTCTCCCACTCAGGTCAGTAAACAGCTAATGACATTTAGAAGAAAGAGGATGAAAGAGACGCCGTTTGGTTCTAGTCAACTGCACACTACTTTTGTCTTATTGTCGACCGTCTGTCTTAATCTCCCAGCCAGCCTTTTCACCTCACAAGAGATCATGTTATTAGATCCCCTTCCCTCGGCTCATTTGTCATCCTGCAGCTCCACTCCTCCAGGTAAGGGAAGTGTGTGTGTGTGTGTGTGTGTGTGTGTGTGTGTGTGGGGGGGGGGGGGATAATACATAAGGCAGGAGACTGCAACATCAAATGTTCATCATTTACAGGCGCCCAAGTCTGTAAACTTTCTGTTCAAATCTGAATGCTTTAGTCAGTCTGACAAACTTCAGCCTCTCTACCTGGATAACATTTTGTGTACTACAACGACTTTCCCCGCATACACGTACTGCACATACACAATAACACCCCCCCACCACCCACACCATCACGAGTTGCGACAGTAAAAAGTATTGTCAGCGCTCAGAGTTTGCTGTCACTTCCCCAGTCGCATGGCTTTAATCTCTCTTCTCTTTGAGCAGAGGAGCTCTCCTGCATCCGAGGGAGGGAAGTCAGCTAATTACAATAAACAAATATGCTCAGAAATGCGTGTGTGAGGCTCGCATAGGTTAACAACTCTGCAATAAATGTTAAATGAAGCTTAAAATAGGAATGTATGGCTTACAGTTGCCATAGTGATCTCTACTGTGACTCTTTGTGTACTTTGTTGGTTGGCAAAGTTTAAATTAATCTCAGGCATGAGCTTTTTTTTTTTGTTGATGCCGAGAAGTAATGAGGGGTTGTTTGTTGCCCCATGTGGCTTCTTTTATTAATTAATTTATTTTTATGCCTCAGTAACGATCATGTTGTAATGATCTATGATCGTCGTGATGTTCTTCTTTGTCAGATGAGACGCCCTTCTTCAAACTCACGTGTCGACTCTGTGTTCGTCTTCCGACAGGTGGGACAGTCAAAAATGATGCGTAGGCGGTGCAGCGTCAGGACGTATTGATGGATGCGTTAGCAGACAGCAGTCTCACATTGATTGTGAAGACTTCAGAAGCCGGGAATGCAAATGTTGTGGAAAATGCAGGTAATGGCACATCTCTCACATTCACTCATTCATTCAATCTTTATTTATAGGTTAGTCTCATTGAGCCATGAGGACTCATGTACAAGAGAGACCTGTCTTCATCCCTACATTTAACTGAACTTAAACAACACACTGGTTTGACTTTTATTTATTTTTTATTGCTTAACAATTAAGCTTTGAACGTTCAAAGCAACTTGGTAGCTGACCTGAGAAAGGGATGTTTTTTTATTCTATTTTCCAGAGAATAAACGAACATTTGCTTGCATAAATAAAAGCTTTAAAAAGACAATTAGTACTACCACATACAGAGCTTGCTTTCTTAAATTAGTTTTTTTTTCATCCTTAGTTTTAAGCTCTTTGAAAAGAAATGTGAAGAGTATAACACTTGTCTTTTCTTCCTGAATGAAAAGTGGAAAAGAGGCATTAAATGGGGCTTTTTAAGCTATTGTTAATCCCCTCTCCTCATGCGTCCACAACAAGTGAATTTTCACAATGTGTCACAAGGTGCAGCCATTAACGCTCTCATGCAAGCTCACATTTATTATCACGGCCATAAGAGGTCTATTTAAAAGAAAAAAAGTAGTAAAATGAGATATTTTAATGTCTTATATTAATGTTTCATACTCCACTGTTCTGTAAGGCATTTCATAATGAAAAGTTCTTACATCTGCTCTGTTCCAACTGGTCACATTTTTCTAGATTAACATGAGTTCTTGGTAGATTTTAGCAGACTTTTTTTTTTTTTTTTTCTAATGCAGTGGTTCCCAATCCTGGTCCTTGAGGAACACCAGCATGCGTGTTTTAGTATTTTCCCTTCTTTGAAACATCTGATTTGAATCCATGTGGATTAATGGGTGATTAACAGGCTTCTGCAGAACTTGAGGAAGTAATTAAATCACTGAATCAAGTGTGTTGGAGCAAGAAAACAACTAAAACATGCTGGATAATGTTCCTCGAGAACCTGGTTGGGAACCACTTCTTGCACGTCCAAAAAGGTCCAAAATTAAAGCCAGAAGATCAAAGTTCATGCTTAATAATCCAGGTAAAAAAATCCAACAAAGTTCAGTCAGGTCATCTGGACGATTTTATTTTTTTTTTTTTTAGATGTTTTGTCCTTCATCCAAAGGACTTCATCAGTCCGAGGATCCACAACAAACTTAGACCCACAAGCAGCACACTCCCATAGTGGACTAACCAGTTTTCTGGTGATAAGATCTCCCCTGTTGACTCCTGAAACAGCCATAACTAAAATGGTTCAAAACATCAAAGTTCATGCTCGATAATCCAGGTAAAAATCCAACAAAATTCAGTCAAGTCATCGGGATGGTTTATTTCTTTTTGTTGAGAAGTTTTATCCATTATGCAAAGGACTTATTGAGCATGAACTTGGATGTTTTGAACCACTTCAGCTATGGCTGCCTCAGAGGAGTCGACGGGGGAGAGGGCTGGCCCCAGAAACCATCTTATCACCAGCAAACTGGTTAGTCCACGATGAGTGTACTGCTTGTGGGACTAAGTTTGTTGTGGCTCCTTGGACTGATGAAGTCCCACAGGGGCCGAGATGGGGCAGAGGCAGGGCAGCTGACTCGGGACCCAAAAGTTCCAGGTTCGATCCCCAGTTATTGCACATCTCATGGTGTCTCTGAGCAGCACACCCTATCCCCAATTGCTCCCTAGGCACTTTCAATAGCTGCCCACTGCTCCACCTGGGGGTGGATGGGCAGAGAGCCAATTTCAAGACAACATATAACACATTATTATTATTATTATTATCATCATGAAGGATGAAACGTCTCAACAACAAAAACAGAAAAATATAGCCAGAAGACTTCAGTTCTGCTCTGTCAGAACTCAACACTACATCAGTTACATTCAGTTCAATGTGTTCTGTTCAAGTTGCAATGCTAAACCAGTGGAAAATCCATGGGTTGCATCACTCCTGCCCACTACAAAACTCTCATTCAGATGATTGGACCTGGCTCAGCAGTGACTGGTGAAGCAGAGGTGTTTTACATAAAAACCTGCACGCATCAACACAGAAAGTTTCCAGGCCAGTCAAACAAGAACGTGCTTTCAGTTGTCCACCATATGCTCAAAATACTATTAGAAATTTGCAGTTTTTTTAATGTTCAATCAATTACAGTAGAGCACTTTTATGATATTTTATTTTAAAAAACACCAAAAATTAAATGTAACATGGAAACATGTATTTTTCTTAAAAGTTAACTGAATCGAGTTCTTAAATGAATGATGGGAATTTTTGAAATCAATGCAGCCAACAGATGATTAGTGAAGCCTTTTGCCTGACTAAATATAACAATTTATTATTCATACACAGTAGATTTAAAAAAAAGACATATCTGAAGACATTTAGACATTAGGGTTTGTAGTATTTCAAAGAGCTCTAGTCTGATTAATTAGAAACATGAAAATGCAAAATGAATACAATCTTTGTCTTATTACTCAGTTTCCTGCTCTTAATTTGTAATATGATGATGTCATCAAGGTAATAAAAAGTTTAGTATGGACCCACAAGCTGTAATCATGTTTAATTAGCTAACAAATATAAAAAGATATTGATATATATAAAAATAGATTATAAAAAGTTGTTCAGTAGGTGTTGTGCACTAAAACTGCATCCATGTCATGTAAGACACCCAGGTTGTAGGAAGCTCATTGATTCAACACTGTGCTGCCCACAGATATGCCTACCTTTTATTAGGTTTAAATGTATTCATTGCAAACTAATGAATTAAACATAAAACATTTGTGTTGAACTATATCTGACAGTGGATGTTAAAAGAGTTCACCACAGTCATTTTCCAGATATTTAGAATGCATTTATAAATTGTGGGTATGTACTCAATGTAAACAAAGCACTCGACTGAATTTGTCAAAAATCGGTGACCCTCGTGACCCAAAAAGGAAGAAGTGGGCAAAGATAATGGATGGATGAATTGAGGAGAAGACATTTTGGCAGAAATACGAGAGCATCTGCTATTATGGCAGCAAGTTTAAGTTTAAAATATTTGAAGAACAGCAATTTTTAGCAGACCGAAACAAATGTGTGTGATTGGTTGTGTGTGTGTGTGTGTGTGTGTGTATGTGTGTGTATATATATATATATATATATATATATATATATATATATATATATATGAATAAACAGAAACTGATGTAATACACTCAATCTTAAGATGGAATTCCAAAATAAATAGTTTTAAAACCTTATCTGCATACTGCCCTCAGCTCATCTGAGTGTAAATATTTAGCACTACATCAGAATTGTTGGACTTCTTCATTCCAAGCAGCTTGAACAGAGGCGTCACTGATATTGACCATTTATCAGTGACGCTGACTGTTTGTGTGGGTAAACAAACACGTGCTATCTGGCTGTCGTTCACAAAATTTTGCTTATACTTCTTTAAATTTAGTACACATTAACCTTCAACTTGAAAAATAAAACAGTGCAGATTTTCTAAAAAAGTTAAATCTGGTCCTCTGGACATAAAAAAAAAAAAACAAAGCAAAACAACAA
>NC_056501.1:24805694-24808406 GCF_014905685.2 Nematolebias whitei
CCATAAACACCCAAAAACAGTACTGAAAGAAAATCTGCAAAAGTATAATTTGGGTATCATGTTTGCTGTGTGTTGAGCACAGGGTGCAGACAGACACTCAAAGAAACTCAGGAAGTAAAATGGAGAGTGGTGGCGCAGATGTTAGAGAAGGTGGTCCAGTGATCGGAAGATTGTCGATTCAACTCCCGGTACCAACAACATCAAAATGTGGGTGGAAATGTTGAAACGCCCACACCTGCCTCCACCCTCATTTGCCCCACTCTGGGCCCCTGAGCAAGGCCCTTAACCCCCACCATCTGCTCCCAAAAACAGATCTTTCTTGAAAATGAATCCTCGTGACTCAATGAGACTACCTGTATAAAGGGTAAATGAAAAAAATAATAATAATAATAATAAAATATATGTGTATGTATATATATATATATATATATATATATATATATATATATATATATATATATACTCATTTATTAAAAAAAATAAAAAAAATAAATCTAACCAATCAAGGATCTGGAGTCTTCAAACGTCATATCTTTGGCACCAGTTGGCCCCCATGGAAGTGAGTCTCTGGGTTCCAAAAGTGGGCCAGACTGCCCAATGCAAAATCTCTGGGCTTGAACCCAGGCTGGGTCAACACAGGTCAGACCGGGTTATAATACAAAAAGGCAATTACAGTAGTCCCTCACTACTTCGCAGATTGTTTTACTCAGACTCGCTCTATCGCGGTTTTTCAAAATAAGATTGGACATGACACACAATTGACTGATTGATGGATGAGCTGCACGATCAGCATGGAATTTTTATTTCAAATACATTATTTGAAATTATTTATCACCTGCTGCACCTTTGTACAGCCCACACTGCAGGATAAACTTCCTGCTGCGGCTGATCAACTGTTCGTACAGAGCAGAGAAGTGGGCGTGGCTAAGAATGCTTGCAGGTGGCCGAGGCAGACAGAGGGAAATCATGACATTCTGTGTTCTTTTAGAGCATTTAGAAACATTGTTTAGAATATATGTGTCAAACTCAAGGCCCGGGGGCCAAATGTGGCCCTCCTTAGCATCTTATCTGACCCCCAATATGTTATTTTAAAAGTAAAATACTTTTATCAGTTTTATTTTTTCAGTAATCTTTGATTATGATGTCAAAAATGCAACAGAAAACGTCAAATGAGACCAATCAAACTCTTGTTGAGGAACCTGCTACCAAGAAAAGATGTTGGGTATCTAGCTTGAGTTAATGTAGATTCTGAAACCGGCCCTTAGTTTGAAAAAGGTTTTAATTTTGACCCCATTTGTAAGTGGGTTTGACACCTCTGGTTTAGAATATTGCAACAGTGTGGGAAGGGTTTAAAACGCCTTAATATAGGCATATACTAAACTACTACTTGTACTACTATCCCTACTTCGCAGTTTTTCACTTATCGCAGGGCTTCAGGGTACAGATCCCCCGCAATAAACGAGGGATTACTGTACTAAGCTCACCACAGAAACCCAATTCTAATAATCATTTTGTAACCAAATTGCCACAACTGAAACATGTGATGTCGCCTTAAACTTTAAACAACTTGAAAGTGTTTGAATTGTCAAAACGTCAAAAACTTTGGGGGAAAGAAGCTGGTTTTGAAAATCATAATAGTTGGAGCCTCCCAGTTGGTAATCAGTCCTATTGATTAGAGCCTGTGTGCATCTGCTAGAGGCTGGAAGCCGGTGGTTGTGTGCATATGCACAGGGGTATTAGCAGCACTTATTCTCTGTGCCTGTGGGACAATGCAGCCTCTGAGCGAGGTGATTAAAAGGCCCGAGCTATTGAGCTCCTCCAATCAATGCCCCCCTGTGCTACTGGACAGAGCAGAAGGCCACTTCCTTAACAACACACACTCACGAGCTAACATGCTTTCACCCTTTTCATTTGCCCCCGCCCCCACCCAAATTCTGAACCAGCTTCATTAAGTGTTGGGACAAAGAAAGACCAAATCTCCTTCATCTGGCTGTTTGGTTTCCTTGTCCAAACTGCATTGCAAAATAGACTTGCCATTTGCATCATGTGCACCGGCCAATTAAACAAATCAAATACTGCAGAGAAGAACAGACCCGGGAAAAAGAAGTGGGAGCTTTCCATTTAAATGGATAAGGTTAATGAGTTATTTGTATGGTTGACGTATTCCGATGGTTTAAAAGGTTAGGTGCATCTATACAGCTGCCCTTTGCAGTGATCTCCTCCGTTTCACGCTCCCTCAAGCAGCGGTAATGAGAGGTCACCATGCACCGTGAGGGCCCGAGAAGCAAGCAGCCGAGGGCCTGACCATCACACAGCCACAGACATATTACTACTTCCTCCAAAATAAACAGAACTTCAAGAGAGGAGCAGGTTATTTCAGTCTTTTCTCTTAACCTATCTCGCCGTCTTTCTTTCGATATCCTGACAAGTGGGCTGCTTTCAGCTCGCCGTGACCAGAGAACACTCCTCCTTGTTTTTTATAGAACACCCACTTTCATATTTTCAACAATGTCCCAATCCTTTTTTTTTTTGTTCCCTAATGGAGCCCCCTCTTATTTTTCTCATCTTCAAATTTCATTTCAGAATGCTGTCCTGTTCCTCCATCAGCCGCAGACTTAATCAGACACACGAGCGCCGCCGCAGTGAATCCGGCCACACACACTCTAATTACGCACAGGCAGACCTCACTCCATAGCCGTGAACCGAAACCTG
>NC_056501.1:24808506-24810465 GCF_014905685.2 Nematolebias whitei
TTAAATTGGGTTTATTAGAGCTATGCACAATCTCAAACATACAGGGCGGTGTTCCTACAATGGAGACACTCCTGTAAAATGTAAACCTGTTGAATATCATTAATCAATAAAAAACCAGTGCTCATTTAGATCTGTGTTGTGCTGTTGTCAGCGAGCCATTGGTAAAGACTTGTTTTGCACAGTTGTGATGCAGATTTTTTAAATATTCTGTTTAACACCCCCCCCCCCCCCCCCCATACACACAGAGAGGTTTATAGAGTACTGTAATATGAAACAAAATACATAGGAAGCTCACTGACGACGACAAGACGTTATCTGGGGGAGTTGTCCTATTTTTTAATGGAAGTGCTATTTTATTGTGCTGAACTCATTTAAATATTTCCTTATCACTTTACAGACATTCACAAAACCTAAATAGTATTCTTATCAAGTTTCAGTTCCCTATTTACTATTTGGACAGTGATACCATAGTTTCAGTTGTATTATGCTTTGATGACTCTTTGAACATAAATTTTTCCAAGTAAATATAATAAAAAAAATACTTTTTCACCATATAAATTATCAGTACACACAAACTTGTTTTGGAATACAGTTATATGTTAAGAAATAAAATGCAACTACTGTATTATTGTGATGATTTTTTGTTCATTTTGAAATTGCTTTAATTTAAAGTTGGATTTATTTGAATAGTTGCACATTTTGTTTTCTGCTTTCATTTTATAACTTTAAAAATGCCAAAATCTTTCAAACTGATTAGTTTTCAACAATGAAAACATGGATATTCAGGCCAATGTTCTTTTCAAAAATGTTTTTCTTGAACATTGAAATGAGAGTTGTAGTGATTTTGGTTAAATCTAGAAAATAATATTCTCCGCATTCTCATGCAATATTGTGAGACGTCCCTCTCAAAGAATATGCTGAATGGCTCTCACCTACAATCGCATGAAGTTTTAGCTCATTATTAGTAAAACTGACCAAGTTATAAATATTTCAGTGTTTGCTGATGTAGATTATCTGTGGCGTCCATCTTAAATTTGATTTATTCCTAAAGTAAACTGGTTGTCAGACTTAGAAGTCGTTGATTTTGTTGGAGTGCTCCAGTGAAGACAGACATGTCCTCTTCTGCTCCGTCCCCCCGCTTCCCTGCTTTGCTCTATTTCGTCTTGTGAACCTTCAAAGAGCTTCTTTTTTCCTGCATATCTTCCTAATTCAAAGGATTTTGCTCAGCTGGTCTCTCAACAAAATTCATCAACTTCTCCCGACAGGAAATCAGGGTAAGGAGGACCCTCTTACCTCAACGGAAACAAACTGGATTCATGATGACAACTGGATTCTGCTGTTTGGGTTGGTGAAATCTGGATTGTCCACAAATTCATGTGGACGTGTCGAAGCTTGGCAGCACTCAGAATGAATTATGTGGAGCTGCGTCAGAGAGCTGGAGCAGGCTGTTATCAGGACTGTGAACTTTCTGGCAGCACCCATGAATGGTTGGGAATAATCTTGGAGAAAGCTGTGAGCTCGACTTTCGGTGTAAAGTATCAATTTGACTGTTTGGAGTGATCATCAGAAAAATGTACCAGCGAGACTTTAAAAGGCAGAAAACACAATTTACGAGTTCTGCCTGACCCAAACTGTGGCCTTGACGGTGGACTTATCTCAACTCCTCCTGGCATGTTTGGAAAATAACAAAGATGCTTTGTCTGTCTTCTCAACCCTCCCTTCCCCAAGGCCGTGGACACGTGACAGAACCTTAACCGAGCTGATGATAAACTATATGTATCATGTCTATTTATGTTGCTTTGTTGTGGTAGGTTTTTTGATGCCTCAAATCGTGTCCTGTCCAGGACATGGTGTGAAAGATCTTTTTTTATACCTTCTCTCCTCATGTTTTCTTCCCTTTTCTCATCTAAGCAAAAATATTATTCTGAATAAGAATAAGAGGGCCGCGCTAATTAGCAG
>NC_056501.1:24810565-24829258 GCF_014905685.2 Nematolebias whitei
TTAAATTGGGTTTATTAGAGCTATGCACAATCTCAAACATACAGGGCAGTGTTCCTACAATGGAGACACTCCTGTAAAATGTAAACCTGTTGAATGTCATTAATCAATAAAAAACCAGTGCTCATTTAGATCTGTGTTGTGCTGTTGTCAGCGAGCCATTGGTAAAGACTTGTTTTGCACAGTTGTGATGCAGATTTTTTAAATATTCTGTTTAACCCCCCATACACACAGAGAGATTTATAGAGTACTGTAATATGAAACAAAATACATAGGAAGCTCACTGATGACGACAAGACGTTATCTGGGGGAGTTGTCCTGTTTTTTAATGGAAGTGCTATTTTATTGTGTTGAACGCATTCAAATATTTCCTTATCACTTTACAGACATTCACAAAACCTAAAGAGTATTCTTATCAAGTTTCAGTTCCTTGTTATTTGGACAGTTATACCATAGTTTCAGTTGTATTATGCTTTGATGACTCTTTGAACATAAATGTTTCCAAGTAAATATAATAAAAAATACTTTTACAAATTATCAGTACAAAAAAAAATTGTTTTGGATTATAGTTATATGTTAAGAAAGAAAAAGCAACTACTGTATTATTGTGATTATTTTGTTTTTTGTTAGTTTTATTTGAAATAGTTTTTATTTAAAGTTGAATTTATTTGAATATTTTTACATTTTGTTTGCTGCTTTCATTTTAAAACTTTAAAAGTCCCCAAATCTTTCAAACTGATTTGTTTTCAGCAATGAAAACATGGATGTTCAGGCCAATGTTCTCTGCAAAAATGGTTTTCTTGAACATTGAAATGAGAGTTTTAGTGATCTTGGTTTAATCTAGAAAATAATATTCTCCACAACCTCATGAAATTTTGTGAAATGTTCCTCTCAAAGAATATGCTGGATGACTCTCAGCTATAACCACATGAAACTATTTAAAAAATGAAGTTTTAATAATTTCAGTGTTTGCTGATGTAGATTATCTGTGGTGTCCATCTTAAATTTGATTTATTCCTAAAGTAAATCAGTTGTCAGGCTTAGAGGTCGTTGGTTTTGTTGTAGTGATACATCCATTGATCACATTATCAAATTTTCATTATGTCTGTCCAATGGTTTGTAAGGTATTTTGTAAAACAAAAGGCAAAATTACTGTTTGATGTTATTTATTCATCAGGAAATACAGTAATTAAAACGTTTTGAATATTTGCTCTATTATATTTACACCACAGATTGGGATTCCTTTTGATATTAAATGCTGTTTTTTTCCTCCCTTTTTTTTTGCAGGTGTACATTTGACTCTGGAAATGCACGTGTCTGGTCTCGTATTTTTGGCAGGAACAGTTTTCTATTTTTATTTGTAGTTACTCACCTCAAATCACGGAAGCATGGAAGCGTATCAGCGTGTGGCATGGAGGCTGCACAGCTGCAGAAAGAAAAGCTCTGCAGAGAGTGGTGAAGGCTGCACAGAAGACTGTTGGAGTCAGTCTCCCCACCATCACAGACATCTACACCTCCAGATGCAGGAAGAGGACCATCTGCATCATGAAGGACCCCACTCACCCAGCACACACACTTTTTGCCCTGCTCCCCTCAGGAAGGAGGTTGAGGAGCATTAAGTGTAGAACCACTAGACTGAAGAACAGCTTCTACCCTGAGGCTGTTAGACTCATGAATCTCTAATCAGGATAATCACTGTGGAAAATAAAAGAGAAGAAAATCACTGTAATCCACTTGATTGTTGATATGTGCTGCTGACTATCCATGCTGCTGATCTCATGCTGCTGATCTCATGCTGCTGATTTATTTCATGCTGCTTTGTTCATTCATACTCATCTACTCATACAGACCCATGTTCATGCTGCTGTGTTCGACGTGTTATTTTTGTATTATTAGTGCTTAAAGTTAGTGCTCACATTAGGCGTGTAAATTATAGCCGAACTGAACCTATGAGAATCGTGCTGCTGTAGTTGGGTGTATTGTTTTGCACTATTAGTGACTCGTGAATGTCTTAGACCTTTTAGCGTACCGTTGGGGGTTCGTTTAGCGTATATGCTTATTACCTTCAAATCTCACTGCTTTAATATTTTTTCTTTCCTCGATGTAGTTAGGGTTGTAATGGTTTATGTAGATACAGTTCGATTAGTGGTCCTATATGGGGTACACAAATCCAGGTTGTACCTCAGGAGACAGACATGTACTCCTGCTGTACCTTTATTTCTGACAGTATATATCCTAGATCCTTATTTACTGTTTCTTTTTACAATTTATATTTTTGCTAATGTTGGATGTAACTGGGACCCTGTGCACACAATTTCATTCTACCTCATGTACCACATGTGATGTGAATGACAATAAAGAACCTTGAACCTTGAAGAGTATTGCAGCAAGCGTTAGTGAAGCTAATTTTGAAGTTAGCAGAATATGGGTTTAGCAAAGCTAACTTTTTGGTAAGCTGTGCCCACCACTGCACCTGTCTATTTTTTTAAACACAGTTTACCTGCAGTGTCACTGAATGTTTGTGCTAACAGAATATTTTTGGCTTCTCTTTGTACTTTCATCTGACTTTGAAATGTTAAGTGCATCTTTGGGATGACTCACTGAAAAGTAAATGATGCCCACTTTAGTTTCTTTTTCATTTTCCAAAGCTCATCTTTGTTGATTCTTTGTGTCAGCACACTTAAACTTTATGGGCTAAAGAATACACGTTGCATTGTGTGTATTGGAGGATCAGTCTGCAGATTAATGAGCCTATAGACCTTTTACCCTCAGGAGTCCAGGTAGGAAGAAGGAAGTTGCTGTTTTTCCCATCACAACTTAAATGGCATTAAAAGACTGAAACATGAGTCCAGGAAGTTTAACTGTGTGAACTGTGTCCTTGTGATAAAAACTAATGTTGTGAATTTTCAACTGATTAAATTGTACTGATTAATCTTTTTGTGGACAAATTAACAGGTGTCATCTGGTGACACTGTTTAACTGTGTGGGACATTTTCATGCTTTTGTTTGTTGCCATAAAAATGTTTCTGCAAATCAGAACATAGTTTGTCTGAGGGATTATGTTTCATGTATTTATTTGTGAATATTGCAAAAAAATAAAAATAATAAATAAAATCAACCATAAATTTGGGGGTTCGTATCACTCTTGCAACATTCTAAATGTTTCTAAACTCTGAATGCACAGAGCACAAGAAAGAATACAGCATGTCATGATCTCCACTCTCTGCCACCTGCCTGTGCTCTAGGCCACGCCCATTTATCTGCTGCAGAGCAGAGATCATAACACGCTGCAGGAGAACGTGTCTCCCTGCACCTGTGGGCTGCACACAGGTGCAGCAGGTGCTACATAATTTAAAATAATTTATTTAAATAAAAATTCCATGCCGATCGTGCGGCTCATCCATCAGTCAGCGAATTGTGTGTCATGTTCAATCTTACTTTGAAAAACCGAGATAGAGCGAGTCAGCGAAAGTCCAACTGCGAAGTAGCGAGGGACAACTGTATACACAAGTGTAAATTTCCACAGCACAAAATGTGTACAGGAGAATGATGACATACTTGAAGCTGAGCTAAACTAAGCAAAGCTAAGCACCACCTGGTGACGTCACCACCCTAGCAGTTCTTTTCCCCCTGGCGTCCTCTAGTTGGTTGTCTGCAAAAGTGTCTTCTCAAACATTTATTTTTTATTCTAAACACTGATTAACAATACGTGTTGTTTAAATAAAAAAATAATAATAATCTGATACCAAAATAGGGCTGCACAGTGGCGCAACTGGTAGAGATGATGTCTATCAGTGAGCAGGTTACCCTGGTTCAAATCCCAGTCTGGGGGCCTTTCTCAGTGGAGTTTGCATGTTCTCTTCGTGCATGTGTGGGTTTACTCTGGGTACTCCGGTTTCCTCCCACAAACCAAAAACATGCATGTTAGACTGATTGTTAACTCTAAATTGTCCTTAGGTGTGAGTGAGAGAGTGAATGGTTGTTTGTCTCGTTTGTCTCTATGTGTCCCTGTGATGGACTTGTGACTTGTCCAGGGTGTACCCCGCCCCTCGCACAGTGATTGCTGGACATGGGCACCAGCGACCCCCGTGACCCAAAATGGAATAAGCGGGTAAAGATAATGGATGAATGGATGGATGGACATGAAAAACTGTACATAAATAATCTGATCAAATGAAAACAACATGTAAATGTTTTTTACAAATGAAACATCTCCATAAATGATTTTTACTCATTTTATTAAGACAATAACACAAGAAGACAAAGGTAGACATTTAGCCATTACAGTACTATAAACACAACCATAATGGTAAACTCAGGTAAAAATACATAATGCAATATTTTACAATATATATTGGATTTTCTATACAGTATAACAATATCTGAAGGTGCTCAGTAAAAAAATAAACAAACAAACAAACAAAAAAACTTGTTTGTTCAATTTCCAGTGTTTGACTACATTTTAAATGTATAATATAAATTTATTTACAAGTAAAACTAAAAATCTAAATGTTAATTTTGTACAGTGAGCATCAGGCATGATGGTCTGGCTTGATAAAGCAAACAGCATATGAAAAGAAATACCTAAAGATTGAGTTTAGCAGCTTCCTTGAATCAAACATCTCATATACTAATGCTATTTATGGTTCTATTTACAGTATATTTTGTTATGTTGTGTATCTGTAAATTTTTACTGCAGTTGTGAGAGAAGAGTGCTGCAGTCGTCCAGTGTGTCCAGATCATCCACTGCTTCAATCAGACGCTCAACCTTCTCTGGTGGAAGCACCACACCTGCATTGTTTCTGAACTTCTTCCTCAGGCTCTCAATGGTCAGTGGGTTTCGCCAGTGACCATAGAAGGTGTCACAGCGCCCCTTTAGAATGTCTCCTCCAGCTAGATTGACCTGGACTTCAGCGTACATACGGTTGAAGTTAGCAGGGTTGTCCTGAGGATGCTCCAGGCGGACGCGGCTCAGCAGGGCGTGCAGCTCGGGGCGCCTCATGGCAGCTGGGCTGAAGGACTGAACGGTCACCTCACCGTCCAGGAGAGCGCTACAGGCATTAAACTGGAAGGAGTGGCGTGCCTCGTGCTCCGACTCTGGAAAAGGCCTGTTGATGTATTTAGACAGAGGGACTCTGAGCAGGATGTCCTGGACCTGATCAGGGGAGACCTTTCCTGGGTCAACTCCAACAAGAAGCTTGTGGACCGAAGCTGCAGCATCTGCCACCCAGTGCATCCCCAGATGGGCAGGGAAGCGCTTAAAACCCATGTCCTGCTCCTCTAGGAGGAACACATGACCATCATCACTGGTCAGTTGTAAAGCTTGTGGGACATAATCTTCATAAAATGCATTAAAGCCCGCCACTCCTGCTACAGCATCCAAGACCAGAGGACTGGCCTCTAGGCCTCGGGAGGCCAGCAGAGCAGCTTCCAGCCCCAAACGGGAAGCGTTGCCAATATGAAGGGGTTTGGACTGAGTGGCAGCGTTCGCCATCGGAGCTCCAGCTAGAGAAGCAGCTATAGCCAGGGCATGACTGCACTGAGACGGATCCAAGGACAAGAGGCGAGCACAAGCTGCTGCACTTCCCATAGGACCCACCACGGTGGGGGGGTGGAACCTAACCAAACAAACACAGAGACACTTTAGTTAGAATTTATTTACTCTGGTGACAAAAAAAAGTGGACTGCGTCATCATGATTATAACAACATCTGCCTGAAAAGCTCTTTGTCCAAATGACTTTTCTTTGCTGTGGCTCTCAAGGATGCCATTTTTTGTTTTAATTTAAGTTTGTTTATTTTATATATTTTTTGATAAGTGGACAAACTCAAATGAGGGTTATTTAAGTTTTCAAAATGCTCACCATTGGAGTGTGTTGTGGAATTTTCCAAACTGTGCTAAAGCTACCACGGAGCCTCTGCTGTTCCTAAGATTTCACGATTACATTCTATCCACAGCTCACTGACAGCATTAAGGCATTACAGACTTCACCGCAGTGCTGAGATCAGCACAGTCAAAGAACCAAATTTGACTCTTGCCCCAGCACTGACCTCTTGGGGATGTTGTGCGCCTCATTAGAGAACCTCATTAGACGACCCTGGATCTCGATGCCGACATTGAAGGCCAGTAAGAAGTCCAGGCCACTTGGTTTACTGTTAGCTGGCATCATGTCACTGAGAGCTAACACGGCAGGAAGGACGGCTCCTGAAGGATGAGTGGCTGGGTGCCACGTATCATCAAAGTCCATGGAATGTGTCTAGAAAACAACATATTTTAATCATCGTCACAGTAAAACTGAAAGCAGTTAGGATGGTAATTTGTTTGCAGTGGCTCTGTTTGTGCCAGCTCTAAATGGTCCAGTTCACTTCTCCACCCAGGTGTTCCTACACTGACTCTTTTTTCCTCATGTCTTGGCAAGTTTTAAAAAGAGAAAAAACACTTTCATTCCCTCAGCCTTCATAGGAAACTGCAGGATGAGAAATTTAGCTTCTTTGGAAATGGCCTCCCCCTCCCCCCACACAGTCCTTCTGAGCTCTTTTCATTTTTACATCACAAGTAATTTAAAGGGCAGCACGGTGGCGCAACTGGTAGAGCTGCTGCCTCTCAGCGAGCAGGTCCCTGGTTCAAACCCCAGTCCAGGGGCCTTTCTGGGTGGAGTTTGTATGTTCTCTCCGTGCATGCGTGGGTTTTCTCCGGGTACTCCTGTTTCCTCCCACAGACCAAAAACATGCATGTTAGGCTGATTGGTAACTCTAAATTGTCCCTAGGTGTGAGTGAGAGAGTGAATGGTTGTTTGTCTCGTTTGTCTCTATGTGTCCCTGTGAGGGACTTGTGACCCGTCCAGGGTGTACCCCGCCCCTCGCACAGTGATTGCTGGACATGGGCACCGGCGACCCCCGTGACCCAAAAAGGAACAAGCGGGTAAAGAAAATGGATGGATGGAAGTAATTTAAAGACCATGCTGTTGCAGAAACAGCCACTGAGTCGTGTAAAGTCTTTTCCACTTTTTTATTACTCACCGCCACTCCATTGACGAAAGCTGCCAGAGTTGGAGAGAGCCTGATGCCTCTGCGTCCGTACACAGAGCTGATGTGATCAGGAGCGTACATGTACTAAAAGGACATGAAACACATAGTAAAGACTTTTTAATAACCAGAGATCCTTTTCCCCCTTTTCATCTCATATGTCCACAGTCAACATTTGCAAAGACCTCTGTTTATATAAGGTCAGACTTTCAGCTGGCCTTGCATCAGGCACTCATAAAATGTTGTTTTCATCCCCTCTCCTTTCATTTTAATTCACCTGGCAGTGCTGAAGGGCCAGTTCAAACACATCTGTCGTGCTTCCAATGAGTCCGACCCCAATGCTGTCCAGCATCATCCTTTTACTGCGGTGGAGAGCTACAGGAGACATATGCTGAGACTGTATTTCACTGATGAACTTCCCAAAACTGGCTGTGACCGTGTCCTCAGGGGCTGGATGTTTCAGGACTGCAGGAATAAAATGATAAAGCAGATTTTATTATAGTCAGATCATGTAAAAAACTAAACAAATTGTTGGTGTTTTAGACAAAGATGAGCTATCTATTTACCGTCCAGTGCAGATTTATGCAGTCCTCTGACAGCCTGCACAGGTTTAATGGTTTTCTGTGGGACAAACGGATCAGAATATGTTCATTAGTACCTATAAAGACACATCCCAAGTTTGTCTTGGCCTGCTGATTTCCATGGCAGGCGTTTTCTTGGTCAAACTCTAATGATAGTTTCCAAGCCCAGGTTTCTTTTCTCAAAGAGCTATTGTAGGAGAGCTAAAACAGGTGTGGCTCAGCCTCTCAACTTTTAAAAAGAGCTTTCAAAATTCTTCTCTACTCAAGAAAACTGAACAGAAATGTATATAATTTACATTTTTAGCAAAGAAAGACTTAAAAAAACTAAATATTTAATTAGATTGTAATACGTCCAGCCATTTAAGAGTATATTACAATTTATCTCACACTCAAGATTTATTACAGTCCATAAAAGTTAAGGTAGAAGTGTAAAAGTAACCTGTAGCACGGAGAGCATGGTGTCAACCTGATGTTTCTGTCAAAACAACCTTCTTCGATGCAGCAGTTTTACTCTGAAGGATGCTGGTGCTTTTCTGACTGAGAATCCACCTGCCTTATATAGTCCAGGACTCACGGGGGCCACAAATACCTCACTTAAGGGAAAGGGAAGGGCAGGTATGTCTTTGTCAAAATGAAGAATTTCCGTTGAAGTCATTATCTTTGGTGTGACCAGCAGCATCATCAATATGTTGAGGGAGGAGGAGGAAAGTGCACCATTTGTGAAAAGTAGTAAGATGTGATGTCACCTCTCAGTACAGTGATTGAGCTGGAAGAGTGGGGGAATTTTCATCAGCTCCTCCTACACAACACAAAGTCTTATTTATAACAAACTTTCTTCCCTGGCTGGAGCACAACTCAACAGTTCATCAGTCTGAGCAGCTTCCACAGGTAAGACATTTGTCACCCTTTTTTTATTTACTTAGATAAGCAAACATTTTACTTAATGTACTTTGTAACCTGTGCAGAAGTTAAGAACTAATACGTTAATAATGGTGTACTTTTATATCAGACTAATTCTGTACATTATGCGTGACAAGACACTAATGTACAAACAACACTATTTTTCCTACTTATGTATAAAAGCACATAGTTTTATGACAAAATTAAAAAAAAGCTGTTTTAGAGTAAATATCACTGAACAAAAATTTTATATCTGAGAACAAAGGGACTACATGTACTTTGAGAGATCCTAGGACTATGTTGCAGAGATTTGAGCTGGAACTATGAATGAAACAAGTCTCTTTGTGACACACAACAATGCCTCGGTCTCACTCCTGCCTGGGAAGGGCCAGTGAGTTTCATGTGTGTGTGTTTGTGGGTGTGTGTGTTTACACATATGAGACAAAATAATTCCTGCTAACATTTTACAATAAAGTACACAAAATTTGATTAACTAATAGGGGATGCCTCAGGAACGAATCAGGAGCTAATGGGTAGTTAACCAGTACTTACTGGGGAACACGCAGTCAAGCCTTATTAGGAGCTAGACTACTGGTTTGTTACCATAGAAACAGAGGAGAAATTCTCCATGTGGGTTATGAATAAACCCTTCACCAGTGAGGACACAGCTCAGACATAATTAAGATGACAGCAGTACAAAATTATGAAATTGCTAATCAGTGTTAAGAATCTAATAAAATCAGTAACCAATGGGAAACAGGTTTTTGACAATTGCGAACTGTGACCTCACTGGTGCAGGGTTTATTCAGAACCCACATGAAGAATTTCTCCTTTGTTACTGTGGTAACAAACCAGTAGTCCCCTAATAAAGCTTGGCTGTGTGCTCCCCAGTAAGTACTGGTTAACTAACCATTAGCTCCTGATTTGTTCCTGATTCGTTCCTGAGGCATTCCCTAGTAGTTAATCAAATTTTGTGTACCTTATTGTAAAATTTACCATATTCTCTAAAAGCACAACATTATTTTATCTCTAAATAGTTAGAACTTGTAAGACTTGACATGTTTGTCATCTGTCCATTTTTTCATGGAGGGTCACATCATCATCATCATTGTACTGAAACTCTGGCGCAACAATTTCCTGCAGGATCAAATAGTTCTATCTTATCTTATCTTATCTTATCTTATCTTATCTTATCTTATCTTATCTTATCTTATCTTATCTCATCTCATCTCATCTTATCTTACCTTATCTTCACATACAAACACAATGGTGGTGATTGGCAGCTATATAATAATGCTACAAAAATACTTTTTGAAAAGTGTATCCTTCATTGAATCTGAAAGAAAAATGTAAAATATTATGATAATATTTATTGTGTGTTGTCTATATCATTTTTAGGTGCTTCAGTTCAGCTGCAGAATAACTACAAAAGCATCATGGCAGCTTCAGATGGGTTTCCTGCCAGTTTCTATGGAGAACCTGGAGTGTTGGGCTTGTTATCAAATGGGATCAGTGCATTCCTTGTTCTTCTACAGAACTTCAACACAGCTCGTACTGGAAATCAACCAGCTGGAGTGGAAAACATACTGGCAGGTAAAACATGACAGCAATGATAAGGATATATACCTGTAAAACATTTATAAAAATGTCTTACGTTTGTTTTTAATGCTTCTTACAGGTGTTCATCTCATCCTGATTGGTGGAATATGTCAACTGGTGGCTGGATTGCTTTCTTTTCGTAAATACGATCACCTGAGTGGCACTGCCTTCATTGGTTACGCTGCTCTTTGGGGAAGTTACGGTGCTACCAGAATCTACTTTGGTGCCTTATTTAACAATCAAACAACAACATCAGTGTCAGGACATACAGGAAACGATTCAATCACTACCATGATAGGAAACATGTCTCGCAATGAGTCACCTCAGTGCCAGTTATGTCTGTCCATAGATGAGTCAGCTATTGCTGGCCTGGTCCCTTACATCCTCCTGTCATTTCTTCTTGCGTTTTGCTCTGCCACAGTCAACTACATCATGCCTTTTGTTTTTGGAGCCATCACTGCAACATTAATTTTTGAAGCAGCAGCTCTAGTAACAGGCTCCTGGGCTCTGGTGGTCTCAGGGGTTTTGGAGTTGCTCATTTTGCTATTTGCCATCTATGGCTCAGCTGTTCTGCTCATCAAAGGTCTGACTCAGCGTTATGCCCTCAAAGGCTTTGGGACCCCCTTGTTTAATGTTCTCCTGCTCGGGACTCCCAACTCAACAAAAACACAGAGCGCTGGCCAAGAGAAGAAGAAGAACACAAAGTATGCAGAGCCCATGGCCTTAGGTTTCTTCTGTGACTCCATTGCTCCATTCATCTTTGCTTTTTACAGCTTTGGGTACATGAAATCATTTGGTTTAGGAGTTGCGTGGGTTTCAATCATCTCAGTTGCCCAGTTCCTCTCCAGCTACTATGCTCATTTGCGCCAAGATTGCTACCACACTACAAAGTTTGGATTTCATGCCACATATTGGCTGATCAAGGCTTGGGATGAGTTTGTGGCATCTGCTCTATTAGTGGAGCACAATGAAGTTATATCTGGAAGGAAAGAAATGGTGGGAGACTGGTTCTTTATGGTGGCAGGCCTGGTTCTCTGTGTGGGAAGCCTGAACATGGACGTCCTGGAAGTGATCCACAACTTGCTCTTCGTCCTTCTCACGGTCTCAACGATCCCTCAGATCCCCCTGCAGGGTTACTACATCTTCTTTGGTGTAGCCTGTTCTCTCTTCACTGCAGTCTCTGTGTACGGCACCTTCTCACGTCTCATAAACACCATCGCAGAAAAGGTCCTTATACCTGTAGGACCTCAGCCAGTTTCCTCTGAGCAGCTGAAGAATGCACTGAACTGTAGAAGGTCTGAACAAGAAGCACTGCCCCAAACTGACCAGACCTCAGATGCCCTGTTTTACCTTTTAAATGGGGTTGCAGCTCTTTCAGCTCTTCATTCACATGTGTCAAGTGAGAATCCTTCTTTCCTTCATCTGACTGTCCCCTGGGTCCTGATCGCTGGAGCCATTGTCCAGGTCTACGTCAGCAGGCTCCAAGTTACAGGAGGTGGCCGCTTCGGATCAGTTATCTCCTCCTTCTATGTGGTTGTATGGGCAACTTGGACATGGTTTCGATTTGCAGGTACAGTATGCAAGAAGAAATTAATGTTCTGATATGTTTTACTCTGATTTACCAAATGTTCTAATCCCAGTTTATATTTTGTATTCTAGGAATTCAGCTTCAGTTCCCTACTGAGGCAAATTATGGTTTTACTGCAGGGGCCATTGCTTTTCTGGTCATTAATGCCTTTCTTATGTTGATTGGTAAGTTCAGACATATGGTTTTAGATATAGATATCTGTGTTTTGGATAGTTTTAATTTTTAATTTGTATTTTTTTTTTCAGCTGCTTACAGGAACCTGGTTCTTCTGTTTTTAACAACAATCATGGAAGTTGTTCTGGTTTGCTTCCTTCTCTCCACTCTGCAGAGACTGCCATACCAACTTGAAAGTAATTCAAATAACACCTAATGACAAATGATCTTTTTAAGTCTAGAAGTATGTGTTCATTAAACATAAGATGCTTAACATTATGTGTCCATCTTGTGCAGTGGCCATGCTCGCTCTGGTTTCCATCACTTGTTTATATGGAACTTTGGCTTCACTTCTGAACTGCATCTTCTCACAGAGAATGCTACCAATGGGCCCTCCAATCATAAAGGTAACAAATTAAACAATAAAGTTGTTTTTATTTTAAATTTAAACTAATGTGTAGTTTAATAAACTTTTTGTCTAATTATTAATTTATTTTAGGATAAGGTTAAACAGGAAACATCTGAGGAGCCGCCCTGTCCAGTGGCCAGCTCCCGTCTCACCAGTGGTCTCCACAAGATTTCTGGCCTTCTAGAAGAGGGGGGAGTATGTGGTATTCCCACAGATACTGTTTATGCTTTGGCTGCTTCCTGCAAGAATCCCCAGGCGATAGAGAAAATCTATAACATTAAAGTAAGAAAGAAAAATATGGTTTCAGTAAACAAACAAACAAACAAAACACTTAAATGAATCTTTACGTGTATTTTATGTAACAATCATTGTCTTCCTGGGGGGCTGTGGCTGAGTGGTTAGAGCAGTTGTCCTCCAATGCGAGAGTTGGGGGTTCGACTCCACCAGCAGTCACATGCCGAAGTGTCCCTGGGCAAGACAATGAACCCCTCATTGTCTCTGATGTGTGTCCCATTGGTGTACAGAAATAGTAGAGTGCTGTATGAATGGGTAAACGAGGGCACAGATTGTGTTGTAAAGCGCTTTGAGTATCTTGATAAGATACTGTATAAAGGTGGTATAAAGTACAGTCCATTTACCATTTGCCGTTTCTTAAATGTGTTCATCTCCAGGACAGACCAGCAGAGAAGCCTATATGCATTTGCATTTCCAGTGTGGAACAGCTGGTAGCAGCCAAGCCTCCTTTCAGCCCTCTGCTGTGGGAGTTTATGAGGAACGTGTATCCAGGAGGCATCAGCTGCATCGTCAGCAAAGGAGACTGGCTCTTCAATTTAGGTAAATGGAACAGAGTTGATCGAATGTGGGATGACTAACACTTTGCAGGATTTAACTTCATAAATTAAATCAAACATCATTGATTAGTTTTCATCATTATCAGAGAACATTTCTTGTGCAGGTGTTGGACCAGCGATTGACCGTGTGGGTACCAGAGACAGCATCATGATCCGTGTCCCTGACCACACGGTGACTTGTCACTTATGTGACATCACAGGACCTCTTGCGATCACATCGGCCAATCCCAGTGGAGAACCAGACAGTACCCACCACAGCATGGTCATCAAGTAAGTGTCCTTTGCAACAGAATTTTATAGCATAACATTTCTAACCACATACATAATTAATATTTTTTTCTTTTCCTACAGCCGATTAGGGCACAAAATCCAAGGAGTTCTTTGTGACGGGGACTCAAATGAACTTGTTGCTTCCACAGTGGTCAATTGTCTAAAGATTAACGAAGGTAATTACACATTTCACCTCTTCCTGTCAAGGATTCATATTTTAAAATGCATTTTCCTATGTAAACCTTTTTTATGTTTTTGTGCAGGTATCATCACCATTGTGAGAGAAGGCTGTGTCCCTGCTATTAAAGTCCACCAGATCTTTGACAGGCTGAAAAACACGATGCTGTGAGAGCGTCTTCTCAGAGATCTGATCTCCTTCTTCAGCTGTTTCTCTGTGCAACACTAAAAGGACAGCAACAGGCAGAATAAATGAACGCTAAACTCTTTTTTTTAAATTTAATTTATATAAACCTGAGGATGACTTGGCAGATATTTAAACAGATTTTTTAATATGAAAATTTTCAATTAAGAGACAAAACCTTATTTAAAAAAAAAAGCAATTTTAAAACAGCAGGAGCTGTTAAGACCATATAAAAAATTATGCTTGTAAAATTGTGATTTTGTAAATATGTATTTATATCTTTAAATTATATTTTTGTACACATTATAGGTATTAGATTGTAATAGAGCACAACAGTTCACATAAATGTATTTAAGCTTATTGTTCATTCTGGTACTGAACAAATCTGTGCAATAAAAGTATTTATCTGATGAGATAATATGTTCATGTCTAACTGTTTTTTTTTATTATTTTGTTATTTTTGAAAAGTTTTACTTTGTTTATTTGTACCTTTTTACTTATTATCTCCAATTGCTAACTTAGAAATAACTAAAAGTCAGTGATACAGAAAGTCTGAGGTCATGTTGTATATTTTGTTTTGAGTAGCAAGAGGAAAGAAAGGAGAAACTTACATTACAACTGTTTAAGCTCTTGTTAGAAGGAAAGCCAGTTTAAATATATTGATAAAAAAGATTAAGATTACTTAGTTTATTTATCACTATTATTTATCAGATATCAACAGCAGGGTGCTGAATCCATTCATCACTGGGAATTTTTACATTAACATGTTACTAATAAAAGCGGACTCTCAACTTTGAATTGAGCACCTAGTAATTATTCATCAGCAGAATCACAAAGACCCAAGGTCTCTCTCCTGATGGAGTCAGCAGCCTTGAGGTCCCAGGCAGAGCTGAACTCTTCCTGTTCAAAGGAGGTTCTTTTGACATTTGACCTTTTTTACATTTCAGTTCAATTTCAGTTCAGTTTATTTCTATAGCACCAAGTCACAACAGAAGTCGTCTCAGGGCACTGAACAGAGACATTCACATATAATAATAATAAAAATTTAACATTATTTATCTGAGGAGCAGACTGATTTGAATTTAACTCCATCACAGAACTCTCATTTTGAGCAAGCATGAAGGCGACAGTGGAAAGGAAAAACTCCCTCGTGAGGAATAAACCTTTAGCAGAACCAGAATCAGAACAAGGGGTCATCTGCTTCGACTGGCTGGGTTTGAGAGGAACAGATACACAATGGCAGGTGAAGAATCACATGTTAAAATAGAAATAGTATCAAATTAAAAAAAAAATAATAATAATTAATTTGAGGAAATTAGGTCAATTTGTCCTCCAGGATTCTAATCTTAAGGCAGCATAACAAGCCAAACCAAAGGATTTATCAAAAAGGAAAATCTTCAGTCCAGTCTTAAAACTGGACAATGTGTCAGCCTCATGGACAGAAACTGGAAGTTAGTTCCACAAGAGAGGAGCCTGATAACTGAAAGATCTTCCTCCCATTCTGCTTTTGGAAACTCTAGGAACCGCGAGTATACCTGCAGTCTGAGAGTGAAGTGCTCTGTTAGGAAAATATGGAACATTAAGATCTCGGATATAAGCTGGAACTAGGTTGTTGAGAGCTTTGTAAGTAAGAAGTAAGATTTTGAATTCTATTCTGTATTTGACAGGGAGCCAATGGAGAGAAGCTAAAACTGGAGAGATATGATCTCTCCTACTAACTCCAGTTAAGACTCTGGCAGCAGCATTTTGGATCAACTGAAGACTTTTTAAAGAAGTATTTGTACACCCAGATAATAAACCATTGCAATAGTCCAGTCTAGACATGTCAAAAGCATGAACTAATTTTTCTGCATCATTTTTAGATGTTTCTAATTTTAGTGATATTATGCAGGTGGAAGAAGGTGGTTCTAGTAACATTTTTAATGTAGGGGATAAAAGACATGTCCTGATCAAAAATAACACCAAGATTTTTAACATTAGAGCTGGAGGACAGATTAATGTCATCCAAGGAGGGTGAAACACTGAAAAATTTATTCCTAAAATGCTCATGTCCAAAAACTAAAACCTCAGTCTTGTCTGTGCTCAAAATCAGAAAATTTAGGGTCATCCAGGTTTTTACGTCTCTAAGACATGCTTGTAGTCTAAGTATTTGATTTGATTTATTGGATTTCATGGACAAATGTAACTGTGTGTCATCAGCATAACAATGATTTTTCCCACCCATGCTGTTTAATAACTTTACCTAATGGAAGCATATACAGTGCCATGCGAAAGTATTCGCCCCCCTTGAACTTTTCAGCCTTTTGCCACATTTCAGGCTTCAAACATAAAGATATAAAATTCCCGTTCCCGTAATTCCAATACCCTATTCAAATAAAATAAAGGCACATGTAAAAAAACCTTCATTTTTCACATTTCAAATAAATCATCAAATGAACAGATTTAATCACACATAAATCACATATTTTATGCATCTTAAAAGAAATATAAAGACGATCTCTACTGATAAACTTTAGAAAAAAGCTTATACAAATTATACCAAGGACTGGTGTAACAGAATTAACTTTTTAAAGGAGTAACGCTAAAGATGAGTCTAGGTCATAAAGGGAGGGGGTTCCTGTGTACTACATATCAGTGTATTACTTCTCGTTGTTGCAATGGGGGTCTCCACTCATGACATCACGCACATCAATCATTTGCATGAATAACCCGCTGCCCCCTCTCACTGTAACCCGGATGCTCATACAACAGCATGGCTTCAGCACATAGATTCAGTCGTATAGCCTTAACAAAAAAATACATTCCTGAAGTGAAGTTGGACATGTATTACTTCAGTAAATACAACGTTTCCGTCAAAATGTTGTCTGGAGTGTTGAGATTTCTGATAGCCTGAAATGTGGGTGGAACAGGGGATTTTGTTACCCTGATCTTCTCGCTTGTAGTGTGCGTGGGTGTATGTCTATACACTCATAGTTTTTTGTGCATTTATCGCTCGAGCAACTGCTTTTGCATCATTTTAAGAAACCTAGACGATGATGTCTAAAATTTGTGTATGTAGTATTATTATTATCGCTGTTCGTGTTACTGACTCATGTCCATGCTGGCACAAATCCATCTCGTCCCATTCTTCTAATCAAGCGATCAGATTTCTCTGGCTGCATCTTTGGCTTGGAAAAAGTGATGAAAAATACAGATTCTATGTTTTGAAGATGGCTTTACCTTGAGGTCCCATACACACAAGGTTTTTGGTCCTGATGTAATTTGATATAATTTTATCGATTATCTTCAAGCTTAAACCCAGCAAAAATACGCTCTGGCATTGAAAAGTGCACAGACTGCTATGAGTGTTTGTACTAGTGTGGGTGTTGAGCAAACATCACGTGACTAGTGTTCTAAAATATTATGAGTGGAGAGCGCTATTAGGCAGGTGTGGAAAACCTACAAAAAGCCATTCTCCTGCACAGCAGCTCAACTTTCAGGTTTCTTTCCCCAGAAAATGAACAATTTCAGCATCATGTTTCTGTGCGATCAGTAAAACAGTTAATAGAGCTTTTTTTTCTTTTCTTAAAAACAAAACAATAAAAAACGTGTGAGTGGGTTGTCGTCTTGTCAAAGTCTTTCTTTGACAAACTGTAACATTACTCTTTTGTTCATTGAATTGTGTTCTATGATAGATCATTTTCTAAACAACCTTGCACAAAGAAATTTTCTATGACTGTGACGACAGTAAAAGTGACACTTCGTGTTGAAAGACAATAAAGACAGTTTTGAAAAAGATAAATGGTTTTAGTGTGTCATGAGACTTCTTGGACAGTAGGTCAGATTTTTTTAAACTTATTGTTCTTCTGAAGAGAATATGTAAAAATGTGACTTTGTTATTAAGCTGATTGGGCCAAGTTTATTTAGAAAAATCATACTTAGAACAAGAAAAATGTTTCAGTGTAATATGTCTACTTTTTTTTTAAATATTGTTTTAAAAATGATTATTTTCATTTTAAAGGTAAAAAGCTGTCATAAAAAAAATCTTCACATTATTACTCCACCAAAAAGCAGACAATTTGAGTCTACACACATTTTTGTTCTTCTTCTGGGAACTCCTTAATTGTCATTAGTTATTGCGTGTTTGTGTGTGTGTGGGGGGGGGGTGGGGGTGGGGGGTGCGCTATTTCTGGGGTGTACCCCGGCCTCTCAACCCCTGACTGCTGGAAATGAGCACCGACTAGAATTCTATGATATACACGCATTTCAAAAGAATGGCAATGAACAGCTTCATAAAATAGCATTCGCAAGAATTATGAAAAACTTTGGAAACTGGAGTACCGTGTTTTTCGGCGTATAAGTCACAGTTTTTTGCATAGATTTGTCAGTTCTGCGACTTATACACTGAAGCGACTTATATATATATTTTTCCATATTCATAATGCAAGTTGTGACCGATGCTTTAAATTTCCAAGAACTGCAACAGTGAGTCCTCCTGTGCGCGCTCACTTCACTCAGCTGGTGCAGGCGGAGGAACGCTGGAGAGCTAGTGGCTCCAGCTGTGATGGATGGATGATACCCCCCCGCCCAGGCGAAATTAAGCTGTTTTGACCTTTAAAGTTTATTTATTAAGGAAAAGGTAAATTGAGACACACCTTTGCTATAATGTCGAGCAAACAAACAATTGTTTTTAAGTGTCAATCTTATTAACTTTCTAAGAACTGCAACAACGAGTCCTCCCGTGCGTGCTCACTTCATTCAGCTGGTGCAGGCGAAGGAATGCTGCAGAGCTAGCAGGTCCGGCTACGATGGATGGATGGTGCCGCCCTGCCCAGCTGAAATGAAGTTGTTTTGACCATTAAATAAATGCATAATAAACACGACAAGCCAGCGGTGACGTAAAATAAATGTGACTTATACGCCGAAACAACACACACACACACACACACACACACACACACACACACACACACACACACAC
>NC_056501.1:24829358-24837195 GCF_014905685.2 Nematolebias whitei
GGAAAAAACTTATATATATATATATATATATATATAAGTTTTTTCCCTCGTCAAAGATGCTTTTTTTGACTGATGCGACTTAGCCTCTGGAGCGATTTATACGCTGGAAAATACAGTAGTTTTATGTCCTGATGCACACTCAATAATCCAGGCAGATAAATCGAACAAGTCAGGTCCTCTGGACATATTCTTTTTTATTGAACCCTTTAATTTTGGACAAAAGACGAAACGCTTAAACAAAGAAGAATCTGTCTAGAGGACCCGACTTAACCTTGTTAGATAGAGTACTTTTAAAGAAGGGAAATTCAATTTAGCTTTGTCCTGCTTGGACTGGCTGTTGGGACATCAGTCCAGTCAGAATTAAACTCTTCTTTTTCCAAATTGAGGTCATTTTAAGAATTGTCTACAGCAGGTAAGATATTCATTGTTCATATTGTTTCTATAGAACTTCTTTTTATGGCTTAACAAATGTCGAACCTATCCATTATTTTAAGGAAATGTTCTTGGAGTTTTCTTCTTGAGTCAATGAGGCAGTACTTCCTACATTCTTGAAACTTTAAACAGAGAACATTGTATTATTTAGAGTTTCCTTGTTTCTAATTTCTGTTTGCAGACCAGAACAAAATTCCCGTCTGCTTTCATGTTCTTAGTAACTCATTGCCTAGAAAGAGATGAGGAACAGCATTTACAAAATATTAATAATATATTTTTTTAAGTGACAAATGTGACTGTTGTCCACAATGACAAATTTTTCCAAGCCAAATGATATTTGTTCAGGGATTTCCTGAAGGATGGTCATGTCTCAGCCCGTCACTGAAACTACAAGCACAGTTTTGGAGCCACCCACACTTCTCAGTAAGGAGCCTGGACAGTATGAGTAAATGGGTGTTGAAAGCCTTTTTATGTTTTCTTACAAGTTGTTTATATCCTCATGTCGAGTCAGTGAGCAGAAAATATCTGTAGTCTGAAGTCCACTGATATTTACTTACTGAAGGGAAAGTTTTTGGACACATAATTATCTGCATTTACCAGAATGGTTCTTTTTATTCAACTTTTGGTTCCTGTAATAGTTTACTTTTAAGCTGGGCGGCAACAATCTGCTGAAAATGAGTTTTTAACAGTTGTGGGAACGTTTTTTATTTTTATTTTTTGCTTCTTCTAAAAGACTGTGGAAAACATCACGGACAAATTAACAGGACAAACATTAAAACAATTTTATTATGGTATTATGGTAGCAGTTTTTTTATTTTTTTATTTTTGTAGAAACATTATACGTATATATTTGATTAATAATAACCTGCAGCTTGAATTGTGTTTTAAATTTTAATTGAAATCTAATTGCTTTTTTTGCTAGAATAAATAAATGCCTAAGGAATTCTATCAGATTAATCAATGGGACATTTTTTTCTATCACCTTTTAGATTTTAAACGTTAGAGCTCATTAGAGGTAAGAACATCTACGTTCATTTGCCAGAGGTTAGAGGTTAAGTTTGCAATTCTTAATGTGACAACATAATCAATAGAAATAGAAATAGAAATAAAAACAGCCTTTATTGTCCCACGGATGTGAAATTCAAGAAACATATTCCCACATAATTTTTTTTTAATTCTATATTCTGACATTTAAGGGACAAGTTGTGGTCAGATGAAACAAGATAGCTATAATAAAATGGGGGTCACTCAGATAAATGAAAATGAACAAAAAAAATTTTTGTTTGTTTGTTTTCATGTTTGAAACATTGAGAAAGAAGTTGGAATGCTGCAAAAAAGTTTCCGAACTAAAGTTGAAATGGAAGCGTTTTTTTTATTATTTTTTTTATTTGTCTTTAGAATAAAAGATAAACAACAACAACCAAATCATCAATGGGGCAAAGAGTGAGCCACATCTGTATGTTTTGTAATGAGTTTATACTTTAGAATATGTTAAAAAAACAAAACAAAAAAAACATTTTTAACACCAGGGTTGCCAGATAGGAAATGAGGCAACACTGTGGTTTCAATATGATCATATTTTCATATAAACTATTGTATTAGTTGAAAGTGGGTTCTTTTTGTTGCTGGGGTGGGGCGTGTGTGTACATGTGAAATAAAAGAGTGCACTTTCAGGGGTGGTTTGCTAAAATGTGGTTTATGTATGATTTGATTGCACATAGGAGGAGAGGGAACAGTTTATTCCTGACAGCACAAGGTCTTGCTGGTTAAATTGGACTTTAATATGTTGGTGTTCACATGAATAAAAACATTTTTCTTTTTTTTAATGCATGGAAATGCCAAAACTTTTGTATATTCAGGCTTTTTAAAACAATTGATCTATACTGTACAGAACCAAAAACGATTGTATGAACACATAATTATTGTACATCTGGCAACACTGTTTAGCATCTACACGGTGATATCCATCTGGAACTGCACATATCTGAAATCTATCCATCTATATGGGTTGTGGGGCTCGCTGGTGTCCATGTCGTTGGAAAAAACAAAACAAAAAAAGTGCTATTTGAAATTGATCATTAAAAATGTATTGAGTTTGTTTATGTGAGTCTCTATAAATGTTTAAGTGAAAGAAAATTTTTTAAATGAACGCAACACATGCTATTTGTTATAATTTCAAGTTCTCTTGGCACACATCAGCATGATATCTCCCTTTAGATAAAGTATCTTATAACATCATTTGCACTCTGGGACCACATTACTGATGATGTTCTAGTTTGTGTGAAAATAAAACGATCTACAAACGTCTTGCAGCCTCACCATAAATATGTCAGAAACATTCACGTGTTAAATGAACACCATACTTTCAAGGAATGTGTGAAATATATTGTTCATTGCATTGTCTTGTGCAGTTTATTTGATTATTTTACAAAGTTGTAAGCAGAGCAGATTCACAATAATAATGTATCTCCATCCTTCTGTTATCTTCTACCTTATTTTTTACCTTCTTCTTCTTTTACCCTTTACCTTCTTCCTTTTTGGTTTGGGGTGGGGGTTCACTGGTGCAGCAGTCACTGTGCGAGAGACGGCTGACACCCTAGACAAGTCTCCAGCCCAGGGACAAATAGAGACAAATGAGACAAACATCCATTAACTCTCTCATTCACACTAGGGACAATTTAGAGTTACCATTGGTGCTTGAAAGTTTGGGAACCCTTTAGAATTTTATATTTTTCTACATAATTATGACCTAAAACTTAATGAGAATTTCACAAAAGACCTAAAAGTAAACAAAGTGGACCCAGTTAAACAAACAAAACAAAAATATTATACTTGTTCATTTATTTATTGAGGAAATTGATCCAATATTATGACAAAAGTATGTGAACCTCTAGGATTAGCTGTTAATTTGAAGGTGAAATTAGAGTCAGGTGTTTTCAGTCAGTGGGATGATGATGATCGGGTGTGAGTGGGCACCTGTTTGATTTAAAGAACAGGGATCTATCAAAATCTGATCTTCACAACATGTTTAGTGCAGCATGGCAGGAACAAAGGAGATATCTGAGGACCTCAGAAAAAGAGTTGTTGATGCTCATCAGGCTGGAAAAGGTTACAAACCATCTGTAAAGAGTTTGGACTCCACCAATCCACAATCACCCAGATTGTGTACAAATGGAGGAAATTCAAGAGCATTGTTACCCTCCCCAGGAGTGGTGGATGAACAAAAATCACTCCAAGAGCAAGGAGTGTAATAGTCAGCGAGGTCACAAAGGACCCCAGGGTAACTTCTAACTGAAGGCCTCTCTCACATTGACTGATGTTAAATGTTCATGAGTCCACCTGTCAGGGGAATTTAGATAAAGGTCAAAAAAGTCCATGCTCAATAATCCAGGTATACAATCCAACAATTTTCAGTCAGGTCATCTGGACAGTTTCTTTTTTTGCTGAAACGTTTCACCTTCCATCCAGAAGGCTTCATCAGTCAAGGAAACACACAACACAAAACTGATTCTTCCTCACGCACGGAGGAGGTGAGAGGATTATGTTTATTATTTGTGGGAATTCTGGGACCTCCGCAATGATTTCTGGGGGAAACGGGGGTTCCAGCATTATTTTTTGTAGCCGGGGGCTAATATTTATCATTCTCAGGGGAGTCACAAAGGGACTTCTGTATAAATGAGAGTACCACGGAGGGGTACGGGGAGATCTGATATACCACACAATGGTCATGAAGGGACTGGCTTAAAAAGAAAATGTTATGCAGGGACTTTTTTGTAAGCTGATGCCAATAAGTCACAAAGGGAGTTAAACAGATTAAGTAAAAGACAAAAAAAAAAAAAAAAAATGGGAAGAAATGTGAGCATGAGCATGAAGTTGGATGAATTGGTTGCTTTCTGTGGTATGAGCAGGACGGCAGATAAGAATGGTGTCTTGTGTGTGTGTGTGAAAATGGTGCCAGTGTGTATGTGAGTGTAGTGTGAGCAATCTAGAGATTAAGAAGAAAAAAACTCTAAAGAGAACAAAGACTCTGTCTAGGCATTAAAATAATGAGTGGAGCCAGGGTGTATGTGTGCGTGGGACTGAGGCATTAAGACAGAAGACAAAATAAAACTAAGAATGCTGAAAGTTTATTTTTATTTTTTTATTTCTTTTTATTTGAAATCTGATTTGGGACAGAATTGTTTCCTTTCCTCCTGGGCGTGACTGGCATGCGAGTCACCTGTTGCAGCGGGTGTGACTTTCTTCTCTCCTTGGGTGATGTGATCGGCAGAAGTGAGACAGACGTGACACCAGTCCCGCAGGACTCCCTGCTACTTTGCTCTGCTCATTTTGCTTGAAAGCCTTGAAGATGTTCACTTGACCATTCACTCCAAAACTCCTGTCCATCAGTTCTGCAGGATGACACTAGCAGAACAACTTCTATACAAATCTTCAATCCCAAGCTGATAAACATAATCTACTTATTTTACCCAACAACACCACCTTCAGGAGAACACTGAACAGCAATGGTGCGCATGGCAGGGCGGCAAGGAGAAAGTCACTGCTCTCCAAAAAGAACATTGCTGATTGTTTAGAGATTTTTAAAGATCACGCTGACAAGCCAGAAGACTGTTGGAAGAATGTTTTGTGGAAGGATGAGACCAAAATAAAACTTTATGGTTTAAATGAAAACTGTTATGTTTGGAGAAAAGAAAACTCTGCATTCCTGCATAAGAAACTTATCCCACCTGTGAAACACGGTGGTGGTAGTAAATGGTAAATGGACTGTACTTATATATCACCTTTCTATCTTACTGACACTCAAAGAGCGTTACAACACAATCTGTGCCCTCATTTACCCATTCATACAGCACTCTACTAGATCTCTACAAAGAAAAATTACTGCTTTATCAAATTCATACACCAATGGGACACATCGGAGGCAATGAGAGTGTTAATGTCTTGCCCAGGGACACTTTGGCATGTGACTGCTGGTGGAATTGAACCCCCAACTTTTGCATTGGAGGATGACTGCTCTAACCACTCAGCCACCCAGTATCATGGTTTGGGCCTGTTTTGCTGCATCTGGACCAGGATGTCTTGCCATCATTGATGGAACAATAAATTCTGATTTATATCAGAGAATTCTAAAGGAAAATGTCAGAACATCTGTCCATGAACTGAATCTCAAGAGAAGGTGGGTCATGCAGTGAGACAATCACTCTAAACACAAAAGTTGTTCTACCAAAGAGTGGTTCAAGAAAAATAAAATTCATGTTTTGGAATGGTCAAATCAAAGTCCTGTCCTTAATCCAATCCAGATGTTGTGGAAGGACGTGAAGCAGCAGTTAATGTGAGGAAACCACCAACATGCCAGAGTTGAAGTTCTGTACAGAGGAATGGACTAAAATTCCTCCAAGCTGGTGCAGGACTGATCAACAGTTACTGGAAATTTTTAGTTCCAGTTAATGCTGCACAGGGGGGGTCACACCAGGCACTGAAAGCAAAGGCTCACATACTTTTGCCTCTCATAAATATGTAATATTGGATCATTTTTCTTCAATAAATAAATGATCAAGTATAATATTTTGTCTCATTTGTTTAACTGGGTTCTCTTTATATACTTTTAGGACTTTTGTGAAATTTTGATTTAGTGTTAGTTCATATTTATGTAGAAATACAGAAAATTCTAAAGGGCTCACAAACATTCAAACATCACTGAAACATGCATGTTTTTGGTCTGTGGGAGGAAATTTAGGGTACCCGGAGAAAACCCACACATGCACAGAGAGAACACAACAAAAGCAAAAGTTTAGTAAACACCAAGGTATAATCTTCATAAATGCTGATGTGTTATGTTTTTAATCTTTGTCACATATTTTGCGTTTGGATTATCTCCACTTGTCAGCAGTTTTGGGAGTTGGTGATTATGTCAAGGGAAACAAACAGAGTAAGAATTTCATATGTGTTTAATAAATATATTTTTACTGTGTTGTTTTAGCTTTATACAGAAAATTCATTTATTCTAATATGAAGAACTATTCTGTGTAGAAAATGTTGATCCTTGTGGTTTTATAAATCAAATGTTGCATGGTTTTGTCTTAAATAACAATTTCGGTCTAAGTTTTTCTGAAAATTATTGACGTTTCAGTGGAATGATTGTTAGTTATTATTCCAACAGAATTTCAGGTTTGACCAATAATACAACTGGTCTGTTGAAAAGGTGGAACAAATTGCATCTAGACTGAGCAGTTAAAAAGTGTCTGCATGGACTGACACAGGCTGAAGAGCTTACCTTTATAATTTGTGTTAAACATTTGGGTAGCTGAGCATGACTTTTCAACTGTAGTTGATTAAAAAAATGTCTGAAAAGAAGGTGCATTATTGTATAAAGATTTTTTATGCTTTTGGTGGTCATACATTTATCCCAAATAACATTTTATATATTATCATCAATGTTTTTTTTAAATTTCTTATTATACTTCTATTTTGGTTTCATGTGCATTTTCAAGTAACATCTTCAAAAAATTTGATTGTACTGTGTAAATATACATAATTTTTATATTGTGCAAAGATCTGTAAACGTTTTCAGGGGAATGTTTCAACAAAATGATCAAGAACATGGTCATGAATGTAAAAAAACAATAATATTAAACAACAAAAACTCCTCCAAAACAAAATATTAACAACTTTTCCAGGAACTACTAGAATTAAAGGTTAACAATACAAATAACATTTACATTAAATATAAAACATTCATTCAGCTTGTGTTCGTTTTTGCAATATTTACATTTATGAATTGGCGAACACTTGCAACGTCTATAAACAGTGTGAAACCAATCATCTTCGAAAGTTTGGACTTTGTTTAGATAAAACACCAGATGGTGTTTGGTTCCCACTTCCTCTTTATGACTCTACTGTGTAATTCTCGCTTGAATTTTTGTCCATTTTTATATCTGATATATGCAGATCATAATGAAATCCTGCATTTGTCTGCCCTTGTTTGTGACGATTTTGAACCTCTTCAAAAATTTCAAGAACCTGAAAAACAAGCAAGAAGGTACATCAGGTGTTAATATTAGCTGGAACACAAATTAACAACATTTTCCATTGAATGAAGAGAACAGTGGATGATATTTATTTTTACCTTTGATTTAGGAATGAGACCCACTCTGAAGAAACCAATATTCCCAGTTTCAATCTTTGTGCAGTCAACAACAGTAGATGCAATATTTTCTGGGGATGGTCCATCACACAACACTCCATCCACCTATAAGCAATATAATTATTATATTTTTTTTCAATACAATAAAAAAAAAAATTCCCGTTGACTTTATTAACACTAAATCACAGTCATTACCTTTTTTCCCAGTTTGGCGTAAACTTGGTTATGGTGGGTTGTGTCTGCCTCTCCTGTTGGGTTGGC
>NC_056501.1:24837295-24846972 GCF_014905685.2 Nematolebias whitei
TAAACTTGGTTATGGTGGGTTGTGTCTGCCTCTCCTGTTGGGTTGGCTGAAGTGACAGCAATGGGTCCGACCTGAGAAGCACAAACAATTCCTCATCAAAAATTCTAATGACTTCATTTTACACAATTTAATGAATATTGTTCATTAATCAATGTTCATGTGTTTTACCAGGTTTATGAGATGTGTTGCTACTGCACAGTCTGGGCTTCTGATGGCAATACTTTGTGGAGTTCCTATGTGTTTGGCAGCATCTCCTAAACCAAAAATATCCATCCAGGGACCTGCAGGACTCAACAAAAACAACATATTCTTTATAAAACCCTGCTGTGCTCGAGTAACCCATGCTAACATATAAGAAAGTCCTCTGTAAAGCTAGAACTTTATATTATTCATCTTTAATAGATGAGAATAAAATAACCCTAGGTTTATGTTCAGTACTACAGCTAGACTAATTAAAAGTCCCATCTCTGTTGAAGAAAATATCCCTACAACTATAAACAGTAATGACTTCATGAGATTCTTTATAAATAAAATTATTTCAATTAGAGAGAAAATTTGGACCGGCCTTCCTACTGCTATGTCTGGTTCCCTGTTGGATGGTGCGGCTTTGGAGACGTTGCTGTAGCCTGATTTATGTTTGGACTGTTTTTGTCCTGTTGAGCTTTCGGAATTGTTAAAAATAATATCTTCATCCAAACCATCCACATGTTTGCTAGATCTCATCCCAACTAGACTGTTGAAAGAGATGTTTCCCCTAATTAATGTCCACATTTTAGATTTGCTTAATTTGTTTTTAATGGATGGTTATGTACCACAGCGCTTTAAGGCTGCTGTGATTGAACCTTTACTTAAGAAGTCTGACCTTGATTCAGAAATCCTAGCCAATTATAGACCTATAACTAATCTAACTTTCATCTAAAAATTTCTAGAGAAAAATAGTTGCAAGTCAGTTGCATGAACATCTACAAAGAAATAATCTGTTTGAAGAGTTTCAGTCAGGGTTTAGAGTTCATCATAGCACAGAAACAGCAATAGTAAAAGTCACTAATGATATTCTCATGGCCTCAGACAATAGACTTGTGTCTATACTGGTCCCGTTAGACCTCAGTGCTGCATTTGATACAGTTGATCATAATATTCTATTACAGAGACTTGAATATGATATTGGGATTACAGGAACAGCTCTAAAATACTTCTTTAAAACATCGTCAGTTAATCCAGAGTCTTAACTGGAGTTAGTAGGAGAGATAATATCTCTTCAGTTTTAGTTTCTCTCCACTGGTTCCCTGTCAAATCCAGAATTGATTTCAAAATCTTACTTCTAGCCTACAAAGCTCTCGGCAACCTAGCTCCATCTTATATTACAGATCTTATTTTTTCATATTTTCCCAACAGGTCACTTCGCTCTCAGACTGCAGGTTTACTTGCAGTTCCTAGAGTTTCCAAAACCAGAATGGGAAGCAGGACCTTCAGTTATCAGGCTCCTCTCTTGTGGAACCAGCTTCTAGTTTCTATTTGCGAGGCTGACACGTTATCCAGTTTTAAGACATTCCTTTTTGCTAAATCCTAGGGTTGGCTTGAGTTTCCTGAGCTGTCCCTTAGTTATGCTGCTATAGGCGTAGACTGCTGGAGGACAAACTGACCACATCTTTTCACTATACTACTTTCTTTACTTACTCTGCTCAACCTGTTTTGTGTTTGTAATTATTTTTTCTATCTTAACTTGTGTTTTTTGTCTTTCAGGTACACCTGCACCTGTATCTGGGCGTACCATTCTGTGTTCATCTGTCTCTCCTTCCTGTCCTCTCAAACCAGCCGGTCAAAACAGATGGCTGCTTGTCCTGAGCTTGCTTCTGCCTGGAGGTTTCTTCTTTTTAAAAGGGAGTTTTTTCTTTCCACTGTTGCCATTGCGCTTGCTCAGAATGGGAAACTGTGATAAAGTAAAGATTCAAGTCTGATGTCTTCCTTAGATAGAGAACTTCTTTACTAATTGGCTTTTCTATGTATGTGTATGTCCCTGTAAAGTGCCCTGAGACAACTTTGTTGTGATATGGCGCTATATAAATAAACCTAATTGAATTGAATTGAATACACACACATACACAAAGTGTTTTAAAAGTAAATAAAGAATCTCCCACCTCTGGGTATGACCATGCTGATGGATGATGGCCACGCAGCTTCCATGAAGTCCAGCAGCAGAGGGCTCAGCAGGTGCCTCACAGGTTCCAGCTGCTTGACAGACGAGATCCACAAGGACATGGGTCGGTCCTGAGCCTGCTTTTTAACCCGAAAGCCAAACAACAACAATAAATAAGAGGAAATCATACTATTTATAAATTGTAATTACTTTCATAACAATGAAAACTTACTTGTAAGCTTTGACGACAGCATCTGGTCTGTTGCAGGCTGCTACCAGAACATAGACGGTGTCTGTTGGCATTCCACAAATGCCACCGTTTTTCATGATCTCTGCACACAAGAAAAAGTGAGTTCAGGTCCTGCATGTAAACAGGTGTTTCATTAGAAATCAGTGCCATATTCATTATTCCCTCACCTGCAATCTGTTTGACCGATATTGCTTTGCGTGCTGGGACATGTGGACACACATCTGTCCCTCCTCCAACACCACCCACGTTGACAAGAGGGCTACCTAAGGGGATTTGTGGGGACTTAAAGGTGCTGTTGAAAAGGTGAGCCAGGAAACAATAAAAGCTAATGAGACCAAAGATGATTGTGACACCGATGTCGTAACCGTACGGCAGTGAACCTACTGCATCCAACAGGAAGCTGATGAGAATGAGCTGGAAGGTAAACGCGTAGACAAACCAGGCAACATTTACAAACAATGCTGCAACTGTCACCAGTAGGTTAAACAACATGAAGCTAATGATCCCAACAGCCACATTGAAGCCTCTAGTTTCACCGTACAGACCACCGTACCGCGTCAAACCCCACACTGTCCACATCATACCATAGAGCATAAAAACAGTGCTCTCAAAGGTTTTACCTCGAGCAAACGCTACTGAGCCACACAGGAGCTGCAGCACCCCACCAGCCATCACTGCCCAGGGCAGAACCAGCAGAGTCAGAGGGTTTCTGTCACCAACAGTGGATGTGATGGCAAAGGCTGCCAGAACATTGCAGGCGTGACCCAACACCTCTGCATCAGCATATTTGGAGTAGCCCAGGTGAGGTACATGCTGCTCTTTATCGAGAGATCTGAGTGTAACCTTCTGCATCCTAGTCAATAAAGTTCTGAAAATACTTCGCCCTGTGGGAATTAAGGTGCTTGAGACCATGTTGAATGTAGTAATAAAAAGCAGTAATGCTGTAGCTACAAATATAGCTCCCTGAACTCCCTGAGTGCCTCCTTGGAAGAAGCCTTTAGGTTGTGCTGCAATGGAAATACAATATGCTACAAAGAATAATTGGTATATCCCCTCCAGCAGGCTCTTTTGACAACTGAACAGTGACAGAACAGAGAAGAGCACTGCAAAGACAACAGGGAAGGGAACGGGAGAGAAAGGCTGAATGGAGTACAGAGACAACAAAGCACTGTAGCCTTCTGCAAATTTCAGCAGGGCAGTAAAACCATAGAAAGTGGCAGCTAGTGTGTCCATGGCTCGATAAAAGAGGACACACATGACAAGCTGGAAGACTCCAGCTGTCCACAGCCAGGGAACATGACCAACAAAGAGTGTGGGTACCACACCCAACAGGGGACAGGCTAATACAGAGGCAGATAACAAGTTCATCACTAAACCTACACTTGCTGCACCAGCACACGCCTGGTTCTGCTCCATTTTCAGCTCAGCTTTCTGCTTCAAACCTGTGCCTGGTGGTCTCACTTTACCATGAGTGATCATGGGCAGAAGACGTCCAAAGCCAAAATAAAGACACACTAAACAGACGAGAAGGTAGTTAGTAGCAGTGGCAGACTGGCCAAACCCCACAGCACACAGAGCAGCTATTTGATGGGCGCAGGCCAAAGAAATGCCCATCCCTATGAGGACCAGGACTGGTTTCTTTACAAAGAGCGCTACACTACCGATGACGAACAGGGCTAAGGTAAATGCTGCCAGGCCTGGGACCAATGAAGACTTCAGATCTGTGAGCTGCAACACTCCCTGTCCAACCAGAATGTAGACCAGACCTGAACCACACCACAGAGCAGAGATAGTCAGACACAGAGTGGAAAACAGCTGGGCATGGGACAGACTGTGATAGACACCTAGGACAGAGAAAAAGGAAGAGTTAGGAGGCTGGAAACAGGCAGCAAAAATAATATATGTGAGTGAATATTTGTATACTTTTAAGTCAAACCTGCATAAGCTATGAGGGCTGAGATAATGAGAAGCAAAATCCCCAGTGCAGTGTGGGGGATGAAGTCATTTTGAGGAGAGCTGGCATAGCTGTTCACCAAAAGCAGGAGGGAGCCTTAAAACAAAACAGAGAACAGTGGAGTAATAATCAAAACAGAGGTTCAATATAGTTTAATCCTTTAATCCATTTTTAACAAGAACATCCAGTTTTATAGCATAATTTTGTGGGGATTCTAGGTTTCTCATCCCATGCAACTTCCTGAGTGGCGCGGTGGTGTCACCAAGCAGCAGCTGTGGCCCATCTCACTGATGAGCTCCTGGGATATAAAGGCCTGAGGATTTGTTCTTCTCAATGCTGGAACATTTGGATATCAACTGATATTGGGGATAGCCCTATGTGAAGGTCAGATGAAAGATTAATTATATTATTAATTAATACTAATTATGTTTTTCTAGTTGCCCCTAGTCCTGGTTTCTGGAAAGGCCTGCTTTGGAGTTCATGTTTTCTTCCATGCTTCCATGTAAGGCATATACTAGTGACGCGTCCTTCTGTGTCGAGGCTTTGAAGCGTTTGTTGCTTAATCCAAGAGGATTTATGTGGAGCATGTATCAAGGCGTGTCTTGATGACGCATGTAGTGACGTTCGAGGCCTCGCTAGCGGGCCATACCACTTGACCGAATCAAGAACTGGCTCGTTTGTATGCACGAGTCTCGAAATATAAGGGGCAGACAAAAAAAATCCATCATCACCATCATCATAAAGACGGATTAAGATCATTTGCAGATCAAATTTAGACTTTGTTTGAGATCCTAACAAACATGATTTTTTTCTTTTATTCAACTTAAAGCTTCACAAACCAGCTATGCTTGTATAATCTATCTTCCTGTTTTACATTTATAGTCCACTTGATGGCGCAGTACAGCAAATGAAGTGCCATGGTGCAATGGCTGATAAATCGAGCTAGTATATGGAAAGCCTCAGTGCTTCATGAACCTTCATCTCGCCATCACTCGTCTATACCCTGGAACTCTTGGTGCCAACTTCCCATCAGCCTCCTGCTAGTCTGCTACCTAACCAATTGTTACCAGTAAACCTACCTGCTGCATCACCACCTTCTCAGCCTCCATACTTACTGGGAATGCTTCATCCTCTCCTTCCGTATTAACATTACCTTCTGGACTCCATACTCGCCTGTCTCCATCCTCTGCAGATCTGTTTCTTGCTGAGTCATCACTGTAAATAAATGTCACCTTTTTATTGAGTGCAGTCTGTTGCTTTCAGTTCCTCTGGCCTGAGAATAAAAATATTCTGCAAATATGATACATGTCTTGTTGCTCATATTAACTGATCCAGAGAGGTGGAGACAAGTTAATGATTTCAGAATTCAAAAACCTGTTAAATCATGTCAGTTTATAAATGTATACAGTAAATTGTGTTCACTATATTTGTTCATGATTTTGATCAGTCTCTGAAAGTATTTGTTTTATTTAACAAAGGTAATAGCTAAATATTTTACTCATTAGATGTTCAATGAACATTTTATTGTTTTCCGTACTGAAGCCCAATTCATTCATGTAATCTTTTGTTAGTGTTACTCTTTCCTATTTACTGGGTTTTTCAAAGTGAGACCCAACAATGGAAAAAGTAATGTATGAAATTTATATAAAAAGAATGAAAGGAAAACCTACCACCAAAGATGCCCAGGATGCCGACAGAAAGGTGAAGTGAGTTGGAGTGAGCCATGGCAGCAGTGTTTTTCTGACCTGAGACGGACTTTTATAGAGCCGTGAGTCAAACACAGGAGACATTTGAGAAACACAGCTGCCCCGCTTTGCTGGGAATTTATAGCTGGGGGTGGACTAAAGAGTTCCTCCCAAGTTTCAGGTTGACTTCATTTCCTTAATAACCATCTGGGATGTGTCACATTATTATATGACTTGACAGGAAGAATAAGGAAAAAAAAGCTTGAAGGGAATAATACCAGGAAATAGGAATAAGAAGGAATATAAGGATATAATAAGGAAATGAGAATTAATTTCATGTTTATGTGTTAAAGAAAATGTATGCAAAATGAGCAACAATATTTCTCTAAGTTGAAATAAATAAACTGTTCTTCGGTGAAAATGAAACTGTGATAACATTTGTTTGCAGTTTTCTTGCATTTAATGTTTAAATTTTCTCTTTTTAAATGTTTTACTGCGTTTTTATGTGTTATGCATTGTTAATATTATATATTTAACTCATGTAAAATGCCTTTGAGCATGTAGAAAAGCTTTACACAAATAAAATGTATTATTATTATTATTATTATTATTATTGTTATTATTAAAATAAAATACCAAATTAGAATTTTTTTGTTATCCTGCCTCCTGCTGTCTTTTAGTGTTAAACATCTTGATATCACAGAGTAAGTTTTATTGTTATTTTAACAGAGCCATTAAGGAGAATAACCCAGTATTTCAGATTAAACATTAACTATTGAAGCTGTTCTGGTAAGTTCATGATGTCATGGTGAAGTGGGAGGAGACGGAAGAGGCAGAACTATAAGATGATCTGCAACCACTTCAGCTTTCAAACCTCCACTGAAGAGCTCCTGCTCACACCGTGTTCAACCGCAGACCACCAACAACTAGACCTGCTCAAGGTAGGAAGATCTGCTTTGTACTGGATTTTGTTTACTCTGAGGGATTGTTTTTCACGTTTTAAGAACAAATAAATACATTTTGGATCATATTTGTTTTTTGTAAAACAATAGAGCAAAATTGCACTAAAGGTAAATCCCTCAAGAAAATGACGACACATTTTATACAACTTAATTTGATGTTTTTATGTGTTTATAGCTGAGTCTTGCACAGACAGCACACCGTATTGTCTGTTTGTAAGTTGTCTCCACTGGTGTCAGCAGTGTTACCTGGCAGCAGCAGCAGGTCCCCTGGGATCTGTGAATTTCTCACCTAGCTCTGTAAATTTTTTATATAAACAAACAGCAGGTGGCAACTGAGCTGTTCTCAGAGGATACTCCTGTTGTCTAGAGTGAGAGCTTACAGAGAAACATGAGGAACTTACCTCATTATCAAACAAACAAACAAAAAAGGTTCATGGGGGGTTTGATATATTTAAATGAACATTTTTTTTCTGTGTGTGTGCGTTTCAGTAATCATGGCCAAGCGTGTTGCAGTTATTCTGGCAGGCTGTGGAGTCTACGATGGCACAGAGATCCACGAGGCTTCAGCCATCCTCGTCCATCTGAGTCGAGCTGGAGCAAAAGTAAGAGTTAAACTTGTTCAGGTGTATTTAACTGAACAAGAGTCTGGATTCTGTCACATCTGCTACAGTCATGTGTCTGATGTTAAACCGAGCATGCTTGTGTTTGGTATCAGGTGCAGATGTTTGCTCCAGATGCAGATCAGATGCATGTTGTGAACCACTGTGAGGGGAAACCCACTGAGGAGAAGAGGAACATCCTGCAGGAAAGTGCCCGAATCGCCAGAGGTGACGTGACAGATCTGGCCAAGTTAGACGTCTCAGCCTTCGATGCTGCCATCTTACCAGGTGAGGCTGCTTCAGATCAACACTTTGACTCCTCTCTGTCTAATGAAGCGGTTTAACCTCGTTGTTTTGTGCTCAATCAGGTGGGTTTGGCGTGGCTAAGAACCTTAGTGACTGGGCTGTGAAGAGCACGGACTGCACCGTCCTGCCACATCTAGAGAAGACCATCAAGGCATTCCACAAAGCTGGAAAACCTCTGGGCATGTGCTGCATCTCCCCAGTGCTGGCTGCAAAGATGCTGCCTGGCTGTGAGCTCACTGTGGGGCAGGACAAAGAGAGTGACAAGTGGGTGAACTACTTTCAGTTCAAGAGACAAGAAACAGTAATAAACATGAAACCGTTTCAGTCACGGTTTCTCTTCTTTTCCTCCTCAGGTGGCCGTACGCTCAGACAGCCGGCGCTGTGAAGAAGATGGGCTGCAAACATGTGAACAAAGACGTGGAGGAAGCTCACGTTGATGTCAAAAATAAGCTGGTGACCACCTGCGCCTTCATGTGCAACGCTCCCATTCACAAAGTGTTCGATGGAATTGGTGTCATGGTTAAAGAGACTCTCAAACTGGCCTAATAGGAATCTTTTTGTGTAAATGTATTTATTTCCTCTTGAAATGTGTAACTTTCTCACAAACTTCAAGTTAAATATTAACTTTTTCTCTAGAAATTGAACGATGCATTGTTAAACTTTTGTGCTCTTCAATAAAAGCATTTTTGGCAATAAAAATTTGCATTTTTTTATTTTCTGTTCGGTGATGCAAGAGCTCCAGAACCTGCACAACCAGAACCAGAACTGAGATATAAGTCATCTTCCCAGCACGCCTGTGCGTAACTTATCCAAACAGATAACCATGGAACCAGATCCAGAAAGAAAGCGAATGCCGTCATAGCCAAGGCAACCTGGGAGGTCTCAACTTCCGAGTTGGCTCAAAGGCACCTGCAACATCTGTCTGGTATCCACCTGGAAGCTGTTAAAAAAAACGCAGTAAAACTCATGGTTTCATCTGCATGCTGGTGACCTGACATCACAATAATTATCTGACAAAAATGTAGTTTAGCTTTAGAAATATTTACATTTTTAACATCTGCCTTTTAAAGTTTCAGTCATTTGATATCTGGTATAATCTCACAGATCCATTTTATACCTTTTAATGTTGTATTTTAGCAGTTTCAGTTTGCATATATAATCATTTATATATCACAGATCATTGTATTTTTGTAATAAAATACACAAAATCTTAAAAGAATAGGTGATTATTTTATCCTTTCTGTGTGTGTTTAACAGAAATGTTACTTTGAAACAGGTGAACAATTCACATTTTTGGGGTTCAAGAGACTTATTAGTAGATAATTTATAAAATTATTGTTTTTCCTCTGATGAGGTGGTGCCCTCATTTATAGCATTATGAGCATAACTCATAATTAATCAATATTACACCCCCTATATCACAACATTATTCATTTATTAGCCTTTATTTAACCAGAGAAATTCCATTGAGATCACAGACCTCCTTTCCAAGAGAGGCCTGGGGCTGAACTCAGCTGAAACCAGAGTACCCAGAGAAAACACAAGGAGAACATGCAAACTTCACACAGAATGACCCCAGGTCCAGACCAGTGCTTGAACCCTGGACATTCTTGCTGTGAGGCAACATTACTAACTGTCACAGGAGTTTAGGTAAAGGTTATGGATGTTTATTTGTAACTAATGTTAAACTAATGTGTGTTAGAGAGTTGCTTATGTGTCTGTAGGTGTGTCTGCAGTTGTGTCTGCAGGTGTGTCTGTAGGTGTGTCTGCAGGTGTGTCTGCAG
>NC_056501.1:24846982-24864102 GCF_014905685.2 Nematolebias whitei
TCTGCAGGTGTATCTGCAGGTGTATCTGCTGGTGTGTGTGCAGGTGTGTGTGCAGGTGTATCTGCAGATGTGTCTGCAGGTGTGTCTCCAAGGCCTCCTCCGTCATCTATAAGCTGAAAGCAGAGGTTGTCTTGACCTTGTCTCTGTCTGATAAGTATTATTAAAAGGCACTTCTTTATACTGTCCATGGACAGACCTTGCGACCGCAGCTTCAAAGTAACATCTGTGTAAGCCTGGGTTTGAACTCTGCCCCTTGTAAGTAAACTAAGTTGAAAAATACCAAAGTTCATGCTCATTATTCCAGGTATAATTCCAACAATGTTCAGTCAGATCATCTGGATGGTTTCTTTTGTTGCTGAGATATTTTGTCCTTCATCCAAAGGCCTTCTTAAGTCTGAGGAGCCACCAAACAAAACTGAATCTCACAAACAGCTCACAGACAAGAGGTGCGTTTAAGAAAAAAAGAGAGCAGAGAAAAGTTGGTCAGTCAGTTCAGGTGGAAGAGGAACATGGTCGTCAAGCCCTGAAGACTTGGATCAGATCTGAAGATTTAAGAGAGAAGATTTTGGCTACAGAAGAGCTGAAGAAACAAGAGCAGAGGATGAAAACTAGAAACAATGAAGAACCGCTCAGCAGCATATGATCGCCCTTCAGGAGGACTTCAGTCTCTGATTGGAATTACCGTATTTTCTGCCGTACATGTCACACCGCCGTATAAGTCACATCAGTCTAAATATGTCTAATAAAGTGGACAAAAACATAAAAACGTAGCTTCGCTGTATAATTCGCATCTATTATGCATCATCGCTGATGCGTCACGTTTGTTACACGCCACCACTTACAACCCGGAAATGTGTTGTGCCAAAAATTGACTGACTGCCAAATGGTGGCCGCAGGAGCATACACAGGAGGGCTTTAACAAGAATGTAACAAGATTAACACTTCAAAACAATTATTTGCTTGCTCATAATTATAGTGAAGGTGTGTCTCAATCTAACTTTTTCTTAATAAATGCACTTTGACTGTCAAATCAGCTGCATTTCAAAAGCCGATACGTGGAAGCAGGAGCGCACAGAGGGGCAACTGGCTGTGCATTTCTTTGAAATTTAACAAGATAACCACATAAAAACAATTATTTGTTTGCTTGAAATTCTAGAAAAGGTGTGTCCTAGTTGAACTTTTCCTTAATATATGCACTTTAACGGTCAAATCAGTTGTATTTCAAAAGCTGATTTGCAGCTGTGGGAGTAGGCAGAGGGACAACTCGCTGTGCTTTTCTTCGACTTTTAACAAGATAACCACCTAAAAACAATTATTTGTTTGCTCGAAATTATAGCAAAAGTTTGTTTCAGCTGTACTTTTCTTTAATAAATGCACTTTTTGGTCAAATCAGCTGCATTTCGTCTGGGCGATGCAGCAAAATGCAGCTGATTTAACGTTTGCTCCAGAAGTTCTGGAGCGAGACAAAGGTGGCCTGTATGGTAAGTCAAGTGTCTCATTAATAGTCACTTTTACCTATTAATGAGACTCTTGGCTTGCCATATTTGTTCAGGGCCCTCTAGTGGCTGCAAATGGTAGTGTTCAATATTTTCCAGGTGAGAATGAATGAAATTGTCAAATTTCAGCCAAAAATGGGGTTATAAATATGGGATAAAACAGAAATGAGTCACTTTGGCGTTATAAGTCGCAGGGTATGCAAATTAGGTAAAATGTTGTGACTTATACGCCAGAAAATATGGTAATTACATTTGATGACTATTGTCAACAAAGGCTGTAAGAATTATTCTCCTTTTTCCTGGAAAACCGATCCAATCATGAGATATATGGTATAACCAGCCCTTTTGGACCATTCACCGCGGTGAACTTGGGTCATGACTACTAGACCCTAGGAGCTGTGAGATGAAATAGAGGTGTGTCCCGCAGATGAAGGTTGTTAGTGCCTGGTCCAATCTCTCTCGAACGCAGCCTAAGAAGCCCTGACTGTAGTATGTTTGGGTAATACTCAGGAGTCTAGGAGGCTCCAATTAGACGAGGCCTGGAAGGGTGCTCAACCCTGAGACAAAAACACTTTCAAAGTGCAGTTCTGCAGAAAGAATAGCAACAATTTAATTGTAGTAGCTAACTCTTTGAGCAATTTCAATTTGCAGTAAGAGTTTAACTTTGACCAGACTGGTTCCAGTGAAGCGGAGACAAATGAAAAATGGACTGCTGCCATCTTTTCCTCACAACTATTCATGTTAAAGATATACATGTCAGTTTAGTTCATTACATACAATTTTAGACTGATTTTCAATTAGGCAGCAAGCTGTAGCACTTCCAGTGTAGCCAGGGACACTTCCAGTAGAAATATGAAAATGTTTTTTATATTTACTTTCAATTACAGAGTAATGCAAAACTGATGTTACTGTAAGTTTTTAATAAATACAGTTTTTGCTTTGGGGGCTTTGGGCTCCATAGGAGCTGCTGGTTCTCACAATGTAGTATGTGTTGTTAACAAAGATAATAAGGTAACAAATACAAATACACGGACACACTCGCACCCCTTGTGTGTGTGTTTCAAGTTCCCCAGGTGATGTAGAACTAATTGGCAACCAGTGGTCACCAGTGGAGTTTATTTAAAGACTACCTCCATATTTCTTCCCATATATTAAATTTGGTTTCTGTGGAAACAAAGCATTTAAAGTCCTGATTCATGCTCAATAACCCAGGTACATGAATTTTACAAAGTTGAGACAGGTCCTCTGGTTTGTTTAAACGTTTCGTCTTTGATCCTAAATACTTTTTAAGTCTAAGGAGCTGCAACAAGCTCAGCAACAAATATCATCAGGCCAGGACTGTGGTCTACACTCACATGAAGGCCAGCGGTCACTCTTTCAGGGATGAAGATGTGCACATCCTTTAAAGAGAGGAACATTGGCTTTAGAGAAGAAAAGGAAGCCATATTTGTGAAAAGAACCTATGTGTTTTTTAACATGGGCTGAGGCCTACATGTTCATGTGCCACCCTCTTACAATGCTGTTGCATCACTCAGCACTCGGCCAATAGGGCACTAACAAACAATTGTTGGGCTGATGGACCTCTTTTTGCAAATATGTCACCAGACAAACTGGTTGATCCACTATGAAAAGGTACTATTTATAAGATTGAGTTTATTGCAGCTCCTCAGACTGAATAAATCTTTTGAATAAAAGATGAAATATTTCAACAAAGAAGAATCCATCCAGAGGACCTGACTCAACCTTGTTAGAAAGCATTTTAATCTAATCCTGCAGGCTGCTCCTTTGTTGTTGTGGTCTTTGAGCCAGGCCTTATCAGTCTGTGAAGGTAAACACAGCAGAGATTCATGATCCAGGCTTGATTCCATAGTGATCTGACTGGATGCAAACATGTCAGACTTGCTTTGAACTTCACAATAAGAGATCTGTGACATTATTACAAGAATTTGCCTTTTTTTTAGGACTTGGACGGACTTGATATAAGACAAATCATAGGTCATGTGCCTGGATGATATGAAATGTTGCCATAAGAAAAAATTAAATATTATCAAAAGATAGACTATTAGATAAAATAGCGTACTTGGACTTGATACATACAGTAGTTCGTTTCAACCAGGGGTGTCAAGCTCACTTACAAAAGGGGTCCAAAATTAAAACATTTTTCAAAGAGTCGGTTTCAGAATCTACATTAACTCAAGTTAGATACTCAACATCTTTTCTTGTCACAAGTTCCTCAGCAAGAGTTTGATTGCTCTCATTTGATGTTTTCTGTTGTGCTTTCGACATCATAATCAAAGATTAATGAAAAAAATAGAGATAGAAGTATTTTAAGTTTCACATATCATCTTGGGGGCCAGATAAGATTTCAACAATGGTCACATTTGGCCTCCGGGCCTTGAGTTTGACACATATGGTTTAAACAAAAGCATCTGCTTTTGTAAAGTAAAAAGTTGTTTACTTTAAATACTGCAATTAGAAGTAGTTCCAAAGTGTGACGCAAAATTATACTTTTAAATAAAAATCCAAGTTTTCTCTAAGTGCTGTTTTATGCTCATTTCAGCAGAAAAAAAAAAGGTTTTCCTCATTTAGTACAAACAGTATCTAGATGGGGTTTTTTTTTGCCCAGTTTAATGTTGGTTTGTGATAAATTTTATAGAAAAATAAAATACTCCACAGAGAAACTCTACTACACTGAAGCAGCCCCCACCCCCACCCCTTATATTGTAAGTGAATATGTCTTTACTCTTTAAAAGTCCACAGTTTCCTCAGTAGAAACATCTTCTGCTGCTCTGTAGCACAAAGTTCATGAGGTGGATCCAGGTCTCTAGACTAGTCACACCCACATACAGTATTTGTTTAATGATGTTTGGTTTGTGGCTCCATTATAACTTGTCCATGTAGCTCCAAATATAACTTCCTGGTTTTGTTGTGTCAAGAAGAGGACAAGTCTGTCTCACGTCTGAATTCTGTTTAATAAAATCAATGATTTAATTACATAAATTATTCTGCTGAACACTTGGGGACAAATTTAACCAGTTCCTTTTACTTATGTAAATGATTGATATCTTTGATCATGATAAGAGACGGGTTAATATAAAACTGTATTAAATACTGAAAGAGAAGAAACTAAAAAGTAATTTCACTCCATCAAAGAGGAGGAAATCATAGACAGAATAGTGTGATTTTTTTTTAAAATTCACAGATATAAATTGAATGTAGAAGAAAAATATACATTTTAATAATCAGTTTCAAAAATATAAGTGTTGTGAGGAATACAGTGACGTTTGGATGAAATAGTTGATTTATCGTTTGAGCGTCAACATTTAAAAAAAAGGTGAACTGCCCCATCAAGTGGTGGATCTGTGCCGTTTGTAACAGATTTTTAAAATACTTTTTTCAATTTCATCTCTTCAGTTGCAGACATCAATGTCACTTTAGACTGGTTTGGTAGTCTTTATTTCTTTCTTTATTGTTTCTTATCATATAAGGCAAAATATTTATTAAATAAGACTATCAGTACTTGCAGGAATCTACACTGCTCCTAGCACTGCATCTGTTGGGACTCAGAGTTTATGTTGAGGATGAGGTGTACAAATATAAAAGACTGGCTGAGTTGTGAGTAGTCCAGGTTCTTCCTCCTGATAGTGATGTATCCTGAATATTCACTTGGTTTCTGGTTCACACCTTAAAAGATTAATTAGCTTGTCTCTATTTTGAAGAGCTTAAGAAATTAATATTACATACTTCTTAAATAATGGGGTAATGTTTCTAATTTGTTTCTTTTTACTTGTTTACTTTTGTATTGGTATTTATTGTCTGGAGGTACTGCAGATGAAAATTAGCTCAAGGTTAAATCTGGTGCAGTGCATCAAACATTTTCTTTTACATTTATGTTATAATTTTACACTGTCCCGATTAGACTAATTGAATTTTATTCCATTTTTTTTAAATCAAGCAATATAAACATGCTCTTAAAAAAAGTTTGTTTCTTAATCATAGATTATTTCTGAAATATAAAGTTTTTAATTTTAGCAAACATGCTATAAACATTTTATTAAAGACACTTCATCAACAAAAGGAGAATCATTGCTTTCTTACTTTCTGATTACTTGTCAAACAGAGAGTTTATATTAGACTTTTCAGGAGTACACACATATTTCTGCAAAACAACCTGAGAGAAGAGTTTTACAAAGCAGATTCCTACTTTCACTTCATCATTACACAATTACATCAGCCACAAGTTATCACATTGGATGACAGGAGGAAACGTAAAGGGAAAATTAGGAAACAGTAATGAATAGCAAGTATCTTACCTGCAGGAAGCAGACGTCAGTACAGTAACCTCACATTGGAAGAACACACATAGTTTTGTCCCTAGAGTCGAGATAAAAGAAAATCAGAAGACCGTAGTGTGTTTCAGACTCAAACTTCATGATTTTCAAAGCAGTTTTTAATATATATATATATAAATATAAAATGGTTGATATGTCTATATTTACATATATCAATCATGAATGCAGTACTCCCTACTACCTTGTGCTTATGCATATTTGTCTTGTTCAAATTTGTGTTCTGCTTCTTTTCATTATTTCATATGCATTTTTTGTATAATTAGCAAACACTTCTGGATGCCTCGAATCCTGCCCCCCGGGAGTAATAAAGTATTTATGTATCTCTGTCTCAAAGATCCGGTCTGTGGACAGCTATCCTGACATTTTTTTTTTTTTTTGCATTTCTTAGGAACAATGCAAATTCGAAAGTAATTATTGTAAAAAAAAAAAAAAAACCAAACAAACAAAAAAACGAGCATCACATCATATTGTTCTGTGTGTGTGGGTGTGTGGGTGTGTGTATTTGTGTGGATGTGTGTTTGTTCTATATCTGTGGTATTAGCAAAACTTCACCATGAACCACAGGACAAATTCTAATGAAACTCTAAAAGTAATCATTGTATGAAATTCTACAACTGATTAACTTTTGGTCTCGGCCCAACTTAGGCTTGCTGCCACCGCCAAATGACATTTGGTAAACCAAATATAGTTATAATTCAGCTATTCATCCAGTTATAGAGTTATGAGCTGACACAATGACACAATGGTGGGAGTTTCCAGCTGATGCTGTTATAAATAATCCGAGTTTAAACTGAACTCAAGACCATTCAGAAGTCAGGTAAGAAGAAAATGCTTCTGTAGTAGCTGTTTAAATAAATTAACAATTTAACAGTTTATTTTAATCCTTCAAGACATTTAAAACAATATTTTTAGGTGGAGGTTTTCCTTGTTTAATCATCTACTATGCTTTTTTTTTTGCTGCAAGAGAAAAGCTGATTTGGCATCCTTGCTGCAGTGCATGGCTATTTTCAGGTTGTTTTTGGGTGACTCCTAACAATTAACTAAATTGGAGCAGGTAATGATCATTAAACTGGTTTTTACAGACCAGTTGAGGTGAAGCAGTTCATGTAATGTAGGTTTTTCTTCAGGACAGTTGGGCAGGACTGCATTTATTTTTACATTTCATTTAGTTACAACTGTCTATAAACTGAGGGAAAACTAGATACTTATCACATTAAAAAAAAACTTTGCTAAATGTGTCCTTTGCTGTATGATTCTTTACCTCAACAGTTTGTCTGTTACAAATCTATAAAGCTCACAGCTCAAGGCATCAGCAGTGAAACGATTGAATAAAGATGACTACATCCACGACTAAACTCCAGAAGATCTACAACAAGCAGGGTTTCCTCTCACCACTGACTGTGCTGAGCGACACGGAGCTGAGGGAGGCCAAGGAGGCATTTTCTAAGCTGGAGGATGAGTTTGGTATGTAGAATACAGAGAAGGTGTAGGATCCTTGTTAAAAATAAAGTTTATTGACATAAAATGCTTTCTAATTTCTGTACAGCTAAGGTGTATTTTAGATTTTCTATTTTTTTTTTTTTCATTTTGATGCATTTTTCCCCACATAAATAACTTAAAAACATGAAGGTATGTTTTGTTTCTGAATGCCTTCACAGGTAAAGAGTACACTCAGTACAGCCTCCACAATGTTCATCTTCAGTATCCCTGGGTCATGGGCCTGACCAAACACCCCCAAATCCTGCAAGTGATCCAAGCTATCCTGGGCCCAGACATCATCCTGCTGGACTCCCGTTTCATCTGTAAATACCCAGCGCTAAAACCAAGCAACATTCAGGAGGTGAATAAAGGAGAGCAAACCAAGCCTGAGGGAAATGATGGATTTCCATACGTGGCCTGGCACCAAGATTTGAGGTAAATGCAACTTTAAAAGTCAATCATTGTCAATTTGTTTAGCTGAACTGTGGCTGTCTGGTCTGTAGGTACTGGGGAATCACTGGTGGTCCAGTTCTCTCCGTGTGGCTCGCGCTTGATGATTCCCAAAAGGAAAACGGTGTCCTTCAGGTCATCCCAGGTGCTTCAATTAAACCTGTAATTTTTGTGCATGTTTATTGTTTGAATGCTGATTCATCATTCACACAGTTCCCAATTTTTATTTTATCTGTACAATTTTTGCAATCGAACTACTTCCAGATATAAACTATTTTAACCTTTCATACATCACAACATTCAGCTTATTCAGGAAATGGATTAAACAATTTGGATTATGTTAGTTTTATACTTTTAATATATATATGCTTGCAAATGTGTTTTCCTATAAAAATGCATTGGAATTTTTCCATTCCTTCTGAAAACATTGTGCTTTTTGAAATCTGCTTCTGTAAACTTGTTTTAGCAGTTATCCAAACTTGTGCTACTTTTAGCTCATTTTTTCTGCATGAACTATCTTTTCGTTTGTATTTTGCTACTTTTACTGTATGTAGTTTAGTTTAGTTTAGTTTGCACAATTAAAATGCAGATCAAAGATGTAATAATACTAATAATAATAACAAAGCAGGAAGAGGCAGAAGTCCAATGGAATTATATAAAGCCTCCACCCAAATAGTATAGAAAAATAATGCAATCCAAGAAAACAATCAATTGATCAGAACTTTAGGAATACAGTCAGAGAATTAAAAAAAGAACACATCTACAAAGTATTAATGGAAATTTGAATAAAATATATAACAAATAAAAAGTGACAATCACAATCCTTAAGTTAAGTAAAGTTTTAAATACAGTTTAAACTCTTTTACAGAAGGCCTGCCTGTTATCAAGGGAGAAAAATCATTCCAAACTTTTGCTCCAATGTAACAGAGAGAACAGTGCTCTCTATTGGTCTGGTAGACTTTAATCACTTTTAAACTTTAGCTAGCTGTTTGCTATATTACCTTTTAGCTATTCTTTGGCTAATTTGAGCTTTTAGCAACCGTTTTACTTCTTTTGGCTTTTGTTCATCCTGCTTTAATGTCAAAAACTGAGTTTTAGCTTTTTCAGAAACACTATTTTTCTAGTTCATTAGGTCAAAGTCCTGCTCAAACTGTCCCTGCTGGATTTGTCACATGTGTCCTGCAGGTAGTCACTGCTCTGGCATGCTGCCCCATCGCCAAGCCGCCCGCCCTGGAAACATGCTGTCAGTCAACCAGGAGATCCCAGAGGAGCTGGTCCAGGTGGATGAAGCTGTGTTCTGTCCTCTGACAGCTGGACAGATGTCTGTAGGTGTTTTCTTTTTAATTCTAATGAGATCCCTAAACAATCTCAACTCAGTTGAGATGAAATTGTTTTGACAGATTCATGATGGACTTCTTGTCCATGCAAGCGACCCCAACACATCCCAGAGGAGGCGCTGTGGCTTCGTGATCCGTTACGTTCCTACCTGTGCATTCCCCATCCAGGTGGGATTAAAATATATTTTCTGAGCTGTTGGTTGATTCAGAGTGTTTGAGTTTTATTACACATTTTCATGGTTTGTTCATTCTGTCTTTCCTGCTTAGGATCCCGATCGACCCAGAAAGTTTCATGCAACCATGTTGGTTTGTGGGGAAGACCAGTTTAATCATTTCTCAAACGAAACCCCATGAATGATCACTGGAGGCTCAGCGACATTTCCTGCTACGCTTTACATCAGTGTTTAACCAGAATAAATTGTCTTTTGCTTCCCAACCACCAGTCAAATGTATTTAAACTGTCTAGTTCTGCGATAGTTTGGACAATATATTCACTCGTCCTTTAAATGTCAACACGTAAAACTTGCGGTGTTTTAAATTTGGAAAATGGATGTTTTTACAAAGATAAGTGCACTTCTTTATAACAATTTAAATATGTTTGTTAAAGTCATAACTTATGGGATTTTACATGAATTAAAAGTTTTATTAATGCAAGCCTGAAGCATGTTTAGGTGTCCAAAGAATCTTATAAATGCAATCATTACATATTCAACTGTGCAAACAAACTTATGTTCTTGTGGACTGCTACAAAAAAATGTAGTTAGTGAATCTACATGACCTAAAGAAATAGCTCAAATGTCATAAAAATATGGTTCTGTGGAAAGAATAAGAAGAAATAAGAGTCCTACCTGCTGTAGATATTTCTCTGCACACCCTCAAGTTTAAAGAAATGATTATTTCTGGAATGACAAGCTAACAACCAGTGCAGGTCAAGACAGAAATGGATTGTTACTGTACTAAAACTTCAAATACTTCATAACAATTCATGCAAAAATTATATATATATATATATATATAAAAACATACAGTAACATCAGTTTTGCATTACTCTGTTATTTTGGCAAAACCTTTTTGATATTTCTGCTAACATACATCTGGCTGAATTGGAAGTGCTACAGCTAGCTGCCTAATCACAAATCTCTTTAATATTGTTTGTAATTAACTCAGTTGACGAGTATATATTTAACATAAACTGATGTGAGGAAAAGATAGCAGCAATCCATGTTTTATTTGTCTCTGCTTCACCGAGACCAATCTGGTCAAAGTTAAACTCTTACTGCGATTTGAAATTGCTGACAGAGTTAGTTCAATTGTTTTTAACCTTTCTGAAGAACTGCACTTAGAAAGTATGTAGTGTTGATGGCAGCACGGCGGTGCACGGTGGTATAAAAGCCTTGTTATTGAATTTTTTTTTTTTAGAACACACACACACACATAAGAAAAAAAAACGTAAAACAAAATCCCCTCCCACACCGTCTCAGCCACATAGGCATGAACATTTTAAACAGGCATTGACATATATATTTTTAACATAAGGCACGAATGGCTGCCAAGTGTCCCAAACTCTCTTCACAGAATCTTTCAAAGTTTATCTGATCTTTTCCAGATGAACATGATAAATGACCAGTGTTCATATGCTGGGGGATGTGGATCCTTCCATCTGCATTAAATAAGTCTCCTGGCTAGAAGAGAGACAAAAACAATCATTTTCTTATCACATTTTCTGAAGGAGGCATCCACAGGGGCCACCTCAAACGATGAAATGATGATGTTGACAGGTACACAGCTTTTTCACATATCCCAGAGAAGGTATCAGACATAGACAAGTCAAGAATATGTAGCTGGAGTTTGTTTACAATGATTACATGCAGGATCCAGGTCAGTTTTAATCTTGGGACAGCTCTTTGGTCCAGCCGGTGCACCACCTTGAATTGAATGACAGCGTGTCTCCGACAGACTGAGGATGAGTAAATGTGCTGACTGATCTTTTGCCAGACTGAGTCTGATATGGATTCCTTCCAGTTCATTTCCCACTTCATTTTAATGGAGCCCCGATTGGTCTCATGGTATGAACTGAGCAGTGTATAGATCTTGCTGAGGGCCCTGTTAGTATCAGACCTGCACTCCAAAATCTTCACCACAAAATGTTTAGAGGGGTACAAAGGGAAACAATCAGAGTCAGACTTCACAAAATGTCTCAATTGCAGATATCTGAAAAACTGTGACGTTGTGGATATTAAACTTCTGCAGCAGCTGCTCAAAAAAAGAGGCAAACTTATCATGGTACTGTTTTATTCTACATTATTAACAGGTCTGAACAGCCTCTGTGTCGATGTAAGACAAGGCCTGAAGTGTTGTGAAAAACTGGGACATGTCTTGATGAATGCTCTGTGTCAGAATCAATACGAGGGCAGTCAAAACTTAAAGCTTAAACTTAACACTCAAAACTTAAGTTTACACAGAAGGTCTCCTGCTCATGCTGGAGTCAATGCAGCACTGATACATTTCAGTACATGTGAAAAAATAAAATAAATAAAACTTTACAACATTGCTTAAATAAATAATGTTGTCCAAGTTATGACCAAACAAACGTCATATGTTCAGTATAAGTTGGACAACATACATCTTTTATTTGTTCCTTGCATCACCGAACAGAAAAGAAAAACTGCAAAGTTTGTATTTCCAAAAATGTTTTTATTGAAGAGCTCAAAAGTAAAAAAAAAAAAAAAAGCAGTGTAAAATATTTCGAAGAAAAAATTGATATTTAACTTGAAGTTTGTGAGAAAGTTACACATTTCTAGAGGAAATAAATACATTTACACAAAAAGATTCCTATTAGGCCAGTTTGAGTGTCTCTTTAACCAGGACACCAAATCCATGGCCATGATTACTGACCCGCCCCACCCCCCCCCCCCCCCACACACACACACACATTCTGTTTGTGTGTGTCTATATCACCTGACCAGGAAGAAGCAAAGAACAAAAAAAAAACCATGACTAATTTGAGAAAACTACAAGTTTAACAAGATGTCACTCACGTATGTGTCCAGCCTGATTTACTGGAAGAAAGTTGACAAATGATGTTTCTAAAAAGTGTGTTTGAGCATCGTGAACTTTTGTACATGTGGGTGTTTCAGTTTTTCAACATGTGTCTTTGTTGTTTCCTCACACGTTTCCAGGGTGTTCATCATCAAGTCATTTACTCTGCAAAACATTAAGCATGTGCTTCATTTTTTTAATTTTAGTCTTTAATTAAACTGAAGAGTTTTTAAATGTAAAATATGATTTCACTGAACAGTTAGTTTTCATTCAACCTTTATCTAGACAGGTTAATCCCATTGAGCCTCGGGGACTCGTTTGCAAGAGAGACCTGATTTCTTAACGAGTGATGACAACGACAACAATAGACAATTGTAGGTTCAGTTAATGTGTGGATTTATCAGCTAAAAGAGTATGAATTAAAGTGATTAAGACCAACAATTAATTTATTAGGTTTTTTTTGGTTTGTTTTTTTGTTTTTACAAAAGATAAATGAAGATATAGGCAACTCTTTATTTGGTTGTTTGTTTGTTTGGAGGGTGTCTAATGAAATATGCCAAATTTTGATGATTCTATTTTCACCTTTCCTTTGTTAATGAGTAAAATGCTTCTATTTTTCACTGCAAGAACTTTAAAGGAAAATCATAAATGGTAAAAAAAAAAAAAAAAAAAAAATTTGTAGCCATGAAGTTTTTTTTTTTAATTTCTAACAGCAAACATACAGTGGTGCTTGAAAGTTTGTGAATCCAATGGAATTGTCTATATTTCTACATAAATATGACCTAACCATCATCAGATTTTCACAAAAGTCCTAAAAGTAGATAAAGAGAACCCAGTTAAACAAATGAGACAAAAACATTATACTTGGTCATTTATTTATTGAGGAAAATGATCCAATATTACGTATTTGTGAGTGGTAAAAGTATGTGAACCTTTACTTTCAGTATCTGCTGTGTCTTATCTGTCCACAAAACATTCTTCCAACAGCCAACACAGTTCATGCTCAATAATCCAGGTAAACAATCCAACAATTTTCAGTCTGGTCATCTGGACAGTTTCTTTCTTTTTTTTTTTTTGTGCTGAAACGTTTCACCTTCCATCTAGAATTAGCTCCAGTTGAAGAAGCCTTCTACTGTAGATGGAAGGTGAAACGTTTCAGCACAAAAAAAGAAACTGTCCAGAGGACCTGACTGAAAATTGTTGGATTCTTCCAACAGCCTTCTGGCTTGTCCACGTGATCTTTAATAAACTGCAGACGAGTATCTTTGGAGAGCAGTAACTTTCTCCTGCAACCCTGCCATTGTTGTTCAAACTGTTAACATTTATTTATCGTGATAGTAGTTTCTTTTTTTCTTTTGATAAATGTAAATGCTTATTGTCAATTACCCTGTGACGTGTGCTGATGACCACTTGACCAGGTCACCCTTGTGAAAGAGATCTCGATCTCAACGGGCTCTACCTGGTAAAATAAAGGTGATTGATTGATTGATTGTTCAGTGTTCTCCTGATGGTGAACTCATGAACATGAACATTAGTCAATGTGAGAGAGACCTTCAGTTGTTAGAAGTTACCCTGGGGTCCTCTGTGACTTCGTCAAGTAGTGATCTTTGTTGGTCCACCACTCCTGGGGAGGGTAACAATTTCCTCCATTTGTACACAACCTGTCTGACTGTGGATTAGTGGAGTCCAAACTCTTCAAAAACATTGTTTTTAACCTTTTCCAGCTTGATGAGCATCAACAACTCTTTTTCAGAGTTCCTCAGAAATCTCCTTTGTTCCTACCATGATACACTTCCACAAACATGTCGTGAAGATCAGACTTTAATAGATCCTGTTCTTTAAATCAAACATGGTGCCCACTCACACCTGATCATCATCCCATTTATTGAAAATACCTGACTCTTAATTTCACCTTAAAACTAACTTCTAATCTTTGAGGTTCACATAATTTTGCCACTCACAGATATGTAAGATTGGATCATTTTCCTCAATAAATAAATAAATAAATAAATAAATAAATAAGCATGTTTTTTTTGTCTAATGTGTTTAACTGGGTTCTCTTTGTAAACTTTGAGGACTTGTGTGAAAGGCTAATGATGGTTTAGGTCATATTTATGCATAAATATAGAACATTCTAAAGGCTTCACAAACTTTCAAGCACCTCTGTATAACATCACACTAAAAATACACATTTATTAATTATCATGGCATACTTGTTTAAATAAGAAAAAGAAAATAAACACTGAAATTACTTGTCTATGACACAGAAACATGCTTTAGAGAATTAACTACCAGCAAGAACAAAAGTTCACTTAACAGGATCATTGATGTGTCTGAGACAAACCAGAATGACACAGCTCACATGTTGAGATTTATTTATTTACACAGGTTCATTACAGATTCACATCAAAAGAGCATCATTTTCACTTTAACCTCTTCAGATTCTCTAAACAAAGTTTTTGTCTATTTGACTTTCAACACTGATGGACTCTGGATGTTATTTGAATATTTTTTAAAATACACAGTTTTTGAATTGATATATAGCAACGTTTAGGAAATAAATAAAATGAAAACAAAACTCACTTCATGAAAACAAACTGTGTCTAATATAAAGTGTATTACTTTGACATGTTTAGCAGCAAACCCACAATCAGTATAATAAATTTATTTCACATTTCTTAGTAACAAAAACAAGGTCAAAGAAATCAAAATTAAGTGTGACAACATTTCGATTTGTCTCGTTCTTCCAGTTCCTGAATCCTCCTGCTGGAACAAATTGTCTGAATGTTTTGATTGTTTTCTATTTGTTCAATATTTGTTGTTTCCTGTTACAAAATATATTATTCTAATGGATCATTAACCTCCACGAGATCATGTCAATTAAACTGAACATTCCCATTTAGTTTTCCTTTTCTGTGGAAACACTTTTCTTTTTGTGAGCCAACATCTAACAATAGGACTTCTTTCTTTACTGAGAACACTGATGAGTCACTGTCAACAGAGAAAGTGACATCTGTTCATTCGTACAATGAAGAAAATGTAAATGTGTCACGTGGTTACACTGTTTGTGTGTGTGTGTGTGTGTGTGGGGGGGGGGGGGGGGATAATTATGAGCTAATAGGAACACTTTCTGTTTGTTTGTGTCTAAAAATAAGTGTTTAAATATAAATAGAAACTTGTATTTTTACTTGTCGTCTTGAATTGCTTAATCCTCCTAATTAAATGATGTTGTTCTGAATGAATGAGTTACTGTGACTGAATGAACTTTCATTCAATATATATATAGAATCTTTTATTTGTTGTTAGTTTTGTATTTTATTTTAGATAATTGTTTCTGTCTCACTTGCCATCACCTCAACAAAGATCAATTTATTATAGACCTGTCAGAAAATGAACAATTTTTTAAAATAATAATAATAATTGTACTTTTCACTTCATCACTTGCAGCCTGGTGTGACAGCAACTTTATTTTTTGTTTTACACAGAAAAGTTTTTTATTTTATTTTATAAAATATGTAATTTTTCATTTATAGTTCTGTGAGTCGAGAAAATGTATATTTTTTTTATTTTAGTTTTATAACTTCGGAAAAGCTAAATATATAAAGGGGGGAAATGCATTTTAATTAAGTTTCTACAGTAATCCTTACAAACTGGATGATAGTCAGACTTCATATTTGGTGTTTTTTTTTCAATTTTGTGTAGATGTTTCTATTGTTTGTAATAAAGTAAAAGCTTAAAGTTGAACATGTTTTAGATGTTTTCTTTTTAATCTTTTTAAGTGTACAGAAACTAAGGCAAACATCTTCAGTATGAGACATCAAGTACTTCATGAACAAAGACGTTGTAAAGCTCATTCCTCTAGGCCAATTTTTCAGCCTGCATGAAGGATAGTTTCAGCAAAGTTAAAGGTTTGTATCCTTGATTGTTTTGAAAGGTCTTTCATCATCTGTGTTGCGTAGGTTTAAAACACAGATGACGTGAATTGTAAGGAAAAGCCCAACAGCAAAGATTTACAATAGATAAAATCTCTCTCACTCCTCTTTTGTAAATGCTTAAACCTGTTCAGTGTTGCAAAAGTTTTTTCCAGCAGTCAGTGATCAAACGTCACGTCACTTCCTGGACTGATGGAGACAGTTCATTAAAGTCAGCGCAGAGACTCACAACCCTACATGAACACATTCACACCTAAAGTTGATGTGCATGTTGTTATACTGTGGTAGACAACCGGAGCGTCTGGTAAAAACTCATTAAAGCAGTAAATTATCTACAAAAAACAACTGGAAAAAAATGATTGTTAACTCTCAGAAATTGATTAAAAGATTAACAACTGATTAATTCACAGAGTCAACCTCCTTCAAGATGGCCGTCACAGCTAAGTGATCTTAGCTAACATAAAAATGGCTAAGAGTCTATCAATTTTACAAATATTGATTCAAAATTTGGTGAGTCAGTAGCTGAGAGTCATTCCCTCAGCCCTAACCAACAGTGCCAAAATTGTTTTAAAACATTGTCATTAAATATTAAATTTCAATCTGGTTGTTAGCAAAATATCCAATAAACCACTGGACAGATTTTAATGAATGTCCCAGAAAGTAATTACTGGATGTACAACTGATTCACTTCTGAAGTCAACACAGTTCAAAATGGCTGCTACAACTAATCAACAAAAAATGGTTTTAAGGCTGTTACTTGTACAGATGTTGAGCTACACTTTGATGTGGTAGTAGCTGTGAGTGATTCCAAACACATTATCTGAGCACTAACAGGATTAAACACTTGATCTTCTCATGATTTGTGACAAAATTGTCAAAATTTGACCAAAAAAAGTGAAAACTCTATTTTTTTCATTCATAAACAAAATCACGATGAAATAATAAAGGACCACCTGTTTACAAACAGATAATGTTCAAAATTCAACTTTTGATCATCTTCAACAGCTGTTTTTCTTTGTTCAAACTGGTCAGAAG
>NC_056501.1:24864202-24865238 GCF_014905685.2 Nematolebias whitei
TCTATTTAACCAAGTCTTTTCTTCATGGCAAACCAGCATCCTTCCTTAGAATAAACTCAACACTTCATCTTTTGATCATCTTCACCAAGTAAGTCTTTATTTTTAAATATTGATATATTTTAACAAAGGTAAAAAATAAAACTTTTTGCATTTGAGTCTGCATGAGAAATGTTACGATTGAAACTTAAATTTAAAGGTTCTTACCTACACTGTAATTACTGGTGTTAAAAAAAAGGGGGAAACTTATACCAAAGTCCTTTTATTTCAAGTTTTGCATTTTTTTAAATGCTCAGAAAATTAATGTTTTTTTGTTTTTTTTTGTTGTTTTTTTTAAATGTGTTATTGTTTTTTGTCACTGCTTGAAACTGTATTTTAAAATATTCAGTCAAGTGACTTCGTAAAGACAGTTCAGTCAGTAAATTAGTTGTCTTTTCCTCTTGCAACAATTAAATTTTTCTCTCATGAAAAGAGGAAACGTCTGAGACTGGTAGAATTATTGTGGTTGTATATTTATACTGAAATAATTTGTAATTATTTATCTTAAATAATGTGTTTACTATTAAAAAGTTTTCTAGAACTTCACACTTTCTTATATTTGTTGCAAGTCAAAATGTTAAATCAAACCAAAATTTACATTTTTCACTTTAGTATCAATTATTGTATCTAAATGTTATTCTGTTGCTTTTTATGTTTTTTATTACTTAATGATTGTGGCTTGATAAATAAAAGGCTGAGACTCATTTTTATTTAATTTGACAATATAGCCCAACAGAGAAAAGAAATCCATAAATCTTAATTAATTTATACACATCATAGTCAGAGATTCTTTATTATGGAACAAAATAATGTATGCAGGGTCCAGTTACATCCTGCAATAAAAATATAAAAGAAAAACAATGATAACATCTAAGATATGAACACTGTGTGATTTTTATATTCTCTACAATGTTTTTCATCAGAACTGTGTATCAACAAAAAGCAACTACAAAACTACAAAAGCATCATGGCAGCTTCAGATGGGTTTCCTGCCAGTTTC